>NC_135882.1:81761049-82361049 GCF_964194155.1 Cetorhinus maximus | reverse complement strand
GGGCTCCACGCATGCTTAAAAGCCACAACAAGCGCTCACTGGTCGGCGCCTAGCTAAACCCAGGGTCTACAGACGGCGCTTGTCATTCCTGCAGATGACAGAGAACCAGTATTGCCATAGACTGCGCATGTCCAGGGAACTGGCCGGTCATGTCTGCCGCCTGCCGTGGTGCCTCGGGGACATAGAGGGCATCCTGCCTGTGCCTGTGAAAGTGACCACGGTGCTCAATTTTTATGCCAGTGGCTCCTTTCAGGGTTCCACAGGTGACCTCTGTGGGACATTGCAAGCCTCCACCCGCAAATGCATCCAGTAGGCACATGACTTTGTGCATTTCACCCGGGATCAGGAAAGCCAGGATTCAGAAGCACTGGCATTTGCCCAGATCTCAGGTTTTCCACAGGTGCAGGATGCCATCGACTGCACTCACGTGGCACTCAGATCTCCGTGGCAACAAGTGGTCAACTACAACAGCCGCAAGGGCTTCCAGTTGCTGAATGTTCAGCTGGTGTGTGACCACCACAAGCACATCCTTAAGGTCTGCGCATGGTTTTTGGGGAGTGTCCACAACTCCTACATTCTTAGTCAGTCTCAGGTCCCTGACGTCTTTCAGCGTCCACAGAGGCTACAGGGTTGGCTCCTCGGGGACAAGGGCTACCCACAGAGGATGTGGCTGATGATACCCATGCAGCGGCCTGAGTGCAGCAGAGAGAAGGTACAACGAGGCTCATGCTGCAAGTCACATCTTGGTGGAGCAAACCATCAGGATGCTGAAAATGAGGTTCTGGTGCCTGAATCAGTCTGGTGGAGCCCTGCAATACAGTCCACAGAGGGTGTCACGCATCATCATCGCCTGTTGCGCCCTTTTCAATCTGGCGCTGCAACGGGGAGAGGAGCTGGCCGAGAAGAGTTATGGAGGAGCTGCACGTCTCCACCAATGAGGAAGGTATTGATGGGGATAAGGGTGAGGAGCTCCTCGAAGGCAAGGATGACGGTGATAAGGCCATCGCACTGGCCAGATGAGGCAGGGCACTCAGGAGGCCCTCATAGCTGCTAGATTCGTGGAGAATGTGGACGACATGCAGTGAGGAGTCACCATTGATTCTCACATTGCATCTGTGAATGTTTGACTCCAGTCTGGCTGATGGCAGTGAACATACCCTCTGTGATCAGGCTCCTGTCATGGAGATACAACAGATACCCACAACTCCCTACATTCCAGGAGGATGATGACGACATGCAGTGGGGACACTCCATGGGTCTTCACATAGCTCATGTGAATGTCTGACTCCTGTCTGGCTGATGGCACCTCACTTGCGCTCTGTGAACAGGGTCATAGCATGGAAATGTTCATTCTCCTGATCCTATGACATCCTTCAGTACCACACTGTCACCAGACACAGATGCTCATGAGATGGGGGTCCAGCAACACTGCAAAAAAGTACACAGAGAACGACGGAACACTGCTGCAGGCCCAGCACATTCTGGCAGCAATGGTAAGCCCCATCGAGGTGCAGGCATGACTGATGTGACCAGTGACAATGAAGGTGCACCATCAGTGTGCTGGGAAGGTTGCACAAAGCACAGGGAAGAGGCCCTGGGCTGAGACACCTGCCTTTATCTTGTGCAGGGACCAAGATTTCATGTCTGAGCAACAGAAACACCGCTCATCAGAACAAGGAGCCATAGGCAAAGGAATCTCAGGATTTTATTAACGAAGTGAACATTCTAAACAAGTGATCAACACCCTTGTGACGTAGTCTACTTGGACTTCAGCAAGGCTTTTGATAAGGTCCCACATGGGAGACTGATAATGAAGGTAAGGGCCCATGGGATCCAAGGCAATTTGGCAAATTGGATCCAGAATTGGCTGAGTGGCAGGAAGCAGAGGGTTGTGGTCAAGGGATGTTTTTGTGACTGGATGCCTGTGTTCAGTGGGGTTCCACAGGGATCGGTGTTGGGTCCCTTGCTGTTTGTGGTATATATAAATGATTTAGACTTGAATGTAGGAGGATTGATCAGTAAGTTCGTGGATGACACGAAAATTGGTGGGATGGTAAATAGTGAAGACGATAGCTTTAATTACAGGAGGATATGGACGGGCTGGTCAGGTGAGCTAATCAGTGGCAAATGGAATTTAATCTGGATAAGTGTGAGGTGATGCACTTGGGCAGGACAAACAAGGCACGGGAATACACGATGAATGATAGGACCCTGGGAAGTACCGAGGATCAGAAGGACCTTGGTGTGCATGTCCACCGGTCCCTTAAGGCAGTGGGACAGGTAGATAAGGTGGTTAAGAAGGCATATGGGATACTGGCCTTTATTAGCCGAGGCATAGGATACAAGAGCAGGGAGGTTATGCTGGAGCTGTATAAAATGCTGGTTAGGCCACAGCTAGGGTGTTGCATGCAGTTCTGGCATCCGCCTTATAGGAAGGATGCAGTTGCACTAGAGAGAGTGCAGAGGAGATTGGATAGACTGGGGTTAGTTTCTCTGGAGCAGAGGAGATTGAGGGGGAACATGATTGAGGTGTATAAAATTGAGGAGCATAGATAGGGTAGACAGGAAGGAACTTTTCCCCTTGGTGGAGGGATCAATAACCAGAGGGCATAGATTTAAGGTAAGGGGCAGGAGGTTTAGAGGAGATGTGAGGAAGAATTTTTTCACCCAGAGGGTGGTGGGAATCTGGAACTCACTGCCTGAAGGGTGGTAGAGGCAGAAACCCTCATAACATTTAAGTATTTGGATGTGCACTTGTGATGCCATGGCATACAAGGCTATGGGCTTAACGCTGGATTAGAATAGTTGGGTACTTATTTGACCGGTGCAGATTCAATGGGCCGAAGGGCCTTTCTCTGTGCTGTAGACCTCTATGACTAACACCCGTGCCAAAGCTGTGCAACTACACCTTAACTTTCCTAACCCTGCTGCTACATCTTGGTGCTCCCCCGACATCCACAGCAGATGTAGAGATAGCCTGCTGACTGCTACCCCTTTCTGTGATGACCTTAACAGGCGCCCTCTGGAGGGCCGAGACCTGGAGGGCCCCGGCCTGCTTTTGGGGTCCAACTGTGTGGCAGCGGCACCCTCCTTTGCCTGTAGAGCTGGAGCTGCTGGGGTCACAAGAAGAAGGGATTCAGATGGGCCAGACACTGGGTGGAGATGGCCACAGGGTGTGTACCTGCTGATCCTCCTCCCTATAGGTGCCCGAGAACCTCAGGCTGACTCTTTGAGGAGAAGGGGAAGCTGGAGTGAGATTGAGCTGCCCCACACCCCTCTTACGTTGATACTGTTGGAGACCAACTATGGGATTCAGCCCACACAGCAGTGCAGGATCGATGACCTGGACCAAGGTCTCTATGACGGCCTCTACCCTACTAGTGTTGACTTCAGTGCATTGGCATGCCGGCGCTATCACCTCAGACTGAAGGCGGATGGACTCCTCCATTGTGCCTTGCAATCTGACGAGTGCAGCAGGCATCCCTTCCTGATGTTCCTGAGCTTGCCTTTGCAACTCCAACAACTGAGGTATGACCAAGTCCAGAGGCTCGTCATCCAACTCAGGCTCAGCAGATTTCTGGCCTCCAGCAGTCCCCCAAGTGCCGGATCCCTGGGAAGTCCCTGCCACTGCCTGCTGTGGAACAGACAGTGCGATGTGCTCGCCAGATTGTGACCCCAAAGCAACTCTAAAGCTTGGTCCCACCAAGGTGCGTGTCTCTGCACTGGAGGAGTGTGTGGATGAGCACTGTGATGGGTCTTCAATTAGGGTTTTAGCAGATTCCTCTTCTGAGGTGTTTTGGGGACTTGAGTCGAGGACCTGGCTCATGGACTCCCTCGGCTGTTTCCCATGTGTGCCTGTAAAAGCAAGGAGAGATAGTGCATGGCAGTATGAAACAGGACACACCACTCACAGAATGATGGATGTTGCACCGATGGATCCGCAATTGTTTGGGCACTGCCAACCTCACCATCAGCACAGGAATGGTCCAGACCTGCGCCAGCCAGCTGTATGACTCTATTTTTAAAAGTCTGTGAGGACCTAGATGTCGGGCATTCCTCCACCAGTCTGTGACCTCTCCCTCTTCTTGTGTGCTAGCTTGTCCTGCATTAATACAGGTAGGGAGAATAAGCAGGATGCCTGCCAGGTCAGATGATAATTATGCCTGGCATGTGTGGGTGGTGAGTGGTCCCATAGATAGGATGAGGGCAATGAAGGTGAAGAGAGCAAATGGTAATATCCCTTGAACAGGCAGTGAGTGAGATCCCTGTGGATGTATGATGGGTTTGTGACTGAGAGAGTTGAGACCGATGAGAAGAGTGACTTACCCTGGCGGAACGGAGGTGGTCATTCATCCTATTGCAGCACTAGGTGGCTGTTCTCTTTTGCAAGGCATTAGCACTGACCACCACTGCTATCGCTTCCCAAGCCAGATTGATGATGTTGCTGCCCCTCCTGCGGCCAGAACGGGTGTAGGGGAAATCATGGCGGGCCTCCACGGCATCCAAAAGACACTCCAGGGACACGTCACTGAATCGGGGGGCTGCAGTCATCTTGGCTTTCGGGGCCATGTCCTCTGTGCAGTAGTTCTGCACTGGAGGCACTAAGAGGTGTGTGCGCGACTGCACTTCAAACATGGCACCCAGCGTGAGGAAGCAGCGAGGTGACAGCATGGCAGGCAAATGAGAGGCCGCCCGCCAGCAACCTGGCATGCTTCCTGGGAAGACATGATGAATGAGGTGGGATTGGGACGATACGGCATGAAAAGCCGCCATTGCAGCCGGCGGGTAAATTGTTCTTTTTCCTGCCCGCTACCGCACTTAGTGCAGATCTGGGATGATTCCACCCCATGTCTTCCAATGTCACCAGGTGATTATCATAATGACAGTGGCTTTTTCTACCCAAAATCCTGAAGGGAAGAACTGCAATGGCTTAATTGCTAAGTGCATAACCTAGTGTTGAACTGAGTTGGGTTTAACTCATTTACAGTCCCAAGTTATCAGCTAGCTGTAATAGAGTGATTATAAGTGGCCTCAATGCCCCAAAGCCAAGGAGAAAATTTTCAGAATTTTCAATTCAATTTTCAGTTGCGCCGATTGTTATCCAATGACCCCTAATCCATGTGTGATTCACATGAAGACGGAATCTTAGGTGTGATTCCCCACTGTCCATGGAGCTCTCACACACAAAGTGATCAATTTAACAAGCTTGCGGATGTGTCACAAAATGACCAGGATGAGTCACAACCATATTGTCCAGTCCAAGTGCTTCTAGCATTTCATCAATCAACAGTGTCTTGGTTACATGTGAACAGCAGGTGTCTTGCCTTGTTTCATGCTGTAATGAGCTGGTGTCATCTACCTGGAGATAATCTATTTCCTCCAGCTGGGTTAATAGTAAACAATTTTGAAACCAGCAGTTAATAAGATTCACCAGAAAATCCTGGAAATACATAACAGGTCAGACAGCATCTGTGGATAGAGAAACAAAGTTATATTTCAGATCCAAAGATCATCAACCTGAAATGTTAACTTTGCTTCCCTCTTCATAGACGCTGTTTTTCCTACTAGTTTTACCATGCGCTATTTTCATTTCAGATTTCCAGTATCTGCAGTATTTTGCTTTTGTTCAGAAGTATTTTGCTTTTGTTCAGAAGGTTCAATTGAAAGAGTTCATTAATAATCAATAACTATAAACATACAAAATAGCAGTAGTAGGCCATTCAGCCCTCCAAGCCTACTCCGCCATTCAATAAGACCATGGCTCATCTGTTTGCGTTTAGAATTCTACATTCCCATCTACCCCCAATAACCTTTGATTCTCTTGCCTAACAAGAATCTGATCTACCTCCACCTTAAAAATATTCAATGACACCGCTTCCACAGTCTTTTGAGGTAGGATGTTCCAAAGTTGTACAACCCTTAGAGAAAAAATTTTCTTCTCATCTCCGTCCGAAAAGGGCAACCCCTAATTTTAAAACAGTGCCCCCTAGTTCAGGACTCAGCCACAAGAAGAAACAGCCTTTCCACTCCCACCTTGTCAATACCAGTCAGAATCATATATACTTCAATCAGATCACCCCTAACTCCTCTAAACTCAGGTGGAAACAAGCCCAGTCTGTCTAACCTTTCCTCATAAGACAACCCGCTCATTCCAGGTGTCAATCTGGTAAACCTCCTCTGAACCGCCTCCAACACATGCCTCCAATACATTTACATCCTTCTTTAAATAAGGAGACCAAAACTGTACACAGTATTCAAGATGTGATCTCACCAATGCCCTGCATAACTGAAGCATAACTTATATGTTCAATTACTCTCGTAATAAAGGATAGCATTCCATTAGCATTATTGATTACTTGCTGTATGTGCATACTAATGTTTTGTGACTCATGCGCTAGAACAGCTAGATCCTTCTGCACCTCGGAATTCTGCAGCAATTCTCTGTTTAAGTAATACTCTGCTTTTTTTGATTCTTCTTACCAAAGTAAACAACTTCACATTTTTCATTATACTCCATCTGCCAGATTTTTGCCCACTCACTCAACTTATCTATATCGGTCTACAACCTCCTTATGTTCTCTTCACAGCATACATGATCTTGATCGGAGGGAGAATGTGAAAATTGCATTGAGGGTATGATTGCCCTTCTCAAAGAATGTTGAAATATAGTCACACAGAAGGAAGACCTCCCCAGGGGATCTCAAAATAACCACCTATGTAAGTATCCTGGTGTCACAGTCATGTTGACAGCCAAGAAGAATCTCAGCTGATCACATTTCCTCAACCCTTACAGGCAAGATTCTAAAATGAGCCTCTCATTAACAAGAGGAGAGGAGAAGGGAGGGGAGGCAGGTGACTGCAGAATTATTCCTCACCAATCACTACCAAAGGAGTGCTGCTTTCCTATGTGGCTAAAGCAGCAGAGAAATTTACTTTCTTTGGAGTCTGACATTTCAAATATAATCATCTGGTCTTTGCTGCAGTACCACTGAAATCAGAAATAAGAATAAGAAAAAACATTGAGAGCTGCTTTGGCTTTCAAATTATGTGAACAAGGAATCTGACTGCACTTATAAATAAATTTACAGGATTACAAATGTTTCTAAAAGTATAGACATGCATCAATGTCCAAACCCCTTTATCATAAAGGAATATGAACTCCATCATAACAATTCAGCCCAAGATTCTGATGTTCAATCAACATTTCAAACTCACCATGGCTTGGCCACTGTAGTTATCATCCAGAATGCAGAGAGAATTCCAAGAAGAAATACCGCGAAATAAATGAGTAGATCGAAAATATCTTTGAAAACTAAGCAGCCTTCTGATCTTCCTTGCTGAAGCCAATTCTCCAGTTTCTGGTGGTACTGCAAAACATAAAGAGTGCTTGACTTGAAGATTATTTTCTTAATATTTTACATGAAGGAACGGTACTGTTCTATAACTTATATTTAATCTTTCACGGGATGAGAATAGCACTGGCTAGGCCAGTAATTGTTGTCCATCTCTAACTGCCCTTGAGAAGGCGGTGGTGAGCTGCATCCTTGAGCCACAAAGTCAATGAGGTGTAGGTACCACACAATGCTGTTAGGGAGGAAGTTCCAGGATTTTGATCTAATGACAGCAAAGGAAAGCAATATAATTCCAAGTCAGGATGGTGTGTGTCTCGGAGAGGAACTTGTAGTGCAGGTGCTCCCATGCACCTGTTGCTTTTGTCCTTGCAGGCAGTAGAGATCATGAGTTTGAAAGGTGCTATTGAAGGAGCCTTGGTGAATTGCTGCAGTGCATCTTGTAGATGATACACACGGCTGCCATTGTGCACCCCGTGGTAAAGGGAGTGAATGTTTAAGGTGGTGTTTGGGGTTTCAGGCAAGCAGGCTGCTTTGCCCTGAAGCTTTGAGTGTTGTTGGAGCTGCACTCATACAGGCAAGTGGAGAGTATTTCATCACACTCGTCGCTTGTACCTTGTAGATAGATGGTGGAAAGACTTTTGGTGGCGGTGGGGGGGGGGTCAGGCAGTGAGTTACTCATCGCAGAATTCCTAGCCTCTGACCTGCTCTTGTAGCAAATGTATTTATATGGCTGATCCAGTCTGGTCAATTGTAACCTACAGAATGTTGATAGTGGTGGGGGGGATTTAGTGATGTTAACACTATGTCATGGGGTGATGATTACATTCTCTCTTCTTGGAGACGGTCATGGGTTGGAATTGTGTGGCATAAATGTTACTTGCCATATCAGTCCAAGCCTGAATTTGCCCAGTTGCATGCAGGTGCAGATTGCTTCAGTATGAGGAGTTGCGAATGGTATTGAACACTGTGCTATCAGCAGCAAATATCCCCACTTCGGAACTTATATTAGAGGGAAAGTCATTGATGAAGCAGCTGAAAATGGTTGAGCCTAGGACACCACCCTGAGGAACTCCTCAGCTATGTCCCCAGGCAGAGATGATTCCCCTCCAACAGCTGCAATCATCTTCCTTTGTGCGAGGTATAACTCCAACCATTGGAAAGTTATCCCCGATTCCCATTGACTTCAATTTTGCTGAGGCCACTTGATGCCATACTTGATCAAATGCTGCCCTGACGTCAAGGAAAGCCACTTATAGCCCATCTCGAATTCGCTCTTTTGTCCACGTTTATACCATGGCTGTAATGAGTTCAGCAACTGAGTGGCCTTGGCGGAATACAAACTGAACATCAGTGAGCAGGTTATTGCTATCAAGTGATACTTACTCAGCAATGTTCATGTCCTTCATCACTTTGCTGATGATCGAGAGTGATGGGGTGGCAACTGGCCGAATTGGATGTCATGCTTTTATGGATAAGACATAACTGGGCAATTTTTCACATTGTTGGGTAGATGTCATTTATAGTAGCTGTACTGGAAAAGCGTGGCTCGAGGCATAGCTAGTTCTGAAGCATACATCTTCAGTACTACAGCCAGGATGTTGTTAGGGCCCATAGCCTTTGCTCTATTGAAGGCTAGTTTCTATGACTGTGGGGACCTAAGGAAGGGTCTGAAAAGGATCATCCTCTCGCACTTTTGGTTGAAGATGGTTACAAATGCTTCAGCTTTGTCTTTTGCACTTACATGCTTAGGTATCCCCATCATTGAGGATAGAAATGTTTGTGGAGCCTCTTCCTCTAGTTAATTGTTTAATTGTCCACCACTATTCACAATTGGATGTGGCAGGACTCCAGAGCTTTGATCTGATTTTTTGCTTGTGGAATTACTTCATTCTGTCTATTGCATGCTGCTGCTTCTTTCTAGCATGCATGTTAAGTTTTGTGTTGTAACTTCATCAGGTTGACATTTCATTTTTAGGCCTGTCTGATGCTGCTTCTGGCATGCTCTTCTACACTCCTTATTGAGCCAAGGTTGGTCCCATGACTCGATGGCAGTGGTAGTGTGAGGGATATGTCAGGCCATGAGGCTACAGATTGTAATTATATACAATTCTGCTACTGCTGGCCCACAGTGCTTAATGGATACTCAGTTTTGAGCTGCTAGATCTGTTCTGAAACTATCCCTTTTAGCATAGTGGTCATGCCACACAACACGATGGAGTGTATCCTCAGTGTGAAGGGAGACTCAATCTTCACAAGGACTATGTCATGGACATGCATCTGCAGCAGGTAGATTGGTGAGGATGAGGTCAAGTAGATTTTTCCCTCATGTTGGTTCTCTCACCACCTGCCGCAGGTCCAGTCTGGCAAATATGTCCTTCAGGACTCAGCCAGCTAGGTCAGTAGCACTGCTACCAAGTCACTCTTGGTGATGGACACTGCACTCTCTAGCCAGAGTACATTCTGTGCCCTTACTACCCTCAGTGCTTTTTCTAAGTGGTGTTCAACATGCACGAACACTGATTCATCAGCTGAGGGTGGGCAGTCGGTAGCAATCAGCAGGGGGTGTTCCTTGTCCAGGTTTGACCTGGCATACCCTAGGATGGTGATGGCTGCAATATATGATTTGGTGGGTATGAATGACAGTGTTAAGCTGTTGCTTGACTAGTCTGTGGGACAGCTCTCCCAAATTTGAGACAAGTCCCCAGATGCCATGGTGGGATATGATTTCATGTCTCCGGAGTATTAGGGCATCTGAATTACTCGGGCAGTAACATTACCACTATGTTACCATTCCTGATATTAATAATAGACATGTGACTTTAGCACTTCCACTTAGTTAACTATCTGCTATGTACCACTGATGCCAACTAATGACACCCTAACTCATTCGACATTACTTCTGGACTATCAAAGACTACTTGTCTGATGCACAATCTGTGATGCGTTATAATTTTCACCATTTGAGTGTTGGAAGGTTGAAGTCATCATGTTACATTTCATAATCTCACCATCAATAGCCTCCTCCTGACCACTGTCTCAGACTATAACATCAATTTCCTGCTAGACTTTGAGCTTGGGTTTCCAGCCCCACTCCCTGATCATCGCAAGGACAACCTACTTCAAACAACATCCACCTCCATCCCTACTTCAGTCCATCTGCACCTGAAACCTTCATTCATGCCACCATCACCTCCATACTCAATTATTCTAATGTTGACATCCTATCCTCTACTCGCCACAAGCTCATACAAAACTCCACAACAAGTCCTACTCGCCCATTTTCCTCCATCGTCACTCAGGCTACGTCTCCCAGTCTCCCATGTCTCAAGTTTAAAATTCTTATCTGTGTGTTTAAATCTCTGCATGATCTCAATTCACCCTATCTAAACAGCTTCCTCCAGCTCTATAAACTCTCTCTAAACTCAATATTTCCTATCAACCCCTTTCTCCCTTCACCCACATGTGCTTTCAGCCAGTTAGATCCTATGCTATGAAATTCATTCAGTAAATTCCTATATCTCGCCACCTTTCAAGATCCTTTTGAAATCCACCTCTAAACTTGTAGTCACCCTATTTTCCAATTGTTTTTCTGTTAGTTCAGTGTTTGGCTTTCCTTATGCATCCATGAAGTGCCTTGGGAAGTTTTTCTACCTTTTAAAGGCACTATTTAAAACACAATGTTGTGTGTTCTAGCTTATTATAACATGAGTACCTAGTTATTCAAACTGCAAGAAAATAAGGGAGTACAACTACATGTATTAAGTAGTCATCAAAAAGATGATTGAAAGATAATCAACCTGAAACATAATGTACTCAACAGGTGCAGCCAGATATGTTGAGTGATACAAGAATTGTGTGTTTTTATTTCAAGATTTCCAGGATCCAGGGTACTTTGCTTTTTTTTTACACATACTTTGCGCCAACTCCAATCTCCATATTTGAATAAGGAGATTAATAATTGAAGAAAATTTTAATGTCATCCCATTTTCAGGGACAGAAGAACTAAATAATTTCTTCATTCTGTAAAAGATCTTTCCCTTCTTATCTATTAAACCATATATATGATTTTTATTCTAGCCTCAAATGATATACTTTTTTAAAAAATTCATTCACATCAGATGACAACTGAGCTCCTTGCTAGGTCACTTCAGAAGGCAATTCAGAGTCAAACCACGTTTTTAGTCTGGGGTCATGTATAGGTCTGCCCAGGTTAAGGAAAGGGCAGCCTTACATTCGTGAATGTTACTGAACCAGATGCCTTTTTATAACAACCCAGTAGTTTCGTGGTCACCCATTGCTGATGCTAGCTTTTCATTCCAAATTTATTTAACTGACAGAATTTAAAATTTCCTATCCATCATGGTGGGATTTGAACTCATGACTCCAGAGCATTAGTTCAAGCCTTTGGATTACTAGTCCAGTAACATGACCAATGTGTTCGCATAATTTGCGCTCAATTTATGATTCCCACTGTCAAAAACTGTTCCTACAGATTACATTTTTTCAACTTTCAAATGTAAATAAATCCAACAAGATGAAATCATTTGTGATGCAGAATAATTTTCCTCAACTTTAGTTAACTAAGTGAAAGTCCTATCTGCAATGTACCACTGATGCCAATTATTGAAGGTTAACCAAGTTTCTGATCTCCACTAACCTAAATTAAAGCTTAAATTTCTTCTTTAGATGGATATTTTTGGCCAGTAGCATCAAATGCAATCCAAAACCCAAACAAAATCATTTCCATGGTTTTGACAACTACTATGGATGCTGCCAATTTTTCAAAACAGTAAAACAACTGAATCGGGCGAACCAATCATGAGCCACCATGTTGCACAATTGTTGGGAGCCAACAAGTGCTGTTTTCATGTTTTTTAGGCCTTTTTTGTTAGGCTTTGGAATTCTGTATTGTATAATTTTTAAAAAATTAAGTGGAATAATTTTCACTATTGGCAATTGGAACTGGTCTAATGAAATCAACACTAAAAGTGTGAAGAAGTGCAAATAAATGTATACAAATTAACAATTCAAAAGGCAGGAGCCCATTCTCATTAGCCATGGACCATAGGAGAGATGAGAAAGTTTGAAAATGACAAGAGGGGCAGTAGTAAAATGTTTTTCATCACTTGAAAGACCAGGCCACAACTAACTCACTTTTCGGAATTAGTCAAATAAATTTGTCATCATGTTGCAACAAGTGAAATTTAAAAAAAACATGCATGATAAAATCTTGGAAAATCTAGGACCTGAGAAGGGCAGAAAGGTGATGCAATTCGGTCAGGGGCAGAGTGGGCTACAATTTGGAGAACCCAGATCCACCAGGTTTCTACACCATATATTTTGAACAGGATTGCACGCTTCCAAAGCCAAGTCCTTTACATTTTGCAAATTTTTGGAAGCTTCCCTGGAATATCCTAGCAGCCAGGCTCAGCTCACCTGAGAGGCCCAGTGGAACTCACATCAGGTGAAAGCAAGCAAATGTTTTCTTCTGGGCCTCCCGGAGGACCCCACAATATAAATATGTAAGGAAAATAATTGCAGAGGGATTGATTACCTTAGGGCTAATGCCTTGACATTTCCTGTAGGGATTCAAAATTTATTTTGAATTTCAATCGACTAGATAACAATCTCGGGCTCCTCCACACAAATTTTTAAAAATTCTTTGGCAGGATATGGGTGTTGCTGGCTAGATCAGCATTTGCTGCTCTTCCAAATTGTCGTTGAGAAGGTGGTGGTGAGCGTCTTCTTGAACTGCTGCAGTCCATGTGGTGTAGGTACACCCACAGTGCTGTTAGGGAGGGGAGTTACAGGATTTTGACTCAGTGACAGTGAAGGAATGGTGATATATTTCCAAGTCAGGATGGTGTGTGGCTTAGAGGAAAATTTGCAGGTGATGGTGTTCCCATGCATCTGGGCCCTCTGTCCTTCTAGGTGGTAGAGTTCACAGGTTGGAAGATGCAGTGAAAGAAGCCTTGGTGGTTTGCTGCACTGCATCTTGTAGATGGTACACACTGCTGCCACTATGTGTCAGTGATGAAGGGGGTGTCAATCAAGCAGGCAGCTTTGTCCTGGATGGTGTCAACATTCTTTTGTGTTATTGGAGTTGCACTCATCTAGGTAAGTGGAGGGTATTCCATCACACTCCTGACTTGTGCCTTGTTGGTGGAGGACAGGCTTTGGGGAGTCAAGAAATAAGTTACACGCCACAGGATTCCCAATCTCTGACCTGCTCTTGTAGCCACAGTATTTATATTGTCCAGTTCAGTTTCTGATCAACGGTAGCCCCCAGGATGTTGATAGTGGGGGATTCAGTGATGGTAATGCTATTGAATGTCGTGGAGAGGTGGTTACATTGTCTCTTGTTGGAAATGATCATTGCTTGGCATTTGTGTGGCGTGAATTTTCCTTGTCACTTATCAGCCCAAAACCTAAATATTGTCCAGGTTGTGCTGCATATGGACACAGGATGCTCGAGTATCTGACCAGTCGCAAATGGTGAACATTGCGCAATCATCAGCGAACATCCCCATCTGACCTTATGATGGGAGGAAGATCATTGATGAAGCAGCTAAAAATGGTTGGGCCTTGGACATTACCCTTAGGAACTCCTGCAGTGATATCCTGGAACTGAGATGTTTGGCTCGATGCCAGTGTTGTAGCCTTACTGGAACAGCTGGACTATGGGCACGGCTAGTTCTGGAACGCTAGTCTTCAATACTATTGCTGGAATGTTGTCAGTGTCTACAGCCTTTGCAATATCCAATGCCTTCAGCCACTGCAGTGTCATTGCCCTCTCGGCACCAGATTTGCAAGCCACTCCCGATCTCTTCAATTCTGCATACAAGAAACTCGGCACCTGGGACCTGATGTCCCACAAGCAGCGCAGGAGTTACTTCCTTTCCGTCCCTCCTTAGCAGCCACTTTGCCTCGTCAAAGACGTAATGCTTCAAAGCGTGATGCAATCTGATGGACAAATTGTCACCATTTTGAATGATTGGTAGCACGCTCCTCCCAGTCATTAATGGCAATGCTGCCACGCTTCGAGGAGAGCTTCGGAGTGTCTTTGAAGCGTTTTCCTTGTCCTTCAACTGTTGGCCAATTGAGACCTGAGAAAACAGGACCTGGCGGGGGAGATAATTTTTGGCCATCCAGAGCTGGTGTCCAATCCATCGAAGTTGATTTTGCAGGATTTTCCCCTGAATGTTTGTGGCACTAGCTTCAAGAAGGACCGTAGTGTTTGTTTGACAGTCCTCCATTGAACCTGGAGGATGTGGCGGAGGCTTTGTTGATGAAATATCTCTAGCACTCTTATATGTCACTGGTGCAATCCAGGACTTCCTGTAGTACAGGAGTGCAGTATACCAACCACTCTGAACATTAGAGACAGGAACATTACTGAAACAAAACTCATATCAACTTACACCTGGTCAGCCAAATATTCCACCTCCTATATATGAAGAAGGAGAGACTTTGGAATATGTTTAGCACTTCCCATACCTTGGCAGCCACTTATCTCAAAAGGTCACCACTGACATGGAGATCCAACACTGGATCAGCTGCGCCAGCTCAGCCTTCGACAAACTACGGTAGCGAGTATTCGACAACAAAGACCTCCACAAGTCAACAATTGCTCTAATGTTCAGAGTGGTTGGTATACTGTACTCCTGTACTGCAGGAAGTACTGGATTGTGCATCAGTGACATATAAGAATGCTAGAGAAATTCCATCAGCAAAGCCTTTGCCAAATCCTCCAGATTCAATGGGAGGGCCGTCAAACAAACGCTACTGTCCTTCTTGAAGCTAGTTCCACAAGCCTTCAGGGAAAAATCCTGCAAAATCAACTTCAATGGATTGAACACCATGTCTGGATGGCCAAAAATCGTCCCCCCCGCCCGGTCCTGTTTTCTCAGGTCTCAATTGGCCAACAGTCGAGGGAGGACTAGGAAAACCCTTCAAAGACACTCTGAAGCTCTCCTCGAAGCGTGGCAGCATTGCCATTAATGACTGGGAGGAGCTACCAATCATTCAAAATGGTGACAACTTGTCCATCAAGTTGCATCACACTTTGAAGCATAACGTCTTTGACGAGGCAAAGTGGCAGCCAAGGAGGGCTGGAAAGGAAGAAACTCCTGCACTCCTTGTGGGACATCATATCCCAGGTGGCCAAAGGTCTGCAGGTTCGGAATTGGCCTGTTCAGTCCCATGAAAACTGGTGGCTGAAACTAGTGACCCTGAGCAGATGTCAACCTCGAATCAAGGGAAAACAGACAACGATGAAATATTGCCCAGAACAGCTCTGGTTTCATCAATACTTGCTGCAAGAATACTTATGGGCTTCCACAATCCCTTAAAATAAGCATTGTCCATTTAAGTTACTGCAGCAAGATCCTGTTCAGTACTGCAAATATTCCCTCCCTGCAGTAGCACATTCCCTTTGAAGAGCAGAGACACCACTGGGAGTTCACCTACATATGCAATTAGCTCTAACACAGAAAAATAGGTTACAATTATGGTAGATTTGGTAGATGCCCTGGCTCAATCCACAACTAGGGACAACACGCCTACAGAAAATTTCTCTCGACCCTCGGCTTCTTGCCCCAAATGATCAATCATTTCCTACAGCTCAACACTTGATAATCTAATACCTTCCTTGTTCAATCATTGCTGCCCTCATCTGCTACCAGTTCATACTGCAACACCCTCAATCCAAATTTGGAAGGGCTCTTTGGAAAAGCACTCACTACTCTAGGATGATCCTGAAGAGCAAAAGTAACCTGTCACCATTAACTATTTTTGATAAGGCCTCTTATAGCTATTATCAAATAATTCTGTTACACAGTAAATGAGAAATTCAACATTCAATAAATTCAATATTTTTGCATCTAAATTATAGGCTAAAACAGAAGACATTACTGATAGCAAAATCTCTTTCACATTCCCAAAAAAAGCATGGAAGTGTTGAGGTAGGTATTGAAAAACACTGTAGACATTGTACATGTCACACAAGGACTAGTAAATATGCTAAAGAGCAGGTGTGCCTGGATATTCTCCTGACATTATCCATTTAATTGTAGTACAGTACATGAAGAACAGTGAAAACAATTAATTACTATAATGGTGCTTTAGACCACAATTGCACATTCCAATATTAAGGGAATTATATCTTATACTAATAAATTTAAAATGCCTGTGCAACGTTTTATTTTACTTGCCTAAAAACGGTATATAAAACAGATAATTATTGCTTCTGATCTAATTAACATTCTCAAGAGGAAACTTCTCAGATATTCCAAGCAATCAACTCATTAGAAACTATAGCTTAATTAGATGTTGTGAAGCACCTATCTCCACCAAATTACATGAAGGTTGATTTCTATCCACAAATTACCTTTTTTTTTTCCCTAAGTAACTATAACGTACCCATGAGATTCTGGACTGCACAGGAGATCAGCTACAACTTCAGAAAGTGGAGATGGCAAAATTCATACCGATTTTTGTTCTACACCAGTTTTACTGAAGGCCAGAAAACTACACAATACATTATCTCTGTGCTCACATGTGTGTAACTGCCTCTTACCGTAATATGATCTTTCAGTCATATGCTATAAAGCTGCTTGAAATTTCATGGACGTGCTGCTATAAAAGACGATACTGTGAATGATGTAAGAATACTGCTCAAATGGCTGCTAAGTGGCATCATAGATGCATTGCAAATCCTTGTGTAATCAACTTCACTGGTTAAACTATTCACACATCGCTAAGTGTAATGACAACTTGAAAAAAACCCAGAAATAGCATTAAAACATGTGAAAAAAAGAGATCAAAGCACCCTTCAGTTTAAAGACAAATTACTTTTGAAATTTAACAAAGAACTGCGTCATTGCAGTGCAGTTGTGAAAAGTAGCATATACAATGTGGTTTCAACAAGACACAGGCACTGCATTTAAGTAGTACTATTTTCCTTACAGCACTGGTAAGTAGTGCATTCACTATTTTAAGGAATTTTCTTGCTTGATATCAGATGTGGTTGATAATGCCTTTCAAACAAGAGTGTTACTTCTGGAAAAATAACCTGAGGCTTTTAAAAATGGCCAAGGCCTTTGAGTAAAAATGTTAATGAAGGTATTGAAAGACAGCGATAACTTTATATGTAGTTTGATTTTTTTTTGTTTTTAATTATGTTGGAAACTTTACTTTAAGCTGTGGTTATTTGAGTTTAATTGAAAGAAAAATAGCAGCCATTCAAAGCATTTCTGCTTTGAAATAGACTTCTAACTCTGAGGTCAACTATATGTACTTGCAATAATCTTTTCCACACTTGTATATTCTTCTTTATTAGTCTATGTAGGTAGGATGTATTGCAAAAGGGACAGAGAATAGCAGATATGTTAACTGAATATGTCACAAATTACTTCTGGGTGAAAGTTAACAGGTTTCCAAAAATTAGCCCTGTTTCAATAATAACATAGAAAGGCATCAAGGCACTTCACAAAAACATATTCAAAAACAAAAGCAAGAGGTGGGAATGACCAAATGTTTGGTTAAAGAGATATATTTTAAAGGAGCTTTTACAGAGAGAGCAATGCAGTGGTGGAGGTTTGAGGAGGGAATTCCAGAGCACGGGGCCGAGATCCTGAAGGAACAGCTGACAGTGGGACAAAGGGAGTCGAGGATGCAGAGTGACCAGACTTGGAGAAACATAAAGTTCGCATTCTGGAGAGGGTTAGAGATAGGGAAAGGCAAAGCCACGAAAGAATTAAAATTTAGGGCATTGGCAGAATCCGTGCTAATGTATACCGGCGAGCAGAGCTGATGAATAAATAGGATTTCGTGCAAATAGGATAGAGTTTTTCATCAACTGAAGTTTATGGAGGGTGGAAGATTGAAGGTGAAACAAGAGAGCTTTAGAATGGTTCAGCCTGGAGGTGAAAAAAGCCTGGATGAGGGTACCAGCGGTGGATGGCCAATGCATAGGACTGATATAGAAGTACTGGGATTAATTGGTAGGTGGTCTTTGTGACACAGATCCTAAGCGGTTGGAAACTCAGCTCAACTAGATAGGATGCTCAGGCTTTTAAAGGTCTGGTTCAACACAAGACAATAGCTCGGGTGGAGAATGGAATTGACATGGAGGGTACGGAATTTATGGTGGGCCTGCGGATGATGGCTGCAGTCGTCCTTGTTTACATTGCTGAAACTGCAATTCACCTAGGTCTGGATTTTTTAGACAAGCGTTACAATAGAACAGTGGGCAAGAGAGGTAGGTGGTGACAGGTAGAGAAGGAGCTCATCAAAATACATGTAGAACCTAACCTAAATACTTCTGATAATATTACCAAGGGCCAAAAGGTGGATGGCACAGCAGTAGCCCACTCAGCTCTTTGATCCTGTTCTGTCATTCTATTGGATCATGACATGTGTATCTCAACTCTGTTTACCTGCCTTTGCTCCATTTCTCATTGGATTGCCTAACCCAACAAAGCCTAATCTTGAAAAATTCAAGTGATAGAGAATTTACCTTTTTGGGGGAGAAGATTCCAGATTTGCATGAAGTTTTGTTTGACAGAGTTTTTCCTGATTTCACTCCTAGCATGACCTAGCTCTAATTTTAAGCTTACGCTTTTTTGTTCTGGATTCCTCCAGCAGAGGAGATAGATTTTCTGCATTGATTCTCAAATCCATTCATCATTTTAAACACCTCAATTAGATCACTGCTCAATCTTCTAAAGTCTAGGGAATACAAACCAAGTTTATACATCCTGCACTCATAATCCTGACATCATGCTGAAGGATATGCACTGTTTCCCTTCCAAGATCAATAGGTCTTTCCTGAGGAATGAACCAAAGATAGATCCTTGGGGCAATCTAGTGGTAACACTCTTCCAAGGTGTGAAGAGAAACCAAAGCTGGAAATGCTTTAGCACTGTTTAGAAAGGAACCAAATGATGATAGTCCCATTTAGCTGGAGATGGAAGAGACACATTGGAGGAAAATGATGTGGTCAACCACATTAAAAATTGCAGAGGTCAAGGTGGATGGGGAGAGGTAATATAACAGTGACTGTTTTGAAAGATATCAATGTGACTGATCAAAGTCAATTTGCTGCAGTGGCAGGGGGAGAAATCAGATTAAAGAGATTCGAACATGAAGATTTTGGAAAGATGACAAGGACTTAGGGCAGATTAAAGAACTTTAGATACGAAAGGGAGGTTGGAGATGGGGCAGTAGTTTGCAGTGGGGTCGAGGGTTAGTTTTTGAGCAAGCAGGCGATGATGGTTGTTTTGAAAGGAGTGGGACAATACTTGAGGAGAGGGAGATGACAATGGTTTAGAAAAGATGAGGGACAGTACCTGAGGGGAGGGAACCATTTACAAAATCAGCTAGCATGGGAGCCAAGAGGGGAGGATTGGTGGTTATCAGTTTAGTGGAAGTAAGTTAAAAAAAGCATGAAGTAGGGCTCAGGGACAAGATGTGCTCAGACAGAGCATGATGGAGGCAAGAGAAAAAGTAGTGAAAGACATGAGTCCAAGGCAATGGCAGACCTCAGGGAAAGGCAATGCTACGAAGGCAACTTAACAAATGTATTTTTTTAGTCTCATTCTCAATGACAAAGAAGTTGCACTGGTTGTTAGAGGTGAGGGTGAAGTAGGCAAGCAGAAGTGTTTAAGGGAACGATTGGAAAGAGCGAGAAAAAGGCCATGGTTATCCTTACATTCCAGGATGATCCTGAAATAACGAATAGCTTTGACAAATTCAGTCTTGCTACTGAAATTAAACTTTCATAGTACGGGGACTCAGATAAACTGTCCTCTGTAAAATGAGCAAACTTGATACAACTTTCTAGCACTGGTGTTTTAGCATTCCAAGTTTCCTTCCACTTTACACTTAAAAGCACAAAGATATGATGATAGGTTTCTTGATCAAGCTAGATTTAGGCTAAACAAATTTCCTTCCAAAACATGGAGAGCTATTCTTTAAGCAATCTCGTAACAAGGCACATCAAATAATATACTTACAGTGCAAAAGACGAAAATCAACGTAAGGATGAGAATCTCTCCTTTCAGGTTGAAAACCTGCCCGGCTCCTCACTCGTACATCCCCTGAAAGAAAGCACAAAAAACATTTTAAGAATATCCAGGGTTAACACAGGTGCTGATGGAATCATACCTAGCATGGCCTTCACTAGAGAGGGGAACAAGAAAGGGAAATAAAAAGTCAGCAATAAAGACATACAAGCATTTTCAGATGATTTACCCTTGATCCACAAGATCTACAATAAGCACAACTCTTGAACATTACCACTACCTAATCTACATGAATGGGTCCTGCAGTGATCAGTGGACAGGTGATTAATTTGTTTGTGCAAACTTCTCTTCCACCTGATCCAGCGCTCTTGCCTCTGATTCAGGTTAGGGTTCCAGCTCCACTTCAAAAATTTCAGTATATTATCTAGACTGACAATTCTACGCTGATGATATGCTGCATTATCGGATGTGCTGCCTTTAAGTTTCAACTACTACATTAAGGCTTGTCTGCCTGTTCAGGTAGCTGTATAACTGAGAAGTGTAACACGATAGGGAAAACATCCTTTCCTCGAGCCCTGCAAATGTTTTTTCTCAGGTACTTATCCGAATCCCTTTTGAAAGCCCCGACTGAACCAGCCTCCACCACGCTCTCAGGCAACATGTTCCAGATCCTAACCACTCTCGGCATCAAAACATTCTCCCTCATGTCACCATTAGTTCTTTTGCCAATCACCTTGGAAATAATATATGACAGGAAATATGCACACTGTGCATCTCTAAATACAGCTAAGTGAAAGGGTGGAGGTCAAGGTACTCAAAACCTTGCATTTAATACACTTCCTGTTTGTCACAATTCCTGTGTCGTGATTTGGTTGTCATGCTGTTTTTAATCATACCTCTGTGTGCCAGCTAGAATTATTTTTTGCTTATGTTTGCATAGGTTTATATATTTACCTTATGACGTAATAAATTTGACCCCTCTAGAAGCTAGGTAGCACTGTGAAACTTTCCTCCTTCTTTGCTCATTTTCATTGAAATGCTCAGAAAATCTACCCCTCATGTTCCTGATGCTCACCCACAAACATTGGTCATTATTTCCCTCCTTGGTATTCTTTATGGCAGACTGATGCATCCTCTTCCACTGCTGCCCAACTTTCCCCACTAATCATAGATCCTAGGTCACACATCTGTACACTCTGCCATGCACTTAACAGCTCCTACTGCCAATCAGTTATAGTATAGTGTTCTTAAAAACTAAGGGGGTGATTTTCCACAAAGTTTCTCCAGATTGTACACAGTTGCAGAAACCCTGGAAAGCATAAAAATGGTTTATTTTATAAAATTTTTCTTGTTGGTTCTTCCAACAATGTTACAGTAGATGAGGGAGAGGAAGAATCCCATGAAAATTCACCCTCAAAGTTAATTTAATGGATCAGACCAGGGAAATCAATTTTTTTTTTGAAATTTGAACGAGAGAAGAGGGCATCTATATGGAGACAAAAAACTGGGCTAGCTGAAACAGCGTACATCTTAGAAAAAAGGTTACAATGGGAAGGATACTAACAGTAAGAGGAAGGGGCGAGAGCTGGAGGGGGAATGGCATACAGTCTCAATGGAAAGCAATAGCTGCAGTTGAGTAGCAAGGATGCTGAGATCAGAGGCTGGAGTGCAGAATGATGCTAGCAAGGTACGCTGCAAAGATCACCAAAGCGACCAGGACAAGGGGCTGCAAATTAAGAGGGTACAAGTCACGGAGTGACTAAATAGCAGTGCTCATCATACTGGAGAGAGTGAAGTGCAAAGGAGTAGGTTAGTCAAATCTAATTGAGTTGTAACCACTTTAAGCGCGTTCTCTCCCTATATAACCTGTCATCCCCTGACGTGAGGAGGCAGACAAAATTAGATGATGACAGAGAGAGAAACTCAACGGGATGCAGAATGAAAAATGCCAACACAAAGATTAAGTAACAGAAACAATCCTGACTCACCAGAATCAGTGGTATGGAAGAACCAGAGCAAGAGAGTGAGAATGAGAACGAGAGCCAGAGACGGGTATAAATAGATAGGTATGTTCTGATGATGAGTCACAAGACAATAAGAGTGCAACTAGATTACTCACCTAACATACGAATGTACAAAGCAGTCTGATCTGAGCTTTCGTAGGATATTGCTCCTCGTCTCTGAAAAATAGGAGACCAACAGAGAAATTGTTACTTCAAAATAGAGTTCAACTCCAAAAAACAGAAGGTGCAAAAAAACAATGCGGCATACTCAGGGTACTGTGGAAATGGCTTTTATTTCTTTTTAAATAGGCTGAAGGAAGTAAAGGAAGTACATAGTTTTGGGCACCAAAATAAAATCTAGGCAGAGCTCACATTCATGTCAGAATGCACTCAATTGAGTCTGACTGGAAGACAAACAGAAAATATTTATATCTTTGGCTAATAATAAAACACCAATGATTGAGAGTCAAATTCATGAGTCCAATCTGAAAGAACAGAAGTAGCCATTTAGATCCTCAAGCCTGTTCCACCATTTTAGCCAGATCATCTCAGCTCCATTTGCCCATCTTTGCAACAGGATACATGATGACCCTAGAAGCTTGCAGACTGGGGAGTTAAATGGCTAATTAGCTTTAATGTAAATAAATGGGAGGTGATGTACTTCAGAATGAAAAGAAGAAACTTTTTTTTTTAATTCATTCACGGGACGTGGCCTTTGCTGGCTGGGCCAGCATTTATTGCCCATCCTTAGTTGCCCTTGAGAAGGTGGTGGTGAGCTGCCTTCTTGAACCGCTGTAGTCCATGTGGTGCAGGTACACCCAGAGTGCTATTAGGAAGGGAGTTCCAGGACTTTAACCCAGCAACAGTGAAGGAACAGCAATATATTTCCAAATCAGGATGGTGAGTTACATGGAGGGGAGCCTCCAGGTGATGGTGTTCCCATCTATCTGCTGCCCTCGTCCTTCTAGATGGTAGTGGTCATGGGTTTGGAAGGTGCCGTCTAAGAAGCCTTGGTGAATTCCTGCAGTGCATCTTGTAGATGGTATACACTGCTGCTACTGTGCGTCGGTGGTGGAGGGAGTGAATGTTTGTGAATGGGTGCCAATCAAGCGGGCTGTTTTGTCCTGGACGGTGTCCAGCTTCTTGAGTATTATGGGAACTGCACTCATCTAGGCAAGTGGAGAGCATTCCATTACACTCCCGACTTGCGCCCTGTAGCTAGTGGACAGGCTTTGGGGAGTCAGGAGGCGAGTTACTCGTCGCAGGATTTCTAGCCTCTGACCTGGTCTTGTAGCCACAGTATTTATATGGCTAGTCCAGTTCAGTTTCTGTTCAATGATAACCCCCAGGATGTTGATAGTGGGGGATTCTGTGATGGTAATGCCATTGAACATCAAGGGGCAATGGTTGGATTCTCTCTTGTTGGAGATGGTCATTGCCTGATACTTGTGTGGCACAAATGTTACTTGCCACTTGCCAGCCGAAGCCTGGATATTGTCCAGCTCTTGTTGCATTTGGACATGGTCTGCTTCAGTATCTGAGAAGTCGTGAATGGTGCTGAACATTGTGCAATCATCAGCGAACATCCCCATTTCTGACCTTATGATGGAAGGAAGGTCATTAATGAAGCAGTTGAAGATGGTTGGGCCTGGGGCACTATCCTGAGGAACTCCTGCAGTGATGTCCTGGGGCTGAGATGATTGACCTCCAACAACCACAACCATTTTCCTTTGTGCTAGGTATGACTCCAGCCAGTGGAGGGTTTTCCCCGATTCCCATTGACTCCAGTTTTGACTCCAAATGAACCTTAGAAAATAAAGAAGCTGAATGGGATAGAAGAGCAAAAGGGGTCTAGAGATCAGCAAATAAATTATTAAAAGCAGAAATGCAGATTAGCAAAGCAATAAAAATTCCCAACAAAGCATTTATTTCCAAGGATTCAAAAGTAGAAGTAATGAAGTGGGAAGACTGAAGCCACTGTTCTTGGTCCACCCTCCAAACTCCATTCTCCATTCCTTTCTCCCTGGCAACAATCTGAGATTAAGCTAGTCTGTTCCCAACCTCCATGTCACATTTGATCTCTAGTTGAGCTTCCGAACTCACATTCACACCATCAGCTATTTGCTGCTCCATAACATCGTCCAACTTCAACGCTGCCTCAGCTCATCTGCCGAGACTCTCATTTATGACTTTGTTACCTCTAGATTCGACTATTCCAATGTAATCTTGGCTGGCCTCCTACATTCTACCTTCCGTATGCCCAAGGTCACCCAAAGCCCAGCGGCTCCTGTCTTAGCTTGCAGCAAGTCCCATTCCCCTATCACTCCTGTGTTCACTGACTTACGTTGGCTGCCAGTCAAGCAACGTCTTTAAAATTCTTATCCTTATTTTCAAATTCCTCCATGGGCTTTAACCAACTCTGCAATCTCCTCCAGCCCCACAATCCTCAAAGATCTGCACACTTCTAAATCTGGCCTTTTGTGCATTTCCAAATTTAACTGCTCCACCTCTGCCTCCAGCTGCCTAGGCCCCAAGCTTCAGAATACCTCCCCTACACCTGTGTGTGTCTCTACCTCGCTTTCCTCTTTAAGGCACTCCTTAAAAGCTACCTCTTTGACCAAGCTGACCTGAGATCCCTTTACATGTGTCGGTGTCATACTGTTATAGAATGCTCCTGTGAAGCGCCTAACTTGTATAGAACCCTGATCAGGGAGAGGAAACCACCTTCCAACATGAACAAGGAGGCTTTGAGAAGGAGGAATCAAAAATGTTGGGGAGCTTTAAGTATTCGAGATGTAGGCAAAAGTCTTCACTTTCCCTGAGGGCATTAAGAATCAATGATTGTGAAACAGGAGCCAAATATAGACAAGACTAGTAGGGGCATGGTGTCCCTTCTTTAGAGGACCAGTAGGGTTCTTATGGCAATCAGGAGTTTTCATGGTCATTTTATCTGGTGCAAGCTTACAAATTACAAGGTTTATTGAATTGGGATTTAAATATAACCTCTGGGTGCTACTCCAGTATAATAGCTACAAGGTTACCATGCTCAATGGTGTAGAGTGAGCTGGATTCAAAGAAGGTTGAGTACCTTTCTAATACTGGAACATTATTGAATTAGATATGGGACAGTTACTGTTGAGCTAACATTTACCCAAAAAAAGAACAGCATAATGCGGCAGGAAAAAAATCAGCATGGTTTTGGGAGGTGACATTTTCAGGAACTTTGGAGAAGAACAGTGGATATTAAAGGAAAGAGGGGATAAAGAGTGGACTTTGTTGAGGAGTGATGTCATTGTAGCCTAGTGAACCTTCTCTGGACTGCTTCCAGTGCACAAGTCGCGAGTTTGCTGGAATACTCTCTACTTACGTGGACGAATGCAGCTCCAACAACACTCAAGAAGCTGGATTCCATCCAGGACAAAGCAACCCACTTGATGAGCACCCCATCAACCACCTAAGACATTCACTCCCTACGTCACTGACACACAGTAGCAGCAATATGTACCATCAATATGTACCATCTGCAAGATGCACTACAGGAACTCTTCAAGGATCTTCCACAGTACCTTCCAAACCCACAAACTCTGCCATCGAGAAGGACAAGAGCAGCAAGTGCAGGGGAACACCACTAAATGCAACTTCACCTTTAAATCACACATCATCCTAATTTGGAAATATACCTTCACTGTTGCTGGGTCAAAATCCCAGAACTCCCTCCCTATGTCACATTTACTGCAGCAGTTCGAAAAGGCAACTCACGATCAACTTCTCGAGGGTAATTAGGGATGGGCAGTTGGCCTTGCCAGCAACACGTCTGGCAAATGAACATTGCACCATAAATGTTACAATAAAATGTTATTTCACTTACTTAACAAACTGTCAGGACAGGTGCAGAATTGCACTGGACCAACAGTCCCAAACAATAAAGCATTGTACAAGCCAGGTCCACAAACAAGATTAAAGCCTGAATTTGACAGCTCACTACTAAAAATATTTTTAAAAACGGCATTATGTTTTTGGAAATGTACATACACAAGTGTTTTACTACAAAAGTTGATCAATGTTATTTTCAATCCTTTGCCAGAAGAGATTAATTTTGTTGCCAATTTTTGCAGCTTCCAAGCCCTATTGACAGGCCCATCATTTCCTTCACTTTCTTCATCAGTTATTTATTCTTGTCCTTAAAATTTCCTCTTCGTGTCCTAGAAGATTATCCCTCCCTTCCAGAATCAGAAACTTTCTCTGAACACCAATACAAAATAAATTGTTCAAGACAACTAACATTTCCCAGGTCCTCAATAACATCCCACTTCAATATCTTTCAACAGACTTGGTACTTTGATCACAGACATACTAAAATAGGTTAACACAGATTCCTGATATTCAACCTAGTGACATCTGAGAACCCTTGAGTGGCAATTCCTTAGGAACCACTTCCACTGTGCTGCTTTAATTTCACCAAAATATGGCAGAAACCTTGTTTATAAATGTCAACACGATTTCTTCCGCCCATGAAATTATTCTGGCATACTGAGAGCAGCCCTCAGGAAATTCTGGCCATTCAGCATCAGTTGAGATAGGCAGGACACTGAGGGTAAAAGAAGCAGCACAGTTTAAACCTGTAAAGTCTGTTCTGCGCATGTTCTGAATTACAGTAGGAGGTCATGTCCTCAATGTCTGAAACAGGCATGTTTAGATAAATGTGGAATTCACTTTTTAGTTTTTTCTTTCTCTTGTGGCCATAAGCCACACAAAGAGGTGGAAAACAGCTGTTTTTCGGCTAGCTGAAGTCACTTCATAAGCAGCTCAACTTTTTTCTGCATCCACAATGTTTCAGTATGCAGAAAGCTGAGCCCCAATGGGGGACAACTTCAACCATCTCAAAGTAAGTAATTTTCTAGACCATCACACAAACAATTAACTTTTTGATTACTCAGCTGCTCTGGACAATAAGCACTGGCACGGCAGTGAGCAGGGAAAGCAAGGTGCATCTATTGTCCCTAGGAACACTAATCAAGTCACAAGTTCTACTGCACAACAAATGAGCCTATTTTGCTTGTCATTAACGAGACAAGGAAATATGTGCCACTGAAGGGCCAAATGGCTTCCTTTTGCGCCGCAAAAACTCTATGATAAAGAAGATAAATGATTCAAAAGCATGGTTTTGATAACATTTCTTTTCTCCTGCAAGAATACAAATGATGGATCAAAGTCATATAATAGAAATTCATTCAAGCCTTGTTCCTACACAGATAAACCTTTAAGCATGCTGTGTATAAGTTTTAGGTTTTAGGTTTTGTGTATTCTCTACCATTGAGGTCTGGTTATATTTTGGTTACTATCTACATTAGCTTG
Organism: Cetorhinus maximus; assembly: GCF_964194155.1. Classification (NCBI taxonomy): domain Eukaryota; kingdom Metazoa; phylum Chordata; class Chondrichthyes; order Lamniformes; family Cetorhinidae; genus Cetorhinus; species Cetorhinus maximus. The sequence continues at coordinate 82,333,314 of NC_135882.1, read as the reverse complement.
CTTGAGATTGATAGATCTTTGGCTACTAAGGGGATTAAGTGATATGGGGGATAGTCCAGGGAGGTGCAGTTGAGGTCTAAGATCAGCTATGATCATATCATATGACAGAACAGACAAAGGGCCAAATGGCCTATTCCTCCCATTTCTTTTGTAAATTGTATCATCTGTCTGATTCTGGGGTTTTATATAGTAAATGTATTATAAATAGGCTCCATCTGTTTTAAGGAACAATAAATTAGTATTGCTAAAAAAGAGAGACAGGTCTAAGCTTTTCATCTTGCACTCATCAAGATCAGGACACGTGCAAGAATACCAATATAAGGGGGAAAACAACAAGTTGGACTGTATGTGAAGAGATTGCTGATTGGTTGGCAAGTGGTGTTGCCATGGCGAATGTACCACTGATGGTGACTGAATGTTAACTACCAAGCATTGTTTGAAATTTAAACCAGACTGCTTGACCCTGATTGGTTGAGGAATTGCTCTGAGGAATGAGTCAGCGAATGGCTGTCACTTATTTTGTTTAGCTGAAATAGGTGCAATGTATGTACATGTTTTTTCTGTCTGCAAAGAACAGGGCCCATGTATTCACATATGTAGGTTCTAGTACACACAAATGGGCCACACTGCGAGTCCAACTGACAATCTTTAATTGGTTGTCAGCATAATTCTTAGCGCATTGAGGATTATTTAGCAAATGTTGTCCAATCACGGAATCACATCTAATGTTGGACACTGTGTTTTGAGCTTTGCAACTTTGGGCTGGTTGGGTACGATCTGTACCCTGCCCATTGCAAACAGCGGCTTGGACATGCTGTTTGATACGATCCATCAGTCTTTGGAACGTACAGCCAATGTACCTAACATCACACTGGCACTAAAATTCATATACCACATTACTCATTTGTGTGATAAGCAGAATGTCTTTTTGGCTTGACAGCAGCATCCTGCTAGTGGTGAATTCCATCCATGGTGCTACTGCATAGTAGCAGCAGGAAACAGTTAGTTTCACCTGTTGCTCAAATTTTTGCGATACCTTGCCCTTCTTGGGTAATCCGAGAAAGATGGGCACTTTTCAGGGCCAAAAGTGACGGCCTGTTCATGTGTTTGCATGATATACAGCGCGAAATGATTGGTCTCTTTTTCTCTCTTAATTTCTATCTTCCTTCTCTCTCTCTCACTTTGCTCTTTCTTCCGTCATCCTTCTCTCTCTATCTTCCATCCTTCTCTGTTTCTCTCTCCTGTCCTGGATATTTTTCTTCCTGATGTGTTTTTCCCCATACTGGGAAGTGTATATCTACGGTCATTGATAATAGGATCTGACTTGGCTTTAATATGATCAACCTCCCCCCACCCCACCTCTTCTGGCTCAGAGGTGGCGAAACGAATTGCTGTGCACTATCCATCAAACTGAGATTAGCCAACTCAGCACAGCCTATGGATTTGACACGGGACTTACTCAATGTCACATACATGTCAACAATGCGCTTATCATGCAGACAATCAGATTTCTGAAATCCTCTTTACACTATCATCATTTGTGACCTGAAATCAGTGTGCATCGCCAAACACACAGAACACATTTCACTGCTCTAAAGTACAGTGGCTAATGCACTGGACGGGGAGTTTTCATCTCCAGTATACAGAGCTGTCATTCATGCTCATGCTAAAATCAATCAGCTGATTTTTTGTGACAATTATTTTTTAAATGATTAAATTCAGGGGATTTTTATATGACCCCAAAAATCTTCATGTGTGAAAAATCTTCATGTTCATTTTGGAAGGACAAGCCAAGGTAGGACATACACAGTAAATGGTAGGGCACTGAGGAGTGCGGAGGAACAAAGGGATCTGGGAGTTCAGATACATAATTCCCTGAAAGTGGCGTCACAGGTAGACAGGGTTGTAAAGAAAGCTTTTGGCATACTGGCCTTCATAAATCAAAGTATTGAGTAAAGGAGTTGGGATGTTATGGTGAGGTTGTATAAGACATTGGTGAGGCCAACTTTGGAGTATTGTGTGCAGTTCTGGTCACCTAACTACAGTAAGGATATCAGTAAGATTGAGAGAGTGCAGAGAAGATTTACTAGGATGTTGCTGGGTCTTAAGGAGTTGAGTTACACGGAAAGATTAAACAGGTTAGGACTTTATTCCTTGGAGCGTAGAAGAATGAGGGGAGATTTGATAGAAGTTTACAAAATTATGATGGGTATAGACAGAGTAAATGCGAGTAGGCTCTTTCCACTTCGATTAGGAGAGATAAACACGAGAGGACATGGCTTTAGGGTGAAAGGGGAAAGGTTTAGGGGGAATTTCTTCACTCAGAGTGGTGAGAGTGTGGAACGAGCTACCATCTGACGTGGTAAATGCGGGCTCACTCTTAAGTTTTAAGAATAAATTGGATAGATACATGGTTGGGAGAGGTCTGGAGGGTCATGGACTAGATGCAGGTCAATGGGACTAGCGGAATAATATTTCGGCACAGACTAGAAGGGCCAAATGGCCTGTTTTCTGTGCTGTAGTGTTCTATGGTTCTGAGAGAGAAAATCAGGAAAAAAAAACTCAGTATCAAATCATATGTCAAGAATTCATACAGTTTGTTTCAAACTGAGCAAGTGGTTGGTTGGGAAGGGGTCTGAAATCAGTGCTTGGAGAAGCATGGAATAAGGAAAAGCCAGTAGTGCTTTGTTAAGGCAAATCATATCTGACTTAACTGAACTGCTTGATGAATTAGCAGTGGGGGCAGCTGAAAGTAGAGCAATAGATGTGTCTATAAACTTTCAAAACACAATTGATAAAGTGCCATTTCAAAGACTTATTCAAAAAATAGAAACACGGGATTAAAGGGACAAAAACACATTACCTCACCAGTATTTAACTGCTGTTTGTAGGACTTTGCAGTGCACAAAGTTAGTTGCCATGTTTCCTACATGACAAGAATGACTTCAATTTAAAAAATACTTAATTAGCTGCAGAGGCTTGGGATGATTCAAGATCATGAAAGACACTATATAAGCACATTTTTTTTTAAAGAATTTGTAGAATTATTAGATAAATGCAGAAATTTGTACCCTTTGAATATTAATTTTACTATAAAAGGCTGGACTTGGTTAAGGGGGAGTTAAAACCTAAAATATAAAGGTACCGCTACCTGCCGTATACATGCCCACTGGTTGAGAGGCGTTCGTGTTTCTTGTCTTGGAGAGTTATTGATAGATTAAGTGAATGGGTACAACTGTGACAAATGGATTTCAATTTAGGAACATACAAAGTCAGGTTAGAACGAAGTACTTTTTAAATGGTGTAAGGGGCTGGGGAGCTCAGATAATTATAATCTCATGAATGGCACAGAAAGTAACCAAAAAGGATAATGGAATGCTGGCCTTTATATCTAGGGGACTAGAATAAAAGGGAACAGAAGTTATGCTAAAGCAATACAAAGCCCTGGTTATACCACACCTGTGAGCTGTTTTGGGCACCACACTGTAGGAAGGATATATTGGCCTTGGAAAGAGTGCAACATAGATTTACCAGAATGATACCTGAATTCAGAGTTAAATTACAAGTACAGGTTACATAGTGTATTCCCTGGAATTTAGAAGGTTAAGGGGTGGTTTGATCAAAGTTTTCAAGGTATTAAGGGGAACAGAGGGAAGGTAGAAAGAAACTATTTCTGCTGGTTGAGAGTCTTGGTCTGGGGGGCTAGACTAAAGTTAAGAGCCTTCAGGAGTGAAGTTAGGAAACAGCAAAGGATGGTAGAAGTTTGGAACTTTCTTCTTCAACCAACAATTGATGTTAAATCAATTGTAACTGTAATTTTAAGTGTAAAATTTATAGATTTTTATTAACCAAAGGTATGAAGGGATATGGGGCAAAAAGCTTTAAGTCACAGATCAGCCATCTCTCAAAAAGGAGCTAAAAGGCCTGCTCCTGTTCCAACAAGAGATGGAGCACTTCATTAACATTTTTAAATCCCGCTCTCACAGCATATTTTGGAGTCTGATTTAAATTTAACAGCTGCCAACTGGGTTCCCCAGGGCTTGGGATACCTGACAGCAATAGGAAAGAAAGAGAGAGCTGCCAGCTCACGAGGCAAGTGCATTTGTGGGCCAGGAGCAGCAGTTCTTCTGCCCCCAGGCAAAACCTTGATCTCCCTTTCTCCCTTGCCCCTCTCCGTTGAAAATGTCGACCTCACCCATCCAACCACTGATATCCAGCCCACCCAGTGATCGACCTTTTTGCCTCCACACCTGGCCTACCCTGCCTTTGCTGGGGACCATCTGAGGGTGCAGCCTTGTGCTAATCTGGCTAGCTGGTAGGCATGTTATGGAAGAAAAAATGAAGTTTGCTCTTAAATTTGGCAGAGCCTTTATGTTAACAGCCATGCTGTGCTGGGTTTCCACCCCTACTACTGCTCCGCCCCAGAAATAATGAGGCCAGTGATGCTGTTAGAAAACTCAGAGGAACACTGTGTTCTCCCTGGTACAATGGGCTAATGGAAGACCAGAGTAGATCATTTTCCAAAAGGTGACATATCTCAGGATCTTCAGAATATAAAACAACAGCAACAGTTTGTTAAGAGTTCAACTGTGAAGATTCTTTCCTAGCTAGGAAGCCAAGGCATTGGCTTTAACAGCAGATAACTGCCCACAAGTGGTGATGTCCTTTTGCATTACACATTCGCAAAGGACAAAAGTCATTTTGTTTTAATACCTTCTTTAAACACGTCTTTTGAGGGAACAACTGCCTCAAAGATTGAAACTAAAGGCAATTTTTGAACAGTAAATGCTGCAAGTTGTTTCTCTTGTGCTCAATGCTGATTGAAGATCCAGGTTTAGCCCCTTGAACATTCATCACCAATATGAATCATGCCACATTGACTGAAGGGACATTCCAGCTATTCTTTCCAGCAGACTGACTCTCCTGTGAAATATAATTTAACATTCACCATCAAAGCTTAGCCATAAATAATGCCCCATTTTGTTCCTTAATTTTTTTTTAAGCATTTTTCATGACTTGTTACATTTTTGATCTAATTTCTGGAAAACTGTCAGGGTTGGCAACCTGCTGTTCCCTAAACCAGAGCACCAAGGCCAACAGCAAGCATCCCCACCAGTGGGATCAACAAACCTAGCAAATTTAGGGATTAAATTTAGAATCCCCATGGTCTAGTTGTTTCAGCTACTCACCAGATGAACCACCAGCTATCCAGGGGACATTAATGTGTTTCATCAACAGCAAGAGAAGGACAGAGGGGGAGATCAAGAGACAGCTCGTACACTGACAGAGTGAAAGCATTGCACACTGAGGGAGCGCGAGATGCTACACCCAAACCAATGGAAAGAAGGAAGGGATATCTGCTAACTGATGCATTGCCTTTACTCACTGAACCTGTAGAGGGAGATTCACTTTAAAAAATAATTACTTCTGTTAGGTTTGAGAGCCAGGGTTAGAGGTTATGGGCCTTGTGAAGGTTTGCTGCACCTGTGGGCTGAGTTGGTTAATGAGATATTGTAACATTTATTGTAATAACTAAGTTGTACAGAATGTTCCTGGTGTAACATTTATTAATCACCTAATACAAGGCACCTGGAATGAAAGGGAATGTGCTCTGTTTATAACAAGGATATGTCCCTTCTAAATCTCTGCCATCTCCATGTAAACTGAATTCCCTTTGCATATGTGCATGCTCAATTTGACTGACACTTTGGGCAGAATTTTCCAGACCCTGGGATGGTGGCAGTGGAGTCAGAGGCGGCAGAAAATGGCAGGCAGCCATATCAGGATAGTTGCCCACCATCCCAAGGGCAGGCAGAAATGTGGAATGGTTACCTTCTGCAAGGCAGCCAATTTAAATAATTAAGGCCCCAATTAGGGGCTGTTTAGAGGGCTTGCCATTTTGCTGACAGTAGAGTTGTCCTCAGCCCCTTGGGGAATCTGCCACCTTAACAGCAGGCTGGGAAGAGAGGGGGAGCGTAGGAGAGCCAGAGGTTCCAACTCCCAAATAGGGGACTGTCTGCAGAAAAGGTTGCACTTGCAGCCCAAATGCTGCCGATGGAGGGGTTTGCCCTTCAATTGAAGGGGCCCACCTGCTTGGCCCCTCCAAAAAAAATGTACTTATCCCTCTATGGGTGACTCTATTTTGAGGCATCTTTGCGCTCTCCTAACTGCCTCAGTAGTGTCCACCTCTCTCGGTGGCACTGCCAAGACTCTAGAGATGCCAGCCCTGTGCCAGCTTCAGGAGTCTGCTCGCCATTCTTAATTGGACCCACTGTCTGGCTTTTGTTACTGGAAAGCTATTGCCAGTAGGGTTCCACATGACTCTCTGATAGATCCCTTCCTTTGGACTTGAAAGTAAGGGGCATGATTAAGAAATTTGCATATGGTTGATAGTGAGGAAGAAAGCAGTAGCCTGCAGGATGCTATCAATCAATTGGTCAGTTGGCCACAAAAGTGGTAAATGGAATTCAAGCCAGGTAAGTGTGATGTAATGCATTTGGGAAGGGCAATGAAGACAAGGGAATACAAAATAAATGGTAGGATATAAGAAACGTAGAGGAACAGAAGGACCTTTGGCCGCATGTCCACAGATCCTTAAAAGGTAGGAGGATGGATAGATAAAGTAGTTGAGAAGGCATGGGGGATATGTTTCTCTTATAAGCCAAGGCATAGAATTCATGAGCAGGGAGGTTACGGTAGAACAGTGTAAAACGTTAGTTGGCTATAGCTGGCATATTGCATACAGCTCTGGTCACCACATTACCAGAACGATGTGATTACATTAAAGTGTGTACAGGGAAGATATACAAGGATATTGCCAGGAATTAAGAATTTTAGTTGCAAGGAAAAACTGGATAAACTGAAGTTGTTTTCTTTCAAACAGAGGAGGCAAAGTGAAAATTTGATTGAGATTTATATAAAATTAGGATAGGCCTAGATAGGATAGATTAGAGGGACTTATTTCCCTTAATAGAGAAGTCAATAACCAGAGGGAATGGATTTAAAATAATTAGAAGGATTAGGAGGGAGTTGAGAAGTGTTTTTTTTAAACCCTGAGGGTGCTTGAATGAGCAGTAGAGGCAGAAATGCTCATCACATCTAACAAATATTTAGATGTGCATTTGAAGTGCCTTAACCTACAAAGCTACAGAACCAAGAGATGGAAGGTGGGATTAGGCCAGATAGCTCTTTTTTTCCCCAGCAGGCATAGACACGATGGGCTCAATGGTCTCCTGTGATGTAAATTTTCTATGTTTTGCTTTTTACTCTCTATCACAAAGACTTTCACCTATAAAACATCATCTGTCTCTGCTCCTGCCACATTCCTTCTGGTGCTGAAACCTTCATTATGCCTCTTTTCATCCCCAGATCCATCTACTCCTATCCTTCCCTGGTTGGCACCCCATTCTCCACACACTGTTCCTTAAACCTCTGTTGTGCTATCCCACACCAAGTCCTCCTTACCAATCACCCCTCTCCTTGCTCACTTGCATATCCTCAAATTTGCAATTCTCATACTTGGATTTAAAACTCTTCCCAGCCTTGCCCCTCATATCTCTAACCTTCTCCAACCACAATCTCTCTGTTCCTTTGACTTTGGCCTGTTGTGCATCCTCTTCTGCCTCTGCTCGACCACCATCAGTCATGCCTTTAACTGACTGTGGAGTTTGCTCCAAAAACCTCTCCTCTTTCTTTTCACCTCATTCTCCTCTTTAAGGATCTTTTTAAATCTGGTCATAGTGGTTGGCTTTTAAGTCACCACTCCTAATAGCTCATTTGTCACGGTGTACACTTCTGGCTGATTATGCCTCTGAATTCCATGTTGAAGGCTTCACATGTTTGTTTTTTTAATCTGGTAAGACAACGTCAAAGAAATAAAAGGTTTCTTTTCCAGTTGGACAATGTTAATCCATACTATGGTAAAACCAGTAAATGCTAGTCTCATATTTCTTGTTTGGAAAGATCTTCCATATATTAATATATATACACACCAATTTTTGGGTAAGCTGTATGTCCACAAGTTTCAAACAATGTTAATTTCCAAAAAGATGAAATAAATAAATCCAAAAATATCAAAATTTAAAAAATATTCTTTGCACCTTCAACTTGTACTAAATAAATCCCTGGGAGACAGAATGACTTCTTGTACATGTAGCAGACTTCACAAATTACCAGTCATTAAATTGAGCATTTTGCAGATATTAATCAGCAATGCAAAACGTAGCAGTCAACCCACAATTGCCCTAATTTTTGGGAACACAGTGTAACGCTTAGTGCAATCAGCTCCTAAAATCTGACAAGAATTGTGCAATTATTCATTACCAGCATCAAGCATGATCATTTCGTCTTGCCTTTTATCAAATTAATTTAATATGCAAGCATCCAAGTTGGCAATTATTGGCATCCACACTAATGTGGATGCCTGTTGATGAGCTCTTTAAAAAAAAAGCAAGGTGAGGAGCCCAAAGCTGAAATGAATAAGAGGTAAGATTAATAAGAAGTGATTCAGTGATATGTAGCTTCAATTTCAAAAATTAGTTAAATTGTAAGATGACAAAAAATGAAGTTAACAAAACTGGATCATGAGAAATGTTTTAACCTAAAAAAAGACAGTGATTATGCAATGAGTCTTAAGTCCACTATCTTAGAATGCACTGTACAGTTGTAGCATCAGGGCATAGTAGTTTTGCTTTGCAATGATGCTCCAGTGTGCAGCTTGAATTCAGAGTCAAAACACACAAGACCCAAACAGGCATCAGACTGAAGCAAAATGAGACTTGCCAGAAGGGTAGTCTTATCCCACTTTGCGATGATGGGAGTGGAGGCCTTGATATCCAATTTTTGTTTCACAAATTTAGTGCCTGTGTACACTCAAAACTACTTTGCACCAACATTAAACTTGCAGTGTAAATGCACCCACTTTAAAAGCTTGACTCCTTCAAGGTTGAAGGGTGAATTTTTCTAATCTTCTCTGACAAATCAATCAATCTTCTAACATAAGGTATCATCAGCCTCAAGGCCTTTCTCTACAACTTTGGGTAGTTTACATTGCCAATGGTTGTGCCAAGAAAATCAGATATGCACAGAAGGTCAGAACTGGAGGAGCGCAGAGATCACAGAGGGCTGGAGAAAGTTACAGAGATAAAGAGACCAAGGCCACGGAGGGAGCTATAAACAATGACAAGAATTTTAAATTTAAGGCTTTACCGGAACAGAATCTAATGTAGGTTGGCGGACATAGGGGTGGTGGGTGAATGGGGCTTGTTGCAAGTTAGGATGCAGGGAGCAGAGCTTTGGATAGACTCAAGCTTGTGGCGGATGCAAAGTGGGAGAGGTTTAGAATAGGGATCTATTCTAGGGGAAACAGGATTTAAACAGATGAGCTGAGGGTAGGGCAGAAATGGACGATGTTATAGAGGTGGAAATGTTGGTGAAGGAAAGGATAATGGGGCATGAAAGCTCAGTTTAGGTTCAAATAGGGTGCCATGTTTGCAAGCAGTCTGGTCCATTCTCATACGTGGCCAGGAAGAGGGATGGAATCAGTGGTTATGGAATGGAGTTTGTGGTGGGGACCAAAGACGATAACTTCAGCCTTATCAATATTTAATACTTCCACTCATCCAATCCTGGATGTCAGACAAGCAGAGTGACAAATCAAAAGCAGTAGAAAATTAAAGGAGGTGGTGGTGGTGGTGGTGGTGTATTGGAGGTTGTTAACCTGCATATGGAACCCTTTCTTTGATGACACTGCCGGGGGCTTAGGACAGCATGTAGAAGGGAGATGAGGTTGCTGGTGAAGAATAGAACCTTGACTCTAGGATGTAACTATTTAGGAGTGGGAAGAGAAGCCATTTCAAGTGATTCTCTGGCTATGACTTTAAAGACCACAATGAAACCATGCAAGGACAATTTCACCCAGCTGAGCGTTGGAAAAGAGGCTTTGGAGGATGATGGTATCATGTCAAAGGCTACAAACAAGAGGAGAAAGGTGAGTAAATATAGTTTACCATGCTTATAGTCACAAAATATTTGTGAATCTGAAGAGGGCCTTTTCAGTGCTGTGTGGCAGGGCTGGTAATGTAGTGGAGGGGTTGAAGCATCATAAATCTTAAAAATCAGAGCTGGGTCATTAAAGGGATGAGATCTGGAAGCACTTTTTTCACAAAAAAACAGTGGAAATCTGGAAGTTCTCACCCCAAAATGTTGTGGCAGTTACTGAGTCAATTGAAATTTTCAAGACAGATTGACAGATTTTTGTTAGGCAAGGGCATCAAGTGAAGTGGAACAAAACCAGTTAAATGGAGTTGAGGTATAAATAGGCCATGATCGAATGAAATCGGGTCAAGGGGTTGAATTAACAACTATTCTTATGTTTATACAGTAAAGAAAGATGGTATAATGGAAGTAACTAAAGATATGATCAAAAAGGTAAATTTTGGAGTAGACCTTTGGAGGGAAAAGGACCAGAATTAACAAAAAGAAAAAGTATTTATATAGAGCTTTTCATAACCCCAGGTGTCCCAAAATGCTTTACAGCCAACCAAGTATTTTTGAAGTGTAGTCACTGTGGTAATGTAGAAAATGCGGCAGCCAATTTGAACACAGAAACTCCCACAAACAGCAATGTGACAATGATCAGATTATCCATTTTTGAGATGTTGATTGAGGAATAAATATTAACCAGAACACTGGGGATTACTCCTTTGTTCTTCTTCGAAATTCGGCAATGGGATCATTTATGTCCACAAGTGTACAGTAACATCTCATTCGAAAGACAGCTCCTCTGATAAGTGCACTAACGAAGCAGTACTGCACTGAGTGTCAGTGCTTAAGTCCTAGAATGAGACTTGAACCCACAACATTGAGCAAGAGTGCTACCCACTGAGCCGCGACTGCTAATGCACATGATTGGAGATTAGCAATTGAAGTCACCCAATAACTTCTGGAAACCAAAACATTAAACTTTGGTGACTTAGTACTTAATACTTAGCTGAAACTTAACACTTATGTACCTTATCCTGAAACACGGTAATAGTTCCCATCCCAATATAGAGGAAGAAATAAAGGCAATATTGGCAGCTGAAAAATTCAATGAAAATTCAATTCAGTGAATCATATAGCACCAGGAACCCTAAAAATTTAGAAATATGTTCAAACACTAGTAAAAGCAATTCAAAAAGAGGAGTTAAAGGATAAATGACAGAGAGATCTGGTTTCAATGTATGCAAAGCAGGGCAGGCTGGCTTTCTGGCCAAATTATATTTCCTGTTCCTTAATTGACTATGTTTCATGTTTGGAATGTTTTCCCGCAACCCACCCCCCTGTCTGAGGGGGTTGTCCTGCCTGCTAATCTGTATTACAGCAATTTCCTAGTTAACGATCTGGTCTAAGTTTACACACTGGAACTTCAAGGACAATGGGCATATCTTTATACAAATGTATGTTTATAACCTGCTATTACCAGTAATATGAACAAGTGGGTGAGTGTCCAAGAGACAGAAATGAAAATTACATTCCTGTTCCTGATGTATGTATAGCTTAGTAGATAGATAGCAACACAGCTTCGGAAGGAAGATGGAGCTGCACTTGTAAGAAACTTGCATGTAGGTGTCCGGTCTCCTCTTTGAATCAGTTTGGTATTTCTAGAGAACCTAAATTAATATACCTTGAACCAGTGCACCTTGTTTATGTGCAAGACAACCATGACAACATCTGTCCATAGCAAAAGAAAGGCGGCCTTCATTAGTGACTAGAAATGTAAGCATGCCAAACTGCCTTGAAATCCCAACTGGTTGACAATCCTACACACAATCAGTCTGGTTTATGTGTCATGGCTCATTTGTTCCCCAGCCCATGTAGGAGATAGATATAAACAGATGGTGAGGAGGAGTGCACGTACACTTCCACTAGAATAATCGTTTTTACTTATCCACCATCATCAGGCTTCTGTGGGACGGTGGGTAATGAATGCATTCTACATTAATTCCAAACTAATGAAACTGTTTTTGAGCGCGAGAGACTTTCATTGGAGCTATGATGACTGCTGCCATCACTCCCAATTCTTGCAACTAAATCTGCAGAAAAATCACAGCCTCTGCCCCATGATAACTGCAATCAAGTTTCTACACAAATGAATTTACATTTTATGGAAACCTGCCTATGCCAGTCCTGAAAAAGTCACTTTTATCACATTATAGAGCTCACACATCATTAACTTGGAAATAGGTAACTTTAACGGCGGCTGTCTCCATAATATGAGAGATAAAGTAAAAAATATGAGTCCCAGTTTGCCTTGTTGCACTATTATTGCAGACCTGTTTTACCTATAATTACATAGAAAAATGCAGAAAGCAACATCAGAATCTATATATGCTGCTCATAAATCTAACTAAAGTCTTGACAGTTTGTGGCTTAGTAGATGGGCAGTATTGCCACTTTAGAAGGCAGATGGAACTCCACTACTTGTTAGAAACTTGCAATGTAGTGTCTGGTCTCCTCTCTGAATCAGTGTGGTATTTCTAGAGCACCTAAATTAATATACCTTGAACCAGTGCACCTTGTTTACGAGGGAGACAACTACAATAACATCAGTCCATAGCAAAAGAAAGACTTTTTTCAAAACAAACCAGAAACGCAGGAAGTGAGTTGACCTGATCTATGGCACTTTCTCTCTAAGGTAGCATATCCGAACAAGTTTGTCAAAATCCTGCACCTACTGCATGATAGCATGGTTGGGTGTTTGTGCCTGTGGTGCGATGCTCAGTGCTTTTAGTGGCAACCAGCAGCATAAAGCAAGGATACGTCGTGGCTCCCCAACCCTTCTTTGCTGCTTAAGGAAGCCACCAGAGACATGCCTGCAGGTATCAACATTAGGTTCTGATCAAGGAAGCTCTTCAATCTCTCCAGACTGCGTGCCTCCAAAGTCACAGAGGCAGTAATCACAATACGAAGATGACTGTACCCTAGCTGTATACAACAGGAAGACATCTAGAACATGACAAACAAATTTGAGTGCTGCCAAAAACTTTGGTCTCAAAATCAGTGTGTCCAAGACCGAGATTATTCTTCATCTAGCATATGCTATGAAGCACTTGACATAACCATTGATGGTATCAGTGTCAATGATGCAGGAAAAATTCTCATGGCTTGGTAATGTGCTCTCTAGGGATGCCACTATTTGTGAAGATATCCATGCACTCATCCAAAAAGAAAGTTCTGCCTGTGGCCAACTTCAGGACTGTGTCTGGAAACAGAATGGTATTAAGCCGCAGACTAAAATAAAACTTTACCAGGCCACTGTCCTTACCACCCTGCTGCATGGCACAGAATCCTGGGTCTGCTATAGGCGCCTCATCATAGGTCTGGAATGTTTCCACCAAAGAAACCTGAGGCCCATCATGAGAGTTCAATGGCAGGCAAGAAAAAAATAAATCTCAAACAATATGATCCTCCTTCTTACTGGACTCAACAGCATGGAGACCACCCTCCAGAAAATTCAACTTGGATGGTCACGCTGCGTCTCCCACATGAATGATTACAGAATTCCCAAGCAGATCTTCTCAGGGAAATGACATAAGGTTAGTCTGTCCAAACGATACAAAGACACCTTAAAAAAGAGCCTTACAAACCTATGCATTGCAGACCACCTTTCTTGAGGAAACATAGCGACCCATGTGGAGGTAGGCACTGAATTCGGTTCAGCATGTTGTTTCAAGGACACCAAACTCACAACATCTAATGTGTCCAAAGGCCAAAGGTGACATAGCTGCACAAATTCCAAGCACCAACACTAACGATATAAATGTCTTCTGTGGATGTCCATGCCAATCACACACATCAGACTCTTCAATCATAAAAGGACCCACAAAAAAAAACCAATGAAACAATTTACAACTTGCACATACTAGAACAATGAGGAATCTTCCATTTTGCAATTTCTGTGTCATGGAAGAAGTCCATTAGCCCAACCAGTCCCTGCTGGTCTCATCCTTCAAAGTAGCATCAACTTACCCCTGATCTCATATCCTTTCATTGTCCTTTTCTTGAACCATCTATCCATCCTATTCTTAAATTTCACTTAACTCTGGTAATGCATTTCACAGCCTCATAACCCTCATTGGGCACTTTTCATGCCCATTAGCCTAAGTCTCTTGAATTTAAATCAAATATCAATGCACCCTCATTCTAGACAGCTGGAAACAGTTTGTTTCTAACTACTTTGTCACTATCCCTTCATATCCTTTCAGCATCAAATCACCCCACAGGCTAATATAAAAAAGACTTGCATTTATATAGCACTTTCCTCAACCAGAAGATGTCTCAATGCACTTTAAATATTAGCCAGGACACTGGGGATGATTCTCCTGCTCTTCAAAACAATACCATGGAATCTTTACCGTCCATGTAACAAACAGAATGGTGGAAACTGCTATCCACTTCTAATTATTTTGAAACTGGCCCTTGACTCCAACTCCTGCTTCCTCGGTTCTCACTAGATTTTAATCCAGTACAGCATTATTGCTTATATCATGGCATATTACTAAGTGTACCTAATCACAACTACATTTTAGATCAGTATATTTGCTCACTGAAATAAAAAGCTTAATGCTTTGTATCTCGCCTTGTTTCTGCAATTATAAACACGACACTTCAGAATCATGTAAACCAATAAACAAGATTTGCGCTTATAAAAATGTTTGTTCTTTCTTATACCTCATCACTGTTCTGAAAAGATCTTTTCAAACTGCTATATTTCAAAACTCTTCATAATTTTTACAGAGAAAGGACTTGGGAGTGAGGAGATTATATTTCAAAACGCAACATTTAAAGGTGATGTATTCACATAAGTTTAAAAAAGACAAGCAGGGTCCTTAAGATGTTAATGAACTAGCTTTGATGATATGCATTGACCGTGGAAGATGAGATGTTCATTCAGTTGTCTTGGTAAATCAGTAAATGAAGCAGCCCATTGCACTGGAAGTTGGTTGGCCCCTGACAGAGATTGACAGATCTTCCCTTTCTAAGTATAAAAAGCATGAGAGAAACAAGTAGAAAAATGGCTAGAATTTAGAAAAGACCAGTCAGAAATAATTTTAAGTCAAGACAGATAACCCACAGATGTGGGGAGGTGTAATGTATTACTGAATGGATCTAATCATAAGCATAGCTCAGTATATTCATACACTGAATAAATCAGCTTAATGATTTGCATTTGGCTTTGTTTCAGCAACTGTTCACTTGGCCCACCTCCAGGCAGATTAAAGCAATACACATGAAAAAGGCACGAATATCTGGTCTCAGTCACAAAAGGATATTATTGTTATTGTGCAAGTAGAGATATGGCAATTTAGGTCAACTATCATAAGCTAAGGCACTGAGACTAGTTATGGGAGTGACTTATTCCACCAAAACCAAAAAGGCATCTACAGTAAATGGAAATTGACAATTAACACACACTTATCAATTTCAAGTATGGTCACATTTCTCCAGTTTGCATGGACAAAACACTGTGCTACAATCTTGGTCAGAGCAGACTTGCACAAAGTTGTATACTAATATTATATCCTACAGTTTCTGCAATTTTCATCTCCTTTGTACCTCATGTATTGTGAAATGGTTCTACTGTTTAAGCTTGGGTGGAATGTGTGTTTGGTGGCTGCAATTATGCAAAACTATTCCATTATTTACTTATAGGATTAGTTTAATGGCAGCATCTGATACTTACGCATTTTCTTTTTTTTAATTTTATAGTCCATTTTCATTGTTAGATTCATTTTTATCCCCAGGAAGAGGGGCCATATGTGACAAGTTACCACTGGCCAGAAAGTTAACTGGACCAGCCACATAAATATTGTGGCGACAAGAGCAGCTCAGAGACTGGGAATTCTGTGGCAAGTAACTCATCTCCTGACTCCTCAAAGCCTGTCCACCATCTACAAGGCACAAGTCAGGAGTGTGATGGAATACTCTCCACTTGTCTCGATGACTGCAGTCCAACAACACTCACCCCATCAACAAATATTCACTCCCTCCACCACTGATGCACAGAGGCACAAGATGTCTTCAAGATGCACTGCAGGAACTCATCAAGGCTCCTTAGACAGCACCTTCCAAACCCACAACCATCTAGAAGGACAAGGGCAGGAAATGCATGGGAACACCACCACCTGGAAGTTCCCCTCCAAGCCACTCACCATCCTGACTTGGAAATATATCACTGTTCCTTCACTGTTGCTGGGTCAAAGTCCTGGAACTCCCTTCCTAACTGCACTGTGGGTATACCTACACCACATGGACTGCAGCAGTTCAAGAAGGCAGTTCACCACCACCTTCTCAAGGGCAATTAGGGATGGCCAACAAATGCTGGCCCAGCCAGTGACACCCAGATCCCATGAATGAATTTAAAAAAAGGCTCAACACCATCCAGGGCAAAGCAATCTGCTTGATCAGCACCCCATCCACCTCCTTAGATATTCACTCAGTCCCTCCACCACCAACACAGTGGCAGCAGTGTATACCATCTACAAGATGCACTGCAGCAACTCACCAAGGCTCCTTTGACAGCACCTTCCAAACCCACAACCTCTATCACCTAGAAGGACAAGGACAGCAGACACATGGGAGCACCTGCACTGCAAGTTCCCCTCCAAGCCACACAAGCTTTGGCAGGAACTCTCGCATCCGAAATAAAACAAAACAGCCTGCATCACTTTCTTCATATCTAAAAATGCATCGGTTCCAGGGCATTTTTGAAAGTAGCACAGAAAACAAACATGCACGCTAATCTCTGAAGTCTTATCTGAGACAGCAGGCAACAGATAAATTTACCCAGCAAAGTATTAATTTTAGCCTATTATCTGATGCAGGAGAGAAAGAAATTGGAGGCTATGAACTTTAAAATTATAGCGCATTCAGCAGACAATTAAATAAATGTAACCTTTCAGGACACTGAGTATGGGCCTTAGATTAATTTAAGAAGCTGATGATGGATTTTCTCGTCAATTGGACAGATGAGTATTCAGCAAGTGAAAAAAAAAGACCGGTTTACAGTCTAGGTTGACGTCGTCTAAGTGTAGGTACCATTTAACAGGACTTATGACAGAGCAAGAGAAAAATTGAAATCAACTACTTTAATTCAGAAAGCCAAAACGAAGTGAATCTGAGATGGCAGTTCCAGAACTAAGCGGGCAGAAAAAATGGCAGATGAAATTTAGTACAGTCAAGCATATAGGATTGCACATGGAAGAAAAAAATGAACAGCATAAGCTGTTCATCGAGTGGTGTCAAAATAGAAGATAAAGCTGAAAGAGATCTAGGGGTCTTAGCAGCAAAGGAAATAGAATGCTTAACCTTGTAGTTAAATTGTTAGAATACAAGCCGAAGTATGAAGTTACAGTCAAACTACATAATGCTCCAGTCACACCACATCATGTATTGTGCATAAGATAAAAACAAAATACTGTGGATGCTGGAAATCTGAAATAAAAACAGAAAAAAACTCAAGAGGTCTGGCAACATCAGTGGAGAGAGAAACAGAGTTAACGTTGAACGTTAGAAGTGTGAGGTAGAGCATGATGCATTTTGGGAGGACTAACACGGCAAGGGAATACACAATGAATGGTAGGACCCTAGGAAGTACGGAGGATCAGGGGGACCTTGGTGTACACGTCCATAGATCCCTGAAGGCAGCGCACAGGTAGATAAAGTGGTTAAGAAGGCATATGGGATACTTGCCTTTATTAGGCGAGGCACTGAATATAAGAGCACGGAGGTTATGTTGGAGCTGTATAAATCGCTAGTTAGGCCACAGCTGGAGTAGTGTGTGCAGTTCTGGTCGCCACACTATAGGAAAGCTATGATTGCACTGGAGAAGGTGCAGAGGAGATTCACCAGGATGTTGTCTGGGCTGGAGCATTTCAGCTATGAAGAGAAACTGGATAGGCTGGGTTGTTTTCCTTAGAGCAAAGAAGGTTGAGGGGTGACCTGATAGAGGTATACAAAATTATGAGGGCCATAGATAGGGTAGATAGGAAGAAACTTTTCCTCTTAGCGGAGGTGTCAATAACCAGGGGGCATCGATTTAAAGTAAGGGGCAGGAGGTTTATAGGGGATTTAGGGAAAAAAAATTTCACCCAAGACAGTGGTTGGAATCTGGAACACTGCCTGAGGGGGTGGTAGAGGCAGGAACCCTCACAACATTTAAGAAGTATTTAGATGAGCACTTGAAACGCCATAGGCCAGGTGCTGGAAAATGGGATTAGAATAGATAGGTGCTTGATGGCTGGCATGGACACGATGGGCCGAAGGGCCTGTTCTGTGCTGTATTACTCTGTGTGAATTTCCTTCAAGGCTAAAGAGAAGTAGAAATGTGGCGTGATGGATTTTATACTGCTTGGGGATGGTTGGAGCAAGATAGAAGGTCAGGGATAGATGGGAGCTAAGGAGAGATTGACAAAGATGTCATGGACACAAGACAAAGGGAGTGTTAATGGTAGAGGTAAAGAGTAAAGAAGGTGCTGATAGTGGCATAAAGATAAGATAGCAGAGGGTGTTAATAGCAGAACAAGGGTCAGTGCTCTTGTGAAAGCACAACATAGAAACAAGTGACAGGTGGCGGGGGGTGGGCGTGGTAAGGAAAAAGGGATTTTTAAAAAATCAACAAATAAACGAATAAAACAAACAAATAAATAAAAACTAGATTTAAAAAAGGGGTCACAATGGAGGAGAGTGTTCATGGTCTGAAGTTGTTAAACTCCATGATAAGTCCAGAAGGCTGTGAAGTGCCATCGGAAGACGAGGTGTTGTTCCTCCAGATTGCATTGGGCTTCACTGGAACATTGCAGCAGGCCAAGGATGGACATGTGGGCATGAGAGTAAGATGGTGTGTTAAAATAGCAAGCAATGACCGAAGGTGTTCCACAAAGCGGTCACCCAGTCTGCGTTTAGTCTCCCCAATGTCGCATTGGGAGCAGCGAATACAGTAGACCAACTTAAAGGAGGTGCAAGTGAAGCGCTGCTTAACCTGAAAGGAGTGTTTGGGACCTTGGACAGCAGGGAGGGAGGAGGTAATGGGACAGGTGTTACACCTTCTGCGATTGCATGGGAAGGTGACGTGTAAAGGGGATGAGGGGTTGGGGTGATGCAAGAGTGGACTAGGGTGTCACAGAGGGAACGGTCCCGGCAGAATGTTGACAGACGGGGTTGAGGGGGAAGATGTGTTTGGTGGTGGCATCATGCTGGAATTGGCAGAAATGGTGGAGGATGATCTTTTGAATGCGGAAGCTGGTGGGGTGAAAATTGAGGGCTAGGGGGACCCTATCATGGTTCTGGGAGGGAAGGGAAGGGGTGAGGGCAGATGTCCTTTCTTCCTTCTTCCTTTTTTCTTCTCCACCGATGCTGCCAGACCTGCTGAGTTTTTCCAGGTAATTCTGTTTTTGTTTTGGATTTCCAGCATCCGCAGTAGCTTTTAGCTTTTTGTTTTTACCCCCACTGTGGCCAACAGGGCCCTCAACTGTGTCCGATCCATCTCCCACACCTCTGCCCTCTAAATGCAGACTGGGTGACCGCTTTGCAGAACACCTTCACTCATTGTTGCCTGCCATTTCAACTCACCATCTTGCTCTCATGCCCACATGTCCATCCTTGGCCTGCTGCAATGTTCCGGTGAAGCCCAACGCAACCTGAAGGAACAGCACCTCATCTTCAGGCAATTTACAGCCTTCTGGACTTAACATGGAGTTCAACAACTTCAGATCATGAACTCTCCCCTTTTTTAATCCAGTTTTATTTATTTATTTATTTATTTATTTTGTTTTATTTTATTTATTTGTTCATTTTTAATTCTGTTTTTCCCCCAACCACCTCCCCCCAACAGGGCATCTGTCACTTGTTTCTATGTTGTGCTTTCACAGGGCACTGACCCTTGTTCTGCAATTAACACATTCTGCTCTTACCTTTATGCCACTAACAACACCTTCTTCACTCTTTACCACTACCATCAACACTCCCTTTGTCTTGTGTCCATGACATCTTTATTAATCTCTCCTTAGCTGTCACCTATCCCTGACCTATCTTGCTCCGCCTGCTCCAATAGTATAAAATCCATCACATCACATTTCTGCTTCTCTTTAGCTCTGAAGAAGTCATATGGATTCAAAACATTAACTCTGTTTCTCTCTCCACAAATGCTGCCAGACCTGCTGAGATTTTCCAGCATTTTCGGTTTTTATTATTGTGTATTGTGCAGTCTGGTCATCGAGGCACTGTGACACATTTGAGCCCTGGAGGCAGTTCAGAGAAAAGTCAACAATAATTTACATTTTTATAATACTTTGAACGTTCAAGAATGTCCAAACGTGTATCACACAGATACAATTAAAGGAAATGTTAACAAGGGGTGACCAAATGCTTGGTCACGTGAGTGCTGAGGAGGATTAGAAAGGAGGAGAGGGCACTGGAGAGGTGCAGGGGTTTAATAGAAGGATTGTGGGGCCTAAGCTGCCAAAGCCGAGGTGGCGAGGGGAGGGGTGAGGGCGCATGAACAATGACCAAGAGGCAAGAGTCAGAGGATCAGAAAGTTCAGATGGAAAGGGCGGGGGGGTGGGGGGGGGGGGGGGGGGGGGGGGGGGGGGGGGGGGCGGCGGAGTTACAAAAGCGATTTCATATCTAGGTTGAAACTTTTAAATTTGAGCTGTTATGAATTGGGAACCAACATAGTCAATAAGTGGGATCTGGTGCAAAATAGGATCAGTTTAAACTTATAAAGGCTGTGTGATGAGAGGCCGGCCAGAAAAGCATTGGAATAGTTATCTGGAGGTAATAAGGCATGAGTAAGGGTTTCAGCAACAAATGAGCTGAGGTAAGAGCAGAGGCAGGTGATGTTGCAAAGGTAGGTGTAGGCAGACCTTAAGATGGAGACGATAGAGACTCAGATGTTCAGCTTGGACTGCAGTACAATAGCATAATTTGAAATAGTCTAAGTCAGCTTGAGACAGTAGCCAGAGAGGTGGAATGAAATCAGTGATGAGAGCCCAAACAATGGCTTTGGTCTTTCAATGGAAGAAAGTGCCACTCATCTAACACTGGATGTCAGGCGAACAATTTGATAAGACAGTGAAGGGGTTGAGAGGTGGTACAGAGATAGAGTTGGGAACTGTTAGGATACGTGTGAGAGTTAATGCTATATCTGTGCACGATATCGGCAAGGGCAGCATGTAGATGAAGAGAAAGAGAGCAAGATTTGTAGGACCCAAGAGGTAGTAGTACAGGGTAGAAAAGAGAAGACACTGCTAGAGATGTTCTGGGCAATGAAAGAGAAGTGCAAGAGGAGGTTGGTGTGGTTGACCACAAACGCTGCAGAGAGATTGTGGATGTTAATACATTATGGTCAAAATTACAGAGGATGTTTTGGCAGTTTGATCAGGACTGCTTCAGTACTCCAGCAAGAGCTGAAAATGGATAAAAGTGAGCACTAATTTCAGAGGTGAGGAGCACAGATGTCAGCTGGTGTGAGAGTTAGAAAGGTAAGTTGGTGTCAGCATTTCGGGTGAAAACAGCAGCTGCAGAATAGATGATGTTCATCTTAAGTGACGAAGTTCATGAGCTCCTCAAAGTGCTGTTGGAAGCAAAGGTGAAGGGGTCAAGAGAAAGCGGTTTAAAGAGATGGTTATTACTGAAGACAAAAAGCCAGGAATGGTTTGTACTCGGAGGATGATTCTCCAATAATGGGTTGTTTCAGCAGTCCCTAAGGTACCGGAGCAGGAAAAGACAGGCAAAAGCTTGGCATTTCAGCTTAGAAGGCAAGCAACTCAAAGATGATATAGATATACGCAACATAGTAAAACAGTATAGAAAAAGATAGATGTGCAAAATCACTGCAAACTGACAGCCAAGCAAGGTGACATGTTCAGATTGATAAAGAAGAAATTTACAACTGATGTCACAAAAGTTTCCAGATTATTCGACACATCAAAAGAGTTTCCAAATTAGACTTATGGAGATGAAACCATGGAATAATTTAAGAAGAAACTGGATAATATGATGTGAATAAAGTATGGTCTTTTTAGATGGATAAATTAATAAGAGATAAATACCCTCCATCATCCATATTAATCTTGTAACCATTTTTTTTATATAAAACATAAAACAAATAAAAAACAAGTCTAATTCAATAGACACCACCACGACCAAAGTAAAATAAATGACCTTCAACACATTACAGTGTAATGTTAGATACAGAAATATAAATTGAAATACATCTTTGAACCAATTTACACCTTCAAGTTTTTCCAAATGATATATCGGATAGCTCAGCATATTTATCCGGTGAGCGACTGGGTTTGCCAGACCAGAAATTTCCAGTCAGTCAATCTTCAGTCTGCATTGAGTTAGCTGATCTGAACTAATACTAAGACAGCAGTGCTAAATAATACTTTATTTCCCTGGTGTGAGATGCAGGAGCAGAAGTAAAGTGACTATGACCCCAAATATTTTTGCAGTCTTGCTCTATGCCCCCCACAATTACTTGAATTATTTTTGTAACCCTACTTCACTCAGACATTGGAAAATTGATGACGATAACAAAGCTGGAGAGTATGGTGTGTGGCCACTAAGTGACATTGCAACAAAGCCAGGGGCACAGACATGATGAGCTTAATAGCCACTTTGACAGGTGGCAGTTGGAGGTCAAGTGCTCAAGGCTCATGAAGGAGTGGTCAACTGAAGGCCAAAGCAGCACATGTTCTTTCAAAAGGCGTGGCTGTTTCCTAATACCAGGAAAAAGACAAAATAAGCAAGTCCAGTGAATGAACTCAGGTGCCAGAACAGTAGTGAAGACAGAAGGGAACAGACTGTGCCCAGATTTAAGATGTTAAATTTAAAATATTTAAAAAT
Organism: Cetorhinus maximus; assembly: GCF_964194155.1. Classification (NCBI taxonomy): domain Eukaryota; kingdom Metazoa; phylum Chordata; class Chondrichthyes; order Lamniformes; family Cetorhinidae; genus Cetorhinus; species Cetorhinus maximus. Next base: position 82,310,424 of record NC_135882.1, on the reverse strand, counting down.
GGATAATGGAAATAAAAGCAAAACAAATACTTACCTGATATAGGGTAGGGAAAAAAATCAGGTGAAACAACACAATTGCAGAAATACCATTTAGGAGATTGGGAGGTACATCTTAGCTTATATACATTAAATTAACAAGAATTCAAGTGAGACCACATGAAATATGCAGACATATGGCTTTTAATTTATTACTACTAGTTGATCTACTGTGGCATTGCACATGTGGAGTCAAGACCATGTGTAAAGTTCAGATAAAGCAGGGCCAGATGGAAGCAGATAATTGAACCAGTGCGTGCAGAAACAATTCAGTGTTCATTTTATAGTAATGCATTCTGTCTGTATTTTTATACTTCCGTTATAAATTCCATTGTGCATGTATAAAATGGATATTGCCCATGTATACATTCTCTTGACAGTGGTGGTACTAGAGCACCTCTACTCAAAGTATAATAACAGCATGACAAGTCTGCTGAGGTAATTTCTATTATACATGTAAATATAGAAATTTATGATAGAAAAAGTTAAGATGTGCTTATAGACAATATTATTTATTTAAAACATATATTTCCTGTTGACTTTTTCCACAAACATACAACAATAGTACCTCCAGAAAGCATTCTTCCCACCCAGATGAAGGGATCCAAAGGTTAGAGGAGTTTGTGAAGGTCTATAAGAAAATAAAAAAAATAGGTAGTACAATAGCAAGAATCCAATAAATCTGTAGCCCCTGTATTTTCTCAAATTGTCCTTTTACATAAAGGAATATTCACGGTTTTACTAAGCCCAACATGAGAAAATAAGAAAATAAGGGAAAGGAGCCAGAGTAATCATATGACCTTCGAGCCTTCTCCATCATTCAATACAACCATGGCTGATCTTCTGCCTTAACTCCACTTTCCCACTCTCCCCCCGCTATTCCCTTGATTGCCTGAGACACTAAAAACATCTCTCTCTCAGCTTTAAATATACTCAATAATGAAGCATCTACAAATCTCTGGGGTAAAGAATTCCAAAGATTCACAAACATCTGAGTGAAGAAATTTCTCATATCGGTCCCAAATGATCCACTCCTTATTCTCACACCGTGCTCCCATCATCTACATTCCCCAGCCAGGGGGAAAAAAATCTCAGGGTCTACACTATTAAACCCCTCTAGAATCTTGTATGTTTCAATGAGATCACCTCATTCTTTAAAACTCCAGAGAATATAGGCCCAATTTACTCAGCATCTCATTATAGGACTCACTCCAGTGAACCTTTGGTGTACCACCACCGAGGCAAGTATATCCTTCCTTCGATGTGGAGATCAAAACTGTGCTCAGCACTCCAGGTATGGTTTCACCAAAGCCCTGTACTACTGTAGCAAGGCTTCCTCATTCTTGCACTCCAATTTCCTTGCAATAAAGGTCAACATGCCATCTGCCATACTAATTGCTTGCTATACCTGCATGTCAACTTGCCTTATACAAGTACACCCAAGACTCCCTGAACAACAAGATTTACAAGTTTCACTGCTTTTCTGTTCTTACAACCAAAATTGAATAACCTCACACTTCCCCACATTAAACTCCATCTGCCACCTTGTTGCCTACTCACTTAACCTGTCTATATCATTTTGCAGCCTGTGTCCTCCTCACAGCTTACATTCTCATCTAATGGTGTATTGTCAGCAAACTTGAAGATTGTATCCATATGATACACCTATACAATATTCAGTTAGCATATTCATACTGCCGAACAACCTAAGCATCATTGTGACTAGAAAACAGTCTAAATTATTCAAATTGCTGTGCATCTACTTCAATTCACAGAACAATTAGAAGCCTCCAACAGCAAAACATCTGAAAGAAACATCATCAACTAGCAGGTTGACATTGGGGCACAGCATTTCCTAAAGGGATTGGCTACCATAAATTCAAGGTTCATGCATGAATCTAGAGTTTCTGCTGATCTTCTGCCAAAGTTACAGCAGTCAATTGGGAGGCTTCGCCAGTTCATGGAGATAATTCCCAAGAATCTAGGTTATCTTCTCAGCATCTGTTGTTTAATAAATGTTTATGATTACTCGCTGATCTCAAAGTCACATCACTTTAAGAAATGAGAATTAAGTAATGAAAAATATTTTATATTAAGGTGATCAACATCTATATGCTAAGATTTATGAAGAGGAGGCCATTTTGCTATCAAGCTTGTTTTGCCACATAGTATTACAGAGTGAGCTGCCAGGGCTACTAATTTCCTATCTTCTCCTTACATCCATTCCTTACTTGCCATTATCAACATTTAAATGCCTCAACTGAATGTGGTCTTCTGAGGTATTGCATTCTACATCCTCATTCACTGAATGAAAAATTTAATATTGAACTTTTTCTAAAGAAATATGTCCCCTTGTAGTTTCCCCTACTAAATTGGAAGAGTCATTCCACATTTATTATATTAATTCCCTTAATTATTTTAACATCTCAATCAGAACACCCATTAGCCTCTTAATTTCTAGGAATACAGCTCAAATCTATTCACATGGAGTCCCTTAATCTTTCTGGTAATTTGCTACTGGCTTTCCTCCAATGCTTCCTACAATAGTGTGCCTGAAGGTGAATATTCCAGTGAGATTTGACTTACACTCTGTGAATGTAATAATACTGCTTTGAATTTGCATTCTATATGCCTGTCACAAAATCTCCATTCCATTAACCTTCTTGATTGCTTTTTAATTACGTATATATTTTGATCTCTAAATACTTTGTATCATCAAATCTCCTTGACTGATATTACTGAACTCTAATAAATAACAGACAGGGTAGACAACAGTAATGCAACAGATGTTATATGTTTGGATTTTCAAAAGGCCTTTGATAAGATATTACGTAGTGGATTCATGGCTAAGGTCAGAGCACGTGGAGTCAACGACAAGTAGCAGAATGCATATTAAGCAGGCTACAAAACAAACTCTAGAATATTTGTTAAGGGTAACTATTCAGACTGGCAAAACGTGGGAAATAGCATTCCAAAGGGACTGTTGCTTGGACTATTGTTGTTGATCACCGATAATCTGGACTTGGGAATTGGAAGCATACCATTGTGGGGAATATCGCTAATACGGAGAAAGAATACGACAAAATACAAGATGACATTAATAAGCTTGCAGAATGGGCATTTAATTAGCAAATGAATTTCAATTTACATAAGTAAAACGGTGCATTTTGGTAGAAGGAATCAGGATGTCAAATACTGTTTGGATAACAAAGGGGGAGAATTTTGTTTTTATAGTGCCCCTTTAATCAGCGTTATGCAGATTTATATCAGCTCCCCAGGGGCCAGCAGCACCGTCTGCCAATACCTGCATGGACTGCAAAGCATGCCACATTGATGTCATCGAAGAAAGCTGCATGGAGTGTGCAGGTTGCAGCCCACTGTGCTGCCTACTTTCAGGGAATCAATGCAAGTTTGCATATGAAGCAGTTCCACATTTACAAATTTCTCCATGCAAGAGTCTAAACAGGGTAGAAGAGAAAACGGATGTGGAGGTATTGATAAACAAAATCACAACAAAAAGCAGTCACAGGTTAATAAAGGATATTTTAAAAAGGACAAACCAAATACTGGGAATCATTTCTAGGTGAATAGAATTGAAAAGCAGGGACGTTTAGTTAAACTTGCAGAGCTTTGGTTAGATCACACTGAGTACACAGAGTTCTGGTCTCCATGGTATAAAAACAACATAGAGGCACTTGAGAAGGTGCAAAAGAATTCCAAAACTGGAGGAGATATGCTTATCAGAAAAGATTGAACAGGCTTGGGCTCTTTTCCCCAAGCATTTTATTACACTAATGGTGCTGTATAAACACATGTAGTTGTTGCTGTATTTGCTCCATTGCACTCTCACACACTTTGCAAACACTGCAGGTGTCACACCCATACCACACTGTCGGTACATACTGTCAACCATGACAGCCACTTTACACAAAACAGATTCCATAGTACTCAATGACATGCTTCCCTGTCTTGCAGGACAAAATGGGGTACATCCAGACACAGCAGGACCTAACAGGAGGAGGGATCCCAAGAAAGGGAATTTGTAGAATGTCTACGAGATGGCTTTTTGGAGCAGCTTGTGATGGAGCCCACTAGGGAACAGGCAATTCTAGATTTAGTGATGTGTAATGAGGCAGATTTGATAAGGGAGCTTAAGGTGAAAGAACCCTTAGGAGGAAGTGACCATATGATAGAATTTACCCTGCAATTTGAGAGGAAAAAGCTGGAATCAGATGTAACGGTATTACAGTTGAATAAAGGCAACTACAGAGGCATGAGGGAGGAACTGGCCAGAATTGACTGGGAGATGAGCCTAGCAGGAAAGACAGTGGAACAGCAATGGCAGGAGTTTCTGGGAGTAATCTGGGAGACACAGCAAAAATTCATCCCTAGGAAGAAGCAGCATACTAAAGGGAGGACGAGGCAACCATGGCTGACAAGGGAAGGCAGGGACAGCATAAAAGCTAAAGAGAAGGCATACAATGGGGCGAAGAGCAGTGGGAAACCAGGGGATTGGGAAGCCTACAAAGACCAACAGAGGACAACTAAAAAAGAAATAAGGAGGGAGAAGATTAAATATGAGGGTAAACTAGCCAGTAATATAAAGGAAGATTGCAAGAGTTTTTTTTAGATATGTAAAGGGTAAGAGGGAGGCAAAAGTGGACATTGGGCCGCTGGAAAATGACGCTGGAGAAGTAGTAGTGGGGAACAAAGAAATGGCGGAGGAACTGAATAGGTACTTTGCGTCAGTCTTCACGGTGGAAGACACGAGTGACATCCCCAAAGTTCAAGAGAGTCGGGGGGGGCAGAGGTGAGTAGGGTGGCCATTACCAAGGAGAAGGTGCTAGGAAAACTGAAAGGTCTGAAGGTGGATAAATCACCTGGGCCAGATGGATTACACTCCAGAGTTCTGAAGGAGATAGCTGAAGAGATAGTGGAGGCGTTAGTGGTGATCTTTCAGGAATCACTGGAGTCAGGGAGGGTCCCAAAGGACTGGAAAATCACTAATGTAACCCCCCCTGTATAAGAAGGGAGTGAGGCAAAAGACAGGAAATTACAGGCCGATTAGCCTGACCTCGGTCGTTGATAAGATTTTAGAGTCCATTATTAAGGATGAGATTTCAGAATACTTGGAAGTGCATGATAAAATAGGGCAAAGTCAGCACGGTTTCATCAAGGGGAGGTCATGCCTGACAAATCGGTTAGAATTCTTTGAGGAGGTAACGAGTAGGTTAGACAAAGGAGAGCCAATGGATGTTATCCACTTGGACTTCCAGAAGGCCTTTGACAAGGTGCCGCACAGGAGGCTGCTCAGAAAGATAAGAGCCCATGGTGTTAGAGGCAAGGTACTAGCATGGATAGAAGATTGGCTGACTGGCAGGAGGCAGAGAGTGGGGATAAGGGGGTCCTTCTCAGGATGGCGGCCGGTGACTAGTGGAGTTCCGCAGGGGTCAGTGTTGGGACCACAACTTTTCACTTTACACATTAATGATCTAGATGAAGGAACTGAGGGCATCCTGGCTAAGTTTGCAAATGATACAAAGATAGGTGGAGGGACAGGTAGAATTGAGGAGGCGGGGAGGCTGCAGAAGGATTTGGACAGGTTAGGAGAATGGGCAAAGAAGTGGCAGATGAAATATAACGTGGGGAAGTGTGAGGTCGTGCACTTTGGTAGGAAGAATAGAGGCATAGACTATTTTCTAAATGGGGAGAGAATTCAGAAATCTAGAGTGCAAAGGGACTTGGGAGTCTTAGTCCAGGATTCTCTTAAGGTTAACTTGTAGGTTGAGTCGGTAGTTAGGAAGGCAAATGCAATGTTGGCATTTATTTCGAGAGGACTAGAATATAAAAGCAAGGATGTGCTGCTGAGGCTTTATAAGGCTCTGGTCAGACCACATTTAGAACATTGTGAGCAATTTTGGGCCCCGTATCTCAGGAAGGATGTGCTGGCCCTGGAGAGGGTCCAGAGGAGGTTCATGAGAACGATCCCAGGAATGAAAGGCTTAACGTATGAGGAACGTTTGAGCACTCTGGGTCTATACTCGATGGAGTTTAGAAGGATGAGGGGGGATCTGATTGAAACTTACAGAATACTGAAAGGCCTGGATAGAGTGGATGTGCGGAAGATGTTTCCATTAGTAGGAGAGACTAGAACCCGAGGGCACAGCCTCAGAGTAAAGGGAAGACCTTTTAGAACAGAGATGAGGAGAAACTTCTTTAGCCAGAGAGTGGTGAATCTATGGAATTCATTGCTACAGAAGGCTGTGGAGGCCAGGTCATTGAGTGTATTTAAGACGGAGATAGATAGGTTACAGGGAGAAGGTGGGAGAATAGGGTTGAGAAACTTATCAGCCATGATTGAATGGCGGAGCAGACTCGATGGGCCAAATGGCCTAATTCCTGCTCCTATGTCTTATGGGATAGGCACATCTGCATGGAGGAAATGGTGCTGATCATTATTGGGGCTGTGTCCAGCAGTGAAGCTGAAACCATTAAAGTTGGTAGTAACCTCATACCTAACCCTCCTTCTCGCATCCCTTAATCTCTTGATTTACAACCTTCAGATAATGTAAGCATGCAGCTCTCGCCACAACCTTATCATTGTGCCTTTTCCTTTCAAACACCCAAAAACTGCACCTTGGCTAGGCAATGGAAGAATAACAAGACAACAGTGAAGAAGATATTCCATTGCTTGTTTTCACATTCGGAACCACCGGCGCAGATACAGACACTGCATATGCCTTAAGAGGATAGCTTAGAGGTGGAATCTGCTTCTGGTGAGACATCAGGCATAAGTGTGCTGCAGCCAAGACAGGGGGCAAGGAGAGCATAAGTGCCATCCCATTGTGGGCCTTAGGTCACACACGACTTCTGCTGCAGGGGATTTCGATGGGGCAGATTTCAGAAGGCGGCTGATAGGTGTACACAATTAAATGTTTTGTGCATTGGGAAAAATCAGCCAAAAAGCATGTATTCAATGTCAAGGAGCCTGGCAGAGTCCAGTAACAACCTGGCACAAGGTTTTGTGTTCTGTTTAAGAGACCATCCTTTCCAGTATGGAACTGCTGGCCAACCCCATGCGCACATCCACGAACCCAAATATTGCCTGATGAACGATATCTCAGCTTTCACTGCAGCAAAAGCAGCATCCGCCCAACATCAAAGTACTTGCAGTGGAAACTCACGTTAAGGCTCTGTGTACAAGAGTACAAAGAGGCTTCCGGGGCATGATGGTACTCCTGCAATCTGCTACCTTAAGACTTACAACAGAACGGACAGCCTCCCTTCCCCACCTCCATCTTGCTCTTCTAGCAGGTTGCCCTGCTGTGCGTAGCTACCGCTCATACTCCAAACAACACTCAGGTGCCAAGGAAAAGCAGTACTAGTCAACCCATGTCTGGGAGCAAATGATTTGTGCAGATGCTTTGAAGTCAGCAAAAACATCCTTCAGCACCTGCCACACCACTTGAAGAATTGTACCACAGGCAGAATAAATCAACCAGCAATTAGCCTGTTAAGTAGCTGATGGTCTTTTTTTTTCCTTTATACTCATTCACGGGATGTGGGCTTCGCTGGCTGGGCCATCATTTATTGCTCATCCCTAGATGCCCTTGAGAAGGTGGTGGTGAGCTGCCTTCTTGAACCGCTGCAGTCCATGTGGTGTAGGTACACCCACAGTGCTGTTAGGAAGGGAGCTCCAGGATTTTGACCCAGCGACAGTGAAGGAGCGGCAATATATTTCCAAGTCAGGATGGTGAGTGAGGAATTTCCAGGTGGTGGTGTTCCCATGTGTCTGCTGCCCTTATCCTTCTAGTTGGTAGTGGTCATGGGTTTGGAAGGTGCTGTCGAAGGAGCCTCGGTGAATTCCTGCAGTGCGTCTTGTAGATGGTACATGCTGCTGCTACTGTGAATCGGTAGTGGAGGGACGGAGTGTGGTGCCGATCAAGCGGGCTGCTTTGTACTGGATGGTGTCAAGTTTCTTGAGTGTTGTGGGAGCTGCACTCATCCAGGCAAGTGGGGAGTATTCCATCACACTCCTTACTTGTGCCTTGGAGATGGTGGACAGGCTTTGAGGAGTCAGGAGGTGAGTTACTCATTGTATGATTCTTAGCCTCTGACATGCTCTTGTAGCCACAGTATTTATATGGCTAGTCCAGTTCAGTTTCTGGTCAATGGTAACCCCCAGGATGTTGATAGTGGGGGATTCATTGACGATAATGCCATTGAACATCAAGGTGCGATGGTTGGATTTTATCTTGTTGGAGATCGTCATTGCCTGACGTTTATGTGGTGCGAATATTACATGCCACTTGTCAGCCCAAGCCTGGATATTGTGGGTCTTACTGCATTTGGACATGGACTGCTTCAGTATCCGAGGAGTCGCGAATGGTGCTGTACATTATGCAAACATCAGCGAACATCCCCACTTCTGACCTTATGATGGAAGAAAGGTCATCAATGAAGCAGCTGAAGATGGTTGGGCCTCAGACACTACCCTGAGGAACTCCTGCAGTGATGTCCTGGAGCTGAGATGACTGATCTCCAACAGCCACAACCATCTTCCTTTGTACTAGGTATGACTCCAACCAGGGGAGAGTTTTCCAGTTTTGCGAGGGCTCCTTGATGCCACACTCGGTCAAATACTGCCTCGATGTCAAGGGCATTCACTTTCACCTCACCTCAGGAGTTCACCTCTTTTGTCCATGTTTGAACCAAGGCTGTAATGAGGTCAGGAGCTGAGTGGCCCTGGCGGAACCCAAACTGAGCCTCAGTGAGCAGATTATTGCTAAGCAAGTGCGGCTTGATAGCACTGTTGATGACCCCTTCCATTACTTTACTGATGATAGAGATTAGACTGATGGGGCGGTAACTGGCTGATTGGATTTGTCCTGCTTTTTGTGTACAGGACATACCTGGGCAATTTTCCACATGGCCGGATAGATGCCAGTATTCTAGCTGTACTGGAACAGCTTGGCTAGGGGTGCAGCAAGTTTTGGAGCACAAGTTTTCAGTACTATTCCTGGAGTACTGTCAGGGCCCATAGCCTTTGCAGTATCCAGTGCCTTCAGCCGTTTCTTGATATCATGTGGAATGAATCGAATTGGCTGAAGACTGGCATCTGTGATGCTGGGGACCTCCGGAGGAGGCAGAGATGAATCATCCACTCTGCACTTCTGGCTGAAGATTGTTGCGAATGCTTCAAGTACAGATGTATTTAAGTGGAAGCTAGATAAGTATGAAGGAGAAGGGAAGAGAGAGTTTTGTTGCTAGAGTTAGATGAGGAAGGACGGGGGAGGCTCAAATGGAGCATATACGCAGGCATGAACAGGCTGGACTGAATGGCCTGTTTCTGTGTAGCATATACCATGCAATTTCAAACTGGGGGAAAAACAAAATGTAATTGACATAAAAATTGAACAGTGTTTGGCTGTTAATAACTTTTTAAATGACACATTCCCGCAGATTTTTAAACTATTAGTTATGTTAGCTGGCACAGAACAAAGAATTAAAACATCCTTAGGGTAGTGATTAACAGCCTTAAGGTTTCAGACATGAATCAAGTAGACTTAGGGTCAAAGATTCATTGTAGTATCTTTCATTGTCAACTCTGGACAGACATTTATAATTGGAATATTTGCACCTAGTCGATCCACAGGATCTCAGCTTGTTTGACTCTGTGGATGTATTTCACCAAAAAAATAGCTCCTGGAATGATTCCTGGACTTGCAGCTCGAACTGAACTTATTATCTTTCCACCAAAGAAAATTAAAGGGGAGCATGATACTCTCTTTAAAATGATAGACATAAATTAGCGGGTTTTTTAAACTTGGACTGGGGCCACAGAACTAGAGGACCCAAGTGCAAAATTAGCAACCTTGCAACAAGAGCAGACATTTAAATTTTGCCTGCCCTTCTCCTCCAAAGTCATCAGATATGTGATACAGGCTTTTTCCACACAAAAGAAAAACAGCTAAGGCTATATTTATTAACTCCTTTGAAAGCACAGGATTGTTATCATTTTGGAAATGACACAGAAAACCACTTCCTCTATGAAACATAATAGTGCATGTACAGTTGAACTGCAGATGACTTATCTGTAAAATTCAACTAATCATACCTCCAATTGTAGGTTGTAAAGTTGAATTAATAGTCCATACTTTTGCGCAATTGCCCTTAGCATACAGAAGGAAATATTCAGTTTTATTTTTCTGGAAGTTAACCTGTGGCTGATTACCTGTAATGAGAACCGTCCGTAGACTACATGGGGGTCAAACTGTTGATTGACATATGTAAAAACAGAATGAGAAAAGACAAATTGTACATAGTAATATTTAAAATGCTTGACATCTATTCAACCTTCAATCTGATGCATGGGCACACAATTAAGATTTTCCTAGCATTAAACCAAAAGAGTTCAAAAGTCTAGGCACTTTCAACCCTAAATCAAAGTTGGTTACTAACAGAGTAAAATTATATTCAATTTGATTGTCATGGGCAGGAAGAGGCCAGTTCAAGCAGCACCATTTTCCTTTTACCACCTCTTGGAAACAAGTGGTGTTTTGAATTAGTTTGCTTTGAAGAATAAGCGGTGGTGTATTTTTCCCAACCCCTCAATTTTTGTGTGATGCAATTTTACGAATAATCCACAGCAAACTTGGGTAAGGATTAACTCAGAAGGTTTGTTTATTTCACACATTCAAAATCTGCGAAAGAAGCGTCTGCAACGTCCCACTCCGCATTCACACAGTAAAAGGGGCGGGTGGGGATGGAGAAAAAGAGGTTAACAGTAAAACTGAATATTGGTTCACGTGAGTTCCACAGAGTCACAAAAAGTCAGAGCCCAATGAGGAATCTTTCACGTAGGCATTTAGAGGTCAGCTGACTGGGGTCTGATGTTGCAAGACTCACTTTTCAGGTGGTGTTGATGTCACAGGATGAAGTAGGCAGAGATCGAGTCGGTTCTGTAGGCGATGGGATGAAATCTTCCAATGGAGTCAGGTTAGATGGACCTGTTTTCCTGCCTGGACAGAGCCGTTTCATTGTGGCTTGCCAGTTGGATGATAAAACAGCAAACTGCCATGTGCAGCCCAGAAATGTAATATTAAGCTGTTCCAAGAGCCAGAGTCTTTGGTCATGTGACTTTCCTCCTCCACAATAACTTCAAAAGGGATGTTTATCCAACGTCTGGAATTGGTGTTGTTGTCAGAGCTGATAATGTCTCAGCCATTATGGGTTGAAAGGGGTGCCATTTATGTTGAGGGTCTGTCATTTGGGAAACCACTGTCTCAACAGACCCGCTGACTCTGCCAGCAAGTTTGGCTTATCAAATGCAAATGGCCTTCCTGTAGCTCCTTTTGAAATTGGTCTGACTAGTCCCCAGGTTGTCTATTAGTAGCTCCTTAAGCATAACGAGGTGTGAGATTCCCAAAACAGGAGAATTCTTTTGTTCCGGGGGATAACCCCCAGAGGGTCAACCATCAAAACTGTCTTTGTTCATCGGAAAAGTCCAGTTTAAAATGAGAAATAGCAATAAGGATAAAGTTTTTAAATATATACAGTATTGGGTATCTTGTGTGTCAGGGGAACCAACATAATATAATGAACACAAGCACAAAAGCAAAATACTGCAGTTACTGGAAATCTGAAATAAAAACAAAAATGCTGGAAATAATCAGATCAGACAGCATCTGTGAAGAGATAAAAGCAAAAAAACTGCGGATGCTGGAAATCCAAAACAAAAACAAAAATACCTGGAAAAACTCAGCATATTTCACCTCTTTTCTATTTTTACTTAGTTCTGTTGAAGGGTCATTCGGACTTGAAACGTTAACTGTGCTCCTCTCCACAGATGCTGCCAGACCTGCTGAGTTTTTCCAGGTATTTTTGTTTTTGATCTGTGAAGAGAAGCAGTTAATGTTTCAGATTGAGATGACCTTTCAACAGAAACTGAAAAACAAAATGCTGTCTGACCTGCTGAGTATATCCAGCATTTTTTATTTCAGATTTCCAACATCCACAATATTTTTTTTTTGAAGTATATTTAAATATAACTCTAAAGCTCACACATGAAGTCAAAAGGTACCATAAATTGCTTTTCTCTGGATTAAACTTGAAATGAACCAAATAGAAGCATCAGTTTCTTCAACTGCCCTGCATGATCAGTATTATCATTTATGCCCATCACCTGAAATAATTCAAGCAAATAACCAGTTTTTGTCCACGTAAACTAACTGAACCGTAAGATTTCATTTTATATGGTGTGTAGTTTTGTTATGCTTCCTCCTCAGTGTCAACACCACAAAGAAGTTAAAAACCAAAAACATGCGAAAGAGAAATCCTGAAGATTCCACGTTCAACTCAACTTAGATATAAGACAAAATTCAATTTTCATTTCAAATTCACCACAGATGCCAAATAATACACAACAGCTGTTGTCAGTTCACCAGTGGAACAAAAGTAAAAATTAATGTAAATTTAAATCAAAGGTCACACCAAGACTTGGAATAAACTCCAATTTCAAATTCTCCTTTATACATTATTAGTGATACATGAAAGGTACTGCACTAAAAAACGTAGAGGGAATAAAGTCAGACAATTCTCACTCCAGGAGTCAAACTACAATTGTAATAATGAACTGGACTTGAAGATAAAATTTGTAGTCATTTTTACATGAACTGTGTTTCACAATATGTACATTGGATTTTTTTTGGTGGGGGTGGGGGAGGGAAGCAGCTTTTTAAAATTAGTTTTTAGCTTGACATTTTGTTTGCAACATGGATCAAGTCAGACAAAATGGCCCACTTGTTCATGCACTGAAATTCATAACAACATCCACACTGAAAAAGGATAATTGAGAGCCAAGTACTGATCATTTAACTAAGTGATAATTGATAGATTTTCTAAAGTCTAAATCCAAGGCATTATTTCATAGCAAAGCTGAAAATCTGGTATTCATAAAATCGTAGTCTGCTACATGTGAAAGATCATTGGACCACTGAAGTTCTATCAGCTCCACAGGCTCTTCGAAAGAATTGTAAAACCCACTGTGAAAGTGAACGGCATATTAATTAAACCCACAGAAGTAATGAATTTTTATCGTGAAATCAAATATCAATCTGCTCAACAAATACTATGACTGGCATTTTGCCTGCCTATGTAATACTATAAAATCTTTATTAGATAGAAGGTTATTGAATTATAGCAATTATTCAGAAGTGGAAGCATTGAAAGAATATTCTAGGATAAGTTTTACACTGCATTGGCTGTGAAGCGTTGAGGTAAGAGGATATAATGATCTAATGTCAACGCGCAGACCAATGAGCATTTGCAACCAGTTCGTACAATCCTCGGAAACCAAAGTAAACAGTGGCAAGATCGAGATCATGTTCTCTGGTAACTGGGCTAACCAATCCTTTGCCTCTTTCACCATCAGGTCAGACTACCTGAAGCTGCTGGGGATATGGTTTGGAGGGGCCAGGGTATGCACTAAAAACTGGAAGGTGTGTGTAGTTATGGCAAAACAAAAATGGGCATGGGGAAGAAAATGCTCCCTCTCCATTGTGGGTAAACCTGATCATCAGGTGCAACACACCCTCGGTATTATTGTATTGTAGATGTGGCCCATTTCTCTTTCACTTTATCTGGAGGTTGAAACTGGATCGTGTTTGCAGGGATACTATGTGCAAACCTCAAGATAAAAGGAGGGGAAAGAAAAACTTACCCCAACAACACACTCATCCTGATGGCTACCTGTGTGTGTGGCTGCATCAAGCTTTGCGTAGATTCTCAGTACGCAAACATCAAGTGTCACTATGTGCTGATGCTCTGTCCCTGCTGTTGCAAAGGATGGATATGGCCACGTTGCCACTGAACGTTCCATTCAGTTGGATTGTGTCGTACCACCTATTCCTTGTGGAAAAATTTATGCAGGAAAACACCTTTGGCCACAAGTCCATCAGACAGTGATCAGTACGTGACAGTCTTGAGGCCCTGCAGAAAAAGACGGTAGATCCTCAGATGGTTCTCTGAGCAGACTACCAAAATCATTTGGCAAAATGCCTCATTGCCAGAACTTTCAAACAAGCACCAACATAGCTTGGCTGGTAGCAAGAAAAGCCCTCCCTGTCAGATCCTTCCTGCGTGCTCAGAGGCTCCACTCCTCTGCACATTGCCTTCTAGGAAGCTGTGGTGAGGAAGAGACCATTGTCCATATTCTTCTGGTATGTGCCCTTGCAAAAAACGTTGAGAGAGAGATGCAGTGGTTTTTGTCAGGGTTCATCCCGAGCAGCTCCATGACACAGGATTCTGTGTTCTACGGGCTGTTCCCAAGGACACACATCAAGATAAACATCAACTGCTGCTAGAGGACCATTAACTCTGAACGATGCTCTTGGTCCCCACAACCAAATGCAGACTGGCACAGTCCAAGGTCCAGGACTACATGCTGTGGGACATACTAAAGTTTGGGCAGCCGCCACAGAGGCGCAAAGAGGAAAGGCCCCTGTCTAAGGCCTTTCAGCCATTGTAAACTGAGGGGTTGGAAACTGTAGAACTCCTTGGTCTGTATGCCTGACATGGAATGTGTATTGTAAACATTAAGAGTATTGAAATTGTATTGAGGCACCTCAAAGTGGAACATGCTGCATGGGGAAAAGTTGAATTATATTCCACTTCCTGTAATACTCCACTTGAAATATTTTGGAATGTACGTTTACAAATTTTTTGAATAAAGTAAATTTTTGGGAAAAAAAAGCTGCACATAAATGAGTTCTTTCTTCACAATTGCCGTAACTGAGTATTTAAGCACAGAGGCTACAAGAATGACCAAATCCTGATAGCCTTTTGCATGAGTGAAACAAGTCAAACTCTCATCAATTAATGGATGCAATATCATGCAATTGAGACTCTGAGTAACTTAACTCACTTTTAGCCAGAATGTTTCATTTATGCTGCATATTTTAGTACACCACAAATCTAAAGATATCAAATTGATCACCATAATTCCAAGGCCATATGTAGGGCATAAAGGAAAATATTCACTTTAATATAAACAGAATTGTTGTACAAACAACATTTTTGTTTGAGAGTCAAAACTACAACATTTGGAGTTCCAATTCTCTCTGGCACAACTCTAAATTACATTTAATATAGCTAACTTATGATAAGTTTTAAACACTTCTAATTTTTAAAACACACCTGATAATATTGATGTACGCAAGACCATGTGTCAGTTTGAAGAAATGTTAATACAGCGGCTTCCTCACCCAGTTAAATATTTGATTCCTGCTAATTAGAAGACTTTGCAAACAAATATAGAGGAGACAGTGGCATAGTGGGAATACCACTGGACTAGTATTCTGGAGGCCCAGGCTAATACTCTGAGGATAAAAGCAAAATACTGCGGATGCTGGAAATCTAAAACAAAAACAGAAAATGTTAGAAAAACTCAGCAGGTCCAACAACATCTGTGGAGAGAAAAAAAAAGAGTTAACATCAAGTCCTTATGGCTTCTTCAGAGCAGAGCTCTGAAGATATGGGTTCAAATTCAAGTTGGTGGAATTTAAATTCAATTAATAAAATCTGGAATCAAAAACTAGACTCAGTAATGGTGACCATGAAACTATCATCCACCATCGTGAAAACCCATCTGGTTTACTAATGTCCTTTAGGGAAGGATATATGTCGTTCTTACCCAGTCTGGCCTACATGTGACTCTAGAACCACAGCAACGTGACTGACTCTTAACTGCCCTAGGAAATGGCCTAGCAAGCCACACAGTTCAAGGGTAATTAGGGATGGGCAACAAATGCTGGTCTTGCCAGTGATGCCCACATCCATAAAAGTAGAAAAAAAATGTGTGCAATTTTTATAAAAAGATTTTCAAGTAGATTCCAATTAGTTTAAGTATGTAGAAATCCTAACAAGTATGAGGTTAATGATGAAAGTTCTTTAGGTTCCACCAGATCATGGGGTTGAAAAATAAAATGGGCCAGTAGTGAAAGCATTTAAATGTACTCATGCTATTAAATGTAGGTAGCTACGAAGCAACTTTTAAATGAGCTCTCATGTACAATTAATCTGCCAAATTACACAGGGGAATATAAAACAAGACTAAACAACATTGCAGACTAGTCATGCTTTCCTATCTGAAACTTGGACTCGCACATAATCTGGTGGAATAACGGTCCAGAAACAATATAGCTTTGATAATTACTTTTGATTTGCACAGACGTTGGATATATAGGGTAAGTGCACTCTGAATCCAGTGCGAGAGCCTGAATTTACAGGCAGAAGGATTCTCATTCTGCTCTTTTTCAGAGGCAGTTCAACACTTCACAGCCCATTTATGTGCCACAGGTTTAAAGTCAGGAAGAAACCAGAAGCTTATGCTATGACTACACCTTTAGACTCTACGCATCCATTTTTAAATGGATAGTGTAATCTCATACAGTAATTAAGCAATCTTTGTCATTTGATGCATAATGATGTAATGTGCAAATTTGAGCTGTTAAACACACTATCATTTCAAGCCCATTATCAAGTGTTTAAAAGTTGTGTTTTACTCCTCAGCTAACCAGTATTAAACATAATTGCCAATAATAGGTATCTAACACAAAGTTATCCAATCTCTAGTGTCAACATTCCTCAATCTGACAGAAAAACCCAAAAAATTGTGGAATCTTGATTAACATACACATTTTCTGCTGTATTTTAGCAAACCTCCTGTGACATTTCTCAGAGTAAATATGCCAAGTCACTTTTCCAATGATAATGTTATACCACGTAACACATCGTATTGAAAGATCTCAACACCACATCATTTGATGCTTATGCGGCTTTTCCCCCCCACACACCACCTAATTAAAAAAAAGCTTTTGGCTTATCAAAAAATACAGAATTTTGATGACTTCACAAAAAAAGGTACATCCACAGCAACTTTTCTATCAGAGAAAAATTATCTTTTTGAAGAAATACTATGCACCACAAAGAGAAAAAAATCAAAATAAAGATTTCCCTCAAATGGCTTCTGAAATCTCAAGTGCATCACAGAGAAGCAAATTTATCCGAATGCGCTAAGAAGGTTAATAAAATCCAGGTAAGGGTGATGCTTTTAAAAAATCAATTTATTTTAATTTCTACAAATGGCAATCACAAACTATTGACCTAGGCCCCAACACTCATTTTGTAGCTTTCACTCAGGCTGTCAAACTGATCCATGGTGTTACAGGCTACTGGAGTAATCCAATGTTGAAGCTCCGATTTGTGGGAATATTGCTGTTACTGCAATTATTATACTCATATACTTCACATGAATAAAAACAAACATTTTGTTTCACCAGTTACATAAATAAAGCACTCACTCATCAATTTGAAGAAAGAGCATCTTACGTTTCTTAGGAAATAATTTTTGTGCAAGCTTACTGCAAGCTCGATAACTTATAACAGAAACTGGGCATAGAAGCCTGCATAGCCATGGATGTACAAGGCCTGAAAGATATTGGAGGAAAGGTCCAAAGGAAGAAAACAAACTCCTTAAAAAGGGCAAATCTCAAATCCCAGGCTGCTAAGAAAGGGTAGGCTCGGAGGCAGGCTTTTTGGAGCAATAGGATATGGATAAATTAAGGGTAAGTTTATTTTTTTTGAAGTTTAGTTAAGTTTTCATGCACTTGTTTTTTTAGGCATAGATAACGGAGTAAAATAAAAACAACTCCCAAGAAAAAGAAACTTTGGATGTTAAGTTTTGTGGTGGTTGGTTATTCCAGATCACAGGTTCCGGATTGTTCAGTTGTTAAAGCTACCACTACCAAATAGTATTTTTTTTAATTTGTTTAAGGGATGCGAGCGTCCCTAGCAAGCCCAACATTTGTTGCCAATCCCTAACTGCCCTTGAAAAGGTGGCTAATCAGACAGATGGTTCACCAAGAAGAGTAACACACTGTATTCTAAATTGATATTAAGCAATTCTTAAAAGGACAGTTGTTTCTGAGATTTATAAACTGTAAGCTAGAACAATTATTAAAGTCTGAGTACTGAGCTTTTCCTGTGTTTATGACTTTAAAAAAAAAACTTTTCAGACCCAATGGGAACAAATGACAACCTCTCGATCAGGTCAGTGACCAGTCATCCCTTCAAATGAAGCATTTCCTGTCAGAATCCCTTAAGCTGGCAAGTTTTGCAACACGTATATCACTTGAACATGGTTGGGTACCTAGATATACTGGCACCAGATCAATACACATAACACAAGGCTCAAGTGTTCTTCCTCCACCCAAAAAAAAAGTCAAATCCCTGAAAACAGGGATTTGAAGTAAACAACCTCCCCTCAGATAGCTGTTGATATCAGATTACAAAAAACAAACATCTGAGTTTACCCATTTTGTCAGTTTAGTGTTCGAGAAAAGTCAAAAGAAAAAGGACGTTTCCGAATAAGGACAAACTCAGACAAAGGAACAGTCAGAGGCTAAGGTTACATAGGATTACACGGATACAAGGCACAGAAACAGGTCATTCAGCCCAACTAATCCATGCTGGCATTTATGCTCCACCTGAGCTTCCTCCAATCTTTCCTCATAACAGTCGATTCCCTTCTCCCTCATATGTTTGTATATCTTCCCTTTAAAATGTAACTATACTATTCTCTTTAACCACTCCTTATGTTAGAGAATTCCACATTCTAACCATTCTTTGGGAAATTTTTGGTGGATTTGATTTTTATGGGGTTATCTTATATTGATGGCCTCTAGTTATGCTCTTCCCCAGATGTAGAAACATTCTCCCTCTCTACCACTCTATCAAAAAGACCTCTATTAGGTCACCCCTCAGCTTTAGCTGAAAAGAAGTTTAAAGGAAAAAAAGTGAAAATGAGAGATCTTGCAGTACTTAGTCAATTCTGTAATATAGATTCCAAGATACAAGATAGAAAGAGCAAGATCCTGGTTAAACTTGGAGGGAAAACGACCAGAACAACTGAAAATCATACAAAAAGCAGAAAACAATGCAAGGAGAGAGGAAGCTGAATTGACATAGATCAATTTTGAACCACTATGTGTAAGCAATTCACGAAAGGAGAAAATTATAAGCCTGTGGTATCAATAAAAAGGCATAAGTGGCACATATTTGCTATCAGTTGCTTGCTTATACAGTTCACTTACTTATTTGGGAGAGGTCTTGTGGTGCAGTGATAGCATCCCTACCTCTTAGTCAAAAACTCCGAGTTCAAGTCCCACTTTGGGACTTAGCTATGGAAGGTGCATTCATAACATGACCAAACTGGTTGATTTCAGCCTATAAATCCTTCCAATATGCCTGATGGCAGGCAGTAAGTTTGGGAGAGTTTCCTGCTCATCCATACTGCAGAAGGCAATGGTAAACCACTGCAGTACTTTGCCAAGCATAATCATGAACCAATCCAATGGAAGTCCATGGCTGCCAATGCCCCTTTAGGGCATGGTAGCTGAAGGAGGAGGAGGATTGCTTATTCAGAAACCCCAGCTTTTCCAACTTTAGTTTTAGCACCAAAACTGTGAAAAATTCAAGGTGAAAAAATGGGATAAACTTGAATAAAGTCAGCAAAAATCAGTTTTCCATGTTGAGCATTACTAAGATGCAGTAAAAGAGAGTAAGATTGCTGCAATATAACATCACTTCCCCAGCCAAACACGCGATTTTAGCAATGAAATGCATTTAAAATATGATTGGAATGTGCACTGTAAAGTGCTGACTACTAAATACAAGTTTAAATTAGTACATCATCATAAATATCATGAAGCACAAATATTTTAAAGTCTGACCAAAATATGAAAGTTGAGGCTAAAATTTTATTTTGCACTATTTGCTATTAGCACCATCACAATTTGTGATATATCCATTTGTTAATAAAAAAGCTGTAGTCCTGGTCAAGGCTCATAATTTTCTAAATTTTGCTTCACAGTAGAAAAAATTTACTGGGCATATTTATTCTTCCATCTCTATTATAAACTATACTAATTCTTACTTTACTTCATCGAGTTTCTTGGAAGCTCGGCAGTTGTGTTCTTCAGGCTGAAATAAACACAGCCAATGCTAGAAAAACTCAGGAGGTCTGGCAGCATTAGTGGAGAAAGGAACAGAGTTAATGTTTCGAGTCCAATATGACTCTTCTTTGGAACTGAACAAAGGTAGAAATGTGATAGCTTTTATGCTATTAAAAAGGGGGTGGGAGGGGTGGCAGGGTCAGGTGGAACAAAAAGGAAGGTCAGGGATACTTGTTAGAGGACAGGGGAGATTAAATGCCAAAGATTTGAAACAAAAGGCAAAGGGGGTGGTAATAGTAGTTGTAAAGAAACAAAGGTTGCTATTCACACCTATCTGGACCAATGCTTTGTTTCTTTACTGCTACCATTACCACTTGCTCTGCCTTTTGTTCCATGACATTTTGGTATTTAATCTCCCTCACCCTCTAACTTGTATCCCTGACCTTCCTTTTTGTTCCATCTGACCCTTCCCCCTTTTTCAACAGAATAAAACCCATCACATTTCTACCTCGTATTGGACACGAAACATTAACTATGTTTCTCTCTCCACAGATGCTGCCAGACCTTCTGAGTTTTTCCATGACTTTCTGTTTTTATTTCAGACCTCCAGCATCCACAGTATTTTGCTTTAAGTTTAGTGCACATCAGGTTGATGCTTGGTTGTGCAGTAATCAGTTTTATCCATTTATTGTGGAAACCTGTCATGATACTTCCTTTCGGCACTGTAGATTAAGTGTGGTACATTTGAGACGCACTTAGACTTTCAACCAAGCTCCTCCAAGTGCTTAAATAACTCATCTCAAATCCTTCCAGAATTTTGTACTAAAACACACATTGCATTACTGACATCACACAAATGTAACTATCTTTCAGGATCCACTAGCATCAGGGAGATTTTTTTTTGCATTTCAGAACTGGGTAGAAATCATCTTTTTACCTATTCAACCTAGAAAAATACAGGAATTTAAATTAGTGCAGGAAAATAAAAATTGGTTAAAAAAGTTACTTTAAATAGTCTCTAGTTATACAGTTACTAGAGATTGTAGTCGACTGGTTGAGAGGATTTGTAAAATAAAGTAGCATTAAAGGGTACAATTTTGTGTCACCAATCATTTCTTGATTTCTGAGAAGCATTGTTAAAAGGTTTTTAAACAATTGTCTGGAGATTGACAGAATATTTTATTATTTAGTCTGATAAATGATGAACAACTCAAAAAGCCAAATTCAACATTATACATTCTTTATTATGAATGTCAAGAATGCAAATTTCAACATCCTACAAGGATTGTAACAAGAATTTTCCACCTGGCACATTCTAAAAGTATCACACTTTGTCACAGATGCAAAACAATCTTAAACAAGCCATGCACCTGGAGTTCAAAATGTCCTGGTAGCTGCAATTGTCTTCAGCAATGTATACACTGCTATGGCTATTGAGACCTGCCGACTCAGGACTGCTTTAACGAGACGTAGATTAGCAGTTGAACGTGACAATCATGCTTGCAGACCACCAGCCAACAATAGCACGCAGAACAAAAAAAACTGATGCATTCTCAACCCAGGATCAAAGCTCTAAATAGACTCATCAGTTCGCACTGAATATTTCAGAATTAATTCCAAAAATGCATCCAACCCATATTTAATCTAACATACACCCAGCAATACAAAATGGACAGATATAAGATCAATTATGAGTTAATTTTCTGAAATTTTAAATTAATTAATTTAGTAACACTGCACCCCTCCCACCTATCAAGTATAGTTTTAGATCATCAAAATAACTACCAAGAACTCAACAGCAATATATTTTTATGTACAATACTGACTGACCTGCAAGGTAAAAATATACATAAATAATCATACAGACAAAATACATAAACATGTGCTCATGCACAGGTGTAACATAACATTTGTAGTTGATTACAAACAACTTCACTTTTGAACTTCACTTGGTGTTACTTTCTATCAAATGAACCTGCCCAGTCACAAACAATAAATGGGAGAACAACCTCATCAAGTTCAAATCAATGAAACAAAGTTACAGAATTTTGATGAAGTTAAACTTGACACAAAGTCAGCCATTTCAGTGTTGTTATTATAAGTTATTAGCACAAATATACTTTAATGTTGTCACTACTTTATCACTTAAAATGTTCACCACAATTATATTGCTTCTTGTCAAAAAGCAGAATACTGTGGATGTTGGAAATCAGAAATAAAAACAGGAAATACTCAACAGGGCATGCAGCATCTGCTGAGAGAAAGAGTTAAAGTTTCAGGTTAATGACCTTTCATCAGGACTGAGAAAAGCTGGAAAGTAATAGGTTTGCTCAATCAAAACTTCCCAGTTCTGATGAAAGGTCATGGAACAGAAACTCTGTTTCTCGCACCACAGCTGCCTGACCCAAGTATTTCCAATATTTTCTGTTTTTATAGTACATGTGTTATGCAGCACAAAGTGATATCTTTAAATACTGCTGGATATTCTTTAACAACTGAAGTAAATATATATCAAAATTTGACACATCTTATGTTTTATATAAGGTCAGATTTTCACTCTTCTGGTAGGTAGCGCGAATCAGGAAACTTCCTGGCTTGTCACACCCACATCGGGAGAAGCTGCCCTGCAGACTTGACTTTTGGTCCAGGCTGGCAGCTGCAGGATGGTGTCAGGCCCACCGCAGATCGGAGGCGGCCACAGGGACAGCCGAGTGCCAAGGTGGGCTTTTAAACAGCCTGCCTCGGTTCTCTGGGACTCTGTCCCAGTTGTTTCCTTAAAATGTTAGCCCTCAACCCCCATCAACCCTCACAACCACTTGCCAACTAATGCCAACCCATGTCACCCACCCACCATCTTTTTCTTTTACATTCTTCATGCCAACTGACCCAGTATACATTATGGGAAGATCTCAGAAGCCATGTTGAGATGAAATAAAGTTTAAATATCTCTTACAGTCCTCACTATTTAAAAACACTCCCAATCATGAAAGCCCATTCAAAAATTTTAATTCTCAAGTACATAATTCTTTATAAAACAAACAGGCTTGCAATCCTAACCCCACAAGGACAGCTAATTCTTTAATAACCTTTTTGAGCTGTGAACTTAGGACCCCTGCTGAGATAATGATAGGTTATAGAAAGCAACCAAGCATTAATAATAACATAATGATAGCCCTTGAAGAAATGTCAAAAAACAGCTACTATAACTAAAATAATAGATTTTTTTTCATTCTCACTTAATTTTTTTTTAAAAGCTTGTCTGTGTCAAATGGCTGAGGATTTTAAATAACTTCACATCATGACAATTATGCAGACCTTACCCACCCTTCAAGAACATTATGTCTACTCCAAAATTTGAGACTCCCACTCTGCAGGTTAAGGCCATTGAAACAGCCAAAAGGGGATCTGTTTGAACTCAGCACGAATTTCAAACGGCCCTGCTGAGTTTGGGTTTCCCTTGTGTGAATCACACCCCATCCCCTTTCCTGTACCAATGAAAATGGAATCTGATGGAAATGGCGGTGAGACCTCCAACTCTGCAAAAATCCAGGCTTTAGACTCGTGACTGCATTTCATTTGAGTTGAAGAGCTGGAATTAATTTCAGCCATAAAGAAAGACTACAATCTGCCACAGAATCTTGACTGGGAGTGGGGGCGTGGACGGGAGGGCGGTGGTATTAGAAAATGTGCCCATGAGCGTCCATGAAAATGGAACAGCACACCACCCTCAATTATTAAAGCAAACAAGAACTGTTTAATATGTTTACTTGAAGCCATATCTGAGAAGTGGTTTGAGATAATACTAGATTAATACATTTTGTACCTAGCGAGTGGATTGCAAAGGCCCAGAAGGCTGTGATGCTCAGTCTCAAAGGACCTAAAAACTAATTTGCTGTGTTAATTTTTATTAAACTCTTAACAATTTAGTTTAGTATGGGGGATAACTGAGGCTCATTACATGCAGTGCCTGCACAATATAGGTCATCCTGAAAATCTTGTGCCTGGGAATTGTGGCCAACTGCTGGCACTCAAGCTCAAAGCTTCAGCTGGTGGAGCAACTGGAAACACTCTTTCACAGGAGGCAGATGGGTTGAAAACACAACTCCATTATCTAAGAACGGGGGGGGGGGGGGGGGGGGGGGCGGTGGATGTCAGGAAATTATAGACCTGTCAATCTACAGCTGTTATAGAGAAGTTATTGGAATCTATAATTAGGGACAGTGGTGGAACACTTGGAGAAATTTGCACTGATGAGAAAACGAGCTTATTTGTAATAAGCAGGTCACGTCTAACGAACCAAATTTAATTTTTTGAAGTAACAAAATTAGTAGACAGGGAAATTTCCATGGGTACAGTTTACATGGACTTCTAGAAGGCAGTGAGGTCCTACACAAGACACTATTCACTGAAATTAAAACTCGAGGAATTAAAGACAAACTATTGCATTGGGAGGTACTATTGCATTAGGGGATAACAATAAGAGTGGGGATAATGGGCATGTACCCGAATTGTAGGAACTGACTACTTATGCCCCAAAAGGATCTGTGCTGGGGCCTCAACAATTTATTATATGCGTTAATTACTTCGATAATGTAACATTAAGCCATCATATCCAAGTTTTCACATTACACAAAGGTTGGTAATATATTAAATAGTGTAGATGACAGCATAAAATTAAAGACACATCAATAAAGTGAATGGCAGATAGATTTCAATGCAGGTGTGTGAGGTTATCCATTTTGAACTAAAAAAAGATAGATCAAAGTATTTATTCCAATGGTAAAATGCTAGGAACAACAGAAGTCCAGGGAGATTTAGGGAGTCCAAGTCTACATAATAGTCATCTGGAGTACTGCATCCAGTTCTGGGCACCATACTTGAGAAGGGATGTGAAGACTTTGGAGAGAGTATAGAGGAGGTTCACAAGAATGATTCCAGCGATAAAGTTATAAGGATAAAATGGAGAGGTTGGGACTCTTTTCCTTGGAGAAAAGGCGGCCAAGAGGAGACTTGATAGAGATATTCAAGATCCTGAGGGGTATGGACAGGGTAAATAGTGGGAAACTGTTCCAACTCAAGAGGACATCAAGAACTAGAGGACACAGATTCAAAATAATTGGCAAAAGGAGCAAATGTGATGTGAGGAAAAGTTTTTTTCACCCAGAGGGTGGTGGGAGTTTGGAATAAACTACTCGAAAGGGTGGTGGAGGCAGGTTCGATTGAGGTATTCAAAAGGGAATTGGATTGCTACCTGAAGAGAGGGAGAGAATGTGCAAGGTTACGGGGATAAGGCAGGGGAATGGGATGAGGTGGAATGCTCTTTCAGAGAGCCAATGCAGACTCGATGGCCGAATGGCCTCCTTCTGCACTGTAAAGATACTGTGATCACTCAAATGTAGTGGTCAGGTACAAAAATAAAATCCAGAAGGCTAGCGGAATGGTAGCCTTTATATCTAGAGTTCTAGCATATAAAGGAAAGAAAGGCTTGCTACTGCCATACAAAACCCTGGTTAGACTACGATTCCAAACTTTTTCAATACAAGGACCCCTTTCCAAATAGATTAACAATCACAAACACCCACCATTTTTTTTATTCTTTCATGGGATATGGGCATCGCCAGCATTTCCCTCAAGAAGTTGGTGGTTCAATGTGCACACCATACAGACTTGAGACATATATTGCCATTCTTTTTTAGTTGCTGGGTCAAAATCTTAGAACTTCCTACTCAAAAGCATTATGGAAGCACCTTCAACACACAGACTACAATGATTTAGGGATGTGCAATAAATGTTGGCCTTGCCAGTGTCACCCACATGCCAAGAATTATTTTTTTTTTAAAAAAAGCTCCTGGAAAAACATGGAGAACAAGATTGAACTTCATTATCTATATTCAAATATCCTGCAAAGACCTGTACATAAAGAATGATTTACTGGACATACATCCAAACTCCAGCAGTATCAACATATTCAGGGCAAGAAACAAAAATGCAAGAGCAAAATACTGCAGATACTGGAAATCTGAAACAAAAACAGGAAATACTGGTAACACTTAGCAGATCTGGCAGCATCAGCAGAGAGAGAAACAGGGTTATCAGGTCATAGACCTGAAACATTAACTTTGTTTCTCTCCCTTGCTGTTGAGTATTTCCAGCAGGAAAAAAGTTGCCTATAAACTCTCCCAAAAGCTCAGCATGGTATAATCCTATGTTCCTGAAATATTCATTAGAGATTCAAACTTTGGTCTGTAATGATTTAGCCAATCTCAAAACAGCAGGGGCGGACCTGCCAAATCTAGTATAAGCATCCAGCAATACTCTAATCTCCAGGAAAATTTACACAGGCTTGCGAGAATGATGATACGTTACACAATCAGCACCAAGACACCTGGATGCCAGGGCCCTGTAGTTACATCCCCAAACATGAATCATTATTGAGGCGTTTTATAATAAAACAAGTCATTTTATAAATGATTTTAACCAAGGGAAAGTACTTAAACGAATGCTTGAAACAATGGTTGGTGGATATAAATTACGTGCACCCATAAATGAGGTATTCACAAGAATAACACCAGTAAAGACGAATTAAATAAAGATGGAAGTTCAATTGGTGTAAATTAGAGGGGAAATGTGAACCGAGTGAGGATTTAAACATGTAGAAACAGGCAGACAATAATCCGGAGAGCCGGCGGCCTCTTACCTGAGACAGGACTCGGGGGTTAGCGCAGCCGAACAGGGACGAGCTGGAGCTGAAGCTGATGGCGCCTCTGCGGCTCAGGACGTGTTTGGGTACCGGCCTGTCGAGGGGCAGCACCGGTAACTGGTACTGGTAGCATAGTGCCATTGGAGCGGGAGCAGAACCTAACGGGCACTGGCGGAACGAAACACAAACAGCAGTGACAGCAAAACTACCACAGCTGCATCGAGAGAAAGAGCAGGAACCGGGCCGGGGCCGGGGCCGGGGGAGGTCGGACACACGCCGCCCGGGGCAGCGCCTCTCTCCGCTGGCTCCCGGGCCGGCTTCAGGTATCTCGGTTCCCGACCGAAGACAAGCAGCACTGGCCGATCTCAGCCACCAACTCCCGGGCACAGCCGCTTCCTCCCAGGCCCATCTTCGGGCGCTACCTCCGGAGCGGACGGGGTTTATTTTCTTCTCTTTTTCCGCCCTCGCTTCTGCCAGCTCCTATCGGAGAAATCCCATCGGCGGCGGGAGCGGGAGCAGGCGCGGCCCAGACACGGAGGCCTTCCCCCTTCTCCTGCTCTTTTCCTCTTCACAACGTTTCCTCATGTCTCGCCGGCTCGTCCAAAACACGGCATCTCCGACCTGCAGGGACTGAGCGCTAGGTATTCCCGGGCTTTTTCTGTTCGCCGAGGGGGGGGTCCCTGCCGCTCTGGCCGGGCTTCTCTCCTGTGCCGGTGATGGAGCGGGGCCGCCCCGGCCACTCGGAGTGCGGGTGATGCTGTTGGCTCCGAGCTTCGCCCAGCAGCCAAGCTCCCTCCGCAATATACCCACAACAATCCGCACAAACTGCAGAACAAATAATCCTCTGCTCAAGCGGCCGGCCGCAGATTTTGTTTTCAGAAACCAACCACCTGCTAAAAAGGCTTTTGTGTGTGTTGTAAAGCGAGAAATAAAACAGACCAATTACAGACAGGATACTTTTTACAACAATTTTTCTTATTGGCACATTTCATGTTTTCAAAATGTTATGTGAAAGCTGATTGGATAAATGCGATGGCACTGCCCTGAGCTTCCCACGTTACTAGAGGACCCCTGTACTAGAAAGCGTATGGAGTGCAGAATAGGGTATTCCTGCAATCTGGGTTTGCCCTGAGGCTGATGAACATCAGTGTAGGTAACCACCTCCTTATGACTCATAGCCTACAATGTGTTCATGTTATCAACTTTGCTGAGTACACAATTGCATTGATTTGTAGTAGCTTATTGCATTAAAACAAAACTACGTTTGGCATAAATAGTAAAGGGTGCATTGATGATGGTAATCAAAATATACAATTACACTACGTAATTGATTTTATTATATTTCTTGCTGGACATGACTTTCTGTATAGTCATGCTATTTTTGAGAAAACAAGCTTTGTAAACCGTTATGTTAACAAGATATTACATGCAAGTTTAAAACTGCATTTGTAGCTTGGCTCTTACCCAACCTATTAGTAAGAAGTAAAACCTATTTACATGTTTTCCTTCTAGCACCAGCTGTTATAAAAGCATTCAGGTTTTCTGTGCAGTCATCGAATTTGAACAACATTCAATTTATATAATCAAGACACTGAGCTTTGTTCACAGGCTCCTGCCAATCGATTATCCGGACTCCGAGTTAATGATGTGAAGGTGGCTGACTTATACGTTTTAACAAATAGCATATATTTGCTTTCCATTTACAATTTGGAACAAAAGGTTTGAGAGAACCACATGCTGTATATTTGGTATTGTGTACTAATGTTTTACAAAGGAAGTGGTTCTTACTAGATTGAAAGAAAAACATTCATTACTGGGAATCTGAAATAAATTTGATGAAAGCTCCCACTCAAAGTATATATTTTTTTTATCTAATATGCATTTCCAGATTTGTATGTTTTTATTTTTTCTATGAATGAAGATAACTAAAATCAGTACACATTTACAACTGATTTGCTCATAATGTACATAAGAACAAAATAAATAGAAGTAGGAGAAGACCATATGGTCCCTTGAGCCTGCTGCACTATTCAATATTATCATTGCTGATCTTCTGCCACAACTTCACTTTTCTACAATTCACCATATCCCTTGATTCCCTGAGAGACCAAAAATCTGTCTGAGTCTTAAACATACTCTGATGGGGCATCCACAACCTCTTGGAGTCCCCTTTTCCTGAGGCTGTGTGCTGGATTCCCCAACGACATATAAACATACGAATTAGGAGCAGGAGTAGGCTACTCGGCCCTTTGACCCTGCTCCTCCATTCAATAAGGTCATGGCTGATCTGATCGCAACCTCAACCCCACATTCCTGCCTAATAACTCCTAATAACTTTTCAACCTCTTGTTAATCAAAATTTATCTAGCTCCACCTTAAAAATATTCAAAGACTCTGCTTCCACTGCCTTTTGAGGAAGAGAGAAAAAATTTCTCCTCATCTCTGTCTTAAATGAGTGACCCCTTATTTTTAAACAGTGACCCCTAGTTCTAGATTCTCCCACAAGAGGAAACATCTTCTCTGCATCCACCCTGTCAAGACCCTTCAGGATCTTAAAGGTTTCAAATAAATCGCCTCTAGTTCTTATAAACTCCAATGGACACAAGCCTAATCTGTTCAACCTTTGCTCGTAAAACAACCCACTCATTCCTAGAATTATTTCCTTCTAATGTATTTACATCTTTCCTAAAATATGGAGACCAGTGCTGTACACAGTACTCCAGATGTGGCCTCACCGGTGCTCTGTACAACTAAAGCATAACCTCCCTACTTTTGTAATCCGTTCCCCTCACAATAAACATTAACATTCTATTAGCTTTCCTAATTAATTTCTGTACCTGCATAATTTTGTGATTCATGCACTAGGACACCCAGTTCTCTCAATCTCAGAGCTCTGCAATACCTCATCATTTAGATAATATGCTTTTTTTTATTCTTCCTGTCAAAATGGACAATTTCACCTTTGCCCACATTATACTCCATTTGCTAGATCTTTGCTCACTGACTTAATCTATCTTTGTCCCTTTGTAGTCTCCTTAGGTCCTCTTCACAACTTACTTACCAATCTATCTTTGTATCGTCAGCAAATTTAGTAACCATACCTTCAGTCCCTTCATTTATATAAATTGTAAAAAGTTGAGGCCCCAGCACTGATCCCTGTGGCACACCACTCATCACATCCTGCCAACCAGAAAAAGACCCATTTATGCCAACTCTGTTTTCTGTCAGCTAGCCAATCTTCTATCCATGCCAATATGTTATCCCCTACACCGTGAGCTTTCATTTTCCGCAATAACCTTTGATGTGACACCATATCAAATGTACACCCCCCGGTTCCCCTTTATCCATAGGACATGTCACTCCTTCAAAGAACTCCAGTAAATTGGTTAACTAGGGGAAACAATCTCTCAATGTCTACCCTATCAAGCCACTTGAAAATCTGATATGTTTCAATCAGATCACCTCTCATTCTTCCATACTCCAGAGCGCATAGGTCCAATTTACTTAGCCTCACATCATAGTACAACTATTTCATCCCAGTGAGCTCTTGCTGTACTGTTTCCAATGCAAGCATACCCTCCTTTAAATATGAAGAGCAAAACTGCACACACTACTCCAAGTACGGTCTCACCAAAGCCCTATACAGTTGTAGCAATACCTCTTTACTCTTGTACACTGATCCCCTTGCGATAAAGGCCAACATGCAATTTGCCTTTCTAATAGTTTGCTATACCTGCATATTAGCTTTCTGTGTTTCTTGGATGAGCACACCCAAGTCTCTTTGAACACCAACATTTAGAAATTTCACACCTTTTTAAAAATATGCTGCTTTTCTATTCTTATGACCAAAGTGAATAACCTCACACTTCCCCACATTATGCTCCGTTGGCCACCTTGTTGCTCGCTCACTTAATCTGTCTAAATCTCCTTGTAGCCTCTTTGTGTCAGCCTTATAGCTTACATTCTCACCTAGCTTTGTATCATCAGAATACTTGGATATATTACTCTTGGTCTCTTCATCTAAGTCATTAATATAGATTGTAAATAGCTGAAGCCCTAGCACTGATCCTTGCTGCACTGCACTAGTTACAGCCTTCCAACTTGAAAATGTCCCATTTATCCCTACTTCCTGCTTCCTGCCTGTTAACCAATCCTCTATCCATGTTAATATGTTACCTGCAACTCCACGAGGCCTTCCTTACGTATTAACCTTTTGTGAGGCATCTTATCAAAGTATACTACATTTATGGATCCCTTTATCTACCCCATCAATTACATCCTCAAAAAACTCTAACAAAATTGTCAAAAATGATTTCTTTTTTGTAAAACCATGTTGATTTTGTCTGATCATACTAAGTGCATTTTTGACTTCCTTAATAGTAGATTCCAACATTTTCCTGACAATTGATGTCAGGCTAACAGGCCTGTTGCCCTGTGTTTTCTCTCCCTCCTTTCTTAAATAGTGGTGGTATGTTTGTGAACTTCCAGTCCACTGGGACTATTGTAGAATCTGAGGAGTTTTGGAAAATCATGACTAATGCATCCACTATTTCTGCAGCTGCCTCTTTTAAACACCTAGGCCATCAGGTCCTGAGGATTTTTTGCTCCAATACTTTTTCTCTGCTGATATTAAGTATCTTAATTTCCTCACCCTTATTAGCCCTTTGGTTACCCTTTATTTCTAATATGTAATTTATGTTTTCGACTGTGGAAACAGACACAATTTGTTCAACAGCTATGCCATTTCCTCATTCCCAATGATAATATCTCCTGTCCCTGCCTCTAAGAAACCAACATTTACTTTAGCTATTCTCCTCCTTTTACATACTTGTAAGAGCTCTTACAACCTGTTTTTATGTTCCTGCCTAGTATACTCTCATATTTTATTTGTTCCCTTTTTATTAACTTTTTGATCACTCTTTGCTGGTTTCTATATCACTCTCAATCCTCGGACTTACTGTTATTCTTTATAACATTATAAGCTTCTTCTTTTAATCTAATACTATCTTTCACATTCTTAGTAAGCCACAGATGGAACTGAATGTTGTTTTAGTTGAAAATTTTGAATTGTTTCTTTAAATGTTTCTCACTGCTTAACATCAACCTCAGCCAGCTGTTACATAGAAAACACACTAGAGTGGCTATTGTTTTCAGCATTAGCAGGACGCTATTAATAAATTAATCTTTTTATTCTTTGTGGTTAAATTACTCTTTTCCTATTGATGATATTGTGCTTGTACTTTATTTTCTTTGACCTTAATATATAGGAGTTTGAGCCTGTGGGACTGATATGTTGTGGCTGTGCAGCTCTGTGTCTTAGAGTCATTACAGTATAGATGGAGGCCACTTGACCCATTGAGTTTATGCAAGCTCTCTGTAGAGCAATCCAATCAGCCACATTCACCTTGCTCGAGCCCCATATCCTTGCAAGTTCATTTTCAACAAGAGGAGGATTTTCCCCTTGGTGGGTGAGCACGGTGAGCCCCGAGCACAATTTCATGCTGGCTGGCCAATTAACAGCCGGCCAGCATGAATCACATGCTGAAACGCTCAGCGCTGCCTGGGTGGGGGGGGAGTGGAGGGCGAGCGCGGAAGACAGCGCATGTGTGCGGGTGCGCTCAGTGAAAGCTCCCTGAAGGCACAGAGATGCCTTAGGGAGCTGAAGAATTTTAACATGAAAAATAAAGAATGGAAAAATAAGGGAAGTCACGTGAGCAGGGACATGTTAAAAATGAGTTTTAATTTTTTTAAATCACTGGTCAAAACCTTATCCCGTCCGTGGATGAGGTTTCGCAAAACATGCAAAGGCCACTTGCCTATTCGCCCGCCCACCAACAGAACGGTTGGACAGGCAGTGAAAAATTTCATTTAATTAATTGACTAAGTGCCTTAATAGGCCTCTTAATTGTCGGTGGGCATGCTGCAGCCTCTTGCGCACGGCCACTGAGTGAAATATTGCAAGAGTGCACAATGATGGCAGGACGCTTGCCCGATGTCACCGCGCACTATTTTACTCCCGTTCAGGTTGGGCGCATGCTGGTCTGACGAGGGAACAATTCTGTCCCAAGTGCCTATTTAATTTCCTTTTGAAATAATTGTTTATCTTTGTTTCCACCACCCTTTTAGGCAGAATGTTTCAGGTCATTACTATTTGCTGCTTAAAAAATTCTTTCTCACGTTTCCCACTGCACCCCTTGTCCAAAACCCAGAATCTGTATCCCTTTGTCCTTGTATGGTCAGCTAATGGGAAGGACTCTTTTTTTTTGCCTACCTTATCTAAATTGCCATGATCATCTACACCTCTATCAAATCTCTCCTAAATCACCTTTGTTCTGAGGAAATATATCGCCGTTCCTCCAATGTTGCTGGGTCAAAATCCTGGAGCTTCCTCCCTAACAGCACTGTGGGTGTACCTACACCACATGGAGCACTACGGTTCAAAAAGGCAGCTCACCACCACCTTCTCAAGGGCAATTAGGAATGGGCAATAAATGCTGGCTTAGCCAGCGATGCCCACATCCCATGAGTGAATAAATAAAACAACTCCAGCTTCTCTAACCTAACTTTGTAGCTAAAACCCCTCATCCCATTCTGGTAAATCTCCTCTGTACTCTCTTCAGGACCCTCACATCCTTCCTAAAGTGTAGTAACCAGAACTGGATGCAATACTCTAGTTGTAGCCTAACCAGAGCTTTAAAAAGGTTATGCATAGCCTCCCAACTTTTGCAATTAATAGCTCTATTTTTGAAGCCCAAGATCCCATATATAATAATAATTGCTCTCTCAATTGGCTGAATTTTGTATGGCCAATGGAACCAGTTGAGAGCGTGTGGGGGTCAAAAAATCAGGGAGGGATGAGCTTGCCCGGAAACCTGATGTCGTGACATCAGTTTATCGGCAGCAGGAAAGTTCCAAGACAGCTTTGCCACAACAACATGGTGAGATTGCAGTTAGAATGGTTGAGCAGGTACTTAACATGCATTTGTATGGAGCTCACGTCAATTTTGTAGAGGGTTCTGAATTTAATCAGCAGCGCTGGTTAAAGATGGCGGTACTGAGGTGAGACCTCAGAGCCTCCTCAGGAAGTCAGCCATGAGGAGCACTGGGCAAATGCAGAAAGGAAAACAAAGGGCTGGCAGACATTAGACAACAGCAATGACGCATTCATGGCAAGGGCGGGAAAAAAGGGGTTGCTGCATTCAAGGCAAAGGTGACACAGAGGGTATACTCCATTCATGGCAAGGAGAGGTGATGACAGAGGAGTTGCCATTCATGGAAAGGGTGGGCACAGAGGGACATTAGCATGTTCAGAGGAGAGTGGGAAGGGAAAGTTAACAAAGGCAGGGTCAGAGCATGCAAGGATGAGAGATCAGCGGGCATGGGTCTCATACACTTAGTCTTTGTAGATCCACATGCTGCACAGCAGAGGCTCCGGGGGAGGCACGGCCAGTTGTCAGCAGCCTACCCGCAGCAGGGACTCGCCTCAACTACTGGCAAATGTCCTCCCCCTTAGTCAGTCCCTCAGGTTCAACGATGACTTGCTTCCATTCCAGTTCGATGGGTTCTGAGATGGCTGATAAGTCCAATGCATGATCTGAAGACTCTACCACATGTAGGGCAGGTGGTGCTTGAAGGGTTGGGTAGATGAGTTGTTTGAAGGTTTGTGCTCCCTCTGATGCCTCAGCTTTGCCTCTGCATATTCCCAATTGTGTTAGGTGCCTTCTCGGATGGGTCGATCCCAAGCCAGGGACTCCAATGAGTCGGCAGCTATGTTTGAGCTCCTCAGAGATGCTTTGAGGACATCCCTAAAGCGTTTCCGCTGTTCTCCTGGGAGTCTCCTGCCACAACTAAGTTCTGAGTAGAACAGTTCCTTCATGAGTCTGGTGTCAGGCATATGAACATGTCCCACTTAGCAGAGCTGATTTTGAATGATCAGTGCCTCGATGCTGGGCATGTTGGCTCAGGATAGGACACTGCTATAGGACAGACTGTTGAAATGCCTTTCTTGCCACCCGATTTGAAGGATCTTGAAGGACCGCTAGAGGTGGTATTTCTCCAGTGCTTTCATTTGCCTGCTGTAGGTTGTCCAAGCCTCCGAACCATATAGGAGCATGTGGATCACTGCTGCCCCGTAAATCAGGACCTTTGTCTTGGGTTTGAGATCCTGGTCCTCAAATACCCTTTTCCTTAAGTCTGTAAATATCAGAGCGCAAGAGTCAGTGAAGACTGCGGAGCCCGTCACCAAGTTACGAGCCATGCTTCAGAATGAGCTGAGACCCAGGGGCTTTGGTGGAAACCCAACACCCATGGCCCAGAAGATCACTGTGGCACTCACCTTTTACACATCTGGATCTTTCTAGAGATCCACTGGGGACATGTGGGGTCTCCCAGACAGGAGCCTATCACTGCATTAAGGAAGTGACCGATGCCTTGTTCAGGAGGGCCAGGGACTACTGTTTTTCCAGACCTCACTCACCTTCATGGATGGATTCTTGAGGACAATAGCTACCCATTGAAGAAATGATCATTGCTGCCTGTGCAGAACAATCACTGCAGCAGAGGAGAACAACACCTGCCATGGGTCCATCCAAATGATCATCAAGCAGCCCATTGGGCTACTGAAAATGAGATCCCAATGCCTCAGTTGATCTGGTGGAGCATTCCAGTGTGTCACAACAGGGGTCTGGCATATTGAGGGGCACCGATGTGCTCTCCACTATCTAACACAGCAGAGAGGGAAGGCCATAACTGATCACCAGTCTTCATCCGATGAGGAGAATGTGGGGGAGGATGCTGAGCAGGCAGCTCAATGTGAGGAATCCCTTGAGCCGTAGGTGAGGGATATTGAGAGGTGCGCAATGGAGGCTCAGGATAATCTTCTACCTCCTCAGTTCCTGCCACCATGATGCCTCTTCTGAGTGAACTGAACAAAGGCTCAGCTCAAAATATATTGCCTGTCGCTCCTTCTGTCACCCAGGTTTATCATGCACACTCGCAGAGCTGAAAAGGAAAGTCAAAGCAACCAGACCCTATGCTGCAATCCATTGAGGGAGTAAAGGTGAAACTAATATCTGCCAAGGTACGAAGAAAAGCATGAGAGATTTTCTACAATGAAACTGACCTCCCTTTATTTAAAGTCTAGAAACAACCACCTGCGAGACCCCAGGTGCATCTGGATGGTGGTCTTCATGTGCTTACGGGTGCTCCTACGAAGTTCTGACCCTACGCCTGCAGCTGCAGCAGAGGCAGGCTGCTGAATGTACTACCCTATGGCCTTGGATGACCTTGGCAGCCGGCCTCTGATAGCCTGAGGCCTAGAGGGCCCCAGCTGGCTGACAGGCTCTTGTATAGGAACAGAAGCTTCCACAGTCATCGCTGTTATTGGAGCTACTGTCACTGGCAGATAGGCTGAGGAGCCACTGTCCACACTCAGAGTGTCCTGAGAGAAGCCCCTGGTAGCGGAGGGCAGCCATTCCTCGTCCCTTTCAAAACACATTTGCACCTCCCTGCTGACCAGAAAAGGGCGAGGACCTGGTGGAGACTCCAGGTGCCTTGTTCCCCTCTCACCTGTTGTGCTGAACTCATGGACAATGTGATGGTATGCAGAGCTGCTGCCTTCTGCAGGATCTGGCTCTTCATGAGGGTCTCCAACCTCTCAATGGAGGAAGCCATGAGTGCACATGCCTGAGATATGGCAGCATTCATGGCCTGGATGGATTCCTCATCATCTGCTCATGACAGTGCATTGACTTTGGCAAATCTGCCAGATATTCCCTCACATCACGCTACAACGCAAGCATTTTCTATGCTGCCGGCACCAGAGGCTTGTCATAAGCCTGTGGCTCAACGTGGGCCTGACCTCCCATAGTCCACCAGCTGTTAGTTGCCTGTCCTGTAACCTTTGTCGGTTACTCGGACAAGCGTGAAGTGCTCTCAGCAGTTTGTGACCCAGAATCTAAGCGTGACCATGTGCCCACCAAGATGAGAGTATCTGTACTGGTGGTGGGTGCTGGGCAACAATAGGATGGTGTCTTATTTAGGTTATTTAGGTGTCATGATGTTTAGGCCTTCCCATGGCAACCTTGCCTTCTTCAGAACTCCAAAAGGCTGGTGGTGGGCACATGAACACTTCGCCCTTTCCTGAGTATTATGGCTACCTATTCTCCTTTGAGCAGATAGTGACACTGTTAGTCTTTCCATGGAGATAAATGTCACACTTGTCCAGGTGGCAGGCCTACAGCCCCTGATGGGGGCTCCCCAATGCTTCTCTCTCTCTCAGCAGGTTACGAGGGACGTAGTGGGTTGGGGGGAAGCTCAGACAGAGGGCTGGCTATCCTAGAGGTGCAGCCATATATCTATCAGGGCCTCTTACTGCCTCAGCTTCTTGCCATCCACTTTGACGCCATGTCCAAATAATGCTCTCTCCTGTGTAAACACATGCAGCCCCAAAGAGGAGATCGATATGGAGGACACCTTGGTGGAGGGGAGGTTGTCATTGACCATGTTGTGGTATTGGACTCAGGTTTCGCAAATGACCCCATGGCTGCTGAACTCTGCAACCTCTGTCCAGGCTTGCTTGGTCAGGCGGAAGGATCTCTTCTTGCTGTCCTTTGGAAAGAGGACCTTTCATTTGCAACTTGGAGGAGAATCTGCAAGGAAACATCACTAAACCTTGAGGCCACCTGGTGTCTTGCTGCGAACATGGTTCCAGTTGGCTCCTGGTCAATCCGTTGGGTGTGCAGTCTTGGTGCTGGAGAGCAGGAGGCTCTAGTAGCTACAGCAGATGGGGATTCAGCAGCAGTACTAACAGAAGCAGAGGGGAAGCGACCTAGGCTGTTATGGGTCCCTTACATGATCCACCCTCCCGACCGCGTACCCACCGAGATGAGACTACCTGCGCTGATGGCGGGTGCTGGGGAACGATAAGACAGTGTCCTATTTAGGTCATTTAGGTGTTGTGTTGTATAGGTCTTCCCACGGCAACCTTGCTTTCTGGGCCCTAACCCCAATCCCACGTTAAGCCCACCACAAGGCCTGGATGTGGTCCAACCCAACCTGGACTGCCCACATTGCCGACTTTCAAGGTGGCTTAGGAATCGGGCCTTAAAAGGCTCTTCAATTAACAATAATGGCATTTGACCCCAAGCCCCTCACTCAAAATGGCCCAGGGTCTGGATGATGGCAGCGAACTGACACAGAGGCCAGCAACTCCAAATTTCTTCACCCGCCTGCGTCCGATCCAGGCCCTGGCCCTTTTAAATACAGCCCATTAAGTCTATATTGCCTCTCCCTTTCTCTTCTGTCAAAATGCATCACGTCACACATTTCTTTATTAAATTTAACCTGACCTTTCTGCTATAGGCTATCTATGTCTTGTTGCAGTCAACTGTATCATCCTAACTGTCAGGCGTACCTCCAAGTTTGCTATCACTGGCAAACATTTGAAATTTTATTCTGTATTCCAATATCCAAAGGTGGAATTTTCCATGTCCACTGGCGTTGGTCATGCTTTGCGGCGTGAGTGGACAATATGGCGAGAAGGCCAAAAATCTGTTTCACAACATTATCAATGGCGGGCCGCGTTTCCCACCATCGCACGTTGGGAACCTCATTGTAATACATCTGCATATCATTATAAGCCCACGCTGGATTGTTCAAGCACATTGGCGTGATTGTTCATCGATGTGTTTCACAACAGCATATATAAGTGCACTTGGTGGGTTGCACTTCGCTCGGGACTTCAAGGTTTGTTTGCCTACCTTGCTTCGGTCATCACTCGCGGTCATTAGCACCAGGCTTCACAGACAGCACCACATTGCTTTTAGAGGGACTCACAGACAGCTCTACCTACCAGATCAGCCAAAAGGCATGGGTGGCTTTTCAACAGCTCCAGGGCTAGGGCTTGCTTAGGGAAGGGGGAGAAGTGGCCTCAGGCAAGGGAAGAGGCTGCAGGACGAGGGCTGTACTGGGGAAGGAGGGTATTCCAAGGTGTGTGTGGGGGCACATGTTGACCTGTGCAAGTACCCTCAAGATGGTAAGGACTGAGGAGGCAGTCTCCAGAGGTGAGGCCAGATGTACATGTGAGGGTGTGTGTGAGCGTGAGTGGTGATGTCCCTTGAGCTGGCAGTGAGTGAGATGCCAGTGAATGTGTGATGGGTTTGAGTGTATGAGTGATGAGATGGTTGCCTTAACCTGGCGGCATGGATGTGATCATTTATCCAGTATCTGCATTGGATGGCCAACCTCTTCTGTGCAGCATTGGCACTGACCACCACTGCGATCGCCTACCAAGCCAGAGTGCTAATGATGCTACCCTTCCTGCGGCCAGAGGAGAGGTAGAGGACATCACAGCAGGCCTCCATGGTGTTCAAAAGGCGTTCAAGGGACGCATTGCTAAACCTGGGGGCTGCAGTCTTCTTGCCTTTCGGGGCCTTGTCTCCTTTGCAGCATCCCTGGGCTGGAAGCACTGAGAGATGTGCGTGCAGCTGTACTTTAAATGTGGCGCCCAGCGTGATGAAGTGACAAGTTAACATCATGGTGGGCAAATTGGAGCTCGCCCTCCATTGAAACAGCGTGTTTCTTGGGAACGCATAATTAATGTGGCGGTATTGGGACGAAATGGCATGAGAAGCCACCATTGCGGCCAATAGCTAAAACATAGTTTTTCCTGCCCGCTGCTGCACTTAGTGCAAATCTGGGACAATTCCGCCCCAAGTCATTTGTATATATTAAAAAAGTAGTAGTCCTAGCACTGAATCTTGGAGAACACCAATTTCTACCATCCTCCAATCTGAAAATAAGCGATTTAACATGACTTGCTTTTTACTGTCCTTAAGCCAATCTTTTATCCAAGCTAATCCTGACTCCCTTTTCCATGAACCTCAATTTTGTTAACCAGCTTTTTATGTGGTACTTTGTTAAATGCCTTCTTAAAATGCTTTTAGGCAACATCCATTGCATTCCCTTCATCAACCTTCTCTGTTACTTCGGCAAAAAATTCAATTAGATTAATCAAGCACAATTTGCTTTTTACAGTCCACCCTGGCTCTCCTTAATTAACTCAAATTTCCTCAAGTGCCTTTGATTCTTTCTAAAGCATTACCCACCACTAACGTTAAACTGACTGGCCTGTAGTTACTAGGAACATCCTTACACTCTTTCTTGAATAGTTATGGAACACTTTGTGCATCCTAGCTGGGAAAAATTTCACGTTTGGAAGAGATCTCAGCATTCTTGTCCCTGACTAGGTGAAATCCTGTATGGAGTTTATGCTAAGTGAATTGGGGATGCCTGGAGAATTGCTTTCTGCAATGCCTCCATGATTGCGTTTCTGCCTGTGTGATGCATTGTGTAAGGAAGTTCATCAAAGAACTCCAATAAATTGGTTAAATATGATTTCCCTTTCACAAACCCATGTTGCCTCTGTCTGATTACCTTGAATATACCTAAGTGCCCTGTTATAACATCTTTGCAAAAGTATCAGAGGGGAGTTGAAGAACTTTTTTTTATGCAGCAAGTTGTTATGATCCAGGGTGGTGGAAGCAGATTCAAAAGTAAATTTCAAAAGAACACTGGATATAATACTTGAAAAGGAAACCTTTGCAGGGCCATGGAAAAAGACCATGGATGTGTGACTAATTGAATAGCTCTTTCAAAGAGCTGGCACAGGCACAATGGGCAAACTGGCCTCCTGTGCTATAAGGTTTTATAACATCTGTAGAGTTCCTGAACATTTTTGCCATTATCTACTGTAATTTTACAGCAGTCTTCAATGACTAACAAAGTTTTGTACTCAGAATTTTGAAAGCAGGCCTTGTGAGTTCTGGATTCCTGAGATCGACAAGTGAATATGGACATGAAAAATTACCTTTTGGACAGCAGATTCCTGCTCTCCACCACCATCTTCTCCTGTTTACCTGAACTTATACATTACATGGAGCACCTTCTTCTATCTAAATATCTAAATCCCCCTAAGTGGATGTTTCTAAGCTGAGGCCTTTGTGGGTAGGAGTAAGAATGATGAGCAGATGTGGTCTACTCAGCCTTTTTCCAGTTTCCTTTGTCCCACCTAGAAATACAGGAGGGACATAGGTTACAATGAAATCATTATAACAACCCCAGAAGTATAACTTACATCTGGAAGAGTCCTAGTCAGAGGACAAGGTACTTCACTGTATACTTTGATGTTGATGAGTGAATGAATAGGGTGAGAAGCAAGAGTATGAGAATGATACTACCAACCAGGAACTGGCAGAAGGTGTCCCACCTCGCCATTTTCTACTCCTTCGATGTCATCCTGATCTCATCAAAGTTACTCAAAGCCTTCCTACTGTCTGGGTTTGCATCCTCTTGTCATATATAATCATCTCCAGGCAACAGAGAATTTGAATTGTGAAGTTCAAATTGTCAGGAAGTCATAAAAGATATCCGACTATTATTACATTGCCTATCATTACGTTTATATGAGTCATGCAACAACATTCAGATGGAAGGTGATAGTTTTGTAAGATAGTGTGAAGAGCAGGAAACAATAAAGGAGAAAATTCAATATTTTCATGAGCACTTTTTGGGCATCAAATCAACATTGGGGACAAATTTAGGACCATGATCGCTCACACCCGATCTCCCCAGAAGTGAACTGGCTGTCAAAATTGGAAGCTAGTGATTCATAGATGTGTAGGGCATCTGTCTGAAACAGGCATTAGACGCTTTGCATAATCAAATGTAATCCTAATGCCGGCTAAAGGATGCAAATTGAAATTGGTGATCAAATGGTCAAAGCTTGCCCCAGGTACTTCAATCAGTTGTTCTGGGCCTTCAGAGGCCTACGCAGCATTTTTTAAAGGGATCATTGAAGGCTGCTCAAAAATATAAGGAAACTTCTAGTTGAACATCTGTTGAATCAGCATTGTCAGTCTTGCCAATTTGAGTTGAACATATTGCTGGAGGTTTCGTCACATGTCCTCTTGCTTCCAACTGTTTCACCCAATCCTTTTTTGCCCATTTCCAATACTTTTATAAATCATAAATGCAAAAACGTATGTCTTAAATACCTCAGTGACTTTTCTTCTGGGTTTCTTGCAGCAGTCCTGGAGAGTTAGTAATCCTAGCTCCTTTCCCCGAGCTGATGAATGCAAAATCCACCATGCTCAGAATGGAACATAAACTCTAAGATTTTTAATTCAATAAACATTTATTGAAACGTGTTTGTTGCTGAACAAAGAGAGTAATTTTGACTGTATGATAGTGTAAAACGGAAGAAATGGAGTCAGCCAATGTTCTACATTCCTGAAAACCGCCTCCCTTTGCAGGTTCTCTTCTCACAGCTCTCCGTTGGCCAACACTCAAAGGGTGGCCAAAGGAAAAGGTATAAGGAAAGGTATAAGGATACGCTCAAGGTCGCCCTGAAGCACTGTGGCTAACTGGAAGGAGAATGCTGCCGATTGCTCAGGATGGCACCACCTGGTCCAACAAGGCAGAAGTCACTTCAAGGCTCAGCAACTCGACCGCAAGGCGGAACGGTGATGATAGAGGAAGGAGAAGGAAGCCAACCCGGGCTGCGATTTCCACTCCCCTGCGCAACAACATGCCCCCACTACGGAAGAACATGTGGATCCAGAATTGGGCTCCTGAGTCATCTGAAGTCTCACCAAGCCGAGGGATGTCATCCTCAATTCCGAGGGACTGCTGCAGCCGCTGACATCCTGGGGTAGATTTTTCCACTTGACCGTGAAATAGCGCGCAATGATGTTGGGCAAGCATCCTGACGTCATCACACACTTGTGCGATATTTCGGTCGGCGGGTACACGCGAGAGTTGGCAGCACGCCCGTCGACAATTAGGAGGTCTATTAAGGCCATTAAAGTAGCAATTGATGGCGTTTTTTCACTGCCCATCCAGCGGTTACAGTTGGCAGGCCTGCAAAACTGCCAGGCGGACTTTGGCTTTTTGATGAAACCTCAACCAAGGGAGGGATGAGGTTTCTACTGTTTAAAAAAAATGTTTGTACAGAATTTTCATCATCTATATTTTCATGTGAGTGAATCTGACGTATGAACATTTTTTCCTGCAGTTTCAAATCTTTATTGATTGGTTTTAAATTCTTCAGCTCCCTGAGGCAGCTTTCTGCCTTCCAGGAGCATTCATTGCGCGCTCCTCATGCCCGCGCAGACTTCAGCACCTGGCCTCCTCCTGCCCCCACCCCGGCTGAAATCGCGGCTGGTGGCCGATTGTAGTTGGTGGTCCGTTCCCCAGCCAATCCTGGGCCCGCCGATCGTGGCTGCCTGCCAACCTGAAAATTCTACCCCTGATTTTCAGGAGACATGAATAAAGTGCGGCTGTAGGTCACTGTTGACACTATCACTCAAAGCCACAATTACCCCCATGGTGTCTAGATAAACTGAATATCTGGAGACCTGGGGAAAATAGAGTCATTGAGGTCTACAGCACAGAAAAAGGCCCTTCAGCCCATCGAGTCTGCGCCAGTCAAACAAGTACCTAACTATTCTAATCCCATTTTCCAGCAGTAGGCCCATAGCCTTGTATGCTATGGTGTCGCAAGTGCACATCCAGATACTTCTTAAATGTTATGAGGGTTTCTGCCTCTGCCACCCTTTCAGGCAGTGAGTTCCAGATTCCCACCACCCTCTGAGTGAAAAAATTCTCCCTCACATCCCCTCTAAACCTCCTGCCCCTTACCTTAAATCTATGCCCCCTGGTTATTGATCCCTCCACCAAGGGGAAAAGTTCCTTCCTGTCTACCTTATCTATGCCCCTCATAAGTTTATACACCTCAATCATATCCTCCCTCAATCTCCTCTGCTCCAGGGGAAATAACCCCAGTCTATGCAATCTCTCCTCATAACTGAAACTCTCCAGGCCAGCCAACATCCTGGCAAACATCCTCTGCACTCTCTCCACTGCAATCATATACCTCCCATAAAGTGCATTTCAGAACTGCACGCAGTACTGTAGCTGTGGCTTAAGCAGCGTTTTCTACAGTTTGAACATTGCCTCCCTGCTCCTATATTCAATGCCTCGGCTAATAAAGGCAAGTATCCCATATGCCTTCTTAACCACCTTATCTACCTGTCCCGCTACCTTAAGGGACCGGTGGACATGCACACCAAGACCCCTCTGGTCCTCGGTACTTCCCAGGGTCCTACCATTCATCGTGTATTCCCGTGCCTTGTTTGTCCTGCCCAAGTGCATCACCTCATACTTATCTGGATTAAATTCCATTTGCCACTGATCAGCACATCTGAGCAGCCCATCTATATCCTCCTGTAATCTAAGCTGTCATCCTCACTATTTACCACCCCACCAATTTTCGTGTCATCCGCAAACTTACTGATCAACCCTCCTACATTCAAGTTTAAATCGTTTATATATACCACAAACAGCAAGGGACCCAACACCAATCCCTGTGGGACCCCACTGGACACAGGCATCCAGTCACAAAATTACCCCTTGACCATCACCCTCTGCTTCCTGCCACTCAGCCAATTCTGGAACCAATTTGCCAAATTGCCTTGGATCCCATGGGCTCTTCATTATCAGTCTCCCATGTGAGACCTTATCAAAAGCCTTGCTGAAGTCCAAGTAGACCACATCAAATGCATTGCCCTCATCTACACACCTGGTCACCTCTTCGAAAAATTCAACCAAATTGGTCAGACATGACCTCCCCTTAACAAAACCATGCTGACTGTCCTTGATTAATCCCTGCCTCTCCAAGTGTAGATTAATTGTGTCCCTCAGAATTGCTTCCAATAGTTTCCCCACCACTGAGATTAGACTGACTGGCCTGTAGTTCCCTGGTTTATTCCTTCCTCCCTTCTTGAATAACGGTACCACATTGGCTGTACTCCAGTCCTCCAGCACCTCTCCTGTGGCCAGAGAGGTATTGAAAATTATTGCCAGCACCGCTGCTATCTCCTCCCTTGCCTCACTCAACAGCCTGGGATACATTTCATCTGGGCCTGGAGATTTATCTACTTTTAAGACTGCCAGACCACTTAGAACCTCCTCCCTTTCTATGCTAATTTCTTTAATTATATCACAGTCCTTCTGTCTGATTTCCATTCCCACGTCGTCTCTCTCACTTGTGAACACCGACACAAAGTATTCAT
Organism: Cetorhinus maximus; assembly: GCF_964194155.1. Classification (NCBI taxonomy): domain Eukaryota; kingdom Metazoa; phylum Chordata; class Chondrichthyes; order Lamniformes; family Cetorhinidae; genus Cetorhinus; species Cetorhinus maximus. The sequence continues at coordinate 82,265,545 of NC_135882.1, read as the reverse complement.
TCAGAACCCTACCTACGTCTTCCAGCTCCACACACGAATTACCGCTATGGTCCTTCATGGGCCCTACTTTTTCACTAGTTATCCCCTTACTCTTAATGTACTTGTAAAATAACTTTGGATTTTCCTTTATTTTACCTGCCAATATTTTTTCATGCTCCCTTTTTGGTCTCCTAATTTCCTTTTTAAGTTCCCCCCTACACATTCTATACTCATCAAGAATTCCACTGTTTTGAGTCCTCGGTATCTGCCATAAGCTTCCCTTTTCTCTTTATCCAATCCTGTATATCCCTCGGCATCCAAGGTTTCCTGGGTTTGTTGGTCCCACCCTTTATCTTTACTGGAATATGTTGGCCCTGTACTTGCCCTATTTCCTTCTTGAATGAGTCCCACTGCTCTGATGCTGATTTCCCTAAAAGTAGCTCTCCCAGTCCACTCTGGCCAAATCATATCTTATTAAAATCAGCCTTCCATCAATTTAGAACTCTGATTTCTGGCCCATCCTTGTCCTTTTCCATAACAACCTTGAATCTAACGGAGTTATGATCACTATCTGCAAAATACTCCCCCACTGATACCTCTACCACTTTCCCAGCTTCATTCCCTAAAATTAAGCCCAGGACTGTTTGAGCTGGAGCGCTTCTAGGACCTTCTATGTACTGGTTTGAAAAGCTCTCCTGGATGCATTTTAGGAATTCCGCTCCCGTTAAACCTATCACACTATGACTAACCCAGTTAATGTTGAGGAAGTTGAAATCCCCCACTATTACTACCCTATTATTTTTACACTTCTCTGAAATTTGCCTACATATCTGCTCTTCTATTTCTCTCTGACTGTTTGGGGGCCTATAGTACACTCCCAGCAATGTAATTGCTCCTTTATTGTTTTTCAGTTCTACCCATATGGCTTCATTTGAGGACCCTTCTAAGATGTCATCCCTCCTTACTGCTGTAATTGATTCCTTGATCAATATTGCGATACCCTCTCCTCTTTTACCTCTTTCCCTGTCTCGCCTGAAGACCCTATATCCTGGAATATTGAGCTGCCAATCCTGTCCCTCTCTCAACCATGTCTCTGTGACAGCAATGACATCATACTTCCATGTGTTAATTTGTGCCCTCAACTCATCTGCCTTATTCATCAGACTCCTTGCATTAAAATAAACGCCATCTAATCTTGCCAAACTCCCTTGTGCCTTAACTGGCCTATAATTTCTATGCCTTCCAGACTCACTTGCTCTCTCTTTGAATTTTGGCTGTGCATCTCACCCTTCTGAGCCTCCTCTCAGGATCCCATCCCCCTGTCAAGTTATTTTAAATCCTCCCCAACAGCACTAGCAAACCTCCCCGCAAGGATGTTGGTCCCATTCCGGTTCAAGTGCAACCCGTCCACCTTGTACAGGTCCCACCGCCCCTAGAAATGGTCCCAATGTCCCAGAAATCTAAAGCCCTCCCACCTGCACCATCTCTCCAGCCACGCATTCATCTGGACTAACCTTCTATTTCTATATTCTCTAATGCGTGGCACCAGAAGTTATCCAGAGATTACTACCTTTGAGGTCTGGTTTTTTAATCTGTTTCCTAGCTCCCTACATTCTGCTTGCAGGACCTCATCCCTCTTTCTACCTATGTCATTGGTACCAATATGTACCACGATCTCTGTCTGTTTGCCCTTCCCCTTTAGAATGCCCTGCAGCCATTCAGTGACATCCTTGACCCTGGCACCAGGGAGGCAACATACCATCCTGGAGTCACATCTACTGCCGAAGAAACGCCTGTCTGTGCCCCTTACTATCGAGTCTCCTACCACTATTGCTCTCCCCCTCTTTTTCCTCCCCCCCACCGCCTCCTCTGCAGCTGAGCCACTCACAGCGACATGAGCTTGGCTGCACTCTCCAGAGGAACCATCACTTTCACCTTTTTCCAACACAGAACAATGGTTTTTGAACGAGATGCACTCTGGAGATTTCCTGACTACCAGCCTGACACCTTTCTTCAGACTGATGGTCACCCATTCCCTCTCTGTCTGCACTTCTGTAAGCTGTGACATGACCATGTCTAAAAACGTGCTATCCATGAAACTCTCAGCCTCACGGATGCACCTCAGTGCCTCCAGCTGCTGCTCAAACTCCAAAACTCAGAGCTCAAATAGCTGCAGCTGGTGGCACTTCCTGCACATGTGGTCGGTCAGAGCGCAAGGAGCGTCCAGGACTTCCCACATGTTACAGGCGGTACATAACACAGGACTGAGCTGCCCTGCCATGCCTCTACTTTTAAAAAAAACCCTTACTTTAAGTTAAAACAGTAAAAAAAGTTAAATTATTTATGTACTTTAAATAAAAACTAGAACTTTTACCTTTCCTTAGCTTAATCTATTTTAAACTGGAGAAAAACTGGAGAAAAAACTGGCAAAAAACACTTACCCACTACTCACCAATCAGCTCTCAGCTTTGTGCTGACGTCACTTTTTGAAGCTTCCCCGCATTCACGCTGGTGCTGATCTCTCCACCACTCTTTTGCACTGTCTTGTGATGTCACGTTTGTTTCCTTTGGAAAAATATACTTTATTCATAAAATACCTGAAAAAATACTACAAAACATTTCTAAATTGCCATCACAAAAAGTGCAATCAGATTCAACTTTTACACATGAATCACGAGGTGCTTCAATACAATCAATGAAAATTACAGTCATTTCAATATGGTCATTACAGACAGTCAGACAGTGCAATGGTATTGGAGTTATCAACATACATCATGTTGCACTCTGAATACAATATGTTGAATACAATTATAATAAATTTAGTATTCACTACATACATTTATTGTGAGCCATACAGCCCGAGGGTCTATACAATTCCCAGCCCCTCAGTGCACTATGGCAGAAAGGTCTTAGACAGTGACCTTTCCCCATTGGGCCTTTGCGGCGGCTGCCCCAAGCTTTAGTGCGTCCCTCAGCACCTAGACCTGGACCTTGGAATGTGCCAGTCTGCAACACTCGGTCGGGGATAACTCTTTGTACTGGAAGACCAACAAGTTTCAGGCAGACCAAAGAGCGTCTTTCACCAAGTTGATGATCCTCCAGCTAGAGTTGATGTTTGTCGCGGTGTGTGTCCCTGGGAACAGCCCGTAGAGCACAGAGTCCTGTGTCACAGCACTGCTCGGGGTGAACCTCGACAAAAACCACTGCATCTCTCTCCAGACCTTCTTTGCAAAGGCACATTCCACAAGGAGGTGAACAATGGTCTTTTTCCCACCACAGCCACCTCGAGGGCAACGTGCAGCGGGGGTGAGACTCCTGGCGTGTTGGAAGGATCTGACGGGGAGGGACTTTCTCACCACCAGCCAGGCTACATCTTGGTGCTTGTTGGAAAGTTCTGGCGATGAGGCATTCTGCCAAATTACTTTAACAGTCTGCTCGGGGAACCATCCGACAGGATCCACCATCCCCTTTTCCCTCAGGGCCTCTAGGACATTACGTGCCGACCACTGCCTGATGGACTTGTGGTCAAAGGTGTTTCTCTGTATAAATTTTTCCACGAGGGACAGGCGGTACAGCACGGTCCAACTACTTGGAGCATTCCGCGGCAGTGTGGCCAGACCCATCCTTCGCAACACCGGGGACAGGTAGAACCTCAGCACGTAGTGACACTTAGTGTTTGTGTACCGAGGGTCTACACACAGTTTGATGCAGCCGCACATAAAGGTGGCCATCAGGATGAGGGCGATGTTGGGCACGTTTTTTCCCCCTTTATCTAGAGGCTTGTACATCGTGTGCCTGCGAACACGATCCTTTTTCGACCTCCAGATAAAGCGAAAGATGGCTCGGGTGATCGCCATTGCATAGGAATGAGGAATGGGCCAGACCTGTGCCACGTACAGCAACAGCGAGAGTGCCTCACACCTGATGACCAGGTTCTTACCCGCAATGGAGAGGGAGCATCGCTCCCACATGCCCATTTTTCTTTCCACCATAGCCACTCGCTCCTTCCAGTTTCTAATGCATGCCATTGTCCCTCTGAACCACATCCCCAGCACCCTCAGACCATCTGACCTGACGGTGAAGGGGACGAAGGATCGCTCAGCCCAATTCCCAAAGAACATGACCTTGCTCTTGCCATGATTTACCTTGTCTCCCGAGGCCAGTTCGAACTGGTCGCAGATGTGGATCAGCCTGCGCACCGACAGTGATCCGAGTAGAAGACGGCGACATTGTCCATGTACAGGGAGGCTTTGATCTGAGTGCCTCCACTGCCTGGGATAGTCACTCTTCCTATGCCCAGATCCTTCCTGATGGACTCAGCAAAGGGTTCTATGCAACACACAAATATTATTTTCAAGAAGAACTGACTTCAGGACACTCATCCCAGACTGCTTCACCGCGATACTTACTGCAGGACACTCTTCCCAGACTCAGACCTGCAGAAAAGCACTGGAAGGCAGAGGCATGAAGACCAGTAGACCAAAGACCCAATTTATGGACTGGCAGTTTGAGCCCAGGGAAGAGGATCAGAGTGAAGGTGTGAAGATTATGGGTGGACACGAGGTGAAAGTGAGTAGTTTCAGGTACCAGTGCTGGCAAAAATGGAAGTATAGAAATAGAAATTAAGCAACGGATTAGCTCTGCATGGAGTAATTGGAAGAAGAGCAGTGGAGTGTTATGTGATACAAGAGAAGTGTCACTGAAACTGAAAGGAAGGATCTGTAAGACGGTTGTGAGATTGGCCCGGTCATATAGTGCAGAAACTTGGGCAACAATAAAAATCCCACTCCTACCTGCCATGAAAAACAACTTAATTTTTGGTGCAACTGGGTCAGGCAAAATCAATATTTCCATTAAAGAAGCACTTGCTTTTGAACTATATCTTCACATTGCTATTGCACAGAGTCAGGGAATGTAACTTTTATGAGGTTCATCCAAGTTCAGTGGTTTGATTGAGTTCAGATTTTTCATGGCACTATTGTAAAACTGTTTGCTTATATCTGTTTACAGCAGCCCTTTTAATATAATGAAGCTTAGGACACTAGGTTTAAAATGGTGAAGTGTTCTGTTGCCACAGTTACCACAATCTTTTGTTATGCAATACAGATTACAATGTCGGTTTGCAATGTTGAAGTGTTCTATCGTCATGGAAACAGCTAAGGTTCATATTCGAATGTTTAAAAAGTCTAAAAAGTTAAATAGATACTCTACAAGGCTTTCAATAATGCTTAGAAAACATTTCCACAAATGAGGAGGGCCTGATAAACCCAGCAACAGCTAAGTCACAATTGAGTTATTATACCTTTCATACGAGTGAAAATGAAGTAACCTACTTAGAATTAAAACAACAAACTGTATATACTTATAAAAAAGACTAGATATTCAGGTCCCATTTTGATCATAAAAGTGACAGGTGGTTTATACTTGATTCATATCCTCCCCCTGTTTTCCTCCTAACAGAGCAGTTCCTCTCAGAACAAAGGATGCAGCTGCACCATTGCTGTTGCTGTTGCTCTGCTTTGCTGCAGCATTCCTGTGATTTTTAAATATCTCAACTTGGTGGAGGCTTTCACTGCTGACATAAAATCAGGGGCAACCATGCAAGCAGGAGTTGAATTTGAAATCAGCAGCAGGAACCAAGTCTGATTAGTACATAAATATTAGCACTGGAGGAATGGTAAAGCTGATAGGAAGTGCTTTTTGAAATAAGAAAAGCTGCACTCTGAAAGGATTGCCTTTGTCTTGGTGCCTGAGCCGAGAGCGAATTTATAATGCAGGCTTTGGGAGGGAAACCATTTGCATATTAACTGCAACTAGTCAAAATTGTTTTGGAAAATATCTCAGCAGACTGAGGAAGCAGAATAATGTTGTTGTCTATAATGGTTGACTTTTTGTGTTTTCTTAAAATTATAAATTTCCTACTATTTCAAAAGTACTTAATTAGCTGTAAAGCTTTGGATGTACTCTGGTCATGAAAGGCACTATATAAATGCAAGGCCTGAATTTTTCCCTCGGTGGGCTCAGGAGCGGCCGGGAAATGAGTCCCCGACCGCGATCAGCTCCTGACCGAGGTTCTACATTGGTTGGCCAATTAACAGCCAGCCAGCGTGAAACTCGTGCTGAAAAGCTCAGTGCTGCCGGGGTGGGGATGGGAAGAGGGTGGACGATGACATCACTGTGGGCGCGGGTGAGTGCTTCAAAAGAGCTCCTTGAAGGCAGACAGCTGCCTAAGGGAGCAGCAGACTTGCAAATAAAGAAATGAAGCATAAAAAGCTGCAAAAAAAATGCCCATGCATCACAATCAAGCACCTGACGGCATACCTCATAAAAATGCTGCCCCCAGATATTTCTTTTCATTTTATTTCCTAACGGAGATTTCATCCCGCCCTTGGATAAGCTTCCATGAAAAATGTAAAGACCGCTTGGCCGATTGGCCTGTCTGCCAACCATAAGGTTGGATGGGCCACGAAAATTCGCGGACAATTGCGCCGTTAATGGGCTTAATTACCCACTTAATTGTTGGCAGGCGCGCTTCCGACTTTTGTGCCCGCTGAGCGAATTATCGCGCGAGTGCGCGATGACGTCAGAGCACTCATCCGAAGTCATCTCGTGCGATTTTATGCCCGATCGGGTCGAGCATGCACCCACCCACAGGATGTAAAATTCTACCCCAAGTCCTTTTTCCTAAAATTTAACTTTGGGCTGGATTTTATGGTCCCTCGCTGGGCATATTTTTGGCGGGGTGGGGCAAGTAAAATATGTCAGGTGGTTAGCCCACCGCCTTCCCTCCCACCCAGTCCCCATAACAGGGGTGATGGGTAATGCACCCACTAGCCCAACCACCCTTAGGCCTATTAAGGTCCTTAAGTGGTCAATTATAGCCCACTTAAGGTCCTCAATCCGCCTCCACTGCCATAATATGCTGGGCAGTGGAAGGTGAGCGAGAATGGGAAGGATGTTTTTTCGCCCAAGTTGGTGAAAAGACAGGGAGGAAGAGGGGGTACCTCTTTCAGGGTTGGGGTGGGTGCCCTGTGCGCATTGGGGGCCCCCTTCCTAATATCGTATCACCTTTTCTACCTCCCTGACTGGTCTCCAAAACTCACCTCCCTTGCCCCTCTCCCGAGGATGCTTGATCCTTCCCTCCCCAAAAAACTCGGGATATACCTGTCCCCGGCATCTATGACACATCTTGGTAGGACTTTTTTTTCATTCATTCATGGGATGTGGGCTTCTCTGGCTAGGCAAGCGTTTATTGCCCATGCTTAATTGCCCTTGAGAAGGTGGTGATGAGCTGCCTTCTTGAACCGCTACAGTCCACGTGGCATAGGTACACTCACAGTGTTGTTAGGAAGGGAGTTCCAGGATTTTGACCCAGCAACATTGAAGGAATGGCGATATATTTCCAAGTCAGGATGGTGAGTGACTTGGAGGGGAACTTCCAGGTGGTGGTGTCCCCATCTATCTGCTGCCCTTGTCCTTCTAGATGGTAGCGGTCATGGTTTTGGAAGGTGCTGTCGAAGGAGCCTCGGTGAATTCCTGCAGTGCATCTTGTAGATGGTACACACTGCTGCTAATGTGTGTCGGTGGTGGAGGGAGTGAATGTTTGTGAATGTGGTGCCAATCAAGCGGGTTGCTTTGTCCTGGATGGTGTTGAGCTTCTTGAGTGTTGTGGGAGCTGCTGTCATCCAGGCAAGTGGGGAGTATTCTATCACACTCTTGACTTGTGCCTTGGAGATGGTGGACAGGCTTTGGGAAGTCAGGAGGTGAGTTACTCGTTGCAGGATTCCTAGCCCCTGACCTGCTCTTGTAGCCACAGTATTTATATGGCTAGTCCAGTTCAGTTTCTGGTCAGTGGTAACCCCCAGGATGTTGAATGGGGGATTCAGTGATGTTAATGCTAGTGAACTTCAAGGAGTGATAGTTGGATTCTCTCTTGTTGGAGATGGCCATTGTCTGGCACTTGTGTGATGCGAATGTTACTTGCCACTTGTCAGTCCAAGCCTGGATATTGTCAGGTTTTGCTGCATTTGGACATGGACTGTTTCAGTCCCAGCAGTGCCCACTACTGTGTTCTGGTGCTTCTGGGACTGTACGAGCTTCCGGCCAATCAGAATGACCTGCAGCTCTGAAAGGCAGAGCTTCCTTCCGCTGAAGGGTGAAGTCCAACCCACAGCTTGTCAAGGCCCCCTGCAGTGTAATATCATTGTGGGGTGGCCTCTTTTAATGTTGACTGACTTTTCTTCTAGGGGGACAAGCATATGCATCCCCCTAAAATCCAGCCCTATGACATAAAAAGTTAAGTTGCACAAGTCACTTCATCCATCATTATGTGCTCAACATAATACAAGTCATTCTATGCCTTGCGTGCTTTATTTCCACCCCACCCCCTGTTCCTTTGCTTTGTATTTCTTTTTAAATGCTGTTCAAGAAAGATTCTGCACCCATAACATCAACAGAGATTGCCTCACCAGCAGAGTGTTTCCAGTGTTTTCTGTTTTTTTGAGCTTGATTTCAACCTTGACATTGTCAACACCTCCATAAACAACTGGAGCAAACCATGCCTCCTTCTACTCAATTAGAATCATAGAATCTGCATCATAGAGGGAGATCATTTGGCCCATACTGTCAGTGTTGGTTTTTTGAAAGAGCTGTACAATTTACACCGACACCCACATTTTCTCCATAACCCTGCAAATTAGTCCTCTTCAATTACATGCCCTCTGCCTTTTGAAAGTTCCTATGGATTCTGATTCTACCAGCCTTTCAGGTAGTGGTTTCTGCATATTAACAACCGTGTGAAGAAATTTCTCCTCATTTCCTGTCTAGTTCTTTTGCCAGTTATTTATTTTAAATCTGTGAATTCTGGTGATGGATGACACTCTAACCAGAGGAATGTTTCCCCCTTTTTGTTCTATCGAATCCCCTTATAATTTTGAATACTTCTATTAGGTTTCCCCTTAACCTTCGCTTTTCTGAGGAGACCAATCCCAGCTTCTCCAATCTCTCCACATTACTGAATTCCTTCATCACTGATATAATCAGGTAAACCTCCACTGTATCCTCTCCATGACCTTGACATCCTTCCTGAAGTGCAGTGCCCACAATTGTACACAATATTCCAGCTGAAGCCGAACCAGAGATTTGTAAAGGTTTAGCACAACTTCCTTGTTTTTGTATTCAGTGCCCCTATTTAGAAACCTAAGTATCCCATATGCTTTCTAAGTCCCTTTGTCAACTTGACTTGCAACCTTCAAAGATTTGTCAATATCAGGCCACTCTGCTCTTGCACCCCGCTCAAAATAGTACCATTTAGATATTACTGCTTTTCCATTGCTTTACACGTATTCAAATTAAATTGCATCTGACATGTGTCTACCCATTTCACCAGTCTGCCCATGTCCTCCTGAAGTCTGCTAATATTCTGCCCATTAATTATTACATAGCTAAGTTTTGCATTGCCTGCAAATTTTGAAATTTTACTCCCAATACCCAAGTACACATCATTTATATATGAGGATTAATAGTGCTCCTAATACACACACCCAGAGGGCCCTATTGCATACGTCCCTGCTCTCAGAAAAGCATCCATTCACCACTGTTCTTTGCCTCCTACACTTTGCCAGTTACATACCCAAGTTACCGCCATTCCTTCACTACCATATGTTTCCATTTTCTGACTAAGGCTGGGATTTTCTGGCCCCGTTGTGGTGGGACCCACCACGGGAGATTCAGTGGCCCAGCCAAAAGTCCATTAAATGGACGATCCCGGCCACGGACGGGGCCGGAAAATCCCGCCCTAAGTCTGTTATGGTTTGACAATCCATATATAAAATATTACTGCACTACTCTCGTTAACCTTTTCTGTTACTTCATCAAAGAAGATAATCAGGTAATAGTCAGACACAATCTGCCTTTAACAAATCTATGCTGGCTGCCCTTATTACCTCATGGTTCTCCAGGTGAGAATTCATTTTGTCCTTAACAATGGTCTCTCGTAGTTTTCCCACCACTGCCATTAGACTGATTGGAGGAGGATTGAAACGTTATTGTCAGAATTTCCACTATTTCCATTCTAGCTTCCCTCAACAACCTAGAATGAAATAAAAGCAAAATACTGCGGATGCTGGAAATCTGAAACAAAAACAAAAATAGCTGGAAAAACTCAGCAGGTCTGACAGCATCTGCGGAGAGGAGAGCCTAGAACCTAGAATGAAACCTATCTGGAAAAGCTGATGGAAATAATTAACATTATAATTACCAGCCGGTTGAGGAAGAACTAGAGGCTTTTTCAAAGAAGCTAGACTAGACTTCAAAACTAGTGAGATGTATGCCTGAGCAATAGTTCACTTACTTTATCCATTTTACATCCATATGTCAGAGAGAAAACTTGGAATGAGCACGTTTCCCATAACAATCGTCCAAATACCCAAATGACTCTGAAAAGATCCTCAAAGGAAAGCAGTGCAGCAATTTTAACAGGGAGTAGTGGCCAGAGTCTGTGTTGTATACAAGAGTGTAGGACCTAGGAACAGATGCAGTAAACATATGAACACACAAACCAGGTGCAGGAGTAGGCTATTCGGCCCCTCAAGCCTGCTCTGCCATTCAATAAGGTCATGGTTGATCTGGTTGTGGCCTCGACTCCACATTCCTGCCAACACCCCATGCCCTTTGACTCCCTTGTTAATCAAGAATCTACCTACCTCTGCCTTAAAAATATTCAATGGCCCTGCCTCCACCTCTCTCTGGGGAAGAGAGTTCCAAAGATTCACGACCCTCTGAGAGGAAAGATTTCTCCCTGTCTCAGTCTTAAATGGGGGAACCCTTATTTTTTTAAAGGTGTCCTGTGGTTCCAGTCTCTCCCACAAGGGGAAACATGCTTTCAATATCCACCTTGTCAAGTCCCCTCAGGTTCTTATATGTTTCAATAAGATCAAATCTCATTCTTTTAAACTCCAGTGGATACATGTCCCGTCTGTTCAACCTTTCCTCATAAGATAACCACACCCAATGCCCCCTCCCCCGCACCCCAGCCCCATCCCAGGTATCAGTTGAGTGAACCTTCTCTGGACTGTTTCTAGCGCATTTGTATCCTTCCTTAAATAAGGAGACCAAAACTGTACACAGTACTCCAGACTTGGGGCAGAATTCTCCATTCCTGCAAGCAGCGAGAATCGTGGTGGGCGGAGGCACCTAATTTGGAGGGAGGCAAAAAATCCGTTTCCTGACGCCCAGATAAACTGTTGGAATTTTGTTCTCCCGACTTTCAAGGCGGGTCGAGCTTTCCAACGAATAATGTTGGTAACTCCATTTGCATGCATTAGCATCTCATGCATTTTAATTAAAAGGCCACCTCACTGGAATTAAGTTCCCCGCCAACAAGAATTTAGAATGTTCAGTTTTACGGTTATATACAAGTGGCGTGCACCTGCTGAGCTTCACCGCTTCTATGACTGTGGTCCTTTCTCTTTCTTCTCTTGTCACTTCTCCTTCTTGTCGACCTCGCATAACTTGGATCATATTGAGTGCTGGTAGCAAATGCTCTGCCAAGGCTGGACAAGAGAGGCAGTGAAGGCTTAGAGTGGGGGTGGTAGGGTGGAAGGGTGGAGCAAAGGCTGGACAGGGGAGGCAGGCTTACGGGGAAAGGGTGGGGACAGTACCTGGGGAAAGGGAGTGGGGGGCAATATCAGGGGAAGGATGGGAAAATGCCTGGGGAAGGGCGGGGGGAGAATGTCCAGGGAAGGAGGGGGAGCTGTCTTAGAGGACCGGGTTGGTGGTATCGGCATTGGTGTCCTGGAGGTAGAACTCGGTACTGGTGATAGGAGGGAACAGTCACAGGAGGGATTGGGATGCAGTAGAGTGGCAGGTGACGGGTGAGTCTGTTAGGTGAAGGTCTTTGGTGATAGGGAGCACTTGGTGTGTGACAGGGGGAGGGTAGTAGGAGGTGGACCGAGTCTGAAAGGCGACACAAACCACTTTTCCAAACTGAGTAAGAGAGTTAGTCAGTAAGAGAGATCCCTCAAAGTGGGAAGAGGATCTTTTTGGGTCACAGAGGGGGACTAGACAGGTGGCTCGGATAACAGGAAGAGGCAGGGTTAGGGCAGGTATCGGGACGGTAATGGGTGTCGACTCCGAGGGGAGGAAAGGCATGTGGAGGTGGATCATGATTGGGTTCAGGATAATGGGGAAGATTCAAGGGCAACAGAGGGGAGAGCAATGGTGATATTGGGTGGATCTTTGGTGATAGGGAGCACTTGGTGGGTGACAGTGGGAGGGTAGTAGATGGTGGACCGAGTCTGAAAGGTGACACAAACCACTTTTCCAAACTGAGTAAGAGAGTTAGTCAGTAAGAGAGATCCCTCGAAGTGGGAGGAGGATCTTTTTGGGTGGGTGGAGTTCAAGGTCAGCACAAGTGGCCGACTAAAGGTTCACCCTAATAATTATGAGGCTATGGATGTCAAAGATGCTCACTTGTGTTCTCTCTATGGTGAAGCCACATTGCAGCAGATTTGTTCCCGACTCATGGGTCTCATACCATCGAGATCCCAGCAAGGAGTGGAGCTGCCGTTCATTCTGTGCCATTTGCCATCGGCTGCAGTCAGGGGCAGGGATGAAAGGAGGGAGGGAGGTGGATACCTCCAAGGGGCACGGCTGGTGGAGGGCAGCCAACACGCGATTCCAAACCTCTATCCTCCTGGGTGAATGGTCCTGGCTGACGAGGGATCACGTGGTTAGTCTTTCTATGCTGCTAAGATGATGGTCTCTCTATAGAGTCTTGAGGGTAGTGGAGACAAGTGGAAAAGTGTCTGTGTGAAGCTTCTTGCACATGGCTGTCATCAGCCTGGTCAAAGAACAATGTCTCCATACGCATTCATGTACGAATGGGAGGAACACCCATCCCTGGTCCTCCAGGATGTCCTTTACCTGGAAGGAGTGAAGTGGGGATGCCATGTCTAGACAGAGGCCAGATGAAGGACTTAGCACTTGCCTGCTGGCTTTGAGATGGAGGGAAACCTGTAAAGGGCATGCCCACTCAATGTATCACTTCAATTTGTTCAGACATCCACTGAGGCATCGATGATGCAGGCTGAAGGCAACCCTGCCTTGATAATGGCTCTCATTCAGATGAGGAGAAGGAGGGCCCATCGCTGGTTGGCACAGGGCCATGAGGAGCAAGGGTGTGAGCAGCAAGAGGGAGCGGGGCCTCTATAAGGCCAAGAAGCTGGCGAACATGGACCACTGCAATGGCGAGCATGGCCCGGCCATGGGTGTATCGCAGGCGGTGCTCTTATCTAGAGATGAGTGAAAGGCAATGCCAGAGATGTCCTCGTAGTCCTGGGATGTGGTTGCTCACATCTGCGAGCTTCTCCAGCATGAGCTGTGGCCACAAAGACTCTGTAGGAGTTGTGCGGAGCTCCTGGCCTGCAATGTGAATATCTGTCCAGGTTCCCTTTAAATATGGCACCAGGACCTTCGACCCCGATGAAGTAATGGCGGGGCAGGTGACTTTCTGCCTGCCCCACCACGAGATTTGCCGAACTCCTTGCAGATGCATAATTAATGAGCTGAAAATCAGAAGATCGCACGTGTTCACCTGTCACGCTTCCAGCGGGAATCATGCCGACTTTCCTGCCTGCCACTGGATTTAATCCCCAGAATGGAAAATTCCGCCTGTGGTCTCACCAATGTCCTGTACAAATGGTACAACTGTAGCAAAGCATCCTTACTTTTATATTCTATTCCCCTTGCAATAAATGACAGCATTCAATTTGCCTTCCTAATCACTGGCTGTACCTGCATACTAATTTTTAGTGATTCATGCACCAGGACTCCCAGATCACTTTGTACTTCAAGAGTTCTGCAATCTCTCCCCATTTAAATAATATACTGCTTTTCTGTTCTTCCTGTCAAAATGGACAATTCATATTTTCCCACATTATACTCCATTTGCCAAATTTTTGCCCACTCACTAACCTATTTATATCCATTTGCAGGCTCCTTATGTCCTCTTCACAACTTAGCTTTCCTACCTAGCTTTGTGCCATCAGCAAATTTAGCAACCACACATGTAATCCCTTCATCTGAGTCATTGATATAAATTGTAAATAGTTGAGGCCCCAGGGGCACTGATTCCTGTGGCACTCCACTTGTCACATCTTGCCAACCCAAAAATGACCCATTTATGCCTACTAGCTATTTCTGGTTAGCTAACCGATCCTCTATCCATGCTAGTATGTTACCCACTACACCCTGAGCTTTTATTTTGCATAGTAACCTTGAAGTGGCACCTTGTCAAATGCCTTCTGGAAATCTAAGTACAGCACATTCACAGGTTCCCCTTTATCCACGCTGCTTGTTACTTTCTCAAAGAACTTCAATAAATTAGTCAAATATGATTTCCCTTTCCCAAATCCATGTTTATTCTGTCTGATTACACTCAGATTTTCTAAGTGTCCCACTATAACCCCCTTAATAATATTCCCCATGACAGATGTTAAGCTAACTGGCCTGTTGTTTCCTGCTCTCCGTCTTCTTCCTTTCTTGAATAGAGGAGACCTTCAAGAAATTTACCAAGATACATCTGCTCAATAGTGTCATATGCAAGGTGGTTAGCCCAAGTAAGTATCATACAAAGTGTTAGGTCAATCATTTATTATTCATTTTTATGCAAAGCCCCTAGAAAACCTTATAGCTATCATTGTTTGCTGTGCAATGGCCACACTGCACAATGTACAACCGAAACCCTTAAACATGCGCACTCTAAAAAGACTTCACACAAATGCTAAAACAACATATTTGCATATTGACAGATACAAACGGTGACCTGCAGTTTGCTCACATATCTGTCTCTATTTATGCTACTACAATTTACACATCTCAGGACTATTTACAGGACAAGTTGGCTACTAATACAAGGGAACAGAGCTAGACTGAAAGACAGCCCAGAAATGACAGGCCTTTCTTCCCATTGAGTAAGCCGCTGATATATTGTTATATCATTCAAAAAGAGTTAGGTATTATATTGTTATGTGCATTTATACATGTATATCCAGAATGCCACATCGCTCGCTACTGCACTACAGCCTGTGCACCTAACAATGGATCGTTCCACAGCACATTGTGAGATCTGAGAAATACATTTGATGTCAGCTCAAGCATTTGTGTCTACAAGTGTGATTCAAACTGCTGGGAACCACAAGACATAATAGCCGCCTTAGGAATCTTTGCCATAAGATAATGGAGGCATTAAATTAAAATGGAGGTGTAGGCCTTCATTAAGCTCAGGCATAGTGCCATCCAGTTTTGCAGTGGTCTGTTGCCTTCTTATTCTCCCACATCAAAGAGCATGCGTGCAACTATAAAAACTTCCCACATGCTGGCTGGATTTCTAAATATGTACCTAGGGTGGGGAAATTCCACCATTGGCCATACATATCAGAACATTGCCAGGACCATGCCCATGATTTTCCATGCAATGAAATCAGAATGCCGCATTGGCCCAATGTGCAAGGCCAGCAGCTAAAGCTCCCTATCAGCTCTGCACGCTCAGAAAACCATCCCTGCAGTAAACTGTAATGAGAGCTCTGTTGGAAGATGTGCCTTGAAACCAATATTCTAATATTTGTCCCTTTTCTGTCATTTTAGGCTTGGAAGGCAGCCTGAGAGCATTGTCAGTGGTCCAGAACAAGGCAGCATCTCACAGTATTCTGGAGGACGAAAACAATATATTCAGTCTCGCGTATGTGAGATCGAGGAAGTAACAAAAGGTAAGTCAAAGTGTATGGCTGAGAAGGAACATTTGCTAATTTCTTTTTTCTAAGTCTATTTGTGTCCGACAATAAACAGGACCCTGATGTCCAGGGGACTGCATAGTTGTCATCATTGACCGCACAGATTACCCAACCTTCCCCTGTACTGCAGAGCATGTTAATACAGAGTAGTAAAGGAGTTAGAAGTAGGAAAGGTCAAGGCAGTGAAACATGGCCAGACCTGTGCATTTGAAAAGTATATGAACTTTACTGAATGCTTTGTATTCTCCATTTTTGGTGCTCCACTGCAGTGAGCTGTTGTAGGAAGATAAGAAAGGAGGAACTGAAAAGACCATTCCAGACCAAATGAGTGGTACCAGAGTTCAAAATCAGAAAACATAATTAATTTACCAAATAATGATGATACAATAGGCTGCTGCTACTAGGTGCTGCATATTGCAACTCCTCCCTGCCTCAGCTCATCTGCTACTGAAACCTTCATCCATGCCTTTGTTACCTCTAGCCTTGACTGTTCCAATGCACTGTTGGCCAGCCTCCCACATTCTGTTCTCTGTAAACTTGAGGTCATCTAACACTCAGCGTCCCGTATCCTTGCACCAAATTCCATTCACCCACTACCCTGTGCTCACTGAACTACATTAGTTCCCAGTTAAGCAACTCCTAGACTTTAAAATTCTCATTCTTATTTTCAAATTTCTCCATGGCCTCACCCCTCCCTTTGTAATCTCCTCTACCCCACAATCCTCCAAAATATCTGTACTTATTTCATTTTGGCCTGTCAAGCATCCCCAATTATAATTGGTCTGCCACTAGTGGCCATACCTTCAGCTGCCTAGGCCCTAAGCTCTAGAATTCCTTCCCTAAACCTCTCGGCTCTCTACCTCACTTTCCCCCATTAAGACCCTCCTTAAAGACCAATTTTTTAGCTATTTGTCCGGCTATCACTTTATGCAGCTCAGTGTCAAATTTTACTTTATAATGCTTGAGATGCTTTATTGCATTAAAAGTGCTATATAAAAACAGAGGCCTAGACTAACATCTGGTGACGTGACTGCAAATTTCAGCGCAGCAGTTGGAGAATTTAAATTCAGTTAATTCAATAATCTGGAATTTGAAAAAAAGGCTAGTCTCAGTAATGGTGACCATGAAACCATCTGATTGTTGTAAAAACCCATCCGGTTCACTAATATCCTTTAGGGATAAAATCTGTCACCCTGACTGATCTGGCCTGTATGTGACTCTAGATTCATAGCAATGAGGTTTGCTCTCACCTGCCCTCTGAAATATCCCAGCAAGACAGATAGCTGTACAGAGACGGGCAATAAATGTTGGCCTTGCCAGTGACTCCCTGTGAATGAATAAAATAGAATTGTCCAATCTGTTCTCAGAATTATTGATTTATTAATATTGTTTATCTCCCTAAGCAGATCATTCCAAACATTCATCATCCTCTGTTTGAAATTACACCTGGTCCATTCATTCACCTTCCCTCTTCTGAGCCTCATCGTCTGTCTTTCCTTGTTCTTCATGGGGTAAAACATTTCTCAGTGTTCAACTTGTTGATAGTCTCAAAGATCCTGAATACCTCAAAAAGATTTGTTCTTTGTTTACTCTATTAAAATAAGCTCAGCTTCTCTAGTCTCTCCTTGTAATTAGTACAGTTACTGGACTCTGTATCTGGGAAGCTTGGGCCCAGACGTGTGTCAGGTACAGGCATTTTTTTCCAGAATTTGGACTTTCTTTTGCATCTGCACAAAATACTAAAAACAATACATTACTTTGAGACTTCATGCAATTCCTGTATAGCCACCAATAAGAATAAGGACTATTTCTAACCACCACATTTTAAACAGTACAGTACAAAGAGCAGGGAAGCAGTGCATTGCGACCCAGATATGATGGACAGCAATGCCAGACGGGGATTGTAGTTTCCAGGGCGGCCCAGTTTTTGGGTTCTTCCAGATTTTGGGACACCGGATAAGGAGTCCAGTACCTGTAGTTTAATGATAGATATCAAGAACAAAGAACAAAGAACAAAGAAAAGTACAGCACAGGAACAGGCCCTTCAGCCCTCCAAGCCTGCGCCAATCATATTGCCCGTCAACTAAAACATTTTGCACTTCCGGGGTCCCTCTATTCCCATCCTATTCATGTATTTGTCAAGCTGCTTCTTAAACACCACTATCGTACCTGCTTCCGCCACCTCCTCTGCCAGCGAATTCCAGACACTCACTACCCTCTGCGTAAAAAACTTGCCCCGAACATCTCCTCTATATTTTCCTCCTCTCACTTTAAATCTACGTCCCCTAGTAATTGACTCTTCCACCCTGGGAAAAAGCTTCTGACTATCTACTCTGTCCATGTCACTCATAATTTTGTAAACTTCTATCAAGTCGCCTCTCAATCTCCGTCGCTCTAGTGAGAACAATCCGAGTTTCTCCAACCTCTCCTCATAGCTAATAACCTCCAGACCAGGCAGCATCCTGGTAAACCTCCTCTGCACCCTCTCCAACGCCTCCATATCCTTCCGGTAATGTGGTGACCAGAATTGCACGCTATATTCCAAGTGTGGCATAACCAAGGTTCTATACAGCTGCAGCATGACTTCCCAGCTTTTATACTCAATACCCCTGCCCACGAAGGCAAGCATGCCATATGCCTTCCTGACCACCTTATCCACCTGCGTTGCCACTTTCAGTGACCTGTGGACCAGTACACCCAGATCCCTCTGCCCGTCAATGCACTTAAGGGCTCTGCCATTTACTGTATAATTCCTGCCTGTATTAGACCTTCCAAAATGCATTATCTCGCATTTGCCCGGATTAAACTCCATCTGCCACTTCTCCGCCCAAGTCTCCAACCGATCTATATCCTGTTGTATCCTTTGACAATCCTCTTCACTATCTGCAACTCCTCCAACCTTAGTGTCGTCTGCAAACTTACTAATTAGCCCAGTTACATTTTCCTCCAAATCATTTATGTATACTACAAACAGCAAAGGTCCCAGCACTGATCCCTGTGGAACTCCACTAGTCACAGCTCTCCATTCAGAAAAGCACCCTTCCACTGCTACCCTCTGTCTTCTATGACCAAGCCAATTCTGTATCCATCTTGCCAGCTCACCTCTGATCCCATGCGACTTTACCTTCTGTACCAGTCTGCCATGAGGGACCTTGTCAAAGGCCTTACTGAAATCCATGTATATAACATCCACTGCCCTTCCATCGTCGATCATCTTTGTCACTTCCTCGAAAAACTCGATCAAGTTAGTGGGACAGATGAGTAACTGTTTGTCAGAACTTGTCCAGTGTCAAGAAAGCCTTCTGGCAATACAGTTGATCAAGACTGCGCACACAAATGCAGGTTGGGTGAACCAATTTCCTGTCTAGATTCAGTACCAAACCCTGTAAATTAGTATGCATTCTTATCTGTATGTTAAGCAACATTATCCAACTAACCAAAATATGAGCACATTTAAATTTGCAACCTTCCTGAGACCAGAAAAAGTTCATTGTCTGCAAGGTTTGTGGCATTGGTGAGACAGCTCTCAGTCACCTCGAACAATGCAGGGTACAATAGTAATGCTCCATACTGCAAGCTGGTCCTCAGTTCCAAAAAGGACCTGCCCTCCCCACAACTGGCTTTCTTTGAAGGATCTCCTGTGGCAAAACCTCTAAAGTTGCTTCACTGAATTGGTCTGTTCTCAATTGCCCTTGGTTAGTCATCTTGAATACACTGTTCCTGTACAGCATTGGGCAAAATGTAAAATTAGGCAACTGCACACTTTCTCTCCACCAGATCTTAATTCCTATTGTCACTTTTGTCACACCTTTGTGCCAATAATTTCCATTATAAATCCCTATGTCCACATTTAAAATGAAAAATTCCTGTGTCAGCTGGGCATGAGTATGGAGTTGGCTAGGAAAAGGAGGCAGCAATGAGAAGATAAAGGAGTAGGGGTTATGACATGATTGGGAGTGAGGGGCTGGGAGGTCAGAAGAGATGTGAGGAATGGGAAAACATCTATTGAATGGCACATTTCCCCCACACCATCTCCCCCAAATACAGCGACTGATGCCTCCTTTCCCTGCTCCACCGCCTCCCACCAAAAGGATGGAAGAAGAATAGAGAGGAACAAAAAGAAGGGGGTGGAAGAACGAATCAGAATACAACCAAAACAAAAGATAACATAGGCAGGTGAGAAACAGAGACATAAAATTCAAATGTGTAGAGCCTTTTATTGGGCACTACAGGTGGCCTCAGGGATTCAAACACTT
Organism: Cetorhinus maximus; assembly: GCF_964194155.1. Classification (NCBI taxonomy): domain Eukaryota; kingdom Metazoa; phylum Chordata; class Chondrichthyes; order Lamniformes; family Cetorhinidae; genus Cetorhinus; species Cetorhinus maximus. The sequence goes on along the minus strand of NC_135882.1, from coordinate 82,245,519 downwards.
CTGGTGCAGGTCGTACCAAGAGACCTATTGACGAGGGCATTAGCACATGCGGTTAGCACTGGTAGAAGTAGCAAAACTGACTCCAGCGCTGCTATTTTGGAACTCAATACTCTCGCCACCTCTTAATGACCCACGACTAAACACGCGTTCACTATCAGGAAGGAACCCCCCTCCACTCTATCCTACTACTGCTATTTAAAGGAATTATCAACTATTTTCATGGTCCTTGCTAACTGATTTCTACTGGCTTTTGCTACAGCTGTATAAATATTTGGTGCTTTCTAGAGTTTCTTAAAGTTGCTAAAGTCTACAGGGAGTGATGTGGCAGATGCTGAAGGTGTCGGTGCTGGAATTGATGAAAGGAGTTGAATTAGATTGTGAACTATATTTATAAATGTGAATTATATCTCTCTCTGCGCAAATGTTGTCTGACCTGCTGAACCATTTCCAGTTTTTCTGTTTTTATTTCAGTAGCCTCACACACTGCTCAATTCACCCCTTGATTTACCCACCAAAATTCTCCAGCAACCACTTCTCATGTCTCAGAGTCACTTCGCCCTCACACATTTGGCACTGTTGCAAGTCTCACACTTATGTCCCACAGCTTGCACACATTGCCAGCTATTCAACCATGACAGGCACATTAGCCAAATAGATTGCACCACACTAATTGACACGCTTCCCTCACTCTTGCAGGAAAATGTGGTGCACAACTGCAGGCAGCAGTACCTAACTGGCAGAGGCAGGTCTAGCTGTCTGTCCTCAACCCAACAGAGAAGACTGTGCTGGCCAAAACTGTGGGCAGTGGTGTGGCTGAAATCATTGAAGGTGACAGCATGTTCAGCCTAATCCTCCTAATCTCGGCAAATGTGATCATGATATATTAAGCTTTAAGATGATGATAGAGATGGAAATAAGTATGACGAAACCCAGATTAATAGATTGGAGAAAAGCTGATTTTGAGGGGCTGAGAATAGAACTTGGAAAAATAAAATGGGCAATAATATTGTCATACAGGAATGTAGAGCAGCAGTGGGAAACATTTATAATGGTGTTTTTAAAAATGTGTTCATGGGATACTGGCATTGCTGGCTAGGCCAGCATTTATTGCCCATCCTTAGTTGCCCTTGAGAAGGTGGTGGTGAGTTGCCTTCTTGAACCGCTGCAGTCCATGTAGCATAGGTACACCCACAGTGCTGTTAGGGAGGGAATTCCAAGATTTTGACCCCGCGATAGTGAAGGAACAGTGATATAGTTCCAAGTCAGGATGGTGAGTGGCTTGGAGGGGAACCTGTAGGTTCCCATGCACCTGCTGCCCTTGTCCTTCTAGATGGTTGGGGGCATGGGTTTGGAAAATGCTGTCAAAGGAGCCTTGGTGAGTTGCTGCAATGCATCTTGAAGATGGCACACACTGCCGCCACTGTGCATCAGTGGTGCAGGGAATGCATGTTTAAGGCAGTGGATGGGGTGCTAATCAAGCGGGCTGCTTTGTCCTCGGTGGTGTGGAACTTCTTGAGTATTGTTGGATCTACACTCATTCAGACAACTGGAGAGTATTCCATCACATTCCTGACATGTGCCTTGTAGATGGTGGACAGGCTTTGGGAAGTCAGGAGGTGAGTTAAGCGCTGAAGAATTCCCAGCCTCTGACCCACTCTTGCAGCCATAGTATTTATATAGCTAGTCCAGTTCAGTTCCTGGTGAATGGTAACCCCAGGATGTTGATAGTGGGGGTTCAGTGATGGTAATGCCATTGAATGTCAAGGGGAGATAGGTAGATTCTCTCTTGTTGGAGATGGCCATTGCCTGGCACTTGTGTGGCATGAATATTACTGGTGTTCAACAGAGTACAGGAAAAATATATTTTCCACTAAAAGGAAAGAACAAACTAAACAATGGTGAGCCTCTGCGATAAATCAAGAAATGAGGGAATAATTGAGTGTTAGGAAAGAGGCATATATTAAATACATAAACAGCAGAGGAGTGCAAAATAAGAGAGAAGATGAAGAGATCAGGAGAGAATTCAAAAAAACAATTCAGAAGGCAAAGTGAAAGTATGAAATTAAATGATCAAAGAACATAAAACAGTATAGCAAAATATTTTGCAGGCACATCAATAAAAAAAGGAATACTGTGATGGGAATTGGACCATTAAGGGATAGACAGGATAATATCATAGGTAACAATAGAGAGATGGCAGAAATATTAAGTAATTATTTTGCTTCATTATTTACTGGGGAGATAGAGCAGGTAGACATGACGTTGAATGATAAAATGAGCAATGACATAAGTACATTTAAATTAATAAAGGGGATGTATTGAATTAACTAACCAAACTCAGAGGATAATACCTTTGGTCCAGATGGATTGCATCATGTATCTTAAAAGAATCTAAGAAAGAGATAGCTGAAGTATTACTACACATATTTAATAAATCAAAAAAGACATAATGTCAGAGGACTGGCAGATATATAATGTGATTCTATATTTAAAAAGGAGGACATAACATGCCCAGAATCATAGATCAGTCAGCTGAACATTGGTTGCAGAAAAAGATAATGGAATCCTTACTAAAGAGAGAATAGAAGAACATCTAAAAATGAAAAATACAATAATAAATAGTCAGCATGGATTTAAAAGAGGGAAAATCTTGCTTGACCAACCTTGTTGATTTTTTGAAGAGGTAAGAGAGAGAGTAGACAATGGTAATATAATAGATGGAATTTACCTGGATTTTCAAAAGGCATTTGAAAAGATGCCCCATAATAGACTAATGAATAAGTTAGTGAATGGAGTCAGGGGATAAATGGCAGAATAGATGGCCAGTTGGCTTCAAGACAGAAAGCAGAGAGTGGGAGTAAAAGTCAGTTATTCCAAGTGACAGAACGTGCTAACTGATGTTTCACAAGGATCAGTGCTGGGACCACTGTTATTTACAATTTACATTAATGATCTGGACTTTGAAATCAAATACACAATTTCTAAATTTGTGGACGCAACCAAATTTGGAGGGGGGTGGATGGGTAGGGACGGTAATTGAGGAGGACTTCAACAAATTATAGGAGAGCATTAATAACTTGCAGAATGGACAAACAATTGGCCGGTGAAGTTCAACACAGATAAATGTGATGTTGTACATTTTGGTAGGAAGAATAGGGAGGTAACTCATTACTTTGAAGGTACAAGTTTAGGTGGGGTAAAAGAAGAAGGGGATCTCGGTGTGCAAAAACACCAATCACTAAAAATTATGCCTCAAGTTAGCAAGACCATAAAAAAACAAACCAAGCACAAGCTTTTATTTCTAGGGGGATAGAACTGAAAAGTAGGGAAGATATACCAAACCTGTACTGAACGTTGGTTAGACCACACTCCGAGAACTGTGTGCAATTTTGGTCACCATTTTATAAAAAGGATATAGAAGCACTGGAAAGGATGCAGAAAATATTTACAAGGATGATAGCAGAAACGTATGAGGATATATTATCAGGAAAGAATTGACAAGTTAGGTCACTTTTCTCTTGAAAAAAGAAGCTGAAGGGTGACCTAATAGAGATACTTAAAGTTATGAGACGTTTTGATAGAATGTATGCAGAGACAATGCATCCTCTTGTTGAGAAGAGCATAACCAGAGGCCATCAATATAAGATAGTCCAAAAGGATTTCTTTGCCCAAAAAGATGATGAGAATTTGGAACTCACTACTACAGGGAGTAGTTGAAGCAAATAGTACAGATTCACGTAAGGGGAAGTTAGACAAACATATGAAGGAAAAGGGAATAGAGAGCTACAATGATAGATTTCAATAAGGCAAGATAGAAGGAGGCTCAAGTGAAGCATAAACACCAGCATGGAATGGTTGGGCCAAATGGCCTGTTTCTGTGCTGTAAATCCGATGCAATCCCATGTAATTCTCACATCTTACTTCCCCTTCATCCCACAAGCTCTTCTGATTTAGAAGTTGCAGATGATCTATGCATGCTTCTCTTGGTTTCCCCTCTCCCTTCACCACAACCATAACCTTGTGCCTTTCTCTTTTCAGATACCCAAGCAATGCAACCAAAGTTCTGCAGGAGCAATAAGTGGAAGTGGAAGAGGACGAAGAGACTCATGATGAAGAAACACCATCACTCATTCTCACACTTGCAGCCTCCAGCTCTGATACTGACACTGTGTGTAATTTAGGCTGAATTCAAGGCTGAAGCATTTGCAAACATCTTCAGCCAGAATGCCGCATAGATGATCCATCTCGGCCACCTCCTGAGATCCCCAGCATCACAGATGCCAGTCTTCAGCGAATTCAATTTACTCCACGTGATATCAAGAACCGCCTGAAGGCACTGGATACTGCAAAGACCATGGGCCCTGACAATATTCCGGCAGTAGTACTGAAGAATTGTGCTCCAGAACTAGCCACGCCCTGAGCCCAAGCTGTTCCAGTACAGCTACAACACTGGCATCTACCCAGCAATGTGTAAAAAAGCCCAGGCATGTCCTGTCCACAAAAGCAGGACAAATTAAACCTGACCAATCAAACTCTTGACCATCAGCAAAACGATGGAAGGTGTCGTAAACAGTGCTATCAAGTGGCGCTTACACAGCAATAACCAGCTCACTAATGATCAGTTTGGGTTCCGCCAGGGTCACTCAGCTCCTGGCCTCATTACAGCCTTAGTCCGAATATGGACAAAAGAGCTGAACTCAGGTGAGTTGAGAGTCAATGCCATTGACATCAAAACAGCATTTGACCGAGTGTGGCATCAAGGAACCCTCGCAAAACTGAAGTCACAGGGAATCAAGTGTAAAACTCTCCACTGGCTGGAGTCATACCTAGCACAAAGGAAGATGGTTGTGGTTGTTGGAGGTCAATCCTCTCAGTGCCAGGACATCACTGCAGGGGTTCCTCAAGGTAGTGTCCTATGCCCAACCATCTTCAGCTACTCCATCAATAACCTTCCCTCCATCATAAGATCAGAAGTGGTGATGTTCACTGATGATTGCAGAATATTCTGTACAATTCACGACTCCTCAGCTATTGAAGCAGCTGTTTCCATATGCAGCAAGACCTGGACAACATTCAGGCTTGGGTCGATAGGTAGCAAGTAACATTCGTGCCATACGTGTGCCAGGCAATGACCATCTCCAACAAGGGAGAATATAACCATTTCCCTTTAACATTCAACTATTGACATTAACATTTAACTATTGCCACCACAGAATTCCCCACTAACAACATCCTGGGAGTTACCATTGACCAGACACTGAACTGGACTAGCCATATAAAGACTGTGGCTATAAGAGCTGGTCAGGGGCTGACAACTCTGCAGGAGTAAATCACCCCCTGTCTCCCCACATCCTGTCCACCAGCTACAAGGCACAAGTCAGGAGTGTGATAGAACACTCTCCACTTGCCTGGATGAGTGAAGCTCCCATAACACTCAAGAAGCTTGATACCATCCAAGACAAAGCCGCCCGCTTGATTGGCGCCACATCCACAAACATTCACTCCATCCACCACCAGTGCACAGTGGCAGCAGTGTGTACCATCTACAAGATGCACTGCAGCAACTCACTAAGGCTTCTTAGACAGCACCTTCCAAACTCACAACCACTACCATTAGAAGGACAAGGGCAGCAGACACATGGGAAAACCACCATCAACAAGTTCCCCCCCAAGCCACACACTATCCTGACTTGGAAATATATCACCGTTCCTTCACTGTCGCTGGGTCAAAATCCTGGCACTCCCTCCCTAACAACACTGTGGGTGTACTGACACCACATGGACTGCAGCGGTTCAAGAAGGCGGCTCTCCACCACCTTCTCCAGGACAATTAGGGATTGGCACAGATGCTGGCCTAGCCAGCGATGCCTACATTCTATGAAAGAATAAATGTAAAAAATTTTAGTGAATAGCTTAGGGGTGGGATCTGCATGTGGATACACTGGACATGTGAGGCCTATAGCCAGGGCAGGGGGAAAGGGTAGCATAGGTATCCAGAGGGTGCAGTCACACATGAGTTTTTCTGCAAAAGACTCAGAGGAGCAATATGAAGGATAACATGCAGGAAACGGCTGATGGGGATGTACTCAGAAATACTTGGTGCATTGGTAAGCCTGCCAGAAAGCCTGTGTCACTATGAAGGAACACGGAAGAGTGAGGCACTAAATTTTACAGAGCTTTTGCAGAGCTTGGAGTCTATCCTTTGCAGTGTCTAAGTCATTAGCAACTCCATCACTGCACTTGTGGACCAAGCCCTAATGCAGCATCTGATGGCCAATGTCTCAGCTTCCATTGCAGCACAAGCAGAAGCCATTAATGTTTGAGCACTGCAGTGGAAGTTCAGACTGAAGTCATCCAAGCTCAGCTGCCATCAGACTGCTGCCATCATCGCTGTGGATATAGATGTTTAAAAGAGCCTGCAGGCCCTCACGGCAGTCCAACAATCTATCCTGCAGCACATTGCTAGAATTGCTGAAATATCATCCTGGTGTAATGCCAGTGGTTACGTGGAGAATGAACCTGCTGTCCTCTCTCAGGATGACAGCATTTATGCTCCTACACTGTCGTTTGGCTAGTGCCCTGGCAGCTGCTTGTCAGCCAGCCCAGACTGCAGCCACTAGGGTGCTGAGGTGGTGCAGTTTAAAGCCGGGCCTTTATGAGGCCAGAGTCGTGTGAGGTTGTTTTGCAAGGCCATTTTCAAGTTCTCTCACTGAGAGTCAGCAACCTTCCACCAGCCATAATGCAACCACTAGGGCAGCACTGCATGGGAGCACTAGATAAGCAAAGGCACATGGAAGATTAAAGGAATGCACAAGGGTCATCAGTTGACTTTTGTATGGGATATTGGATGGTTTGATTTATAAATTTGGTTTGGAATGTTTGCATCTTTGATTTCAGCGTTGGGGTTCAATACATGCTGTGATTTTTAGTAACAGAGGTAAGGTAATGTGTAGGACTGTTGGTGAATTGGGAATTGGGGTCACAGTCGGATAAACGGATCACAGATAGCCCGGCCAGAAAAGGGATGTGTTCTTTGCCTCCTCCCCTCCTCCTCCTCAGTTTGCAATGTAAACAGAGTCATGGGCTGTGATGGCAACATTGTGAAGTGTCACAATAGCCGACACAATGTCGGAGTGATGTTATGATGTGGCAGATGATGTATGTCAGGCAGGCAGATGATGTGTGCCAGGCAGACCAAATCCACAAGAGAAACTTGATCACACTATCACAATGGTTTTGCAAATTGTATTTATTATGAGATGTGTGCACTGAATTCAGAAGTAATAAGCCCACCAAGACCTTTATAGTTTAAAAAAAATTAAATTAACATATTTATTAACAAAATAAAAAGATGTCAAACACATACATAAGACTACATTTACTACTATAATAACTCCTAAAATTCCTAATTAACCTGACACCCAGTAACACTCCCTTTAAGGCAACAGTCCACAATAAATTTCAGATTTAAAACAAACTCAGCAAGTTAACACAATATCCTGGGCAGTGGAATTCCAAATGGCTTTTCTCTAGCTTCAGTTTCGTTAGATAGCAGACGTATGCACAAATGCTCGAGGCTTCATTAAGGCTATTTCACACATTCCTGCTACATCTTACATGGTGTAGTAATTATAGTTTTATTTAGTGTGTAATGTACCTTTAAGAATAATATTTGTTAAGGAAGATTGCATGATCTCACCAATAGGAGATTAGTGTGGACTACCTCTAGCAGTCAGTGTAGAGATAGAGGTGGAGTTGAAAGGACAGGTGTAGTTGCTGCTGAGTATATTGTGAATAAGCTCAAAGTTTTGCACCCAAGAAGTGTCTGTAGCTCAACTCTATCATTAACAGTACAACAACCTTTACCAACAAACTGGCGATGAGAATAAAACAGGATTAAACAGAAGTAATCAAGTAAGAAAGAAATTGGCATTGTACTTCGCCCAGTGATTGCAAATAGTAAGCTCCGTTAGAATTGAAGAGGTTATCCTCTCTCAAAATGCCACAGCTTGGGAGAACTGATCATTTTGAACTGGCCACAGATGATTGGTCTCACTACATAGAACGCCTCACGCTCTTTTTTCAAGCGAACAAAATTACAGGGGAAAAGAAGAGGCGAGCGATTCTCTTGAGTACTTGTGGGAGCAAAGCCTATGGTTTGATTTGCAGTTTGACGGCACTCAGTGCCTCAAATTTGAAAAATTTCGATGAATTGGTGGGCCTCGTGAAGGGTCATTTTCAAGCAAAGCCCTCAGTCACAGTTCAGGTTTAATTTGTGAAATAGAGCCCTGGGTAAGACAACTGCATGCTATGTAGCAAATTTGAAGCAGCTAATGGAACATTGTGAGTTCGGTCCAACTCTAAACAACATGCTCAGAGATTGTTTAGTGTGTAGTGTGAATGAGGACACTATTCAGATAAGATTATTGTCCGAAGTGAATTTGGATTTCAAGAAAGCACTAGAGATAGTGTTGGCCATGGAAAGCACAGTAAGAATTCAAAAGCAATACAGGGTGTGCAAAATGGCGCTGTCTTCCACATCAGGCAGGAAACCCCAGCCGAATAGGGTGCGAAAATGCAAGACTCTGCCGAGAAGCGGGAAAGAACCCCCACTAGCCGAAGAATAAAGAAAAATAACTTAGCAGCGAAATCGAAGCATAATTTTAATAGAGATGAAACAAGCAGTTTAAAAAATCGAATACTGCTATTATGACAGAAATGGGCATATGATGAGGCAGTGCAAGGAAAGGTTCAAGCAGGCTTGTAAACAAAAGAAGAAGCCCAATGAAATCTACAACGAGAAGAGCCTGAGACAACAAATTCATACATTTACTCATTGTTTAATCTGAAATTTGGAAAGACAGAACCAATATTTGTCACAGCGAAAATAAATGGCAAACCTGTTAGAATGGAAGTGGACACAGGAGCTTCCAGTACAGTAATTGGGGAACATACCTTCAGGTATTTGAATAATGGCGAGCATCAATTAAGTTTAGAAGACACAGCTGCCAGGCTAAAGACATATACGGGTGAAGACATTCAAGTAAAAGGCATAAGCATAGTAACTGCTCATTATGGAAGCCAATTGGCAAAGCTACCAGTGTTGGTATTGAGAGGCAGAGGACCAAACCTTCTAGGATGAAATTGGCTAAGGGAAATCAACCTTGATTGGCCACTGAGATTCCAAAAGGAAGCTAAAAGCATTCCTGTTTTGAAAAAGGAGTGTTTAAGGACTCAACAACCTGAAAAAGTACAGGCTGTCTTAAGCTAAAACCTGGAAGAACAGCAGAAGAAACTCAATGATACCGTGCTTGATGACAGAGCTCAAGACGAGGTGAACAACCTTCACAGGGAAAAAAAACTTTTTGAAAGACCTTCACACATTACAAGTTGCCCTCAAGTCAGAGTTTGTACCTCTGGAAAAGTATGAAGAGAAACAGAAAGAATTCAGCACTTCTCTGAATAAACTGAAGAATGAGTTGGCAGAGAAGACACAACAATGTTCAATTTTCCAGGAGGCAGCAAACAAATACAAAAAAGAGACAGAAGAGCTGAAGAATCAGCTAAATGAAGCCAAAGAGGCTTTGGAAGCAAAAGTTGCAGAATTTTCCAAGAAGCAGACAGTTAATGAAATTTTGGGAGACTCAGCCACTAAGCTCAGACAAGTTGAACTTGCATCTGAGAGAAGTCTGGCCAATAGTGAAGTCAAAAAGAAGGCCGAGATTAAAGTCTGTGCTAGATAAAAAAAGGCATATAGAAAGAAGATTCAGAAATACTAATAGGGCTTTTTAATTCTGGCAGCATACAAATACATACATAGGCCTGACAATCAAATCGCAAATGCTGACGCCCTTAGACGTTTACCTTTACAAGAAAATCAGATCAAAAACTGGACAAGTAGGAGAGCAAGTGCTACATGGTTGGTCACAGGAGCCTGTATCCGATGAAATGAAACCGTACTTCAACAGAAGACATGAAATAACCAGCCAGGATGGCATCTTATTGTGGGGAGCACATGAGTGATATTTCCTCCAAAGGGAAGGAAGCCACTTTTAATTGAACGGCACAGTGCCCACCCAGGAATTTCCCGAATGAAGACCATAACACGCAGCCATCTATGATGGCGTGAGATGGATGATGAAATTGAGAGTTTAGTGAAGCACTGTGTGCAGTGTCAGCAACTGCAAAGGTTGCCAGTGACAGCTCCATTAGACCCATGGGAGTGGCCAGGTAGACCCTGAGTTCAGTTACACATTGACTACATTGGACTTTTCCTGGGGACAATGTTTCTGCTCATTGTCGATGCCTATTCAAAATGGTTGGATGTAAATCAGTTGAAGTCACTAACATCAGCTGCTACAATTGAGAAACTATGTCAGAGCTTTGCCATTCACGGACTACCGGAAGTAGTTGTTTCTGATGATGGCCCGGCATTTACGAGTGTTGAGTTTCAATGGTTTATCAGCCTCAATGGTATCACTGATGTATAAACTGCACCGTACCACCCTTCCTCAGACGGACTGGCCGAAAGGGCGGTTCAAACGTTCAAAGCAAGCATGAGAAAGCTAACAGATGATTCCTTGGCAACCAAGCTAGCACGCTTTCTTTTTTGTTAGAGGACTAACCCGCACATAATAACAGTTGTCATACCAGTGGAGTTATTGTTGAAATGCCGTATCAGGTTGAGATTGAGTTTGATAATGCCAAATTCAGAGGGGAAGGTGGAAAGGAGTCCGGGAAGCCAGAAAACTAGACACAATTGACATAGTTGGTAGAGGAAATTTACCGTAGGAGAGACGGTATACATGAAGAGCTTCGGGGAAGGACCAAAGTGGTTACCGGATGAAATAAGTGCGGTGACTGGATCTCTATCTTACCACGTGGAGGTGGAAGGCCGGATCATCCATAAACATGTGGACCATTTAAGGAGGAGAGAGACAAATCACCAAGATTTGATCCCACCAGTGATCATGACCAGGTCTGCGTTTCCTGTTGAGGATACTCAACCCAGGACTGACATGTCTGATGTTGCTGTAAGAGTTGAGGAAACAGAATTGTAAGTGCCCACCGAAGCACCTGATGTTCAGGTAAATCTGCAAATGGAGGTTCCTGACAAAGAATCTGAAGTTGTGGCGCTGTGACATGACACATGTCAAGCACCTAGCTTCTTTTGATGATTTAGCGCTTGCAGTTTGCTTGACTACAAAATGTAATTAAATCACACACAACTATACTTACCCCATACTTCACAATAAACCAGAAAAACATTATTAAAATTATATGTTAGTTTCATGACACTGAGAGCAACCCACCACCTACAACTTCACCATGAACATATTGAACTGCTTAAAAAAATACAAGAAAAGACACTGATCAAAAGATGGCTGATTATGTAAAGTGACCACTATCTGAAAAATCTTAAATGGATTTTACTGGCAGACCTGTCCTGAAATGTTGCATGGAATTTCGCACCTGGGGAGATGTCAAGGCCCACTTCAAACAGAGATACTTGAAAGGAAGACATATAAAATGCAAAAGGCTGGACTGTTAAATCACTGTGTTTGTGAAGACAATGGAAACTGTCCCCTCAGCCAGCTACATCCCATCAGACATCCAAAAACATCTCCTGTTGATTTACACCTCAGAATGTGTCAAGACCTTTCTGAAATGAAAGCAAAATAGACTTTGGACTTTGAAAAAGGATAGCCTCCTTGGTCATTCCACAAGCAAGTCATCTTTCTCCCTGGGGACAAGCCAACAAGTGTTTCCAACAGACTGCAAAACTGCCAAAGTCAGCCTCAGAGTTCTACTCAGATCACCTTATTATATACCAACATCTACACCTCACGGACAAGCCAAGGATTTATTTGTATGTTCTTTTAACTTTTATTTGGACTCTTAACTTTCATTTCTGATCTGTATAAATGTGTGTTGTGTCTTTTAAACGAGAATTTTAAACAAACCTTTGTTGTGACCAACTGAGGGGGTTGGAAAAAGGGGGAGTCAGCTCATTCCTCCTCACCCAGTCGTAATAGAAGGATACAGCAGATCACCATGTATTGTCATGGGGAGTACAACAGGGCTCCTCCAGAGTGGTCCAGGCAGCAGTAGCATTGTTTAAGCACTTAAATGGTCTGTTCTATCACATCTTGTGTGGCAGCATAGTTCACCCCCTCCATGTGTGCATGCGTTTTACATCAAAGTCATTAGTCAGGTGGTCAGTGGATGGTCCTTGTTGCCCAATGATCAGCCTCTGATTTCTTGTGGTGGCTCAAATGCTGATGTTACATCAGACTGTTGGGGCAGAATTTTACCATCGGTGAGCAGGGGGCAGGGCCCGCTCGCCAACACGTAAAATGATGCGGGATGACATCGGGCGGAACCCCCGACATCATCCCACCTCATTTCAATTTTCAGGAAGGCAGGGGCTCAGCAAAATCAGCTGTGCGCCTGCCGACCTGTCAGTGGCCAAGTGAGGCCATTGACAGGATCATTTAAACAATTAAAGGACCTGCCCGTCCAACCTTAAGGAGCTCCAGCGGCAAATAGAAAAAACATGAAACCTCATCCACCAGCGGGATGAGGTTTCATGCAGAGTTTTAAAAAGTTTAATAAAGTTATAGTGTAAATTATGAATATGTCCCATCTCATGTGACATTGTCATATGAGGGGGACACGTTAGGGAATTTTTTTTTCTCTATTTTTAATCTTTTTCAAAGTGGAAGCGAGATGTGCGCTTTTTCGTGTACATGTGCGAAAGAGCGCACTCTCACTTTTGGGGAATCCCCCCTGCCCACACAGGAAGCGCATAGCGCTTCCTGCCGGACGTCTTGCTGGGCATGCCTTAATTGGCCTGCCAATGTAAAATGGCGGCGGGGCCCGCTTCTCTGGCGGGGATCAGCTCCCCGCCCGTCGGAGATTGGGTCAGGCCCATCCGCCTGACAGGCAGAAAATTCTGCCTTTTCAGAATAAAGGCATCTGCCAGGATAGCTGGCATTTGCCTGCAAGATGTGTTGAGTATGGCCAGACACCAGCTGGTCATTGAGGGTGAAAAACCCCTTCTGGTTGTGATACATCTCTGAATTTACATGTGGCACCCACAAAGGAACATGTGCCCAGTCAGTGGCAGCCTGTAGTGTGGTGAAACTTGCTACCCTGGCAAGTCTTTAGGTACAGCTTCTCAGGGACCTCCCTCACACAACATTGGATAACGAACTGGGAAATGTTGGAAGTATTCCCTGCTCCAGCCTGGAAAGAGGCTGATGCAAAAAAACTCATGACCACAGCCACCATCACAGTGACTGCCAATGCCATCTTTGCCCTGCTCTGAGGCTGCGGGTCTGCCTGCAATAGGTGGCAGATTTCAGTGAGCACCTCCTTAATGAAACAGATACATCACACATACTGGGGAGAATTTTCTCCCCGTCAGGCGGGAGCGGGCGTGGGTGGGCACGGAATTGATCACTGCCTGCGATCGGCTGAGCACTGCCATTTTACATGGGCAGGCCAATTAAGGCCCGCTCAGTGTGATGTGCACCTGGTAATGCTCAGCGCAACCTGTGCGGGCAGGGGGAGGAGGGAGAGCCGGGGCCTGCGCTCTTTCACACGTGTGCGAAAGGGCACAGAAATCTCCCTGAGGCACGGAGCAGCCTCAGGGAGATTAGTTTCATTTTGAAACAGTGAAAACAGAAAAAAAAATTAAAATTAGATTTTAAAATTAAAATTAAAATTAAAACAAAAATTAGACAGTATCACAATGCTACTGCTGCCTAGACCACTCTGGAGGAGCCCAGTGTCACATGAGCTGGGACATATTTATGAATTTTGATAAAAAATTTTATTTCATTAATAAACCCTTCATGAAACCTCATCCCGCCCATAGATGAGGTTTCATGAAAAACGTGAAGGCCGCCTGGGCTCTTCGCCTGCCCGCCAACCTTAAGGTTGGACGGGCAGCCCTGACAATTACTTCAGTTTAGTTTATTAATGGCCTTATCAAGCCTTTGACAGTTCGGCGGGCGCGCAGCCGACTCTGGTGCGCGCCCGCCGAGCTAAAGATTGGAATGACGCATGGTGAAGTCAGGATGCATGCCCGACATCGCTGCGCGTCATTTTACGCGCCGGCATGCGGAGCCCAACCCTACACGCCAAACAGAAGATTCTGCCCACTGTTTCTTGCTGAGTTTGAGATGGGAGAACTATTCCCTGAAGACCTGGGTGGAAATAGCCTCCGACTGAGAGCCCTTCCTCTCCTCCCCCTCCCCCTTTAAGCAGCTTGTCCCCTGTGTGCTGCCTCTGCTAATTCTCCCTGTCATGCTGTAGGCCAAGGGGCATAGAAACTACTACACCCATGACTAGGAGCAAATGATCTGAGTGGAACTCTTGAAGTCAGAAGAAAGGCCCTCACCATATGCCACCAGCTCCCTGTGAACTCCAGCAACTTTAAGTAACAGTACAAACCACCAGACACTTCTACTAACCCAGCAGCAGCCAATAATAATCAATCAGTAACTAAACTGACAATAGTTGATGATCAATCCCTTGAAAATCACTCTGGGGGGGGTGGGGAGGGGTGGTGGTTACTAAATGAAGGTTCAGCTTTTGAGAGGGCTTTAGCTGGAGTTTTGAGTTTGAAAATGACAGCACTGGCATCAAGTCAGTGTCAGACACTGACTGACAGCACAGGCTTGTCTACAGCACAGACTTGTCTACAGCACGGGCTTTTCTATTCTGCTTGCATTTGACATATTCTTCCTGCACCCATGCTAATGACCTACCCAAAATGGTGCCCAGCACAGCCTACAATTTGGTACTGAAACAATACCAGTTTATGGTTTGTAATTGCACCCCATTTTGGTCATGTTCTTTTTCAGTCCTTTTTTATTCTTTCATGGAATTTGGGCATTGCTGGCAAGGCCAGCATTTCTTGCCTATCCCTGATTGTCCTTGAACTGAGTGGCTTGCTGGGCCATTTCAGAGGGCAGTTAGGAGTCAACCCACATGGGCCTGGAGTCGCATGTAAGGTCAGACCAGGTAAGGATAACAGATTTCCTTGCCTAAAGGGCATTGATGAACCAGTTTTTATGACAATCCAGATTTTATTAATTGAATTTAAATTCCATCAGATTCTACCATGGTGGGATTTGCACCCGTGTCCCCAGAGAGAATTAGTCTGTGCCTCTGGATTATTAGTCCAGTGACATGACCACTACGTCACCATCTTCCCTAGCTCACCTTCCATAGACAGAGAGAAAGTCCCATATGATGCCATGTAAATACACTTAAATAAAGAATACATGTAGCAAGACAAAAATAAAAATACCTGGAAAAACTCAGCAGGTCCGACAGCATCTGTGGAGAGGAACACAGTTAACATTTCGAATCCGTATGACTCTTCAACAGAACTAAGGAAAAATAGAAAAGAGGTGAAATATAAGCTGGTTTAAGGCGGGGTGGGACAAGTAGAGCTGGATAGAGGGCCAGTGATAGGTGGAGATAGCCAAAAGATGTCATAGACAAAAGGTCAAAGAGGTGTTGAAGGTGGTGATATTATCTAAGGAATGTGCTAATAGGTGACATTAAGGGTAGAAAGCAGGACGAGCAAGGTACAGATAGCCCTAGTGGGGGTGGGGTGGGGGGAAGGGATCGAAATAGGCTAAAAGGTAGAGATAAAACAATGGATGGAAATACATTTTAAAATAATGGAAATAGGTGTTGTTGAACTCACAATTTTAGATCATGAACTCTCCTCCATCCCCCTTTCTGATCCCCCTTTTTTCCAATAATTTATATAGATTTTTCTTTTCCCACCTATTTCCATTATTTTAAAATGTATTTCCATCCATTGTTTTATCTCTACCTTTTAGCCTATTTCGATCCCTTCCCCCCACCCCACCCCCACTAGGGCTATCTGTATCTTGCTTGTCCTGCTTTCTACTCTTAATGTCACCTATTAGCACATTCCTTAGATAATATCACCACCATCAGCACCTCTTTGCCCTTTTGTCTATGACATCTTTTGGCTATCTCCACCTATCGCTGGCCCTCTCAACTTGTCCCACCCCCCCTTAAACCAGCTTATATTTCACCTCTTTTCTATTTTTCCTTAGTTCTGTTGAAGAGTCATACGGACTCGAAACGTTAACTGTGTTCCTCTCCGCAGATGCTGTCAGACCTGCTGAGTTTTTCCAGGTATTTTTAATTTTGTTTTGGATTTCCAGCATCCGCAGTTTTTTGCTTTTATCTTAGTACATGTAGCAAGAGTGCATTGTTACAACTCTTGCCGCCATGCTAATGTTCAAATTAATCATGGGCAGAAAAGCTGCAACCTGGATCGTAGGGAACCTGTGGTCTGCTTACAGGAGTGATCAGGAATGCCGAACTTGAAAGACTACCGCAAACTGAAAAATGTGACAACTGAAGAGAGTAATTACAGAGTCAGGAAACTATCTCTGAACATGCTTAGCCACTAGTTCACAATGAACATATTTTGTGTTTCAGTTGCAGTTCGTTTAGAATGTCTTGTCAAGTCCAATGCTTTGTCACATTGAGGTCAGGGTTTTCCACTTTTGCACTTGCAACCCTGCAATTTTCTGCACATTAAAGTGAAAGGGCAGAAAATGATAGACTGGAGAGTACAGAAGTAGGGAATCCTGGCTTAAATGTAATTTCTTAGAATTTTGTTCCCTAAAGTGACAATAATTTCAGATATGTTTCATACTTGTAAATTAAACTAATGTTAGGAAGAATTTAGAGCTTTAAGTTTAATTAAAATTTTGTATTTGGGTGTTAAGGGAAATCTGGTTTTAGTTTCATGTAGAGGTTTTTGTGAGCTGGGTGCTGGGAAGTCTGGGGCCTGTTTACATACATGCATTTTTATGAGGTTTAACAACTCTTGAAGTGAAGAGATGAGTTATCAAGGTGCTTGTAGTTTAGTGAGGTTAAAAAAAAAGGCCAGAATTTTCCCCCTCACGGTGGGAATGGGGCTGTAAAATGCAGCGAGCCATTCTGAACTCCATTGAATTCGGCAGGACTGTAAAATCCCGCTGCTGTAAAATTCCACCCATAAACTAGAAAAAATTGTGCTGTTGCCTAGCCAGAGACACACAGATATACAGGGAAACACAGAAGGGTGGTTAGTTAATGTGTGTATGCCAGAGAGTGCAGGCAGAAGGTCTAATCTTTCTAATAAGAAATCCTGCTGGCCCGCTGGGGAACTGAGTTTAGGGACCTCATGTGTTTGCTCTAAAATTGAAGTAATAATGACTTTAGATTGCAGTTTTTGGGTATCTCAGGGAGAGATACCAGCTGAAGAAAACTGTTTGAAGCTGATCTAACCCAAGTAAGAAACCTTAGTGTTGAGGCAGTGATAAAACTTCACTGGGGTTTTGTTTCTGTAAGGGATAAAAGGAATATTGTGAGTTTGAATCATTTTCTGCGGCAGAATTTTCCGTTTGACGTGCGGGGGGGTGGTGGGCCCTGCACGTCCGCGTGTAAAATAACGTGCGGTGAAGTCGGGTGAGCGTCCCGACGTCACCACAGCGCCATCACAATATTTCGCTGGGTGGGCGCGCGATGAAGTCTGACGTGCCCGCCGTTAATTAACAGGCCACTTAAGTCCCTTTAGTCTTCACTCGACACCGATTTTTAGGCGCTCGTGCGATCTGCGCACAGGCGCAACGGGCAGGCAGGTAAGAGTCTTTTCTATGAACCTCACCCATGGGTGGGATAAGAGGGCTCAGTGGGGTCGTCAATCTGCTTTGTGGAGCATTTATTAGGGAAAGCATTTTAAAGTTGCCTGTCTGATCTGCAGTACTTCAGAAGGCATCCCAGCAGCTTTTTATGTACTTTTAACCTTCAGGTCAGCACTCTGCAGTCAGGAATCTTTTGCGGGCCTGCAGGTTTCAGGAAGCCTTCCCTTAGCCTGGGTATGGGAGCTGACATGTCCACAGGCAGCAGCTCCTCTGAGGAGGAAGGGAGGGCTAGAAGGGGGAGGAGGCACATTCAGCCTCCAGGGAAGCCACGTTTGGGAGTACAGGCGCAGGCACAAGGGGTGCAGGGCCAAGAGGTAGTCCAGGGTGGAAGGGGCCGCAGAAGACGGCACTATCCTGCTGCCAGGGTATACAGGCAGCGAAGCAGCTACTCAGATATGTCTGAGGTGCAGTGCCGAAGGAGGCTCCGACTGTCAAAGGAGACAGTGAACTATATCTGTCAGATGATTGGCCCTGAGATCTCCGCTAACTGTGTCGATGGACACCCCATGCCAGTGGCTCTGAAGGTCACAGCTGCCCTCCACTTTTATGCCTCTGGCTCCTTCCAGGGGTTGGTGGGTAATCTTTGTGGTGTCTCCCAATCAGCTGTCCACACTTGTGTCAAGCAGGTTACAGATGCTCTGTTCAGACGTGCATTGACCTTCATCCACTTCCGTTGGGACCTGGCAAGCCAGACAGAGCGAGCCAGAGGCTTCGTGGCCATTGCTGTCTTCCCCCGTGTCCAGGATGTAATAGACTGTACACATGTGGCCATCAAGGCGCCAGCAGGTGAGCCCGGTGCCTTCGTCAACAGGAAGGGCTTCCACTCCATGAACGTGCAGATAATGTGTGATCACAGGATGCAGATTCTACAAGTCTGGGCAATGTACCCAGGCAGCTCCCACGACGCCTACATCCTCAGACACTCCCAGGTGCTGGGGCTCTTCAGTGCTCCAGCCTGGCTTGATGGTTGGCTGCTGGGTGACAAAGGCTATCCCCTCAAAAGTTGGCTCATTACGCCTCTCCGCCATCCAAGAACAGAGGCTGAGCAGCGGTACAATAGGAGCCACGCCTCCACAAGGGCTGTGGTGGAGAGAGCCATCGGTCTTCTCAAGGTGCGCTTCCGATGCCTGGACCGCTCAGGGGGCGCACTCCAGTACCCCCCAGATCGTGTCTCGGTGATAGTAGTTGCATGCTCCGCCCTTCACAATCTTGCACTGGATGATGAAGATGTCGATGCAGTGGCTGCTGCTGCACACGATGAGTTCAGCGCTGATTCCGAGGATGAGCACACACAGGGAAATGCTGAGGGGTAGGCGCTGACCCAGGACTACTCCAGGGAGGCAGGGACACCGGGAGGCTTTAATCCAATGAACCTTCAGCTCGCACAACACAAATGGATCAGCAGGACCAGCCTTGCCTGGCGCATCCATACTCAGCACCTACGTGCAAAATCTGCCAGGTCATTAGCAGGAACTAAGGGCCTTGGACATAAATTTGCATGCCCAAACAAACACTCATGACAGTTTTGTTAAACATACACATGCAGAACAAACGAGCCACCCTCAGCCATGGTTACACATCTGAATTTTAATTTTCAAATCAGAAGTTCTCCCAATTATTAAACAATACTGTAATCAAGCAAAAAGAAATCCTAAGAATCTGATCTCGGGGCAACACAAAAGCACCAGTGAGAAACCCGTGGTGTGCCTAATGTGCCTTACATTTCCGTTTCCGGGTGCTACGTCTTGGTGCTGCCCCATTGCTCGGAGTGGCATCTGAGACAGCCTGCTGACTCTGCTGTCCTGTTGGCCTCGATGACCTTGGCGGTCATCCTCTGACCCGTGGAGCCTGTGCTGGGCCCGCCTGGGAGGGAGCTGCCTGTTCCAGAGCTGCCATCTCCCCAGTCTCCTCCACCATGGACACCAAGCCAAGCATAGCCTCATGTATCTCCCCCAGATGCTCCCGCACACCCGGCTGCTTTTCCTGCAGCTGCTGCATTGCGGACGACTCCAGAGGCACATCATCAGGCACCGACTGAGCATATGCCTGGTCCCCTGCAGTCCCCCAACTGCTGGCGCTGCCATCGGAACTCTCTGTCTCTGCCAGCTCCTCCACCGATTGTGCATTGCCCTCTCTGTGCCCCAGGGCACTAGACAATGTTCCAATGCCCACTGAGGTGCTAGTATCTGTGCTGGTGCCTGCCTCGCAGAAATGGTGTGACGCAGGTGAGAGTTGAGGGCTCTCAGGTGTGAGAGGGGGCCTCTGCTGCTCCTCCTGCCGGCCATGCCCTGATGATGCTGAAAGGAAGAACAAGGACAGTGGATCAGTTAGCGTTCAGACAATGACAAAGTTCATTTCTGTCCCCCTGGCTCATTATGCGCTCAACCTTCCAGAACCAATGGACACGAACATTGGCGGAGTGGTAAATAGTGAGGAGGATAACCTTACATTACAGGAGGATATAGACAGCTGGTCAGATGGGCTGATGAGTGCCAAATGGAATTTAATGTGGATAAGTGTGAGGTGATGCACTTGGGCAGGACAAACAAGGCACAGGAATACACAATGAATGGTAAGACCCTGGGAAGTAACGATGATCAGAGGGACCTTGGTGTGCATGTCCACTGGTCCCTTAAGGTAGCGGGACAGGTACACAAGGTGTTTAAGAAGGCATATGGGATACTTGCCTTTATTAGCCGAGGCATTGAATATAGGAGCAGGGAGGCAATGTTCAAACTGTAGAAAACGCTGCTTAAGCCACAGCTACAGTACTGCGTGCAGTTCTGAAATGCACTTTATGGGAGGTATATGATTGCAGTGGAGAGAGTGCAGAGGATGTTTACCAGGATGTTGGCTGGCCTGGAGAGTTTCAGTTATGAGGAGAGATTGCATAGACTGGGGTTATTTCCCCTGGAGCAGAGGAGATTGAGGGAGGATATGATTGAGGTGTATAAACTTATGAGGGGCATAGATAAGGTAGACAGGAAGGAACTTTTCCCCTTGGTGGAGGGATCAATAACCAGGGGGCATAGATTTAAGGTAAGGGGCATGAGGTTTACAGGGGATGTGATGAGCAACCTTTGCATACAGAGGGTGGTAGGAATGTGGAACTCACTGCCTGAAAGGGTGGTGGACGCAGAAACCCTCATAACTTGTAATAAGTATTTGGATGTGCACTTGCGATGCCATGACATACAAGGCTATGGGCCTAGTCCTGGAAAATGGGATTAGAATAGTTAGGTATGTGTTTGACCCGCACATCCTCGATGGGCCAAAGGGCCTTTCTCTGTGCTCCACACCTCTGATTCTGTCACTCTGTGACCGAGCAATGTTGCAACAATAATTAATTTAACCATCATCAGTGCTATGGATGTTGGGAGGACATTGTGGATCTCACTGTTGGCCTCAAATACTTGGCCGTTCCACCCCAGCCTCACCGACACCAGTTGACCTGGGTGCATGCCGCCTCTCCAGCTCAAGGGCCTCCTGCTCGAATCTGCTTAAGATGAGGAGGTGTGCCTGGCTGCCTCCAGTCCTCACATGCTCCTAGGCATTATGAGCATTCTTCTCCTAAGAAAGAGAGAACACCATTCATTATGGAAAATTGCACATGGACTCTGCATGCACACACCGTACCCGAACCACAGTGGGCCATATCAGGCCTCCAGTGCCTCCTCTCCCTGCTACTGTTGATCAGTCACACAAAGATAGTACCCCTGACCCCAACACCCCCCTAACGGCCCCCTTGGACACATGCTGCGTACATCACTTTAGGAACCACATGGTATTTGCTCCCATAGCAAGAATGTGCAACTATGTGCAGCGTCGAGGGCAGCAGATGGTTCTTGGTCACGACACCTTGAGGCTCCCCTTCCACCATCTCATCACCCTGAATAGGATATGTGCTGGAGTTCTGAGTATGCACCTAGCTGCATCTCCTGCAGGTTGCTCCCAGACTAGTCATGTGCGACTAAGAGCAACATATGGTGTGAGGGAGAACTCATCTCCTCATGAACCACTCCAGCTAATCTAAGCATGGGCACTATCTGCTTGCCCACCCAGCAAAGGAAAAATGCCCTACATGATTGAATGCAGTCACAGCAGTAAGACTTGGGGGGTGGGGAGAGGGGGGGTGGGTAAGGCTACCTGCTGGGTTAAATGCCCAATGCCAACATGGTACTCACCCTGCCAGAGCGCAACAAATTGTTGAAGTGCTTACGGCACTGGATCCAGTGTCGCGGGAGCTCACCACCACTGCCACCTCCTCCCAGGCACATTTGGTCATGTGAGGGGGCCTCCTCCTCCCATCGTGGGGGGACCAACACCTCCCGACATGCTGCCACCCCCTTGAGGGCAGCAAGGCACTCATCTGAAAAACAAGGGACACATTGGCTGCCCGCTGGCCTACCCTGCAGCCTGCCCTGCTCCTCTGCCCTTCCATCCTGCCTGGCCTGCTCACCCCACCCCTTGTGGTGTGCCCTCGAATTGGCCATTGTCAGCAGCCTACAGGAGGCTGCCAGGCCTTCTTTTAAACAGGCTGCCGGGTCACCATTGGACCCAGTGGTCTGTGCATGCCCGCCGCTGCCCGCACACTCCCGCTATCCATGGGAGTCGGCAACTATGCTGGGCGGGCCTTAATTGGCCCGCCCGCGTTAAATGGCGGCGCAGACCCGATCACGGGCGGCGACCCACCTGCACCCGCACCCACTCTCCCCCGCCCCCACAATGGAAAATTCTGCCCCTGGTATCTGTATTAAAATCTTTCCAATCTTTTTGTCAAGTATAATATAGTTAATCTTTTCTTGTTTTATAGACATTTTATTCCTAGTGTTACGAGGAATACTGGCAGATTCTTATAAACGTGTTCAGTAACTGACCTCCACGGCTTCTTAAAAAAATACAATGTTAGGATCTTCCAAGCCAGGTTTCACTCTGGGATCTGACTTGTCCATTATTGACATCAGCTGGGATCCTAACACTATCTTTTGCTGAATTTACTGTGAAGTTAAAATCAAGTCAAATGATACAATTTGTTAAGTGTGATAAAGAACATTGCCACTGCAAATTGGGCCAGGCTATTTTTTAGGGATTGGGTCTCTTTCGTATATCAATGAGAGGCCTAACACCTAACTCAAAGCCTCCCTGTGAAATTGGAATCTGATGAATGATTTTGATCACATCAGTAATATTAAGAGAGAACTGGATAGGCAATAGGGTGATTTATTTAAATTTTAAAACTTACCTATGTACTCATACTTGACTTCTCAAAGCTCTGTTGGGATCTTTCCTTTCAGGTACTTTCTGAAACATATAACCTCATGTAATTAAGTCAAAGCAATGAGAATGCAAACTGTTGTGCTGCTGCAGAAAAGATCTTTTATTCTATATTGCATCTATAAATACCCTTCAGGTACAATGAAAATACTTACATTTGTGGACGTCATTCTGTTATTTGTCGTTGGAAGAGAAAACATGCATAAACTTAATAAATATATTCTTTCTACATTTTTTAAAAATCGACTCTTACAATCTATGAAAACTGTTAGATATAATTATATTTAAATTTTACTTGCAGTTGGACCTAAGGAAACCAGATGCAAATCCTTATAGTGTATTCAGTAAATTTTAGATACTGAGATAGCAAACCTATTGTAACCTTTTAACATTGTTGTGGTAGAAAAGAGGCTGCTTTTCTCCCCACCCACTTTAGGAGCTCATCTAGATCACAAGGTTTTTTAATCTTAATCCTCCTCCAGGCAACGTTTGGAGCTAAAACAGATAACACAAATCTGTCTGACACTCCACAATGAGGCCGTATCTCATTTCTTAAGGGAGGTGAGTTAATTTTTACGTTATAGTGACTGATATTTTCAGACTAGGTACGTTCAATTTGCCACAGCTCATAGGGGCATTTCTAACCTTCCTGCATCTGTACTTTGCAAGGAAAAAAAATTGGGTTTTTCATAATTTGGCTTTTCAATGTTCTCATGTCAAGTCTGATTTCTGCAGCGAATTCTGTAAATTGCAAATAAAGCAAATGAGAAAGTGACTTCAGAGTGCTAAGGGTGCTGGCTCACACTCTTCATTGCTGCATTTGCTGCACTCCCACAGGTAGGCCATCAGTGGAAAAGAGCTCCAGCATGTATCCATTGGAAATGAGGGAAAAAAATCACGAACAGAGGAGAAAATCACTCAGGTATTCTTTCTTCTTTTATTCTGACCCACTTTTTTCTTCTTCTCTGATGCTTCTTAATTTCCCTACTCTTAAATGTTTTTATGTTTTTATCTAATTTTCTTAGGTTAATTCATAAAATGGTCCACAGTACACCAAAATCTAAAGAAGAAATGAAAGGAATGAAATTGGACATAGTTCAGCACTAATTTGCATGCCTTTGTGCAGATCCAGAGGGAGGCAGACAATGTGGGATTTGTGCCCACCTGATTGGATGTAGAGGTTGTTCTAGCCTAATTATAATGGGAGGGAATTTTCAATGCAGTCTTTGGGATCGACTACCATAATTTTGGAGGAAAGTGGATGGAAACTCCAGTTACACGTGTTATGCCAGTCAGTTAGGAGACCTCCAGTGAAATTGTCAGTGAACAATCTTTGCAAACTTCTGTCCTTGGCCTCTTCATAGGTTGTTTAGGCCAATACAGGAGTTGGCACAATAAATTTTGATGCAATGAACTTAGTCTAGAGATGGCAGCAATGGAATTTCTGTTCAATGGCTGGCAAAGCAGAGTTATTGAGAAATGAGGTGGATGTAGAGATAATTAGTCTATTTGTCATTCAAGTGGGTTCTCCCCAGACGGCATCAGGGCAATGCACCTGGCAGAGAATGGGGTGACCAGGCTTAATGCAAGATCTGGCAATGGGCATGGAAGACTCTGGCAAGATAGGGCTGCACAAGAGTTCCGTTTTTCACGTGCATTTCCTTGATGTGTTTACCACGAAGTGTTGCTGGGCAAACTGTTTCACATTTACTTCTCAAACAACTTTATCACTGTTGACCATGCATATCTATAGAGTATTGTCCAATAGGATTTCAATGCCAAACTTGTGGCAATCAGGTCACCATATTCACCACATGATACAAAATATATGTAATAGTAATAGAACAAATGCACAATTTTTTGAAAGTAAGTTTGAGATTTTAAACCACTATCAATTAAGACTGATGTATTCACTGTCAGAGCTAGGAGAACTGCTTCAAAAGGGGTTTGTAATCCAACTGCTCTGCAAAGCAAGCCGGCTGTACTCCGTCTCAATGCGGGGTGGCAATCTGTTAAATGAAGTGTCTGTCTCCGTCAGCCTGTTCCAGTTTATTTCAAAATATTTATTATTTTCAGAAAAACAAATTTCTTCAAAAATTGCCTCCATTTTATCAGAATTGGTATATTATGAAAGTTGGGGAGGGAAAAGAATCAACAAATCTCTAAATATTGGCTTCTGCGCTCTGACTCTTGCTTTATGCTGTTTCACCTGCCATTTCTGAACTTAGATGTCAGACATTTAATAAAGCTTTGGCTAATGGCCATCCTCCTGTAATCTCCCCTTTTATGCTAATAGTGCCCTAATCTTTTCAATCGCTCATTTCAACAAATCTATTAAGATGAAGGTTGACCACATTTGGATGTTGCTACACCACCCTCAGCTTGCCAAATTTGCATATTTCAACCCTCATTGGCAGCAATGCAGCACTGCCTTTTGCTCATGCATCTCGACTGTTTGCAAAAACCACCAACCACTAGCTCAACAAAACTAAGATCTTCCAGTCTCACTAGATTCCCAAGGAAATTTTGAGAACAATTTATCTGCTATCCTTGTGAAGATTAACCTTGCTTTCACAACGCTTCACAGAGCAGTCCCACAGATCTAACTGTATTGTCATTTAGAGGCACCCAGACAGATCAAGAACTGAGAAGGTAGCAAATGGCAGACACTTTTCTTGTTTCATTGAGCAAGTGGTCCTTCAGCTTCCAGGTCACTAGAAACCTGACAACTGAACAATAATTTGATAAACATAGTCATGGTATGAATGATATGTGACTCCTGTCTAACAGTAATGTGCTTGATTTTCCTTGTTTAATTAGAGACAGGTAACAAATAGCAGTCCAGCGAGTTATATCCACACTCATACCCACTGCTGCAGCATCAATTTGCCACGTGTCTGTGGCTGATTCATCACATGCGATGAGTGGCAAATGTATTAGACAACGCTGATCTATATAATGCACTTTACAGCTGTCAGATGAACATAATGGATCTCATGACATAGGAGTTCCACCCAGTGTCCTGGCTAATATTTATCCCTCAACCAACATCACTATAACAGATTATCTGGCCATTGTTACATTGCTGCTTATGGGACCTTGCTGGGTGCAAATTGGCTGCAGTGTTTCCTACATTACAACAGTAACTGTACTTCAAAAGTATTTCATTAGCTATAACGTGCTTTGGGATACTCTGAGCTTGTGAAAGCTGTTAGAAATACAAGTCTTTGTGATCTGTAACTTACAGTTGTCAGCTTTGATGCACTCACATCATGTAAGGCACCACACATTTACACTGCCAGACCCTTCTTTAACCTGATATCCTCCCAGCACCCCATAAAATCTCATTAGGCTTATCTCATCAATGAGACCCACCTCTTACTCCCTTGACCACTGCCACTTTTTGACCACATACAATCTCACTTTATGCTGGTGCTCATTGACAATGGCAATGGCTACCATCCTGCAGGCTCAATTCTCCTGGCCAGAATCTTCGGGATGGCGAGTGGGGGCGGGCCCCGCTCGTTGATGCATAAAACAATGATGTCGGGCGTGTGAAGTCGGGCGTGTGCCCCGATGTCACTGCGCGTCATTCAAATCTTCAGTTCGGTGGGCGCGCACCGGAGCCGGCTGCATGCCCGCCGAACTGTCAAAGGCCTTTTAAGCTCATTTAAATATCAATTTACATAATTAACTGAGCTGCCCATCCAACCTTAAGGTTGACGGGCAGGCAAAGAGCCCAGGCAGCCTTCACATTTATCATGGGGAGAATTTTCTCCCGATCAGAGGGGTTGGATGGGACAGGGACAGGTGGGCGTGCAGCGATAGGCTGTGCACCGCCATTTTATGTGGGCGGGCCAATTAAGGCCCGCCCAGCGTGATGTGCACCCAGAAGCGCTGAGCGCTCCCCTGTGTGGGCAGGTGGAGCAGGCTGAGTTGGGGCCTGTGCTCCTTAGTGCATGCGCGCAAAAGAGCTCAGAAATCTCCCTGAGACAGAGTTGCCTCAGTGGGGTAAGTTTGATTTTTAAAAATTTTAATAAAGGAAAAAAAAAATTTTAAGACACGTCCCCTCATGTGACTGTGTCACACGAGCTGGGACATGTCAATGAATTTTATTAAAAATTTTTATTAAACTTTAAAAACCTTCATGAAACCTCATCCCGGCAGTGGATGAGGTTTGATGATAAATGCGAAGGCCGCCTGTGCTCTTTGCCTGCCCGCCAACCTTATGGTTGGATGGGCAGCTCAGTTTATTAGTTTAATTGATATTTAAAAGGCCTTAATAGGCCTTTGACAGTTCGGGGGGTGTGCAGCTGACTCCCGTGCGCGCCCGCTGAACTGAAGATCTGAATGACGCGCGGTGACATCGGGATGCATGCCTGATGTCACCGCGCATCATTTTAGGCGTTGGTGAGCGGGCCCCGCCCCCACTCACTGACCCAAAGATTCTGGCCCATGAAACTTCATCCACAGACGGGATGAGGTTTCATGAAGGTTTTTAAAGTTTAATAAAAGTTTTTGATAAAATTCATAGACATGTCCCAGCTCATGTGACATTGTCACGAGGGGTCATGTCTTAAAATTTTTTTTCTTTATTAAAGTTTTTAAAAATCAAACTAATGCACTAACGCACGCAGGCGCCCGAAAGAGCGCAGGCCCCGACTCAGCCTACTCCTTCGACCCGTACTGGGAGCGCTCAGCGCTTCCGGGTTCGCTTCACGCTGGCTGGGCCTTAATTAGCCCGCCCAAGTAAAATGGTGGTGCGCAGCCATTAATTGGCCCGCTCCCATCTAACCCCCCCCCCCCGACGTGGAGAAAATTCTCCCCCCTGTCTTTCTAAACTGTTGTCCCCTCCTCAGGAAGAAAGACTACCATCAAATCTTACATCAATCTCAAATCCCACTGGAACTATCATTATCTAGCCCTGTGCTCACTGCTCCAATTGCTCCTTAATCAAGTTTGATCTGGTTTCCAGCTTGTGCAAGGTAGCAAGACTGCCTCAGAGAAAGCTCCAACATTCAGCACACAGATTGCTGTGCAGCAGTTGTTGAGTATGCCCTCAGCATGCCCATCTATTTGAAGGTACACAGCAGATCTGTAATGAGGCCATCTGAATCCTGCATTCGGGTGCGGGTGAACCCATACAGGTCACAGTAGCAAGGGGGTCCCAAACTGTGGTACATGTATCCCGGGAGGTATGAATAACATATCTGGAGGTCACATGGTTTAATTGTGGTTTTAAGGCATAATATAACATTTAACCCTTTTCTCTCTAATTTCTTTTTAAATTTGTTAACTTTTCATTATGTGGGTCAAAATCCTGGAATTGGGCAAGGTGGTGGCATAATGGTATTGTCACTGAATTGATAATCTAGCGACCCAGATTAATGCTCTGGGGACCTGGGTTCGAATCTCACCACAGCAGATGGTGGAATTTGATTGAATTAAAAAAACCTAGAATTAAAAATGTGAGGATGACCACAAAACCATTACCGATTGTCGTAAAATCCCATCTGGTTCACTAATGTACTTTAGGGAAGGAAAACTGCTCTCCTTACCTGGCCTGTTGTACATGTGACTCCAGACCCACAACAATGTGGTTGACTCTTAAAATGCCCCCTGAACAAGGCAATTAGGGATGGGCAATAAATGCTGGTCTAGTAAGCAACTCCCATACCCCGTGAATGAATAAATTTGAAAAAAGGTTAGGATGTTTCCTGATGGTGGCTGCCCTGCTTGTTGTAATCTTCCAAAATGCAAGGGCATGGCCCAGGGACCGCTGGTGTGTTTTGTGAATTGTATAAATTAAGGTTAAGTCTATATAGATGGGGGACATTCATTGGATAATTACTTCAGCACATATAATGGAACACTTATTGGCACTGGTGTGGGGATAGAGTTAGGTGCTATACATTTTTAATGCTTCACTTTGTGAATAAATCTAAAATTGAGTAAAGATTAACTTCTGGTCTCCTTCTTTGCCTACTGGCTGTCAGGAGTTTAATATGGTAGCAGAGGTTGGTTGCCTAAAGGTGAAGATTAGAAGCTAAGGACATTTTTTTCAGACAGAAGATTACAATCTAAGCAGATTTTGTGAAGAATAGCTGAAAGCAAGTGTAAATTGTCAGGGTATGATTTCCTGCTGATGCTATCAGGGTCTGAACCTTCCGATCAATGGAAGAATTAAGTGGATCTGTGGATCGGTGTTTGTCCCTACGAAAGAGGAAACAAGGTATGGCCTTGGCATTGTCTCTTCCTAACAAAAGTAAAATCAGAAGCAAAATATTTTGTGAGCTGGATGCTGAGGAAGGCTTGGCTCATATAATAGGTTTCATGCATGAAATTTAGCAGAAAATGATCCATTGGATGCCTATGAGGCCTGGTCATATTTTGATAGGTTTTGAAAGATAGATGGTCATTCCATAGAGGAATATATCATGGACTTTAGCAGACTGTATAAAAGATTGAAAAAATCAATTTGGCGATTTCCTGTTCAGTGCTTGTATTTACATTTCTTGATTGTGCTAAGGTGTCCCAACCACACAGGCTCCTGATCTTAACTGGGGTTCATTTCTCTGAAAGAGACTCTCTTTTGGAACACATGTCTGTTGCCTTGAAAAGATTTCTGGGGAAGTAGCCATTTGCAACAGCCTTGTTGGCACAAATGGGACATTCTGCAGTGTCACAAAGGATGGAGGATTGCAGCATTCAAGATTGTCCAGATACTGGACACAGACACCAGTACAAAGAAAGGGTTACAGAAGGAATGAGGAAGAAAGTACTTTTAGCAGACCTGGATACCACAGCAAACCACAAAATGGAGCAACAATATTCGGTGAATGAACAGCAGGAATGCCTGGGAAACAGTTGCCAGGTGACTCAAAGCATCATTATACGATGAACTTCCCAAAGTGAAATAGCAGGGTTCTCAAAGTGACACATGACACAGAGAATTTATAGGCTAAAGGAGTTGTACTAGTCACAAGAAGTTTTAGTCCAGTGATAATTGTATTGGATTCATTTAACTGTGCAGTGTTAGATAGTGCTGGCAGATCAACAGCATATAGAACAGATTGGCTAAAATGCTATCTAGATTCACTTAGTGTGATGATTGATGTAAGGTCAGGGAGTGTGAAAGTTTTACATATTTAGGTTTGGGGATGGCAAAACATTGAGGACATTAAAAAGAGTGATGATTCCATGCAAAATAATGGAGTAAGCGATTTTATTAATGCTGATATAGTCTCTCGCGAGATACCTTTGCTGTTAAGTAAGCCTTCCATGAAAAAGGCACAAACAAAACTGAACATGGAGTGCAATAAAGTAATTGCCTTTGGAAAGTCAGTGGATTTGCAGTTTGCTCAATCGGGTCATTATTGTATCTTTTAACAATACCTGGGGCAGAATTTTTCACTGAGCGGGTGGGCACGTGCCTGACCCACTCGAGTGTAAAATGACGCGCAATAACATCAAGCAAGTGTCGATATTTCGCTCGGCAGCTGCGCATGGGAGTCGGAGCTGTGCACGCCATTAATTAACAGGCTAGCTAAGGCCCTTGACAGCCCAATTGACAGCGATTTAACATTGCCCGTGAGATTTTTCGCTCGTCACATGGGCAAAACGGGCAGGCGGGCAGGCCACAATTTGCAAAACCTCATCCACGGGCAGGATAAGAAGGGTCAGCAGCATTATCCATGTGAGTAGTGGGGAGTTTTGGAGATAACTTGCCGCTGGTGGCTTACTGGTACTTGTCAGGTTAATCTCTGATCGGGGCTTCATTCTTAGCATTTCCAGGTTTCATTTCTGGACTCATTGCTTTGTCTTCATTGGAGTGCAATTTTTGGCTGCAGTCGAATACTTCAGTTGGAGTTTGGTGACTAAGAGACTTTAAGGCTTAAATTAAGGGTTAAATTCTATCTAAAGTCTAGCCTTCATTTAATTTAGCAATTAACTAAAAGTTGCTGTTAGGGTTGGAAGAGGGTGAGTTTTAGTCCAGCCTTAAAACAGGGCTCATACAGGCACTGCTTGCAGCTATAACTATTTAATTAGATAACTGGCTTAATCAGGTTTTCAGAGGCTAGGTTCAGAGGGTATAAATCCACACTGCCTGGTTGACAGCTGGATTATCAAGATCTACGAAAATATTGTTAGAGATGTAAAACATCTCTTGCTGCTTCACATACTCACCAAAAGACTCTCGTGAATTTCATGAGGTAGTTGCCATGGATCTAAAGGTATGGGATAAAGACAAAGACGGAAATATTTGCATTTTGCACTTTTTATAGACATGGCAACTGGAATTAGTCTTTCTATAGAAATAATGACAGACAAAGAGCGCCAAGGCAGTGTAACTGAGTGTACCCCAAAGATGCGCTGGGGAACCCCCCAGAGGTTCTCAGGTAAGGATTGCACAGCATTTTCCCAGGAAGAGCAAACTTCCAATGGGCAATTGTCCTGCACTGGGAACTATCTGAAAATGAGATTTAACTCATAAACTTCGGATGGTTCTGACTGTCTTACACCAATAGTTACCCAGAAAAAGTTAGAAAAATTAAAACTACCTCTAGCTTCTGGAAAGCTATTGTGCAGACACACACTGACACCCGACAGTACCCACCCCACCCCTCAACCACCTCCCCCCCTACAATGAACTCCCTCACCTCCCCTGACTGCCGCCCTCCCCTCCACTGCACTCCTTCACCTCCCCTGACTAGACCCCCATACGACTCCCTACACCCTGCCTACCTCTCCCCCCCACAGGAAATCCCCCCGACTAACCTCACCACGTGATTCCCCCCACCCCCGACCCCCCCAAAACCTCGCCCTCCACAGAACTCCACCAACCCACAAGTTCCCAGAGGACTCCCCAAGCCTTCAGAGGACTCCCCCAGCCCCCATACTGGAACTGCCCCATGCCCTTGACTACCCCCCAGGCCAGACCCAAACTGACATTCCCCTCCTCCCCCCAGCTACCCCAGCTATTTGACCGCCCCCCCACCCCTGCCTCCCACCCCAAGTGCCCGATCCCTTACCCCGAAGTTCTAATCACTTACCTGATAAATCTACCTTCTCCTTGGATGAACCTTTTAACCTACTTGATTTATAGCAACTGGTGCTTAAAAAAGGGTGTGTCGTCTCCTTGCATCCAATTCAGCAGCGCTTGACTCAGGAATAGGCTGCCCTGTACTATTCTTGCCTGGCCTGAGTCGGAAAATTGGGCAAGACAGGATCAAAAAGATTACAAGGTAAAAAAGTAGGAGCAGAATAGCAATCCGATTATGATTGTTACTCCACGGAAGTTCAGGCGCAAGGTAATTGTAGATAAAATAATGGAACAATGGATACAGACTGGACTTGGGGCACTGGCTAAGTTTCTAACTGATAATAGGGGGGAGTTTGCTCATGAGAAGTTTAGAGATATATGGAAACCTGAATGTTGTGGTTATGAATACTGCAGCTTAAGGTCCTTTTAGCAAACAATTCTGTGAAAGAAATTACGTTGTGAGCAATGAAAGGCTGCATAAAATTTTAACAGAACAACGAAAATGCAAATTGACAACTGGGTGTTGGTGTAATTCATGTGGGTAATTCATGCAAGGAATTCACTTCATGATGGTTGGAGGGTATAATCCCTGTCAATCGGTCTATGAGAGGAATCCTAAATTACCTTCTGGTTGGGCAATAGATCCCTGTCCTGGAGGGGACTACGATTAGTTCCATTTTTTCTGCATATTTGAAAACTTTACATGCAGAGAGAAGGGCTTTCATAAAGGCTGAGGTCCCAGAAAAAGGCATTATATAAGGCTGTCCAAGATAGACTTTAATTCTGGGGATATGGGGCAGAATGTTTAGGTTGGCATGTGGCTGCGCACCTGACCCAATCAGATGCGAAATCACTGGAGATGACGTCAGGCGAGTGTCCCAACGTCATCCTGCGCTCGCGCAATACTTCGGTCAGCTGGTGCGCGTGAGTGTCGGAAGCACCCCTGCCAACAATTAAGAAGACAATTAAAGTTGTTAAAGTTCCAATTGTCCTTGCTTTTTCGTGGTCCGTCCAATCTTACGATGGTTTGATGAAACCTCATCCAAGGGCGGGATGAGGTTTCCGCTATTAAATGAAAGAAAAGTAAAAATCTATGGACAAAAATTTTTAACATGTATATGTTCAGGTAACTGATTGTGATGCTTAGACATTCTTTTTGTGATTTTAAAATCTTTATTTAATTGCTTTGAAGTCTTCGGCTCCCTGAGGCAGCTCTCTGCCTTCAGGGAGCTTTCATTCAGTGCTCGCCTGCACTTACATCAGCGCCCGCCCTCCTCCCACCCCCATCCCAGCTGCGCTGAGCATTTCAGCGCGTGTTTCACGCTGTCTGGCTGTTAATTGGCCAACCAATGTCAAATCGCGGTCAGGGTCTGATTGCGGTTGGTGGTCCGTTCCCAAGCCGACCCCAGACCTCGCGCCCTCCCTCCTACCTAAAAATTCTG
The DNA here is from genome assembly GCF_964194155.1 of Cetorhinus maximus. Taxonomy (NCBI): domain Eukaryota; kingdom Metazoa; phylum Chordata; class Chondrichthyes; order Lamniformes; family Cetorhinidae; genus Cetorhinus; species Cetorhinus maximus. The sequence continues at coordinate 82,212,007 of NC_135882.1, read as the reverse complement.
CCCATGGTGTATTACAAAAGAAGGACCATAAGGAATGGAAAGGTCCTCCTTTGGGGCATTGAGCCTACAGGCCCAATGGCTCTCCCCACCTCCCCCCATACCCCAGCCTACAGCAGGGACACCGCCTCTATGTAGAAGACAGGCTGCACATAGCGCAGGGGCGGGGGGTTGGGGTGGGGGAGCGGGGGGGGGGGTGGTGGGTGGTCGTTCTGCTAGTGGCAAAATGCCAACACATCCTCAAAATTGAACCTAATTGGGTCTGTAATCAGCTTAATCGGTTGCCTGCCTTCAACAATCTGAGCTCCCGCTCACTCATATGGGAAACTTCCTGATGGTAGGATAGCATTGTGGAGCCATTTGGACACAGGTATTTCCCTGCCCATGCCCCCACCCCCACCCCACAACCCACCCCTTGCCTCCAAACCTGCCATCTTGGGACCAGGAAAATTTAGCGATGTGATTCTAAGGGAATGGAATTTATGGCTGCTACTCCCATCTTTATCTATCCCCATAGCAAGGCTGACAGTGATAGCAGGCAGAGTATTTCCGTAGTCAGGTCATTGACAACACTTCAATAAGCTGTGACTGAAAGAGGTTAAAGGGGCGCATTAGTCTTGGGGGTGTGGATGAAAGTGCAGTGGGTTAACAAAAGTTTTGTTCAACTGTTGACTGCATAAGATTTGTTATTAATGCTTTAACGTCCAATTAATTGAGCAACCTACAGCTCGACATATCACTCCAGATGCTAATCATATACTCTCGAACAAACAACCTCAGCTATTACATTAAAATCAAGTAGTACTATGAAGCTATTGTTTAAGTTGTATATGTATATTACAATTTGTACATTTTATGCAATGCTTGGGCATTAAAATGGTTAAAATATTAAACCTGTATGCTGGCGAGGGTGCATGGCCAGTAGATCTGGAAGGTGTACACAATAAGAAAAGTTTGGGAACCTCTGCTCTATAGCATCAGTTATACCTTACAGAAATCATGTCTGTGCTTGGCATTCTGGCTAAGCAGGCTTTCCCTGAAATGCCTCTGGACATGTATGGTTCAGAGTTCTGAGAAGCAGTCAAATATAACAGCCCAAAAAAGGTTGTGTCCTTCTCCAACCTGTCATATTTGCAAGCTATTTTGCATGTTCTCAAACAATGTTCCCTTTTTCTAAGATTGATTCCCATTCCAGCTGAGGTAGACGTTGGACCTTCCTCCTTGCCCAGTGCCTGTGAGTGGAAGGCAATGGCAAATCTCCACTTACAACAGAAAAAATGAGAAAACAGCTCAGGAAGAAGCATCAGCAGACAATGAGCCAAGGATCTGCCTTTGGTTAGCGCACACATAAATGAATTAATGAATGTGTGTGATGCTGGCATGCATCTTTATTGCTCAATTCTAACTCTAACTCTATATTTTCCCACAGAGTAGATACTCCTGGGCTATCAAAGTGAATGATGCTGTGTCATATTCAACTGCCCATTGAAACACAGTAGGGAGAAGGATATATTGTGATCTGTAGGACATTCCCTGTAAGACATTTCAGTAGCCAATTCAGGCCATGGTGTGATCTTGTGGTACCAGGTAAGTTGCGTATTTAGTCCTTAATGAAAGGCAAATACCTTGTGTGAGGAGAACATTACAAGAATAGGTACTAGACTGCAGTTATGGATTTACCTTCTCAAATCAACTCCATGGCCTCCATTATATTTAGAGCAAGATTATCCTGGAAATTTAGAGGCTTTTGATAGGGTGTGTAACATCTACCTAGCAGCCTCACTTTACCAGCTATACACTTCATTAGTAAGGAATTGAAAATGAAAGGTGTGTCCTTTATGAATATCTCTTGCTATATATTTGTGCTTAAGAGACAAAAAGATATCATTAAGATGAGGAAATATTCCATATGAATATGCAGTTGTTTGAGATGAAATCAGTTGTGTGAGTGTGCCATATCCTAGCAGAACACTGCAAAGACACACACACAGGATAAAATTTAGAATGTTCTATAGAGTACTAAGGTGGGGATCAAAAAGTGGTTAAAAGGCAGAGGTGATGTACAGGGGTGACCAAAGGAGCATAATGAGATATAATATATAACCAACATCCATGGCAACTGCTCATGTACACAAGAGATACAGTAAAATACATGCAAATCAGTAACCAAATTGTCACAGGATACAGAACATTAGATGTTATCAGAACTTTGAATATTGTCAGTGTAATGCTTTAACAATAAGTATGACAGTTTACTTCATAGGTGTATAATTATTTCAAAATCTCATAAACAACCAAGTTATGACTGTGTTTTAATGGATAGTACAAACTGCTTCAACTAGTTCCAAATGTCTCGTGCATCCAAGCCATGTGCTCATCAAATTTAACTACAAATCTTGAGGTCACATCAACATCACCATAGAAAGTAAGGGCAGTTGTCAGACCAGTCGAAAATTGACAGGAGCAATGTACATTTGTAACATTGAAGTTCATAGAGCAGAGGATGCCTTTCAGCTCAATGTGCCTGTGTCAGCATTGCTAGAGCAGTCCACAGCTAATTCCATCGCCCTGTGCTTTGCACCCTTGCACCCCACTCTACTTAAAATATTTATTCAATTTTTCCTTTAAATATGCATTGGTCTGTGCTTCAACCATTTTTGTGGTAAAACATCCTACGCTCCAAAAACACTCTGTGTACAGGAATTTCTTCTAACTTCTTAGCTCGCTGTCAGTGACAATTTTTATTTTATTTATTCATGGGATGCAGGTGTCGCCTGGCTAGATGGATATTTATTGCCCTTCCCTAATTGCTCTTGAGAAGATGGTGGTAAGCTGTTTCCTTGAACCACTGCAGTCCATATGGTGTTGGTACACCCACAGTGCAGTTAGGGAGGGAGTTACAGGATTTTGACCCAGCGACAGTGAAGGAATGGCGATATATTTCCAAGCCAGGATGGCGAGTATCCTGAAGGGGAACTTCCAGGTGGTGGTGTTCCCATGCATCTGCTGCCCTTGTCCTTCTTAATGGTAGAGGTTATGGGCTTGGAAGGTGCTGTCGAAGGAGTCTTGGTGAGTTGCTGCAGTGCATCTTGTAGATGGTTCTATTTTTATTTACTGATCCCTATCACTGACTCCCTAGTCAGGGGAAATAGTCTCTCCCAATTCACTGTATCAGAATCTTTCTCAATTTTAAAAACCTCTCTTGAATCTCCTCTCAACTACTCCAGTGAAATAATTTCTGTGTCTGCACTCTCCTCATATCTACCATCCCTGATGAATCTATGTAGTACGCTTCATAGGGTTTTAATGGCCTTTCTATATTGGATGCCCAAAACTGCACTTAGTCCACTAACTGTTGCCTAACCAATGTTTTGTATAAGTTTATTATTACTTCTTAACTTATTTACTTAACATATTTACAATAAATTGGGTATTCCACCTGTCTGCCCATTCAGTAAGCTGTCTGTCTTCCTGAAGTTTTTTACTGTCATCTCACTGTTCATGTAAATTTTGAGTTTGTGTTCCCAGCACCCAAGTCCAAACCATCTATGTATGATCAAAAGTGAAATCATCACTGACTCTTGGGGGTGATTTTTAAGGTTGAAGAGCGCAGGGGCTTAGGTGCAGCTTGGTGGGGGTTGGGTGGTGGTGGGGGGCATGTTATGGTTATGATCACCAAAAATGCCAGTGTGTCTGGAAGCTAGCTCCAACTTGTTGATTTTCCGGTTTAACTCAGGCACCTTTGGCAGGCTGTGCATTATCCCCTCAGGAGAAGTTAGTTATCAATTCAAGTGTGGAAATTGGTCCATTGTGGTGATATTTCAACATCCTTTCAAATTTAATGGTGCTTGCATGGGGTTTACGGGTTCCTGAAAGTTGCCATTGACACCAAGGTGAGAACACAAAGCAAATTCACAGGACTCATGAAAATGCAGGTAAATTCTGTAACAAATACTCAGACCTCACAGCTGCTTTTTACCTACCACTGGAAAAGAGTTTGTTTGGATTACTTGCAGTTAGAAGCTGCTGACTACACTTTGCATGTTCTGGTGCTCATTGAGGATCTGGATATGTGACATCTTGGCTGCCTTAGATTGTTTCGTTATGTGATTGGGGTCTTGACAATGGTTTTGGGGATTGTCTATTCTCCCAAAGTATGCTGCTGAAGTTTGTAATTTCTCGAAACCATTATTCTTTATTTACAGCAAGTATTTATACATTTGGACCTCAACACAAGGTCTCTCTTACTTCTCAGTCTTGTAATCTGACATAATACATCAGTGTTATGACCCAACCCCAGGCGAGGTTCCCCAAAGTTGTTGATCTAGGCGAGACCCCTCAATTGGTCACCATCTGGCTGGGACACCCCCAAATTGTTATGACCCGGATGAGGAGGAATGAACTGGCTCCCTGTCTTTATTCAGCCCCCGCCTCTGTTGGTCGCAACAAGATTTAATCTAAAAAGGATCCCTTTCGCAGATACCTTTTTTCCAGACTCAGTCGCTCTGGTTTTGAAGGAGCCAATTTGATCAGACTTACCGGTCCTAAGCCTCTTTACATCTCTGTTCTTCCTCACGTTGTTTTACCCTCACACAGTTGTTCGTGGTGATATTGGCCTTGAGTTTTTGCTCTAGATATGGAAGCTGCGTTCTCAATCTCCTACCCATTAGTGACTCTGATGGTGAAAAACCATTTCAGAATGCTGAGGTTTGATAACTCAGAAAAGCTAGATTGAGGTCTTCGTTTTTCTTCAATAAATCTTTGACGGTTCATACTGCTCTCTCAGCTTCTCTATTCACTTGAGGATAGTGAAGTGAATTGGTTACATGAACAAAGCCATATTTGTATGCAAAATTGTGGAATAACTCATTAGCAAATTGCTTCTGTTGTGGTACTATACAATCGGTTTAATTCAATCCACCATGAGTCGTGATCAATGACAATAAGGAAGGTTTTCCCTCGAAATTCAAATAAGTCCATTCCCAGGCAGTTCCCATGGCCTTAATGGAAAAGTAGAAGATAATAGTGGTTTCTTTTGTTCTTGGCTGTTTATAGCACAAGTAAGGCGGCTAGAAATAATTCCTTCTATTGAGCGAGTAATGCCTGATCACCAGATTGATTGCTTTGCTCTTGCATGATCTTTTGTCATTCCTAGATAACCCTGGTGAACAACTTTTGATGTTTGTGGATCAACTGTGATTCCTGTGGCTTGTACTATGTGACTTAGAAACTTGATCATGGGTTTGGTGAACTCACATTTTCATTCAATGCTAGGCCTGCATCATGCAAGACTCTTAGGATGGCTCTGATTCTGCGATCGTGCTCTTCTCTCGTGGAGCCATGTATAAGCAGGTCAACCAATTAGCATATTACTCCTTCCATACTTTCTATAGTGTGACATATTGTTCTCCAGAAAATTTCTGGAGCGGGTGCTATTCCAAGGAGTAATCTATTGAAACAATAACAACTTAATGACATTATTAATGGGGTAAGCAATCTGGATTCTTTATCCATAGGCAACTGCCAAAATCTACTGTTCGCATCCAATTTGGTAAATAAAGTACCCTTGGCTAGTTTGGCAAGGCTCTCATCCACTGAGATCATCGGGTGGATCTCATGTTCCATTGACTTGTTTAGTTGAGTTAAATCCATGCAGATTCTTATAGAGCCATTTGGCTTTGGGACCGTAACCATTCCTGAACACCATTTTGTTGTCATGGTGACCAATGAGATAACTCCTTCCTGCTGTATCTTTTCAAATTCACCCTTGACTTTTTCCAAGATTGGCTGAGGGACTTTCCTCGGTGTAAAGAGGCAAATTTGTTTAGCATCAGCTCGTAAGGTGATATGGTACTCTGTTTTTAACTTCCCTAGGCCTGTAAACAATTTTGGAAATTCATTTCAAAATATACTCATCATAAATAGCTCATCAGCAACTTCATCCACTTTACAGGTGAATTTCAGTTTAGGCATGCCTTTCTGCTTAGTTGTTTTTGATTCATTCCTGGGATATGGGTGTCACTGGCTAGACCAGCATTTACTGCCCATCCCAGAGGGCATCTAATAGTCAAAATGTGGGTCTGGAGCCACATGTAGGCCAGACCAGGTAAGGACAGCAGATTTCCTCCCCTAAATGACATTAGTGAACCAGATGGGTTTTTATAACAATGGTTTCATGGTCATCATTAGACCTTTAATTCCAGGTTTTTTTATTGAATTCAAATTTCACCATGTGCCGTGGTAGGATTTGAACCCATGTACCCAGAACATTACCCTGGACCTCTGGAATACCAGTCAAGTGACATTACCACTACCTCCCCTGTGTAGAGAGCACTCTTGATTTTGAATGACATAAGAGGTTTGAGGACCTCTCAATATTTATATTTCAGCCTTGCCATGAGTTGGCCTTTCACTTTTAAAGTTGTCCCACCAGGACCTCTAATTTAGTAAATGAGGGTTGCAATGTAATTTGTTTGAGCCATTTGAATTCATCTGATAAAACAGAAACCACTGTTCTTGTGTCTAGTTTAAACTCTTGGGATGTCTATCCACTTTGAGTTCAATACATCAATACACTGTTTTCAGTATAATTTACCTTCCCTAGGAAGATTCATTCCTTTGCTTGTGGTTCTTCCAGTTCATTTATGTGGCTCTGTTTTGAAATTTTCTCCCTCTTTTTACAGGTTGTTAACATTTTTGAGTGGCAAACGGTTTGGAAATGGCCTATTTTTCCACCGTTGTGGCACTCTGCATCCTGCCCCCACCCCCCGCCCCGTGCCCCCCTCGCCCCCTGGCCCTGCTGGTCATTCTTCTCACTTGTGTGGTTTATTCCCGCCACGCCAAAAACATTTCAAAATGGTGGTTGGCGCACTTTTCCCTGTTTTGGCGGGCTTAGTCTTCCTCTTTTATGGCCTACAAACTGAATGGGTCTCATTTGATATTCTTCATGGGACCTCTCCTTGCTCATAAAGAAAAGTCCATTTCTGTTTCCTCAGTTCCATTTGTCTTGTAGTCTGCCCTGCTTTTACTAGTATTAAATCCTCTCTTGTCTGTGAAAGATCTGATAATGCTTCAGCTAGGACCCTGACTACAGTCCTGTCGTGAATCAGCTCATCCTTTAAGATTCCATGATTGCAGTTCCCTGCCAACTTATAGAGTTTGTTAATGAAAAAACCCATTCTTTCACCTGGTCTTTCCTTTTTTTTGTTAAATTTAGCCCTCTTTATTATTATATTCTGACGGATGCTGAAATAAGAAGTTGATGTCTCATCAATGCCCTGCCTTGCTATCACATCGTCAGCGATAGATACTATTGCATTAAGTAGTGTATTGGCCTGGTCTTTTTAATCATTTGTGTGCAATCCTGAAGCAGTTCTGTACCTTGTGAACCTTTTTCTCCAGTTGTCCAAGTTCTGGGCCTGTTGAGAGCCATCTGCACTCTGAAATGGTTCTGGGAGTGGTGGTGTGTATTCCATTATTCTGCTGAGTCCTGGAATTGTTCCTGCTTCTGTGCTGCTGCTTGCTGCTCTGGGCCTGTGCTCACAGTTGCCAGTTTCCTGGTCTGTGACTTAGCTTGCATCTGTTGCTTCTGCAATGTTCCAACGTCTTGGTGACTCTTAAATCTTTTTGTCTTTCCTTCAAGGATCTCTATTCTTGCCAGCCCTGTATCTTCTGTTTAAGGCTCACTGGGTCTTTTCCTTGCTGCCACTATATTTCATTATGTAGTTGAGGTCTAGACAGGCGTTTTGGGGATTGTCTATTCTCCCAAAGTATGCTGCTTGAGTCGAGAGTTTCTCAAAACCATTGCTCTTTATTTACAGCAAGCATTTACACATTTGGAACTCTACAGGAGGTTGGAAGCTCTCCTCCTAGATCTCTCTTACTTCTCATTCATGTGATTTAACATCATTAGTGTGTTTCTGATGTTAACCCTCTCCTCTACATCTCCCCCCAAATCTTTATCCCTATCATATTTACATCCTGCTATATAGCTTGGACTTTGGGCAAGATTCAAAATGAACAGCAGCTGCAGTTGCAGCAGAGGGGAGAGCAGCAGAGGGGTGCGCAGCAGCGGGGAGAGCAGCAGAGGGGAGCACAGCAGAGGGGAGAGCAGCAGAGGGGAGAGCAGCAGAGGGGAGCGCAGCAGCGGGGAGAGCAGCAGAGGGGAGAGCAGCAGAGGGGAGCGCAGCAGAGGGGAGAGCAGCAGAGGGGAGAGCAGCAGAGGGGAGAGCAGCAGAGGGGAGAGCAGCAGAGGGGAGAGCAGCAGAGGGGTGAGTAGCAGAGGGGAGCGCAGCAGAGGGGAGCGCAGCAGAGGGGAGCGCAGCAGAGGGGAGAGCAGCAGCGGGGAGAGCAGCAGCGGGGAGAGCAGCAGAGGGGAGAGCAGCAGCGGGGAGAGCAGCAGCGGGGAGAGCAGCAGCGGGGAGAGCAGCAGAGGGGAGCGCAGCAGAGGGGAGAGCAGCAGAGGGGAGCGCAGCAGAGGGGAGCGCAGCAGAGGGGAGCGCAGCAGAGGGGAGAGCAGCAGAGGGGAGAGCAGCAGAGGGGAGCGCAGCAGAGGGGAGAGCAGCAGAGGGGCGAGCAGCAGAGGGGAGAGCAGCAGAGGGGAGCGCAGCAGAGGGGAGCGCAGCAGAGGGGAGCGCAGCAGAGGGGAGAGCAGCAGAGGGGCAAGCAGCAGAGGGGAGCGCAGCAGCGGGGAGCGCAGCAGCGGGGAGAGCAGCAGAGGGGAGAGCAGCAGAGGGGAGAGCAGCAGAGGGGAGCGCAGCAGAGGGGAGCGCAGCAGAGGGGAGAGCAGCAGAGGGGAGAGCAGCAGAGGGGAGAGCAGCAGAGGGGAGAGCAGCAGAGGGGAGAGCAGCAGAGGGGTGAGTAGCAGAGGGGAGCGCAGCAGAGGGGAGCGCAGCAGAGGGGAGCGCAGCAGAGGGGAGAGCAGCAGCGGGGAGAGCAGCAGCGGGGAGAGCAGCAGAGGGGAGAGCAGCAGCGGGGAGAGCAGCAGCGGGGAGAGCAGCAGCGGGGAGAGCAGCAGAGGGGAGCGCAGCAGAGGGGAGAGCAGCAGAGGGGAGCGCAGCAGAGGGGAGCGCAGCAGAGGGGAGCGCAGCAGAGGGGAGAGCAGCAGAGGGGAGAGCAGCAGAGGGGAGCGCAGCAGAGGGGAGAGCAGCAGAGGGGCGAGCAGCAGAGGGGAGAGCAGCAGAGGGGAGCGCAGCAGAGGGGAGCGCAGCAGAGGGGAGAGCAGCAGAGGGGCGAGCAGCAGAGGGGAGCGCAGCAGAGGGGAGCACAGCAGCGGGGAGAGCAGCAGAGGGGAGAGCAGCAGAGGGGAGAGCAGCAGAGGGGAGAGCAGCAGAGGGGAGAGCAGCAGAGGGGAGCGCAGCAGAGGGGAGCGCAGCAGAGGGGAGAGCAGCAGAGGGGCGAGCAGCAGAGGGGCGAGCAGCAGAGGGGAGCGCAGCAGAGGGGAGCGCAGCAGAGGGGAGGGCAGCAGAGGGGAGGGCAGCAGAGGGGAGGGCAGAAGAGGGGAGAGCAGCAGAGGGGAGCGCAGCAGAGGGGAGCGCAGCAGAGGGGAGCGCAGCAGAGGGGAGCGCAGCAGAGGGGAGAGCAGCAGAGGGGAGAGCAGCAGAGGGGAGCGCAGCAGAGGGGAGAGCAGCAGAGGGGTGAGCAGCAGAGGGGAGAGCAGCAGAGGGGAGAGCAGCAGAGGGGAGCGCAGCAGAGGGGAGAGCAGCAGAGGGAATGAGGATCGCAGGTGGCACTACTCAGGTATAAAGATGTTCAGGCAGACACTCAGCTTTCCTAACATCTTGGAAAAGCAGCGCTTCAAGAGGCTGAGGTTGTCAAATCAACTGGTATCAGATTTTTGCAGCCTCCTAGAAGAAGATCTACTCCCTGCTGAGCGTGGTGACCATGCATTACCAGTGGCTGTAAAAGTGCACACAGCTTTCAAATTTATTGCCTGCACAGTAGGAGGTCCACAAATATCCCCATCCTCAATGATGGGGGAGCCCAGTGCATCAGTGCAAAAGGCAGGACTAAAGCATTTGCAGCCATCTTCAGCCAGAAGAGCTGAGTGGATGATTCATTTCAGCCTCCTCCTGATGTCCCCAGCATCACAGATGCCAGTCTTCAGCCAATTCGATTCATTCCACATGATATCAAGAAACGCCTCAAGGCACTGGATGCTGCAAAGGCTATGGGCCCTGACAAAATTCCCGCTATTGTACTGAAAACTTGTTCTCCAGAACTTGCCGCAGCCCTAGCCAAGCAGTTCCAGTACAGCTGTAACACTGGCATCTACCCGGCTATGTGGAAAATTGTCCAGGTTTGTCCTGTCTACAAAAAGCAGGACAAATCCAATCTGGCCAATTATCCCCCTTCAGTAAACTCTCGATCATCAGCAAAGTGATGGAAAGTGCCACTAGCAGTGCTACCGAGTGGCATTTACTCAGCAGTAACCTGCCCACTGACGCTCAGTTTGGGTTCTGTAACTCAGCTCCTAACCTCATTACAGCCTTGGTTCAAACATGGACAAATGAGCTGAACTCCAGAAGTGAGATGGGAGTGACTGCCTATGACATCACGGCAGCATTTGACTGAGTGTGTCATCAAGGAGCCCTGGCAAAACTGGAGTCAATGGGAATCAGGGGAAAACTCTCCACTGGTTGGAGCCATACCTAGCACAAAGGAGGATGGTTGCGGTTGTTGAAGGTCAATCATCTCAGTTCCAGGACATCGCTGCAGGAGTTCCTCAGGGTAGTGTCCTTGGCCCAACCATCTTCAGCTGCTTCATCAATGACCATCCCTCCATCAGGAAGTCAGATATGGGGTAGTCCGCTGATAATTGCACAATGTTCAGCACCATCCATGACTCCTCAGATATTGAAGCAGTCCATGTTCAAATGCAGCAAGACCTGGACAACATTCAGGCTTGGGCTGATAAGTGGCAAATAAAATTTGGGCCACACAAGTGCCAGGCAATGACCATCTCCAACAAGATAGAATCTAACCATCACATCATTGGTATTACCATTGCTGAAATTCCCCACTAGCAACATCCTGGGGGTTACCATTGACCAGAAACTGAACTGGACTAGCCATATAAATACTGTCGCTACAATAGCACTTTTGAGTCTAGGAATCCTTTAGCGAGTAACTCACCTCCTGACTCCCCAAAGCCTGTCCACATTCTACAAGGCACAAGTCAGGAATGTGATGGAACACTCTCCACTTGCCTGGATGAGTGCAGCTCCAACTCCAACAACACTCGAGAAGCTCGACACCATCCAGGGCTAAGCAATCCGCTTAATTGGCACGCCATCCACCACCTTAAATATTCATTCCCTCCACCACTAATGCACAATGGCAGCAGTGTGTACCATCTACTAGATGCACTACAGCTACTCACCAAGGCTCCTTTGACAGCACCTTCCAACTTCTACCACCTAGAAAGACAAGGGCAGCAGATACATGGGAACACCAATACCTGAAAGTTCCCCTCCAAGCCACTCTCCATCCTGACTTGGAAATATATCGCCATTCCTTCACTTTGCTGGGTCAAAATCCTGGAACTCCCTCCCTAACAACACTGTGGGTGTACCTACACCACATGAACTGCCGCTGTTCAAGAAGACAGCTCACCACCGCCTTCTCAAGGGCAATTAGGGGCGGGCAATAAATGCTGACCTAGCCAGCGATGCCCACGCCCCATGAATGAATAATAAAAAAAAATCCACCCAAGATTCTGCCCGAGTCATATCCAGGATCTTTTAGCCAGCTGCATACAAATGCACAAGGCAGGTCACAGATTCGATGTTTTCTGGGGCTGTTAGTTTTGTCAACTTTTCCTCTGATGCCGTTGTCCTCCAGTTTGTATCTCTAGCTGGCTTTTTACAGATGCAGGACATAATCTATTGCACACACATGGCAATCGATGCACCTCCAGATCAACCTGGTGTATTTGTAAACTGCATAAGGTGCCACTCCATCAATATGCAGCTGATGTGCAACTACATTGAAAGGTTTAAGCGGATGTGTTATTGATTGCCAGGGAGGTGCCATGATGCTTTCATCCTGTGGCACTCTAAGGTCCCTCAGCTCTTGGGGGCCCAGGGGTGGTTGATAGGAAACAAAGGATACATCCTTCAAACCTGAGAAACAGGAGGAACGCAAGCAGTGGAGTCCAAGAGCAGTACAATGCAAGCCATATGACCAGCAGGTTGTCATCGAAGCTCAAGCTGTGCTTCCGGTGCCTGAGCAGATCTAGAGGCAAACTTCAGTTATTATCAGTCATGGTCTCCAGGCTGAGCGTGGTATGGTGCACCCTGCACAGCATTGTGCTGCAGCAAAGACTGGAACTGCAGGATGAACAAGGTATGAGGATAAATCTGAGCAGCAGGAGGATGATGATGAGGTGGAAGAGGAGGAGGAGAAAGCTGATGATCTTGCCTAGCAGCGACCACTCACATTGCTGCCTGAGCTGCCAGGATTCCCTTATTGCTGTAAGGTTCAGTCAGTTACCATCCATGGGACAGATATAACAGCCACGTCCAATGGTCACTCTCCTTCCATGACCTGCGCCGCCCCCCCACCGCACCCCCCTCCGCCCCCCCCACCACCACCACCACCACCACCACCTACAATCCCACTGATACAAAGCTGTCCTAATAGCAACTAGGCACCCATTACACATCCTCCAATGGTTCTCACCATGTCTTCCCATTCTTCAACAAATGTCTGTAAAGGCAAATTGCCACCCAACAACCAAGAATGGGCATCACAGGAAAGTAATAAAAGATAATATATCTGTGATTCCACTTGAGCGAAAACATAATATTTTGTCACAAACCCATGGGAGGAATTTTACGGCCCCACCAAAATTAATGGACCTTTGAATGGCTTGCTGCATTTTACAGCCCTGCCCCTGCCACGACAGGGCCTTAAAATTCCGCCCCATGTGTAAATCTTTATGAAACTAGAAAGTTTTACTCTTCCTTCTCCTACAGCTCCTACATGGTGCAACCCCTGTGGCTTCAGCAGAGGTAGAGGTAGGCTGCTGGGATCCCTACCCTGACCACTGAATGATTTTGGCTTACCCCCTCTGGGTTTAAGAGCCTGTGAGGGCTCCACCAATGACTGTTCCAGCTGTAACTGTGCAGGGGCAGACTCTGCCATCGGGAGACAAGTCAGCAGGTGGGCTGCCGATTGGTGTCGAATGTGGTAGGAGACAATGGATGAGAAGTGGGAACGCTTTGAATGGAGGAACTAATTCCATGTCCCTTTTTTTGTTACCATCCCCCTGATGGATCAATCTTTCTTCAATCTTACTATTCTTCTAGACAGCAGCTTGGTGTTGATTAGTAATGAGTTATCAGGCCAAGGATAAGGTGTTTATCATCCTTTTTAAGGCACCAGGTATGTTGACAGCCAGGGCTGGATTTTAGCCTGGGGTCAGAAATCTGATGTCAGGGCCAGTTCTGGGCCCTGACCCCATATGACATGTTCCAGACACACCCAGCCGGATTTTTAAAGGGCCAGGCCAATTAAGGGCAGGGAGGGGGCTCACTATCTAATTAAAGATGGCGGGCGGGGTCCTGAGGCTGAAGGGCCAATGGGTGACTCCCCAGCACTGACAGATTGGTAGCTCCACCAGTCAAGGTGAGAGCTGCTAATTTGTGATGGAAAGAGAATGTACCTCAGCATGGAGGTGCTCTCAAAAGCAAAGGTCAAAATTTTTCATATTTAGAAATGCCACAGCTGCCTGGCTGTGATTGTGGAGGAGCAGTCCCTCCACAGGATGGTCAGCAGCCGCAACTGTGGCCTAACAGCCATGGGTGGTGTGGCAGCGGGTGTCCCTCACAGGGTGAAGCACAGGCCTCCCTCCTTTCCTGACAAGAGCCTGCTATGGTTGCCTGGCCATGGTCCAGCCTGATGCCTCTTGCATCATTACCAACTGGAAATCCCAGTCAGCACAGGAACCGTCGTGTAATTGGCCTTAATTTCCATCAACTGGATTGCCTACAACTCGCGGGCAGGCATCTGATTTGCTCCTAACCTGGCCTCTTGAAGAAATGGCTTAGGTTCAGGATTGTGGCACCAAACTGGCATTCTGGCCGGCAGTGCAAAATGGTGTACCCACCTGCCTCTGATCTCAGCCCTGATCTGCTTTTAATAATCCAGCTCCCAGAGTCTACACAACCATGGTCAAGAACTATATGGATTCATTTGGTAGCTGCAATTAGTATTCCATGGATTTGGCCAATCTATCTATGGAACAGAAGATCCTATTAATGCTGTTCAACACCTGCCCTTCTACCTCCTCCCTCCTCACTGTCCAAGGCCCTGAACACTCCTTTTAGGTGAAGCAGTGCTTCACTTGCACCTTCTTCAATTTGATCTACTGTATTTGCTGCTCCCAATGCAGTCTCCTTTACATTGGAGAGACCAAACGCAGACTGGGTGATCGCTTTGTGGAACACCTTCGGTCTGTCCGCAAGCATGACCCAGACCTTCCTGTCGCTTCCCATTTCAATACACCACCCTGCTCTCATGCCCACATGTTTGTCCTTGGCCTGCTGCAATGTTCCAGTAAAGCCCAACACAAACTGGAGGAACAGCACCTCATCTTCCGACTAGGCACTTTACAGCCTGCCGGACTTAACATTGAGTTCAACAACTTCAGACCATGAACTCTCTCCTCCACCTTTCCCCTTTTTTTAATCCAAGTTTTTTTTTAAATTTTACTTTTTATTTCCATTCATTCTTTCTTTATTTATTTTTATTTATTTATTTGTTTTTATCTTTTTTTCCCCCCAACCCCACCCACCTCAACCATCAACTCCCACCCCCACCGGGCCCTCTGTCACTTGTTTTTATGTTTTGCTTTCACAGAGGACTGACTCTTGTTCTGCTATTAACACATTCTGCTTTTACCTTTATGCCATTGTCAGCATCTTCTTTAGTCTTTACCACTAGCATTAACACTCCCCTTGTCTTGTGCCCATGACATCTTTGTCAATCTCTCCTTAGTTCCCACCTATCCCTGACCTTTCATCTTGCTCCACCTGCTCCACCCCTGCTTAAACAGTATAAAACCCATCACATTTCTACTTCTCTTTAGCTCTGAAGAAAAGTCACATGGACTTGAAACATTGGACTCAAAACTTTACCTCTCCACAGATGCTGCCAGACCTGCTGAGTTTTTAAAATATTTTTTGTCTTTATTTCAGATTTCCAGCAACTGCAGTATTTTGCTTTTATCTCTTCAGCATCAACCCACTCATACTCTTCCACCCTCTCTGCAATTAGGGCTCCCATATGAATATGTCACAGACTTTCTTTTCACCAATGACCCTCGGGGTACAGCATCTGTGTCCAGCTGAGCAGAGCCTGGAGACGGCTGTGCCCTCTGATGCAGACACTCCACCACTCTCCCTGCTACCACTGTGTGCTCTTACTCACTTGCAAACTGCGAGTCATGTGAAATCCCAGCCATTGGTCTAATTGACTGACCTAAGTGCAAGTATCTTAGGTTGGTGCTTAGTCAGCATTAGTTTTGTGACTGCACATTCTCCGAAGGAATTAGGTCTTATAAGGATTTATTGTCAGCAATTCCAGTGACTGCTACTGTACATGTAAAGGCCCTGGCAGAGAGAAAAGATGTGAGTTAGTACAGGTTAAGTAAAAAGGTTGCAATTTATGATGAAGATGGTCATATTTCACTTGCTGCTGAAATCAAGCTAACATGACTAAGTGTTATATGATGTGTAGATGACTGATATTGAATTCCGTCACCAGGAAATGGGAGGTCCTCATCTCCCCATCCCTCATGACCAGGGAGATACCACTGAGATATCACTGAGTACCTCTGCAATTGTCAGCTGCAAGATCTTTGGAGGACCATCTCTGGTTCCCTCCCTCTCTCTTGTGATTTGCACTCCCTTCTCCAATATGGATAGGAGCATGACCTATAAATGAGCAATTGCATGTGCTCACCTGATGGATGAATTGCATTTGGTGAGAGTGATCCCCAGAGAGAGGCATCAAAGTGCATAAGGGTGAAGGTGAGAAGCAATGGTGGATGGATAGATGAGGATGTGAGGAATTCCATAATGAGAATAATGAGTGCACTTACCAGGTAATTGGGTGGAGGAGAGATATGAAGTAGGCTTGACAAAACAGAGTGAGGGGGTGTGGGGTATGATGTGCACAACAGGATGTAGGTGAATATGCAACTATAGTCACTTTTCCTAACTTGATTAAATCATTAAAGTGCTTCTGATATAGAAAGAGTAAAGCTTTCTATTTGCACACAGGTTTCCCATGTAACACATTTGCACACAGGTTTCCTACCCCCCCCGGACCATGACCCTACCACTGAACATCAAACCATTGTTTCCAGGACTGTTACTGACCTCATCTCCTCTGGAGATCTTCCTTCCACAGCGTTCAACCTCATAGTCTCCCAACTTCGGACTGCCCGCTTCTACCTCCATCCTACCCAAAATCCACAAGCAGGACTGTCCTGGCAGACCGATCGTGTCAGCCTGTTCCTGCCCCACGGAACTCATTTCTTGCTATCTTGACTCCATTCTCTCTCCCTTTGTCCAGTCCCTTCCCACCTACATCCGTGATTCCTCTGACACCCTACATCATATCAACAATTTCCAGTTCCCTGGCCCCAACCGCCTCCTCTTCACCATGGATGTCCAATCCCTCTACACCTCCATCCCCCACCGGGATGGTCTGATGGCTCTCCGTTTCTTCCTCGAACAGAGGCCCGAACAATCCCCATCCACCACTACTCTCCTCCGTCTGGCTGAACTTGTTCTCACACTGAACAATTTCTCCTTTAACTCCTCTCACTTCCTCCAAATAAAAGGTGTGGCTATGGGTACCCACATGGGCCCCAGTTATGCCTGTCTCTTTATGGGGTATGTGGAACATTCCTTGTTTCAGTCCTACTCCGGCCCCCTCCCACAACTCTTTCTCTGGTACATTGATGATTGCTTTGGTGCTGCTTCATGCTCTTGTCTGGACCTGGAAAAATTTATTAATTTTGCTTCCAATTTCCAGCCCTCCATCATTTTCACATGGTCCATCTCTGACACTTCCCTTCCCTTCCTTGATCTCTCTGTCTCAATTTCTGGTGATAGACTGTCCACCAATATTCATTACAAGCCTACCGACTCCCACAGCTACCTCGACTACAGCTCCTCACACCCCGCTTCCTGTAAGGACTCCATCCCATTCTCTCAGTTTCTTCGCCTCCGTTGCATCTGTTCTGATGATGCCACTTTCAAAAACAGTTCCTCTGACATGTCTTCCTTAACCGAGGTTTTCCACCCACAGTGGTTGACAGGGCCCTCAACCGTGTCCGGCCCATCTCCCGAGCATCCGCCCTCACACCTTCCTCTCCCTCCCAGAAACATGATAGGGTCCCCCTAGTCCTTACTTATCACCCCACCAGCCTCCGCATTCAAAGGATCATCCTCCGCCATTTCCGCCAACTCCAGCATGATGCCACCACCAAACACATCTTCCCTTCACCCCCCCGGCGGCATTCCGCAGGGATCGTTCCCTCCG
The DNA here is from genome assembly GCF_964194155.1 of Cetorhinus maximus. NCBI lineage: Eukaryota > Metazoa > Chordata > Chondrichthyes > Lamniformes > Cetorhinidae > Cetorhinus > Cetorhinus maximus. The sequence continues at coordinate 82,194,454 of NC_135882.1, read as the reverse complement.
GGACACCTTGGTCCACTCCTCCATCACCCCCTACACCTCAACCCCCTCCCACTGCACCTTCCCTTGCAACCGCAGAAGGTGCAACACCTGCCCCTTTACTTCCCCTCTCCTCACCGTCCAAGGGCCCAAACATTCCTTTCAAGTGAAGCAGTATTTCACTTGCACTTCCCTCAACTTAGTCTACTGCATTCGCTGCTCCCAATGCGGTTTCCTCTACATTGGAGAGACCAAACGCAGACTGGGTGACCACTTTGCGGAACACCTTTGGTCTGTCCGCAAGCATGACCCAGACCTCCCTGTCGCTTGCCATTTCAACACTCCGCCCTGCTCTCATGCCCACATGTCCGTCCTTGGCCTGCTGCATTGTTCCAGTGAAGTTCAACGCAAACTGGAGGAACAGCACCTCATCTTCCGACTAGGTACTTTACAGCCTTCCGGACTGAATATTGAGTTCAACAATTTTAGATCATGAACTCTCCCCTCCATCCCCACCCCCTTTCCGATCCCCCTTTTTTCCAATAATTTATAAAGATTTTTCTTTTCCCACCTATTTCCATTATTTTTAAATGTATTTCCATCCATTGTTTTATCTTTGCCTTTTAGCCTATTTCGATCCATTCCCTCCACCCCACCCCCACTAGGGCTATCTGTACCTTTATTATCACATTCCTTAGATAATATCACCAGCTTCAACACCTCTTTGTCCTTTTGTCTATGACATCTTTTGGTTATCTCCACCTCTATACTCTATCCAGCTCTACTTGTCCCTCCCCCCCACTTAAACCAGCTTATATTTCACCGCTTTTCTATTCTTCCTTAGTTCTGTTGAAGAGTCATACGGACTCGAAACGTTAACTGTGTTCCTCTCCACAGATGCTGTCAGACCTGCTGAGTTTTTCCAGGTATTTCTGTTTTAGTTTCCCATGTAATATATTGGACTCCTGCTCCCAATGCGCCTCGAAGTTAATATCGGGGTCTTAGAGTGCACAATTCCTACTCCTTACCCAGTCCAAGCAATAATCATTTATCTTAGCTCTTTTTTTATCCATCAATAAATAATAATAAAGCCAAGTTTATCGCTTTCCTTTGACCAGAACGCCGTAGGTAGTTAAACTGTTGGTTTGTGCACTAACATCCCATAGACAATCCCAGCTACTATCATTTGACATGCCAGATTTTTGACAGCATTGGAGACACTCAGCAGAGGCAAGCAACAGCCTCAATAATATATAAAATGCACGGTTCCATGTTGCAGATAGGATCTGGATGCGATTTTTACATACAAGGTGCTCATTGTACAGGATCCACCAGTGTAACCAAGCAGCAAACAGGAGTTGGGCAAGAACAGACTTGGCAATACACATATTTTAATTGTTTTTATTGGATTCTGTGGCCAGTAGGAATGCTGCTCCAGGTCCCACAAAGAAACATTGGGCCTCCTCTGCTATGCGTTTCCCTATGTCTCCTTCAACCACGATTGCCTATGGACCTTTCTGTCCCATTACAATTTACCTTGTGCTTTCTGCCACCTGTAATCCCTCTCCCATCCACCAGTCACATAGTGATTCCATAGGACTCAGGCAGGAGGCTGATGACCAACATGGAACTGAAGGCCAACAGTTAAAGTCATCCAGGCCTCGTTCTGTGGGAGGTCAGATGATTTGCTAGCCACCTGGGAACTTACCATATGACTCGCACCTTGACTTAAAATTCATTCACATTTCTGACAATTTTAAGGCCCTGTGCACTATACTTTCTTCCCAATTTAGGTGAATATTTATTTGTAGTAAAATATTACATGTAGTAGACTTATGTGCATTCTCTGATTTTGGATCATTGCCATAATCACTGGGACAACTTGAATGAGAAGAAACTTTGGCACAATCGCTGTCCATGGCCTGGATTTTCACGTAGCTCAGGAAAACCTGACCTGTGCACTATTATGCCTTCCAAATGGCACACTAGACCATGTGTGACTTTGCCTGGTATTTTTGTCTTTTCTCATAGGGGTCAGGTTTGCAGTGCATTTTGAAAGCAATGGTGGAGCACATAAGGAGTGTGGGTGTGCAGACAAACCAATTAAAGGGCCCATGCCACCCCAATCTCCCCTCACCAACCCCCCACCCCACCAGCTTCCATATATCCTCCATAGTTACTCACCGAGTATACTCTGTGTACAGTCCCTAGAAACCACGCAATAACAATGGGAATTATTTTGCAATATGTTTTAACTGCTCTTCTTTCTTGTATAACACATTGCATACATTACATTAATAGTATATCCGGTGTAGTCAAAATGTGTGACAACAAGTGAGCTTTTAGTGTGTGACTTAGGTTGAGGATAGTCCTTGAAACATGACTCCTAAGTGGTGGCCATTTTACTTGCACATGTGTGCTTGCTTGTCATGGCAATATTTGGTGAGCTTTGGTCGTGTAACCAAAGCTTAAAGTTGCTCTATTCAGATACTACCAAGAAAGGCTTCCAGGGATCCACCAGATCCAACACAATCCATGCAGCAGTGGACAGGTACCTCATCCCATGAGTTGTTACATATTGAGTTCTCTATTTTAATAGTGCCTTTGCTGAAGGGCAGGGGAGTGGGGCTGACTGAGTTGTTCCTGCAGAGAGTCAGCAGAGAAATGACAGGCCTAAATTACCTCCTTCTGTGCTTACGTTCTCTGACTTAAAATATTTCAGGATCAATTAAACAAGTACAGCTCTCATCATTTATCAGCAATGGGCATATTTTGATAAAGCAAATATCTTCCATGTGGAATTTATATTTGCATGGCAACGGAGTGAAAGTGAGGCATTTTTTAAATAAAATTATTTTAAAATAATTGGAAAAAAATCCTCAAACAATCTAATTAAATCCTGAATTCAAACTCATTATCATTGATACTGCAAAGAGAAAAAAACTACTCCAGTGCAAGAGAAATTGTAATCCAAACAAGAAACCACATCAAAGACATATCTTGTTATTACAGCCTTTTAAAAGTTTCAATTATTCTTGGATCAGTAAATCCTTGGCAGAGCTGAACTCAAAACAGCTTTTAAAACCCAGCCAAGCATTCATAAAGGCTACATCTGTCATAGCAAAACCTTCCAGCTATATTGTCTGAAACTGACAGAACAAAATGATGTCCCATTTTCATTTCAGAGCAGAGTGCCTGTCAATCAATGGAGAGGAGCAGGTGCAGAGATTTTTTTCAACTTTTAAAAGCATGTTGTTGTTTTAACAGCCAGAGCTGTCAATTGATTTAAATCACAGCACAAAACATGACAGTAAAGGCTGACAGGACATTTTTTAAAAATATTTTTTAATGTGTTATGGCACCTTTGACAATGGAGAAGTGTTGTAATGCATGTCAACAATTATACAATGCTGGCTATTGTAAGGGTCAACTTACCTTGGCAGGACAGCTCCCTATGATGAATTACTGCATTAAAACATGCATCTATATTACAGTACAGCATATAATAGTGACATTTGAAGGTGTCAAAACATTTTATACTCACCTTCCATAACGTTCCTGACTCCTCAGCAGGCTTTCCCCTATGGTCATGAACCTCTCCAAGGAGGTGCGTTTTTTTAGGGCTTACAAGATCTATGCCAGTGTGTGGCAGGAAATAAAATTTTCCTGTGGTCCTCACAATGAGGACACACAATTTGCTCCCAAGGGCTTCTCAACTTGCCAAAAGGCTACACAAAAATGGTGTGGAGTTGGGATGGCACAGGAAAATTGTTTATCCAGCAAAAAAAACCTAAGCTCAGCATTTTGCAACTGGATTTACATTTCCATTGGGAGATGAAAATCCTGCCCCATATGTGCTATTGACTAACAGCAACAATAGCTTTCATTTCTGTCGTGCCCCCCACAAACAGGAAAATGTCTTGGTACTTGAGGATAGCAACCATGAATGTCAAGCAGGAAGGAGAATGAAGAGGGTTGGTAGTGAGGGAAAACAAAGGTAGCGTAGAAGCAAAAGGTTTTTAGGAGATTTTTAAAGGCAGGAAAAGAATTAGCAAGGGGGAATGATCAAGGGAGGAAGCTCTAGAGGATAGGGTCCTAGTGGTTAATAGAGAAGCTGCCAATGGTGGAATAGTGGGCACAATTGATAACCTAGTGTCAAAGAAGCAGAGGGTACATATGGGTTTCTGATGTTTACATAAGGACAGGAGTAGACCATTCAGCCCCTTCAGTCTATATGACTATTCAATTAAATCATGGCTGACCTGCATCTCAATTCCATTTTCCACTTTAGTTCTGTAATCCTTAATATCCTTGCCTAACAAAAACCTTTCAATTGACTAGGAATCAACATCATCCCGGGGGAGCATGAAGAAGTGCTTCCTGACTTCATCCCTGAATGTTTAGCTCTAATTTTATGCTTATGCCCCCTTTCTGGACTCCCCCTCTCTATCTACCCAATGAGCTCCTTTTATCACTTAAGCACTTCAATTAAAATCACCCCATAATCTCTATACTCAAGGGAATACAAACCGCATAGTCCTCAGCATTGAATCCTTTTAGCCCCGATATTATTCTGGTGATCCGTGCTGCACCTGCTCCAATGCCAATCTATTTTTCCTGAGGTGCGCTGCTCAGAACTGAACACAGTACTCTAAATGGGATACAGGTGCATAAACTCGCTGTTTCTCTTGCTAGAGTTATGTGAGCATGTCAGAAAAGATGTGCCTTTGCCAGAAAAGCTTTTCTCCAGATCCTATTGCACAAGCAGGAAAGTAGTCAGGAGATACTGAAAAGTGAAGGAGCATGGATGCACATGTGCACAACTTGTACACCAACAAGGAGTCAGTGAGATCATGTAGCCATATTTATTTCCAATAACTTGAAAGGTGATGCCCTTGGAAATGTCAGTGTGACCTACACAACAAAACAAGTGCAACTGGACCAGCACACATGATCTCAACATCAACATCTCCCAATTAGTGTCTGGGATTGGCCTGAGAGGATGAATCTCTTTGGGCTCTGCCATAGAGTCCAAAAGTGTGTGGTGATCTGAAATGGAAACTCTCTACAAAGAGGGGAAAACAGAAGAAATACAAATATCCCCAGGGGACCTGACAATAGAGGTTTTTCATGTGGTGGAAAAAGAAATGGAGAATGTTCATTTTTTTATTTATCAAGTACGAATCCTTTTGTGATATTTTCAGAGCCTCCACCTTTGTGATCCAGTGATCCTGGCAAAAAAGGCGACAGGTTGGATATCTCATGAATGGGGAGTGGTGAGTTAACCTCACTGGACTCACTAAGATTATCTCATTATAATAATACACAACTAGAGGAGGGTAGCCATATTTGAGGCTCAGGGGAACTCTATGGCATGAGCTAATGCACAGTATTGGAGGTGGTGGACAGTGTGATTGCTTCTTACCAAGGAGACCATAGCAGCAGATGAGAAACAAATTCTCAGGCCTGTGGAAAGGGACAAGCTAAATTTATCCAAGGTTTGGCTGCCCACATAGTTTGCATGCCATAAGCACTGTGCTTCAGAAGTTGAGCAGTATCATTGAAGGAGAATGGGATGCAATGGCATAACCACTCATATCTTGCACACTTTCATGTCCTAATGCTTCAGCTTGAATTTTTGTGGCTGGAACAGAGAAAAACTTCTAACACTTAACTGTTGCATGTTGTATTACCAGGTCAAAATGCCACCTGAACTTGTTTGTATGCAACTTAGGCCGGAATTTTCCATTCCACCCCCCCCTGGTGGGTATCCCCATGGCGGGACCAGCGAGCCACTGAAATCTCCATTCACACTGGCAGGACAGGAAGATCCTGCCAGCGTGAGGGGCTGTAAAATTCTGGCCTTAGTCATCTTCAAACGAGGTGGGGCGTTGGGATGGAGACTGAACAATGAGGTAGAGTTCAATGTTATTTCCTGCTGCTGAAAGCTGAAGGGTTAAGTTGGGCTGTTGACAGGCCTACCAAATTCTAAATGTTGAATCTCCATGAGAGCTAAGACAATCCTCCAATTCCTTGGAGCTGAGGAAGTAGAGGGTCTGTGCTAGGCATAGATTGGTGGCAAATCATTTCTTCTTGTTGCTTCCTTTTAAAATTCTCTCACTCAGTAGCATGTGCTCCAGTCACAACAGCCTAGCAGCTGTTTGACCCTCAAGAGATAACACCAGAATCTTGTGTAATAAATACGTTCACAGAGATTGCAGTTCAGAGAATTGGGGCTACATTGTTGTCATGCTAGCTCTAAGCATGACAATCCCACTTGGACCATGTAATTGCAGAATCCTTCTTCAATGTATTGGCATTATTATTCGAAGATATTTAATGTAGGTGGCTGGGGCCCTGTCACAGGGTGACCTACTCTTGGGGAAAAAAAGTAAGGGACACTTTGGCGTGGGTGACTGTACATACTGGCGAACCTGTTAGACTGGGGGGGTTGGCGGGGGGGTGGGGGGTTGGCGGGGTGGGCAGATGTGTATGGGGCAGGATGTTGCTGTTGAACCTGTCAGACCTGGCAGTCAGGAGCAGTGCAAAAGTGCAAATGTGTACTGCGCATGCGCAAAATTTAAAGGTCTTAAATACGATAAAACAGTGTCCCAGCAACCTACAATCCGGGACACAGGACAACTGCCTCAATTATGGGACAATGACATGAAATCCAGGACAGTTGGTCACCCTTCCTGCCAGCTGCAGAGCCGGTGAGAGCTCTGCATCGGCTCTTTCCAGGAAGGCCCTTAACCAGGAGCAGACAGCCTTCCCAAGAATCAAGGACCCTGGGGTCGGATGTCCCTCTGGCTGGGAGCTGCCAGCCAGTCACAAGCCAGTAGCTCTTCATTGCTCAGCAGCGCCACTGCAGAAGCATTTGCTGCTGCCAGTAATGCAACCACCTGCGACCCAGGATTGTCGAAGGACAAAGGCCAGGTGAGTATGGCGGAAAGGGGATTGCAGGATAGGTGTTGCAGGGGAGCACGGAGGGGGGGTTCAGCAGCAACACTGATGCAAACTGTGGCTGTTGAGTTACTGGAGCTTATCAGGACAGACATTTCTGTAGAGTGCTGGTCTTGAGATGACTGAGACACTTTGTTGGAAATGATTAGTGAGGTGAACAAGTGGCGTTTCTTTGTGTTCTTTCTCATGATGGCTCCAGGTTTCTGGGCAGAATTGCTGTGCACAGCCTCTGAGGGGGTTGGCTCTCAGTGAGCCCCCCATTCCAGACCCTATCTCTCCATCAGACACTGAGTGCCTCTGAACAAGGGCCCCCCTCACACTAGAAGCCTGCAAGCAATCACCTTCGACCTGAAAAGTGCCCAGTCTACCTCAGATTTCCCTGGAAGGGCCAGGCATGTCAAAAATTTGAGCAACAGGTAAAGCTAGCTGTTTCACGCTGCTACTATGCAGTAGCAACACAAGTGGTATTCGCCACTAACAGGATGCTGCCATCAAGCCAAAAAAATGTTCTCCCTATCAAACAAATGAGTAACGTAGTATATGAATTTCAGTGCCAGTGTGACACTAGGTATCTAGGCCATACATCCCAAAGACTGGTGCATTGTATCAAACAGAATGTCCCTTTCGCTGTTCGCAATGGGCAGGGTACAGACTGTACTCAACCAGCCCGTGCTTGCAAAACTCAAAACACAGTGTCCAATATTAGATGTGATTCTGCGATTGGACAACATTTGCTAAATAATCCTCAGCATGCTAAGAATTATACTGACAACCAATTTAAGATTGTCAGTTGGGCTCACAGTGTGGTGCATTTGCGTGTACTGGAAGCTACATATATTAATACACAGAGCCCTCTTCTTTGCAGACAGAAAGAACATGTACGCACATTGCGTCTGTTTCAGCTAAATAAAATAAGTGATAGCTATTTGCTGGTTCATTCTTCAGGGAAATGCCTTGATCAACCAGTATCAAGCTGCCTAAATTGCAGACAATGCTTGGCAGTTAACTGTCATTCAGCATCAACTGGTGCATTCTCCAAAGCAATGTCTTTACCAATCAGCACTCTCTTCTCAAACAGTATAAATTTGCTGTCTCCCTTGGATTTGTATTCTTGTGAAATACCCTGATGGGTGTAAGACAAAAAGCTTCAACAAAATTGTCTCTTTTATCAATACTCAAGTTCTGTACTACCAAATGACTATTTGTCTGTGGTTTCCTGCCCTATCTGCGGTGGGTCCTTCCAGCCACAGATCTACCTTAGCAGTCACCTGCGTACCTGCCGGAACCCTACTAAACACTCCAGTTGATAGACATAGTCATCTTCGCCCCGAAGGATGAACAAAACTAGTGTTTTATACAGTTCTAGCATAACCTCCCAGCTCTTATAATCCAGGCCTCGACCAATAAAGCGAAACATCCCATTTGTCTTATTGACACCTTCTCCAACTGTCCTGCTACCTTCAGGGATCTGTGGACATACACTCCAAGGTCCCTCTGTACCTCCCTACTTCTCCAATCCCACCATTTATTCTGTATTCACTTGCCTTGTTTGTCCTCTCCAAATGCACACAGTTCTCCAGATTGAATTCCATTTGCCATTTTTCTGCCCATCTGATCAATTATTGATACCTCCCTGCAGTTACAGCTTTTTTCCTCACTATCAACCACACAACTAATTTTTGCATCATCTGCAAACTCTTTGATCCTGCCTCCTACGATTAAATTGAATCATTGACCTATACCATGAAATCAAGGGATCTAGTATTGAACACCCCAGAACCCCCGGGGAAACAGCCTTCCGGTCACAAAAGCATTCATTTACCATTACCCTTTGCTTCCTCCACAGAGCCAATTTTGGATTCAACATGCCACTTTCCCTTGGATCCTGTGAGTTTTTAGTTTTCTGACCTATAGGCTATATGGGACATTTTCAAAAGCCTTGCTAAAATCCTTGTAGACTACATCAACCATGTTACCCTAACACCCTTCCTTGTTACCTCCTCATAAAATACAATCAAGTTAGCAGACATGACCTTGGGGTAAATTTCCAAGGGCGTTTTTCTTCTCATCCGCTGTCACTTTGGCAGAGGAGTCACAGAAACCTTGGAAAACAGAATAAAGACATGCACACTGTTTATGACATTTTTCCAGGGCTCCTATGGCTGCAACTGCACATATCAGCAACAAGCAATACTTAGACAATGCTGATACAGCTATGTGACAAACAAACATGAAATACAAAGCAAAAATGTAATCCTAAACTGCTGATTACACTGTTAATAGTCAAGCTTCTAAAGGCCAGAGCAGGAATCCCAGGTGCACCCATTTTAAAAAGGCAAGCAGCATTGGAAGATTGAGCAGATGAAAAGATCACTGATTTTAGCTTGAACCAATTTACATGTTCACTACAATTAAGCAACATGACAAGGCTTATAAACAATTTGTGAGAGACGTCAATGTTTTTTTTAAAAATGAGATCACTGAATACTTTCTTTGAATGTAATGCCTTGTGAATCAGACACTTGGGCCCACTTGTCTGATGTGTAAGGCTACTCTTGTAACATGTGGGTATACTCAAAAGAATTATCCATAATTAAATCACCCATTGAAAGCACTCCACACCATGTTGATGTTTCCTTTGGTTTCAATAAATATAAATTTAAAAATTCAAAAAATGAATTTCTCCCCATGTTATTTATGTCAGGCTTGGCTCAACTAGCACTCTTGCCTGAGTCAGAAGGTTGTGGGATTCAAGTGCCACTCCAGAGGCTTGCGCACATAGTTTTGGCTAACAGATCTGTGCAGCACTGAGGCAGTGCTGCACTGTTGGAAGTGCCAGCTTTCAGATGAGACATTATAACAAGGTATTTCTGTCCCCTAGGTGATTATAAAAGATCCAATTGCACTATTTAAAGAAGAGCAGGAAATTCTCCTGATGTCCTGGTCAGTGGATTATCCAGTTATTCATCTCATTGGTATATGTGGGACCTGGCTCTGTTCAAGTTGTCTGCTATGCTTCTCTATATTACAACAGTTCAAAATAATTTAATTGGCCATGAAATGCTTCAGGATACCCTGAGGTCACGAAAAGCATGATATGATAAACCCTTACCATTCACTACCATGCAATACATTTGAGAAATTAACCGGTATTGTTTCACTCATTTATCATGGGTTAGGGGCAAACTTATTCTTTTAGTTGTGACAGTGTTGCAATTGACAGCACTAGAGAAAGCTGGAATTAGGGGTGACGTGAAAGAATGTCTGTGTCCTTATGGAAAAAAGGGTCTTTTCCAGAGTGAAAGCTCAAATGGAAGTAAAGATGTATGAAATAGATCATATGAGAATAAGCAGTGGCCTATTGAAGTACTGTAATTTTAAAAAACTTTCACCCTGAAATGACTCTGAAAAAGGACTCCCAGTGTAACAATACCAAACTCCATTGTAACTTTGATAACTCAGGCGTGCTCACAATAGGGTTTCCAGTCGGTTTGTTTTGGCAGGGTGGGGGCAGGTTTGGCATCTCAGGCTGCCCAAATCAAAGCCACTAATCTGATGAGGAGGGGTTGGGGATGAGCTTGAGGAATTTCTATGCTGGCTGTTCCCATTACCTCAGCCTCAAAGTAATCTGGCATAAATTTGGAGGCAGATCTGCTTAGTGAGATGAAGTGTATTGGGCTCCTGAGGGGCACAATTGAGTCCTACCAAGGAGCCCAACCCATGGTGGGCACCTGGAGCACCCAAGGCAAGTTTAAAAGATTAATCATAGTATAGGCCCTTTTACAAAGCTAGCGATGTCTTCCTTGGGTGCCTACTGAACGCTGCGGAGGACTGCCATGAAGTCCTCTACCCCTGCTCTGGGCAAAGACCAGCAAGCAAGTTCACCAATCCAGCATGGGAAGTGGTGGCAGGCATGATCAGCATCAATGCCCTTGTCAGGAAAAAATAATAATTTTCATAATGTTATTGGAATTTATTGTAAAGTGGGAATTGTGCGTGAGTGTGTGTGTGTGTGTGTGTCTATATGTGTGCGTGTAACTTGATTGAATTAAAGACAGCTGGTCTGAAGGCTTTGATGTATCAGAAGAGAAGCTAGGTTTGAAATGTTAAATAGGTAAACATGGCTAAAGTTTTAGAATGTGAGGTGTAAAGCGAAAATTTGCATTTTCAGATAAACCAGAGTAATTTGAATTTCAAAAGAGGTGATGAAATGTTACACTTAGCCAGAAGAAGCCAAACAGTGTGGTTATTTTTCACAAAGCTAACTGATAAAATTGGTCCTATGAAAGATTTTTATTATTAGAAAAGTAGAGTTGAAAAGACATATTGGGACAATGGGATTTACATTAAAAAGGGAAAAGCCTGTATAAAGGAGATGAGGTTATGTGTAAGAGGAAGGAATTCTAAGATCTAACAAGTGTGAAAAGCCTCCAGCCTCTAAGCCTCAAGTTGCTATCTACACAAATTGAAGTGAAGAAAAATCACTTTGAACTCGACTGTTCAGGGTATTATGTTTCTTTTCCTGGGTCTTTTATAATCTATGTGCTTTACTATTGCCTTAATGGAGGTGTAGCTGAGAGTTAGATTAGCTAGGGGAGCTAGTAGTTATCATCGTAGTAATGTGTAAACCTATAAGTGCTTAAAATCATTTTTTTTTATTAATAAAGGTTTAATTTAGTGTTGTAAGAAACCTATAAGATTCGGTGGTCTTATTACTACTGAATTCAAGGCATGTATCTCTAAATAAATATAATTTGTAAAATAGATGTGGTAGTTGTTTCAAGTTTCCCTCTGGGATTTGAACAGCTCAGCTTTTACCATCCACTTTGCCATAACACCCTGCAGAAGAGGACAGCCACCCACTGCCAAAAGAGAATGAATGATCAACTCTGTTCCACAAGGGTAACTCATTCTTCTCATCATTCTCAACTCACACATTCACAAACCCATCACACATCCACCGGGATCTCACTCACTGCCAGTTCAAGGGACATCACCATTCAATCTCTCACATACACCTTCATCTGCCCTGCGGATTGTGTCCTCATCCCGATCATGTCACCACTCACCACCCACACGTACCAGGCGTCCTTATCATCTGACTTGACAGGTGTCCTGCTTACACTCTCTCCAGCTGTATTCAAGCAGGACAAGCTGGCACACAACAAAAGGGAGAGGTTGCAGCCTGATATCAAGGTCCTCACAGAATTTGAAAATAGAATCATCCAGCTGTCCGGCGACAATCTGGACCATTCCTGTGCTGACGGTGAGGTCAACGATGTTCAACCAGGTGAGGATCCAGCAGTTCAACATCCATCAAACAACAATACTGTGAGTCAATTCATCTATGCTGCATTTCCCTGCCATGGACTAATTACCTCTCCATGCTTTTGCAGGCACATCTGGGAAGCAGCTGAGGGAGTCCATAACCCAGGTCCTTGATTCAAGTTCCAAAGACACCTCGGAAGAAAAATCTGATGACACCATAATTGAAGTCCCGTCACAGCGCTCACCCACACCCTCCAGCAGCGCAGAGACACACACCTTGGTGGTGCCTAATTCTAGAGCAGCTTCAGGGTCACAATCTGGTGAGCACATTGCATTGTCTGATCCACAGCAGGCGGTGGCAGGGACTTCCCAGGTCCCTGGCACTCGGAGGACAGCGGGAGACCAGAAATCTACTGAGTCTGAGTCAGATGAGGAGTCCCTGGACTCGGTCATACCTCAGTTGTTGGAGCTGCAAAGACAAGCTCGGGAACATCAGGATGGGATGTCCGCTGCACTCCTCAGATTGCAAGGCACAATGGAGGAATCTGTCCGTCTTCAGGCTGAGGTGATAGTGCCTCATGCCAACACACCGAGGTCAACACTGGTAGGATGGCGGCCGCCATGGAGACTTTGGTCCAGGACATTGGTTCTGCACTGCTGCGAGGGCTGAATTCCATCGCTGCTGTCATAGTTGGCCATCAACAGTGTCAAAGTGAGAGGGGTGCGGGGCAGCTCGATCTCACTACAGCTTCCCCTTCTCCTCAAGGAGTCAGCCAGGAGCCCTCAGGCACCCATAGAGAGAAGGATCAGTAGGTGCACACTCCAGGCCCATCCATCCAGGTGACTCCGGGAGTGTCCGGCCCATCCGAATCCCCTCTCCCTGTGACCCCAGCAGCTTCAGCTCCACAGCTCAAGGAGGATGCCAGTACCACACAGCAGGACTCTGAAAGCAGGGAGGGGCCCTCCGGTCTCAGCCCTCCAGAAGACGCCCATTGAGATCATCACAGGAGGGTGTAGCAATTAGCAGGCTGCCTCCTCCTATGCTGTGAATGTCGGGGGAGCACCAAGGCGTAGCATCAGTGTTAGGAAAGTTAAGAAGATGTAGTTGCACAGCCTGGGCACTAGTGTTAGTCACATGTATTTAATGTTCACTATTGTAAGTAAACTCCCAAGAATGTCTCTTTGTCAATGGCTCCTTGTTATCAGGAGCAGTGTTTGTGTCACTCAGATGTGAAACTTTGGTTCCTGCACAAGATAAAGGCGGGTGTCTCAGTCCAGGGCCTCTTCCCTGTGCAGTGTGCAACCTTCAGAGCAAAGTGATGGTCCGGCTTCACAAGCACTGGACACATTACTGATGCCTGCACCTCGAAGGTGCTTGTTGTTGCTGCCAGAATGTCGTGGGCAGGCGTCAGAGTTCCGTCATTCTCTCTGTGTGCTCTCAGCACCTTTGAGGTGAGGCTGGCTCAACATCTTTTCAGCATCTGTGACCGGTGACGCTGTGCTCCTGAAGGGGTCAGGTGCTAAAGACTGACAAAGGATCAGGTGCATTGAAAGTTTCATGGCTGCGTCTCCATGATATGACTCTAATCACAGAGCAGAAGTGAGCTCCCCTCAGCCAGACAGAAGTCAGACATTCACAGAGGCTATGTGATGATCTGTGGAGCATCCTCACTACATGTCATCATCATTCTCCTGGAATCTATGACTATTTGGGCCTCCGCTGTATCTCCATGACATGAGCCTGAGCACTGAGGGTATGTGCACTGCCATCAACCACACAGGAGTCATACATTCACAGATGCAAAGGTGAGGATGTCAGGACTGTCTGCACTGCATCTTGTCATCATCCTCAATGAATCTTATGGCTATGCCAGCCTCCCAAGCACGCATGCCTCATCTGGCCAGTGGGATGGCCTCATCGCCTTCGAGGACCTCACCCCCATCATCTCCTTCAACGTCCTCCTCATCGGAGGTGACATGCAACTCTTCCATCTCCTCCTCAGCCAGGTCCTCCCCCATTACAGAGCCAGGTTGTGGGGTGGCAGCAAGTGATGATGATGCGTGACACCCTCTGGGGATTGTATTGCAGGGTTCCACCAGAACCTCATTTTCAATATGCCTATGTTTTGCTCCACCAAAGTCTGGGTCGCGCAGGAGCCTCATTTTACTGTTTCCCTGCTGCAGTCTGAGGCCACCGCATGGGAGTTATCAGCCACGTCCTCTGCAGGCCGCCCTTGTCCCTGAGGAGCTGATCCTGCAGCCTCTGTGGACCCTGGAAGATGTCAGGGATTTGAGACCTGCTAAGGAGTTGTGAACACTCCCTGGGAATCATGAGACTTGTGGGATGAGTTTGTGGTGGTCGCACAGCAGCTGAACATTCAGCGACTGGAAGCCCTTGCGGTTGACATCGTTGACTGCTTGTTGCCATGGAGATCTAAGCACCATGTAAGTGCAGTCGATGGCACCCTGCTCCTGTGGAAAACCTGAGATCTGCTCAAATCCCAGCGCTCTTGCTTCCTGGCTTTCCTGATCCCGGGTGAAATGCACAAAGTTCTGTGCCTTTGCAAAGATGGCCTCCATGACCTCCTGGATACACCTGTGCGTGGAATCTTGCGAGATCCCGCACAGGTCACCTGTGGAGCCCTGGAAGGAGCCACATACGTAAAAATTGAGCACCATGGTCACTTTCATGGCCACTGGCAGTGGATGCCCTCTATGAACCCATGGTACCTAATCCTGCAGCAAGTGGCATATGTGACTGACCAGTTCCCTAGACATGCGCAGTCTTTGGCGACACTGATTCTCAGTCATCTGCAGAAATGACAGATGTTGTCTATAGACCTTGAGTCTAGCGAGGTGCCTATGAGCGAAAGCTCGCTGTGGAACTTCAGCTGCGTGTGTAGCTGGCCCTGCCGCCCCTTCATCTTGAGGAAGGTGCTCCTCCCTTTGCCGAGCCAGGCGCCTCCGCCACTCTCTTCTTCTTCTTCTCTGCTCTCTGAAAGCCAAGAGGCGTACCACTAAATCACCAGGCTCCATGATCCTGATGTTTTCCTTCTGCAGGATCAAAGACTGAGACGCAATGGTTAGCATGGGTGTACTAAGAACCTCTCTTGGTTAAGTCTGAAGGCCCCTTCATACATGCAGGAAAGTGTTGGCCATCACTTGTATGGCCAGCATGTAGTGCTCTCATTGGTTGTCCAAAACCCCACCCACCTCCGCCCCACACCCCTTGACCAATTGGTGGCAGCTTTGGCCATTGGACTGCATACTGTGCTCTCAGCTCAGGCACTGGCATTCTCCTAACCCACACTGCAAGGTTGCTCTGTTAGCTTGAACCATGGGGGATATTGGTCCAAACTTAATAAAGACATTGCAAGGGGCTGTGAGCGCCTCCACCAGTGACTGCACCATGGCCACCTTTCACAGGGGGATTGTACTATTTGCCCAGTCAGCCAATTGTTCTGCTGCCCCCTAAAATTCACATTAGTTTTCAGCCTATGCCCGAGGGGTGATAAGTTCTAGAGCATTTGGTGACACTTACATGTTTTTGCGTTACTTAAGTGGGCAGAAAGGCTACAGAGGCCCGACTCTAAGCATGTCAATGGAGCTGCAGCTGAACGGTCTCAGCTGTGGAAGAATGTTCACTTTTGACAAACTTTACCAAGTGCATGGCCACTTCCCTCACCACCCCTCATCCCACACAGCCCAGCATGTGCCTGAGTATTTCCTTCAGTCTGTCTGTGTTGCCTTGAACCCCACCCCCCTGCCTGCACCCCCTTCCTTGGTCTGACTCGCACTGGAGCCCTTGCCTCAGCACCGCACTGAAAACCAGTGGGGAAAAAGTGACTTGCCTGTGTCCCCCGCAAATTCGCAGCGCCTCTTCCTTGATATCCTGCAGACGATGCTTACAAGCACTGCACAAGGTTGTGTGCACTCACCTCCAAGTTCCCCTCAAAGTTCAGGTCGCCAGGTGCATGCCTTTTAAAGGTAGTCATGAAGCACACTTCTGAAGTCACACCGATGTGGGCGGTAAATTTGACATGGTGGGGTGGGTGGTGATTCCGGTGAGCAGGGCTTATAATTAGAAGCAAATGTATTAAAATGACGTTTCTGGCGGCAGGAAACGCTGCCCACCATTGACAAGGGGAGCGGACAATCGCAAACTGGTTTCACGATGGCAGAAAACCAATTTTTGACCTTCTCACCATATTGTCCACCCCACCTACCATGTTGCCCAACGCCGAAAATTACCGGCTGCAGAGCTTGTTTCTGAATACAGCACATTTGATGCACAGAATGGAGGGACAGAGGCTCAGGCGCTCCATTCCCAACTTCCTGATAGCTGCATTACCAAATTTAAATAATACAAAATATACAAGGGGAGTTCAGTAGGAGCCAGTAATTTGGTGATCTTTTAAAGTTTTCAGCCTATAGTCTTCAGTTTCAATTGATAGTCAGACTCGGTCACCCTCAATCAAAGGGGAAGTTCATTGACCTTTCCACAATAGATGAGTTTCGACAGTACTTTGGCAGGCAGGTGGCAAATGTGGAATGCTTCACCATCCTGTGAAGGAAAAGTTGATTTGGATGATTAAGCACTGCAGTAGAAAATTTCCTGCCAACTGACCACAGCACAGCACAACACAGTGCAGACAGCATCTGTGGAGAGGTTAAGTCCCTATATCCTACCCTTCTGCAGGTTGAAGCAAAATGTATGACAATGGCAGGTAGAAGTGTGTATGTGACAGGTAGAAGTACAGAAGAAAATTATATCTAGGATACTTGAAGGAAAAAATGTGCCTAAAACAAACAGGAGCAATCTATGTTAACTGTCAGTAATCTAATCTCTGTCATGTCCATTAATCTTTGCATCATTTACAAGATGTTTGTGTTGCTAACCATATGTTCCTGTTTATTCAGTGGAGTAAAAATTAAGTGAAGGCAACTGATTTATGATATGTGACAGTGTTTTGCCTGCTTTAGTTGTAATGAAAAATACAGAATGTTCATAAAATCTGTAAATTCAACAAACTAATTATTAATCTTTAAGTGAACAATTGGAATTTGGAACTGGGGAATTGGTAAGCAGAATAATCTTGGAAAATTATAGCGTAGGAAGCACCATGCGACCAGTTAAGCTTTGCTGGCTCTTTGGAACAGCAGTCACTCTGATTCCCCCCATCCCTGTTGTTTGTTGGTAACTCTAAGTTCCTCATCCTCGAGTACCTATTCAACTCCCTTTTAAAATTATTTGTGGAATCAGCTTCCACCACCGTTTCAGTAAAACATTCCAAATCCTGACTAGATTTCCGAGTGAAAAAGAATTCCCGTCACCCCTCTAGCTCTTTTGCCAATGATTTTAAATCCATGTCCGCTGGTTATTGACCCACTCACCAGAGGGAATCCTGTCATCATCTTGGAAACTTCTACAGGAAAGCACCATTGTGGTAATGCTACTGGACTAGTAATCCAGAGACCTGGACTCTTGCTGTGCAGACATCAGCTCAAATCCTACTGGTGGAATTTATACTCTTTTAATTAGTAAACCTGGAATAAAAAGATAGTTTCATTAATAATGACCATGAAATACCAGATTGTCATGAAAACCCATCTGGTTCAGGGGAGGAAATTTGCTGTCCATACCTGGTCTGGCATACATGTGGCTCCAGATTCACAGCAATGTCGTTGACTCTTAACCACCCCTCTGAAACGGCCTAGCCAGTCACTCAGTTGTAGGCAGCTTACCACCGCATACTCACATCACTAGAGAAATAGAAAAGAAATTAGGTCAGCTCAACTTTCCCTGTTCCAGTTGGGGGCACATGGGATTGGGGGTAATATAGTGGCATGGATTGAGAATTGGTTAGTAGACAGGAAACAGAGAGTAGGAATAAACAGGACTTTTTCAGAGTGGCAGGCGGTGACTATAGGGGTACCGCAGGGATCAGTGCTTGGGCCCCAGCTATTCACAATATATGTCAATGATTTGGATGAGGGAAGCAAATGTAACATTTTCAAATTCGCTGACGACACAAAACTTGGTGGGAATGTGAGCAGTGAGGAGGGTGTTAAGAGACTTCAAGGCGATTTAGACAGGTTAAGTGAGTGGGCAAATACATGACAGATGAGGTATAATGTGGATAAGTGTGAAGTTATCCACTTCGGTAGGAAAAACAGAATGGCAGAGTATTGTTTAAATGGTGATGGATTGGGAAATGTATTGGGTAGTCTTGTACACCAGACACTGAAACCAAGCATGCAGGTGTAGCAAACAGTTAAGAGATCAAATGGTATGTTGGCCTTCATTGCGAGAGGACTTGAGTACAGGAGCAAGGATGTCTTATTGCAGCTGCACAGGGCCTTGGTGAGACCGCACCCAGAGTGTTGTGTGCAGTTTTGGACTCCTTACCGAAGAAAGGATATACTTGCCATAGAGGGAGTGCAGCGAAGGTTCACCAGACTGATTCCTGGGATGGTAGGACTGTCGTATGAGGAGAGATTGGGATGGTAGGACTGTCGTATGAGGAAAGATTGGGCCGACTAGGCCTGTATTCACTGGAGTTTAGAAGAATGAGAGGGGATCTCATTGAAATGTAAAAAATTCTGACAAGGCTGGACAGAATGGATGCAGGGATGATGTTTCCTCTGGCTGCGGGGTAGACCATTTAAGAGGTCAGTGTCAGGATGCGGGGTAGACCATTTAAGACTGAGATGAGGAGAAACTTCTTCACTCAGAGGGTGGTGAACCTATGGAATTCTCTACCAAAGAAGGCTGTGGAGGCCAAGTCACTGAATATATTTAAGAAGGAAATAGATAGATTTCTGGACTCTGAAGGCGGCAAGGGGTATGGCGAGAGAGTGGGACTGTGGCATTGAGATAGAGGATCAGCCATGATTATATTGAATGGCGGAGCAGGCTCGAAGGGCCAAATGACCCACTCCCGCTCCTATTTTCAAAGTTTCTATGCAACCTATCCTCTCAACTGAAGTTCTTTATCCCTTGTAATATTGTAATTAGAGAAAAATTATAGAAAGTGAATATGTTTTTAGTTAATTTTAATGCAATTACTAGATGATATGAGATCACACACATTGGGCACTGCTTCATTCCATGGCCCTGGCTTAATCCACCTTTAATGCAAAATTCACAAAGTCAGCAGAATTTCATACTTTTTAAATTCTTTCACAGGAAGTGGGCATCGCTGGCTAGGCCAGCATTTGTTGCCCATCCCTAATTGCCTTTGAGAAGGTGGTGGTGAGCTGCTTTCTTGAACCACTGCGGTCTTTGTGGTGTAGGTACATCCACAGTGCTGTTAGGGAAGGAGTTCCAGGATTTTGACCCAGCAACAGCTAAGGAACAGCGATATATTTCCAAATCAGGTTGGTAAGTGAGGGGGACTTGCAGGTGGTGGCATTCTCATGCATTTGTCGTCCTTGTTCTTCTAGGTGGGAGGGGTTGCAGATATAGATGGTGCTGCCGAAGGAACCTTAGCTATTTGCTGCAGTGCATCTTATAGCTGGTACACTCTGCTGCCACTCTGCATTGGTAGTGGAGGGTATGAATGTTTAAGGTGGTGGATTGGGTGCCAATCAAGTGGATTGCTTTGTCATGGATGGTGTTGGACTTCTTGAGCGTTGATAGAGCTGCGCTCATCCAGCCAGGTGGAGAGTATTCCATTACAATCCAGACTCATGCCTTGTAGATGATGGACAGGCTTTGGGGAGTTACTCATGGCAGAATTCCCAGCCTCTGTCTTGCTCTTGTAGCTGTGGCATTTATATGGCTGATCCAATTCAGTTTCTGGTCAATGGTAACTCCCAAGATGTTGATTATTGAGGATTTAGTGATGGAATGTCATTGAATGTCAAGGGGAGATGGTTAGATTCTCTCTTGTTGGAGATGGTCATTACCTGGCACTTGTGCGGTATGAATTTTCCTTACTACTTATCGGTCCAAGCCTGAATGCTGTCCAAGTCTGCATATAGACATGGGCTGCTTCAATATCTGAGGAGTTGCAAGTGGTGCTGAATACTTTTGGAGTAATTGCCTAAAGTAGTGTACACCCATTTTTATGCAACAAGCATATTATACTTCGAAGTAATATTTCAGATGAGGACAACAATAAATATTCTTCCTGTAGGATGATTTGTGGATGGTGTTATTCTGAATTCATCTATTTTACAACATTTTAGTGTGAAACACTTAAATAAGCAAGGAATGTGAACAGCTACATTTTTGTATAATTCATCTCCTAGAGAAACCTATTATGACCATGAATGGCTACTATTCCTTATTGTACCAATTTTCTCTTTTTTGTGTTTTTTAAGTTATGTTTTTCAAATGCCGATTAATTAATTAACATTTCTGAAAAGTTATAGATTGTAAAGTCTTTAAACTAAACAGTTTTCCTAATCTGAAAAGTTAATCTCTAGTATACAGTGAGGCCTTGTGGCACAATGGGTAGCATCCCTTCCTCTGAGCCTGAAGCTCCAGGTTCAAGTCTCAATCCTGGACTTGATGGACAAGGAAAGTGTGTTCATAATGTGGCAAAGCAGGGTGCGTATCAACTTGTAAACGCTTCCAATGTGCCAATGGCAGGCAGTAAGAATGGGAGAGATTCCTGGTCAACCATATGATATAAAGAATGTTAGAATCTCTACCATCACTATCCATAACTCTAGGCTATAACATGCATGCAAAAGTTTATGTTTCACAGCAATTTGGACTCCATGAGGGCCAGTTGGCTGGATGGCCAACAGCATGGGGTTTGGTCCCTGTTCCATTTGGGGTGGATTTGAGGCCTTTCTCCTTGCCTTATCTGTGATGGAGGTTGTGGTGCTATGGGTTAGACCTGCCTTCAGGCAAAGAACTGAAGAAGCACCCAATTCTACTAAAGACAGAAAGGGACCCCTTTAAATTTAAGTAGCCTAAAGGCCTGTTCAATATTTCAATTTTGCATTTGTTTTAAAACTTCAACCAGTAGCAGAGAGATCAGCAGAAGACTGTAGCCAGTTATCTACTCTCTGTTATAAATGATCCTGAACATAGACACTCAACAATGATGCAATGTGTCTGAAACTGAAGATGGTTGATGAGAAGAAACCAGCTCCCAAGAAGGGAGCCAAGAAAGCCTTAAAGAAACCGTCAGGGCGGCAAGAAGCGGCGAAGGTAGAGGAAGGAGAGTTACTCCATCTACATCTACCAAGTGATGAAGCAGATTCACCCCGACACCAGCAACGCCTCCAAGGCCATGGCCATCTTGAACTTGTTCGTGAATGATATTTTCGAGCGCATCGTGGGCGAGGCTTATCGCCTGGCCCATTACAACAAGGGCAGCACCATCAGCTCCTGGGAGATCCAGACTACTGTGTGCCTGCTGCTCCCCGGGGAACTGGCCAAGCACGCCGTGTCGACAGGGACAAAGGCAGTGATCAAGTACACCAGCTCCAAGTAAAACTCTGCAATGGACAGAAAAAACATTCAAAACGCAAAAAAAAATCAGGAGTCTTCTATTGTGGAAAATTTAATCAGCATATTGGGTTGAACTGGACCATTCAGAATAGGAAGGTTCCAGGTTCAACAATCGTTCTGCACTCAATGAGTTGGGCTCACCTGTGGGAGCGATGGTGGAAAATCATAACTGGCTTCAGCATCCCTTGGCTAGGAAGGGGAAAAATAAAATCAAAGCAAAATGCTGCGGATGCTAGAAATCTGAAACAAAAACAAAAAGTGCTGGATAAACTCAGCAGGTTCGAGTTCTGCTCGGATTTCCACAACTTCCTTAATTCTCCTGTCACATGACAGGAAGAGCTGGGAATTCAGGCAAATCATATGAGCTATGAGTCTACTATTAATATCTAAAAGCACGCTTTGGGTCCCAACAAGATCCTATCCCATTCTTATATGGATTGTGAGTAGGAAAACAGATTGATTTTATTTTACACACAAAAACAAAAATTGCTGGAAAATCTCAGCAGGTCTGACAGCATCTGTGGAGAGGAAGACAGACTGATCTTATTTGCTCGCCATCCCATCACCTTGCCGCTTCAGCATGCCGGGTGCCTTATTTAAATTCCAGACGCATGCACACACCTCAGTGCTTCCAGCCCACAACAGCTGTAAGGAAGATGTCCATTAAAGACAAAAAGACTGCAGCAACGCCTTTTGGATGCCATGGAGGCCCGCTGCAATGTCCTGTACCTCCGCTCTGGCCACAGGATGGGCAGCGGCATGACCAACCAGGCTTGGGAGGCAGTGGCAGTGGTGGTCAGCACCAATGTCCTTCAGAAGAGGACAGGAGGACCACCCAGTGCCGCAAGAGGATGAATGATCTCCTCCGTTCTGCCAGGGTAAGGTTGGACATCCAATGCAGATAGAGGATGAATGATCTCATCCGTGCAGCCAGGGTAAGGCAACCATCTCATCACTCTAAATTCACACACTCAAACCCATCACACATTCACTGGCATCTCACTCACTGCCAACTCAAGGGACATCACCACCCATTCTCATACACACACCCTCACATGTACATCTGGCCTCATCTCCTCTGGAGACTGCCTCCTCAGCCCTCACCACCTTGAGGCCACTTGCACAGATCAACATGTGCCCCCACACACACCTTGGGATACCCTCCTTCCCCAGTACAGCTCTCGTCCTGCAGCACCTTCCCTTGCATGAGGCCACTTCTCCCCCTTCCTCAGCCAAGACCTTGCCCTGCAGCAGCTGAAAAGCCACCCACATATGGCTGATGTGGTAGGCAGAGACCTGCCTGTGAGCCCCCCCTAAAAGTGATGGGGTGCTGTCTGTGAAGCCTGGTGCTGATGACTGCGAGTGCTGACTGAAGCAAGGTAGGCAAACAAACCTTGAAGTCCCGAGCAAGGTGCAGCTCGCCAGGTGCACACCTTATATATGCTATTGTGAAACACGTCGCTGTGTTTTCCCACTGATGTGGGTGGGCAATGCAGCGGGTGGGGGGAATGAGTCAGGCAGGCTAGCCTTATGATGATATGCTGATGCATCACAATGAGGTTCCCGACCTCCAATTGTGGAGAGCGCGGCCCGCCATCGATGGGCTGAGCGGACAACCACAAAATGGTTTCACAACGTCATGAAACCGATTTTTGGCCTTCTCGCCATATTGTTCGCTCATGCCACTGAACATGTCCGACGCCAGTGGGCATGGAAAATCCCGGCCAATATCTCGAACAATACTCCTTCAGTACTGCATTGAAAAGTCGTTGGCCTGGATCATGTACTCTAGTCCTGGGCTGGGGCTTGAGCCTACAGCCTCCTGGTTCATAAGTGGATGTGTTACAACTGAGTCAACCAGATCCCCTACCTCTCCACCGCCTCCATTAATGACTAATGCCAGTGTAACCAGCCACATAAGAACTATTCAATTTAATTTTCCTATTCCTCCCTTGTAATAAGCAAAAAAAAAAAAGCCCTAATTATCGGACCAGTGTTCATTCTGTGGTCCTGTTTATTCTCTTGAGTTCTAACTGGCTGCCCTGTAACAGAACAAGACAGCGTTGTGACAAGGAGGTAGAATTGCACTGAGGTCCCTCATAGGAAAGAATGTGAACAGCTATGCTCCAGCTCATCTTTTCCATTAGTCTCTCTCAAGCTGCACTCTGGCTGTTAATGGTGCTAGCAATTGGCATTAATAACGCGGCACTTGCATGGAGTTCAAAAATAATTCCCCTAATTAAATAGATACTGCTAATAGTTGCTGCTCCATTTAGAGCAATTATTGTATCTCTGGTTGCCTTATCCCTTTCATGATGCCCAAGTGCTGCATCCTGGAACTTTGAAATGATGTGTTTTAAGCTTCAATAATGCCTCGGTTAGACTTAGAGGCACAAAACGCAATCATTGCAAATGGATATACTTGTACTCCACTGAGAACAGATTTCATGCCTGACTGAGAAACCCCATACTCAAGGGAACAAACTGTCAACAAGAAGGAAAATAACTGAGCCGAAGAAAACATGGATGTGTTTGCATATGTGTATGTGTGCTACAAAAAGAATTAAATGCGAGAAGGAAGAGCAAACTCATAGACTCATAGATGTCTACAGCACAGAAGGAGCTCATTCGGCCCATCGTGTCCCTGCCGGTCAATAAAGATCTGACTGCACCAATCCATTTTCCAGCGCTTGGCCTAAACCCCTGGAGGCTATGGCAATGCAAGTGAATATCTAAATACTTCTTAAATGTTACGAGAGTTTCTGACTCAACCACCCTTTCAGGCAGTGAGTTCCAGACTCTCACCACCCTCTGGGTGAAAAAATCCTCCTCAACTCCCCACTTAGCCTTCTACCTCTTACCTTAGATCTATGCCCCCTGGTTATTGACCCCTCTACTAATGGAAAAAGTGCCTTCCTATCTACCCTATCTATGCCCCTCATAATCTTATACACCTCTATCAGGTCCCCTCTCACCTTTGTTGCTCCAAGGAAAACAACCCTAGCCTATCCAATCTTTCCTCATAGTTCAGACCCTGCAGCCCAGGCAGCATCCTGGTAAATCTCCTCTGCACCCTCTCCAGTGCAATCACATCCTCCCTACAATGTGGTGACCAGAACTACATGCAGTACTCCAGTTATTGCCTAACCAGTGTGGAAAGGGATAACTTTAAAAAATTATTTGTAAACTGTTTTGGAAGGCTAGAAATTCTGAAAATAGATAGACGATTTAGAGCACAATGCAGAGTCCGAGCGTTTTTTAGGCACTA
The DNA here is from genome assembly GCF_964194155.1 of Cetorhinus maximus. Taxonomy (NCBI): domain Eukaryota; kingdom Metazoa; phylum Chordata; class Chondrichthyes; order Lamniformes; family Cetorhinidae; genus Cetorhinus; species Cetorhinus maximus. The sequence goes on along the minus strand of NC_135882.1, from coordinate 82,169,507 downwards.
CTTGCCAAAGAACTCTGTTGGTTGAGGAAAAAGTCAATTTTTAAAAAAAAATTGGCCTTTGTTCTCCTTCACAGATAAGGATAATTGGTAATAATGACACAAAATGGAAGTCCTGAAACAGTAGTTTACTGAAGGTGGGCAGAGGTAATGTTTCCAAACCTGGTGCACAGGTAGTGTATGGCCCAAGGAAGAACTGGTTAACTTTTGGCAAAGATTTGTATCTGCATCCCAGAATTTTATAAAGGGTCTGTTAACATTGGGAGATAGGGAAAATTGACTTTTTTTTAGAATGTTGTGGGCTGTTTTATTTGAAATGTTGTTGATTGTTTTAAAATGTTGTGAGTCATCTCAGCTGCTGTGGTGGAATTTGTCACAGATGTCAAAATGTGAACAGAGTTTTCAGAGCAGGTTGTTGGATGTGGATTGACCTGAAGCATCCTCAGTGAATTAGAAGCTCCTAATAAAAAGTTTTCTTTTTTCAGCTTTATAGTTAGAGAGCATCAGCTAAGTCTCAGAAAAGCCTCAAGGAAGAGCTGTAATTGCAACAATGCTGAGTTAACACAGCTCGGTGGAAGTATGTGCTCTCCTGACTGCCCTCTTCACTAATCTACATGCATTTTCAAAAAATCAATTTTTCCACAACTACATAACCTCACAATTTTCTTAAAGTAATATAATAATAGTAATATTGCAGTAACAATAAATTTAGGGAATGTAAATAGAACAAATACTAACTTTGCTATTATGCAGGATAAAGAAAAATAGACTACAGTACAATAACATGGAAAAAGGGAATAGGCAGATATCTTTTTACATCACAAAACAAAAACAGAATTACCTGGAAAAACTCAGCAGGTCTGGCAGCATCGGTGGAGAAGAAAAGAGTCGACGTTTCGAGTCCTCACGACCTTTCAACAGAACTGAGTATAGTTAGGAGAGGGGTGAAATATAAGCTGGTTTAAGGTGGGCGGGGGGAGAGAGAAGTTGAGTGGGGGGGGGGGGGTTGCGGAGGGGGGTGGTGGTTGTAGGGACAAGCAAGCAGTGATAGGAGCAGATAATCAAAAGATGTCACAGACAAAAGGATCAAAGAGGTGTTGAAGGTGGTGATATTATCTAAGAAAATGTGCTAATTAATCTTTTTACATCGGTGTGCTTATCAAGATGTTCTGCGAACAGTGCCACCATGTGGTAAAATTCTGAATATGTAATAATTGGATAAAGAAATGTTATAGGGCACAACCATATGTGCACAGTATATATCACCTTAAATTGTGTTTTGGAGTTACTATACAACAATGTATTCAGTTTGAAGCAAATAAGGGAATGTTTGAACAGTTAAATAGGAACTGAAGAGGTATGACCATTAGCCATTTACTTTACCCATTAATCTATCTTTCCTTTTCAGATGCTAACTGATCTACTATATATTTTCAGCATTGTACGTGGTTGTTAATCCATTTATATCTACTGTATTCCTTTTTGGAACTAACTATTGGCTGTAAATTAGTAATTCTAGTGATGATATGCAAACTTGCACCGATTCCTCAGGGGCAGGCAGCGCCATGGGTTGCTACCCATGCAGCGCATGTGGCATTCCTCATTGATATTATTGAAGAATACAGCACGGGCTGTGTAGGCAGTGGGGCAGTGGTCTGATGCACTGCATGCTCTTGAGAAATTGACCAGAAATGGTGCTGCACAGACAAATTTGTCCCCCATAATCACGGGTTGGATTTTCCAGTCCTGCCAGCTGTGGGCATCATGCCAAGCGGGACTGGAAATTTCGGAGTGCAGCCAAAAGTCATTTTCATGCTGGCATGAAAATGGTTCACAATTTTCTGCTCCTGAGTTTCATGGTGGGTTGAGTTGCCTGCCATGCCATATTGGGAAACACATATTCATGCCTTTGCATCTCATGGATGCTCATTAAAAACCCTGCTTGCTGGAATCACACCCCCAATCTAAATCAAATGGCCACACTGGCGGCTAATTAAACTGACATAAATCGAGACCAGATCTAACAGGCGTGCACCTGGCGGACTGCACCTCCCTCGCTACTTTGAGGTTTGTGCGCGTTGTGGCTACCTACCTTTTACTGCCCTGGGCTCGCGGCTCCTTCGACTCTATGTCAAGGCTCCTCAGGCAAGACCAGCGGGAAGGGAAGGAAAAGGGTGGTTTGTAAGGCACATGCTTGTCTGGGAGGGGGTTAGACAAGACAGAGGCAAGGGAAGGGGCTGGAAGACACATACTTGACTCGGGGGAGGGTTAGGATGAGACAAGACAGTGGCTAGGGAAGGGGCTGACAAAGGCATGGTCAGTCCCTCACACATTTCGATCCTGGGGGTTGGTGGAATGGTGTTGGGCTGCAGATGGCAGAGTCACAGTCAGAGGAGGCACCTGCAGCCTGTAAATCGGGAAGTGGTAACTAAGAGGGGGGCACCCAATGGTCTCATGGTGGAGGGTCTTGGTAGGTCACTGTCTATAGGGCCTCAATATGGGGAGGGGTGATATCAACATGGGGCATCAGGACATCCACAGAAAATGGTTCATGGGGAAAACAGGGAAATCCACAAGAATGACTCCAGGGTTAGAAGGGGAAGAAAGAGAGTGATCAAAGGGAAGGAAACGTGCACATGATGCTCTTTCAGGATAATAGGAGGGTCAAGGGTAGGGGGGGTTGGAAGGTGGTCTCAGAACCAGAGCAGCACCATTTTGCCAGCCGATGGTGAGACATGCATACATACATACGAAGATACATATGAATTAGGAGCAGGACTAGACCACTTGGCCCTTCAAGCCTGCTCTGCCATTCAGTAAGATCATGGCTGATCTGATTTTAACCTCAAATCCATCTTACTGCCTTTCCCAAAAGGCTTTCACCCTCTCGCTTATCAAAAATCTATCTACCTCTGCCTTAAAAATATCCAAAGATTCTGACTCCACTGCTTTTTGAAGAATAGAGTTCCAAAAGCTCAAGACCCACTGAGAGAAAAAAATTCACCTCATCTCTGCCTTAAATTGGCAAACCATTATTTTTGAACAGTGGCCTCCTGGTTCTAGATTCTCCCACAAGAGGAAACATCCTCGTCAAATCCACTCTGTCAAGTTCCCTTGGGATCTTATAAGTTTCAACCAAGTCACCTCTTACTCTTCTAAACTCCAGTGGATACAAGCCTAGCCTGTCCAAACTTTCCTCATAAGACAGCCTGCCCATTCCAGGTATTAGTCTAGGAAACCTTCTCTGAACTGCTTCCAAAACATTTACATCCTTCCTTAAATAAGGAGACCAATACTGTACACAGTACTGCAGATGTGGTCTCAACAATGCCCTGTATAACTGAAGCACAACCTCCTTATTCTTGCATTCAATTCCTCTCGCAATAAATGATAACATTCTATTAGCTTTCCCAATTACTTGCTTTACAAGCATACTAACCTTTTGCGATTCATGCTCTAGGACACCCAGATCCCTTTGCATCTCAGAGATCTGCCATGTCTCACCATTTAGATAATAAGCTTCTTTTTTATTCCTCCTGTCAAAATGGACAATTTCACATTTTCCCACATTATACTCTATTTGCCAGATCCTTACCCACTCACCTAACCTATCTATGTCACTTTGTAGCCTCCTTACGTCCTCTTAGCAAATTTAGCAACCATATCTTCGGTCCCTTCATCCAAATAATTTATGTAAATTGTAAAGAGTTGAGGCCCCAGCACTGATCCTTGTGGCACACCATTCATTATGTCTTGTCAACTAGAAAATGGCCCATTTATGCATACTCTCTTTTTCCTGTTAGCCAGGCAATTTTCTATCCATGCCAGTATGTTACCCCATACACCATGAACTTTTATATTTCACAATAACCTTTGATGTGGCACCTTATCAGATGCCTTCTGAAAATCTAAATACTGTACATCCACTGGTTCCCCTTTCTCCACATCACATGCTACTTCTTCAAAGAACTCCAATAAATTGGTTAAACATGATTTCCCTTACACAAAACCCTGATGACTCTGCCTGATTGCCTTGAATTTATCAAAGTGCCCTGCTGTAACATCTTTAATAATAGCTTCTAACATTTTCCCTATGACAGATGTTAAGCTAACTGGACTGTAGTTTCCTGCTTTCTGTCTCCCTCTAGTGAATTTTAGAAAATTAAAACCAATGCATCAACCATCTCACTAGCCAGTTCTTTTAAGACCCTAGGATGAAATCCATCAGGACTCAGGGACTTGTCAACCCGCAGTTCCAGCAATTTGCTAAGTACCAATTACTTGGTGATTGTAATTTTCTTGAGTTCCTCCCGCCCTTCTAATTCCTGATTTACAGCTATTTCTGGGATGTTACTTGCATCCTCTATAGTGAAGACCAACACAAAACACTGGTTCAGATCATCTGCCATCTCCTTATTTTCCATTATTAATTCCCCAGACTTACTTTCCATCGAATGCAGTTGAAAAATAACCTAGGAAAATAATTGCCAGGGGAGGGGTCTGAGAGCTTGTGGGAGGAGTTGACTATTGCACTTCTGGGACAATTAATGGGGCACCCTAAAATGTTCACTTCCAGATATGGAAAGCGAGGCTCAACTGAGGCATGTTAGGAAGACTCAAAACCAATTGAAGGATTTGGGCACCTTAACTCACGATGTGCATTCTTGTGAGAATCCATTCTGGCTTAGGGCCAAATGTTGATGGGGCTTGAATGACCATTTGTCCCTCTCATAGGAATGCACAATGGTCAACAAGGATCCAATTATAAAGGGCAATGGCTTTGGTGCATAATCAAAAACTCCAAAGACCTCTACACATCACAGCTGAGAAGTTCAAGCTTTACATCCCTAAAAGATTACAATCATTACATTAGTGCAAGTTTGGGCTCTAGTTTACTTCACAGGAGGCAGTCGGACAGTGCCCTGACTGAGGCTCATAGCACCTGACAGTACTTATCCAGATCCTGTTTGTGAAAGTACTGTCATGCCATGGGCATCTGGGGCGGGGGTTGGAAAAGCTTCCAGCGAAAGACCAGGGGAATTGCAGGTGGTAGTTTTCCCATGCATCTACTGCCCTTGTCCTTCTAGGTGGTAGAGGTCATGGGTTTTGAAGGTGCTATCAAAAGAGCTTGGTGAGTTGCTGCAGTGCATCTTGTAGATGATACACGCTGCTCTTATTGTGCTCCGGTGATGGAGGGAGTGAATATTTAAGGTGGCAGAAAGGGTGCCAATGAAGCGGACTGCTTTGTCCTGGTGGTGTCAAGTTTCTTGAGTGTTGTTGGAGATGCACTATCCAGGCAAGTGGGGATTATTCCGTCATACTCCTGACTTGTGCCTTGTAGATGGTGGATAGGCTTTGGGGAGTCAGGAGGTGTGTTATTGACCACAGAAATCCCAGCCTCTGATCTGCTCCTGTAGCCAGTATTTATATGGTTGGTCCAGTTCAGTTTCAGATCAACAGTAACCCCAGTAACCCCAACTGTTGACAGTGGGGGATTCAGCAATGGTAATGCCACTGAATGTCAAGGGGAGATGGTTATATTCTCTCTTGTCGAAGAAGGTCATTGCCTGGCACTTGTGTGGTGCAAATGTCACTTGCCGCTTATCAGCCCAAGTCTGAATGTTGTCCAGGTCTTGCTGTATTTGGGCACATAGGACTATGAGTAGGAGCATGAGTAGGCCATTCAGCCCCTTGAGCTTGCTCCGCCATTCAACTAGATCAATGCCACTTTACCATACTATCCCCATATCCCTTGATATCTTTAATATGTAGAAATCTATTGATCTCTGTCTTGAACATACCCAATGAATGAGTCTCCACAACCCTCTGGGGTAGAGAATTCCCAATATTTCACCACTGTCTGAATGAAGAAATTCCTCCTCATATCAGTCCTAAATAGCCTGCCCCTATTCTGAGACTGTGTCCCGTGGTTCTCGACTCCCTAGCCCAGGGAAACACCCTTCCTGCATCTACCCTCTTGAGCCCTGTAAGAATTGTGTATGTTTGAATGAGATCACGTTTCATTCTTCTAAATTCTAGAGAATACAGGCCCAGCCTCCTCAATCTCCACTCATAGGACAATCCCACGAGCCCAGGAATCAGCCTGGTAAGCCTTTGTTGCATTCCATCTATGGAAATTATACCCTTCCTTATGTAAGGGGGACAAAACTGTACATTATACTCCAGGTGCAGTCTCACCAAGGCTCTATACAATTTCAGCAAGACCTCTTTACTCCTGTACTCAAATCCTCTTGAAATAAAGGCCATCATAACATTTGCCTTCCTAATTGCTTGCTGCATGTACATGTTGGCTTTCAGTGGTTCAGTGACATCGATTGCTTCAGTATCTGACGAGTTGCAAGTGGTCCTGGGCATTGTGCAATCATCAGCAACCATCCCACTTCTGACCTTATGATGGAAGGAAGGTCATTGATGAAGCGGCTGAAGATGATTGGGCCTAGGACACTACCCTGAAGAGCTACTGCAGAGATGTCCTGGAACTGAGATGATCGACCTCCAACAACCATAACCATCTTCCTTTGTGCTAGGTATGACTCCAACCAGTGGAGAGTTTCTCCCTGATTCCCATTGATTCCAGTTTTTCTAGGATTCTTTGATGCCACACTTGGTCAAATGCTGCCTTGATGTCAAGGGCAGTCACTCTTGCCTCACCACTTGAGTTCAGCTCTTTTGTCTATGTTTGGATCAAGGCTGTAATGAGGTCAGGAGCTGAGTATCCCTGGCAGACTCCAAACTGAGCATTGGTGAGCAGGTTATTGCTGAGTAAGTGCCACTTGATAGCACCCTTCCATCACTTTACTGATGGTCCAGAGTAGACTGATGGGGCAGTAATTGGCCGGGTTGTACTTGTCTTGATTTTTGTGGACAGGATAAATCTGGACAATTTTCCACAGTATTGGGTAGATGCCAATGTTGTAGCCGTACTGGAACAGTTGGCTAGGGACAGGGTTATTTCTGGAGCACAAGCCTACAGTACTTTTGCCAGAATGTTGTCAGGGCCCATAGCCTTTGCAGTATCCAGTGCCTTCAGTCATTTCTTGATATCACGTGGAGTGAATTAAATTGGCTGAAGACTGGGGACCTCAGGAGGAGGCCAAGATGGATTATCCATTCATCAGTTCTGGCTTAAGTTAATTGTAAATACTTCAGCGTTGTCTTGTTCACTGATGTTCTGGGCTCCCCCATCCAAGGATGGTGATGGTGGTGTCTGGGACATTGCCAGTAAGATATGATTCCATAAGTATGACGATGTCAAGTTGTTGCTTGACTACTCTGTGAGACATCTCTCCCAATTTTGGCACAAGCCCCCAGATATTAGTAAGGAGGATTTGCAGGGTTGACAGAGCTGGGTTTGCTGTTGTCGTTTTCAGTGTTTAGGTCCATGCTGGACCAAATAATTAATTATATCAAATAATCAAAGCAAGTAATTAATTCAATTTAAGTTCCACCAGTTGCTATGGTGAGATTTGAACTCACACCCCCAGTTCATTAGCCTGGTTTACTATTCTAGGGATATTATCACTATGCCACCACCTCCCCATGTTCTAGTTTTTTGTCCACTTTACCTACCTCCTCTGATCAATTAATTTCAGAGTAGTTGAAATCCCCCATAATTACAATTCTATGATTTCTTTTCCTCATTTTCCTAACATATTTACATATTTCTTCTTTCACCACCCCCCCTTCCATTATTAGTGATCTGCAAACTACACCTATTCAAGTGGCTGATGCTTTTTTAAATTTCTACCTCTGACTTACTGATGGCTGTGTCACTTACTTCTACTGCCATTATATTGTTTCTAGTAAAATGATTACTGACCTTCCTTTTATCCCTCTCAATCTTTTCTAAATATGCTATACTCTGCAATGTTTAATTCAGATTTTATTCTCACCTTGTTTCAGTGAACCCTACTTGAACTGGTTTCTTACAATGAATTATTGCCTCTAGTTCTCCTGTTTTATTAGAAACTGCACATTACTGTACAAGGAGTTTAACTCACTCTTAATAGCAGTTCCTCTAACTTTATTTTTAACCATCGTTTTTCACTCTTTATTTAACTATTTATTCCCTGGCCATTTATGTCCTTCCTTAGCTTAACATTTCTTATTTTGCTTTCCTTTCCTACTTTATATATGTTTCGGCTTATTTCATTTCTTGTACATTCCTCCTCCACATCGTGCTAGTTTAAAGCCTTTGTTCCCGCATCGTGCTTTACCTTTCAGCCAAGTTGATCTAGGTTCCACTAATGCTGATCAGGAATGCTGCCTTATTGACAAGAATTCTTGTATTTGTCAGGCAACTTTATCTGGTGCAATTACAGAAAAACAAATTTTATAATTTACAGGAACGTTTGTGTGTGTGTGTGTGTGTGTGTGTGTGTGTGTGTGTTGTGCTTACATAGTATTCCTCACATGCAGGTAAGGTGGACATGAGTTTATGTAAAGGGGAGGGAAATATAGATGGAAGGGTAGGTATTGAAGGTCTGGTTAAAGAGGATGGTTTTGAGGATTTCTTGAAACCAGGAGGAATATGGCTAGATGGAGTGAATTGAACAGAGAATTCCGGAGTGTAGTGACTGAATGAATCATTGTCGATGCTAGATGAAGCAACATTCACTGTTAGAGGATGGGAGATTATGTGCAGAGATATAGAATGGGAGGAGATCACGAAGGTAAAGTAGAATCAGGCCAAGAAGAGATTTGTAAACTACAATAGTAAGAAACTGAGGGGGAAATCTTCTGTCCTCTCTGGCGATGGGTTTGGAGGTGGGAAGGGCATTTAATTAGGTGAGATGGTGGCATACTGAAATCCTGCCATCTCCCCGCCTCCGCCAGAATTAAGTTCTGAGCGGGAAGTCCCATGGTCGAACTTCCTGCCAGTTTAAGACCACTTAAGAGCCTCATCCCGCTGCTGCTGGTATTGACTTAGCTGATGGCATGCCTGTTGCCATGCGGTGTGCATGACAACTACAACTGTGCGGCCAACTTGTCAGCTCCCAGTTGGGAGGGGGTGGTGGGAAGGTGATCCTTCGATCAAAGGCACTCAGTGCCTGATCAAGGGACTTGACATTGATAAGTTGGTGGGGGAGGGGGGGTAGGGAGCCACTGAGAGCTACACCCCTGCTTTTGCTGTCAAGCCTCTGCACCCCACACCCTGTGACCCTCTATCCCACGAAACCTCCCCTGGCATTACTTACTTTTGGCCTGGGTCACTCCAGGATGCTGGGACTCTGGAGACTGTAATTTTGGCAGCAGCCACTGCTTCCCCTGTGATGCTGTTGAGCACAAGAGCTGCCAGCTTCTGATTGACTGGCAGCTCTGGGTAGACAAGACTTCTATCCGCGGGGTCTTGATTCCAGGTGAAGGCCTGCCGCTGGCCTCGCTACAGCCTGATTAGCTCGTGGTTCGGCGAGCCTTCCCGAAGAGGCAGCGCAGCTGACAGGTGAGAGCCCCGACGTCTCAACAAAATTCTACCCAGAGAGTGAGTCTGCTGGTATACCAATAAATAACCAATCAACATATTGTAGTGATTTTCAAATGGGAGCATGACAATGTAAAACAATAGAAGGAGGATATGTGTATTGTGCATAAAGTTGCGGTGAGTAATTTTTAATGCATTGACTAAAGGGCATTTTGGTTTAATGACATGGGTCACGAACAGATGTAACCATTGTAGTTATAAGTATTATTCAGCAATTCTTATGAGCATATAGATAGAAAAAAATGAAAATATTTTTCAAAATGTATAGTGAGAAAGTGCAAAATACAGGACAAATCTTCTTCTATCTTCTACTATCCTACCTGACAAGTAATCCAAGGGCAGAATTTCACAGTAGGAGTGTGCCCCGATGTCACCGCCGCCATCGCGATATTTTGGAAGGTGCGCGCTATGAGTTCGGAGGCACACCCGCCATTAATTAACAGGCCAGTTAAGGCCCGTGAGGCAACAATTGAAATCGATTTTTTGCAGCCCGTGCGATTTTCAGAGTGGTGGGCCAGTGGGTAGGCCACATTTTTAAAAACCTCATCCATGGGTGGGATAAGAGGGGTGAGTGGGCTCGCTAATGCAAGATGTTAGAACTTTAGTTTATTACTCACTGCTTCAGAGCTGCTTTGACAGTTTGGGACTCTGGAGGAGTCATATCATTTGGGGCCTTCCAAGTAGCAGACAGCCTTCCCTTACCCTGGGAATAGGGATTGTGGTCTCCACTGGAGGCACCTCCTCCTCTGAGGAAGAGAGGGCCGGAAGGCGGAGGAGGCCAGGAGTTCATTTTCAGCCTACTGGGAGCCACCTGTGGGAGGACAGGTGCAGGCACAAGGGGTACAGGGCCAAAAGGAAGTGCAAGGCAGAAGGGGCCACAGAAGACGCCACTATCCTGCTGCCAGGGTTTACAGGCAGCGATGCAGCAACCTCAATATGTCCAAGGTGCAATGCCAAAGGCAGATGCGCTTCCGATGCCTGGACCGTTCAGAGGGCGCACTCCAGTACCCCCCAGATCATGTGTCACTGACAGTGGTTGCATGCTGCGCTCTCCACAATCTGGCGCTGGAAAGGGGAGATGCAGTGGAGGAAGAAGATCTTGACGCAGCTGCTCTGGCAACAGACGATGAGTCCAGTAGCGAGTCTGAGGATGAGCATGGTGAAGAGAATGCTGAAGGAATAGACGCTGACCTGGGCAACCTCCAGGGAGGCAAGGACACCTGGGATGCTTTGATCCAATGCTCCTTCAGCTAGCCTACCAAAGATGAACCACTACCACATGCCAGGGCTGCAGGCTCCATACTCAATACTTGAGAGCAACATTTGCTTGGTCAACAACATGAACCATGTGCCATTTCAATAAAGCTCAATGACAAACAAGTCACTCATAACATCATGGGTTATCCTTCAACTGCAGAACTAATGAAGGCTTGTTGAGAACAAACACATTTACTGTCTTGCAGCCTGGCATACATAAATCGAAGTAAATGAAAAGGTGTTCAACATCACACCAACTTAAAAGTGGGGTAAAAGAAAAACACTGGTGATAAGCCTGTGATGTGCCTAAGGTGATTTACATTTACGTTTGTGGGTGCTATGTCTAGGTGCTCCCCCCTCACTGGCACCAGCGTTGGAGACAGCCTGCTCACTCTGCTGTCCTGTTGGCCTTGATGACCTTGGCGGGCGTCCTCTGGCCCGTGGAGCCTGTGCTGGCCCCACCTGGGAGGGAGCGGCCAATGGCATGGACCTGGGAGGGAGCGGCCAATGGCATGGCTGGCATCTCCCCAGTTGCCGCAGCCTCATCGGATGCCACGGTCACTGGCAGAGGGGCAGAGGAGCTGCTGCCATCATCCGGAGCACCCTGAGAGGAGCCCGCAGAGATGACAAGCAGCTCGTGCGCCAACGTGAGGTTGCTTCAGACCTCCCTACTCACCATTGGTGGATGGGCTGGGATACTGGGTGCCTAATCCATCTCCCACACTGACAGTGACCACCTGAGGGCTTGTAGGTCCGAACGCATCCCCAGGAAGCCTTGATTGTTCTCCTGGAGGAGCCTCTCCATGAGAGTTGCCACTTTCTCCATGGAGGAAGCATTGCGCTCGGCCATGAGGGTCATTGCATTGCTCATGCTCCGTATGGACTCCTCCATCACGGAAACCATGGCACGTATTTCCTCATGTATCTCCGCCAGATCCTCCCACAGACCCTGCTGGGCTTCCAGCATCTGCTGCCTCAGGGACAACTCCAGAGGAACATCATCAGCCACTGACTGAGCATGTTCCTGATCCCCAGCAGTCCTCCGACTGCTGATGCCCTGGGCACTCTCTGTCTCCGCCTGCACCTCAAGCAAGTGTGAAGCGCCCTCACTGCTGTGCACCAAAATACTAGCCGACAATCTTATTCCCACCGAAGTGCCGGTATCTGCACTGGCGCCTGCCTGGCTGAGAGGGTGTGATGCTGGTGCATCCAGATCATCCATACCCTCAGGCGTGAGCGGCGGTCCTTCGGGCTCCTGAGACCAAGGGTGTTCTGGTGAGCCTGAAAGGAAGAACAAGGACATGTGATTAGTTGAAGTCATTACACCGTTACTGTGCATGCCTGGTGCCCGGATCAGGGTGCCCTCGTCTTTCCATTATCATTGGGGATTCCATGTTGGAGGCTGGAATCAATATACAGTCAACAGTGGAAAGATTGCAATGACAGACCTCAGTGCACTGTACTCTTACCTCCCAACCTCACTGCAGCCGGTTGACCTAGGCGCACCCCACCCCAGCTCCAGTGCCTCCTGCTCCTATCTGGACATGATTAGAAGGTGAGCTGCCCTCCGCCAGTCCGCAGCCTCTCAGCATTATTGTGTACTGTCTTCTCTTGAAAGGACAGAGGAGCACTGATTAGTCCACCCTGTGCCTGCATTACCATTACAGCCCGGCCAGCCCCACCTGAGGAAAACCTTGCAAGGCTCAGCCGATTCGTGACCCTGGCACACATTCCAAGCAGCCAGGGCTCACCCCCTAGCCCAGATGCTGCCTCCATGACATTTGCCACTCACTCACACTCTAAGAACTCTGAGGCCCGGGGTGGGGGGCAGCTCCTAACTGCTGTGCTAAGTGACTCATGCCAACACGGTACTCACCCTTCCCGATCGCAGGAGGTCATTGAAGCACTTACGGCACTGCATCCATGTGCACCTCACCACATTATAGGAGCTGATCCGTGATGCCACCTCTTCCCAGGCAGGTTTGGTTAGGTGGGGAGGGCCTCCTCCTCCTGTCCCTTGGGACAAGGATATCCCAGCGTGCTGCCACCTCCTCCAAGAGGACAGCGAAGCACTCGTCAGAAAACCTTGAGGCTGACTGCCCTGCCAGCCTGGCCTCCTGCCTGCCCTGTTTGCTGACGAAGTTCTGCATTGCTGACCTGTGAAGTCAATCACAGCCTTCGGACAGCTGCCTGCACCGTTTTTGAGTAGGCTGCTGGGTCGCCATTGGGCCCAGCGGACATTGGCCTCCCATCCCCGCCTGCCCTTTCCCGCTGATCTCGAGAGATGTGCATTACGCTGGCGGGCCTTAATTGGCCCACCTGCATAAAATAGCGGTGTGCACTCCAACGGTCAGGTTCCTGACCACCCCCGCCTACTCACGCCAAGCCTGCCCACCGACTGAAAAATTCAGGCCCAAAGGTTTATCACTATTGAGTGAGAAAACATTTTACTATGAGTAACGTATCCAATTTTCTGTGTGTGAGCCTCAACAGCGTATTTTAGCCAACTATTTGAATGCTTCATATATAAGCCTCATCATTTCCTCACCAGACATCCACACATATAAACATTCAGTAAGGATCACTGATGGAAATCAGAATTCAGAACCCTGAAGTATTTTCCCTAACTCAGGTTCATCAAGGCCACTTGTAATGCCTGACAATTTACAGGAATATGTGTGTGTGTATGTGAATGAGAGAGTTGTGCTTACTTAGTAGTCCTCACGTGCAGGCAGATGACTCAGTAATTTACAATAAGCAGGTAAGGTGGACATGAGTTTATGTAAAGGGTAGGGAAATATAGATGGAAGGGTAGGTATTGAAGGTCCGGTTAAAGAGGATGGTTTTGAGGATTTCTTGGAAACAGGAAGAATATGGCTAGATGGAGTGAATTGATCAGAGAATTCCAAAGTGTAGCTCAGCACAAATCAGTGATTTAAACTGGCATCTTCCTCCTCTGTGTAACTTCTATTCACTGCCTTACCCACATGAGCCATTGGGCAACTCTAACTTCAATCTAGAAGGATGGAAGTTCAACTAACAGGAGGTATGCTTCTAGACCAGTTGTTCTTCAATATAAAGAGCACTGTGCTATCACTCATAACTCAACCCAGTACAGTGATTGGCAAATAATTTTGGTGTTCATAAGATGGTCTAAATAATTCAGTCATGTAGGACAGATTTGTGTGTTTTGTGGCTCTGAGACAAATAACTGTAAAACAAAACAAAACTATGGCAATAACAATTGTAGATATAACATCAATCAATGGCATGATGAGTAGGAGTAGCAACAAGACGTGAGGATTTGAGATTAACCTCAACTAGAATGAGTTTCTTTAGGAGATAAGAGGGAGTTTATGATCCAAGTAGAATTAGGAAAAATAGAAAAAGGTGGAAAGGAAAATGATTGGTGACAGAAGTATCAACATCTACACTGTTATTGTTGAGTATTCAGGTTCAGAAGTGGTTGTTCTACCTGCCTGTTGTTTGCAGAGTAAATAAGCCAGGCCTTTTGACACAGTGTTTATTTAATGGCCATTTAGAAAAATGATGTGTTTCATCAAGATACCTGAGTGTAGGCCATCAGTAGGGATTCCTCACCATTTGTTTTACAGTTTTTTAGATTTTTGTAGAGTTTGAAATTTTCCTTCACTATCCATCAGGAAGCAATGGCGCCCTCCTTTTTTCCTGAAGACATAGGACTTTGTTGGCATATTCCCTTAACATTATAGATGAGGCCTCAAGATTGAGCAGAGTGAACCAATTTCTTGTGGCTATTAACAACCTCTGAAAAGGCAACATTATGACCTTTAGCGTGGTCTAGCTAGGAGTAAGTTAAAGTTAGGTATGGACTCAATCTAACTGGTGAAAGCCAGATGACATAATGGAGTTTATTTTACAACTCCAGATTTTACAAATATGAGCCTAAAGAATCCTAAAATGACCAATGACTTTGCATAAAGCAAGGGGATTATAATAAATAGTGAAGTGATTCTGAACATTGAAGGAGAACTATTTGAACATGTCTTAGCCGTAAGATCAACTTACATTATGATCTTGCTGTTATTCACAAAGAACAGTTAAGATCAAAGTTGTTATTTTCCCTTTCATAGCACAGTGAAGGATGTTCCAAGCTGGAATTGGCATCCACCAAATCTCACAGGTAGTGATATATATGAACAGTTACAGATGCACTGTGTATGCACAAATTAATATCTTTGAGATCCCCCCCTTGAATCACTCAAAACCATAATACTGCATTTGGAAGCACTCACTTCCATATTCAATCGGTTAGCTCACTGTTCATTATGGTGGGCAAACTAGAACCCACCACTCTCCAATCCCCCAATACATCCTGACTCTAACAATACAATATCATCTGTGTCATTCACAATACTTCCAAAGCCAGCCAGATCGGACATCCCAAATTCATCCCTTATCCTGCCATCTGGCATATTAGTCAGAAAATTCCTTGGAACTGTTTTCAATCCGCTGATGCTACTTCACTGGAAGTGTGGCAGAAACCCCATTTACATGAAAAAATGAGGATTTCAATGCACGTATGCAGAGGTAACTCTGGCTGACTAGGAGGAATTTTCTAGTTATTTTGATGAAGATTTGCAAGAGGTTGGGTGACAAGAGAAATTAGCTCATGAATCTCATTCATTCTTACATGGACCTTAGAGCTGGAAGGGACATTTGGTAAAATTCAATATGTACTCCCATAGGTTCAACAGCTTCACGTAAGCCACATTGAGGCACACTGTCTAAAGCAATTGTAAGTAAGCCATGACCAGCCTCAAAACTCCAAGCAGCTGATATCTTCTAAACAAAAGACACAGGCTGAAACTTAGAATGATATCATAAACTGTTGCCCTGATGCCTCCTTAAATCAAAGTAACAGCTTGGCGCCTGAAATAACCTTGAAATCTGTATCTGAACACTTAAATATACCCAAGGAAAGCACAAGCTACCACAGTCAAAATTACAATGCAAGCAGTGCGGTACTGTCAAATCCACTTGCCAGGAACACCAGGAACTCTTCAATGCATTCATCAGTCTGACCAAAGCGTTTGAATCAGTAAATTGTGAGGGTCTGTGGATTGTGTACCAAAGATTTGGATGTCCAAGAACCTTCAGCACAATCTGGCAACTGTTTCTTGATGATATGACTGCAACTGTCTTGAGTAGGAGATCTGAAACAGCCACCTTCAAAATCTGGACCGAGGTCAAGCAAGTCTGTGTGATAGTCCCCATATTTACCTGACAGCAGCTATTGACCTCATCAAAGATCAGCTGCCCTCTAGTGTGAGAATTATACACTGCCTAGATGGAAAACTCTTTAACCTCAGTTACCTTCATGCCAAAGCTAAACTAATCACCATAGATATACATGAGGTACAGTTTGCAGATGATTGCAGGACTGTTGCCCACTCTGCACTGGATGTGTATGCCACTCTCGATCTCTTCAATTCTGCGTACAAAAAACTCAGCCTGTCCTTGAATGTTGCCAAAACAAAACTCATATATCAACCCAAACCTTTTTCTTTATTCATTCACGGCATGTAGGCTTCGCTGGCTGGGCCAGCATTTATTGCCCATCTTTAGTTGCCCTTGAGAAGGTGGTGGTGAGCTGCCTTCTTGAACTGCTGCAGTCCATGTGGTGTAGGTACACCCACAGTGCTGTTAGGAAGGGAGTTCCAGGATTTTGACCCAGCGACAGTGAAGGAACGGCGATATATTTCCATGTCAGGATAATGAATGACTTGGAGGGGAACTTCCAGGTGGTGGTGCTCCCATCTATCTGCTGTCCTTGTCCTTCTAGATGGTAGTGGCCATGGGTTTGGAAGGTGCTGTGGAAGGAGCCTTGGTGAATTCCTGCAGTGCATCTTATAGATGGTACACACTGTTGCTACTGTGCATCAGTAGTGGAGGGAGTGAATGTTTGTGGATGTGGTGCCAATCAAGTGGGCTGCTTTGCCCTGGACAATGTCAAGTTTCTTGAGTGTTGTGGGAGCTGCACACATCCAGGCAGTGGGGAGTATTCCATCACACTCTTGACTTGTGCCTTGTAGATGGTGGACAGGTTTTGGGGAGTCAGGAGATGAGTTACTCATCGCAGGATTCCTAGAGTCTGACCTGGTCTTGTAGCCATAGTATTTATATGGCTAGTCCAGTTCAGTTTCTGGTCAATGATAACCCCCAGGATGTTGATAGTGGGGGATTTAGTGATGGCAATGCTATTGAATATCAAGGGGCGATGATTGGATTCTCTTGTTGGAGATGGTCATTGCCTGACACTTGTGTGGTGCAAATGTTACTTGCCATTTGTCAGCCCAAACCTGCATATTGTCCAGGCCTTGCTGCATTTGGACATGGACTGCTTCAGTATCTGAGGAGTTGTGAATGGTGCTGAATATTGTGCAATCATCAGCGAACATCCACACTTCTGACCTTATGATTGAAGGAAGGTCATTGATGAAGCAGCTGAAATGGCTGGGCTGAGGACACTCCCCTGAGGAACTCCTGCAGTGATGTCCTGGAGCTGAGATGATCGACCTCCAACAACCTTAACCATCTTCCTTTGTGCTAGATATGACTCCAACCAGTGGAGAAATTCCCCCTGATTCCCATTGACTCCAGTTTTGCTAGAGCTCCTTGATGCCACGCTCAGTTAAATGCGGCCTTGATGTCAAGGGCAGTCACCCTCACCTCACCTCTGGAGTTCAGCTCTTTTGTCCATGTTTGAACCAAGGCTGTAATGAGGTCAGGAGCTGTGTGGCCCTGGCAGAACCCAAACTGGGCGTCGGTGAGCAGGTTATTGCTCAGCAAGTGCCGCTTGATAGCACTTTTGATGACCCCTTCCATTACTTTACTGATGATCGAGAGTAGATTGATGGGGCGGTAATTGACCAGGTTGGATTTGTCCTGCTTTTTGTGTACAGAACATACCTGGGCAATTTTCCACATAGCTGAATAGATGCCAGTGTTGTAGCTGTACTGGAACAGCCTGGCTTGGGGTGTGGCAAGTTCTGGAGTACAAGTCTTCAGTACTAGTGCCGGAATATGGTCAGGGCCTATAGCCTTTGCAGTATCCAGTGCCTTCAGCCATTTCTTGATGTCGCGTGGAGTGAATCGAATTGGCTGAAGACTGGCATCTGTGATGCTGGGGACCTCTGGAGGAGGCCGAGATGGATCATCCACTCAGCACTTCTGGCTGAAGATTGTAGCAAATGCTTCAGCCTTATCTTTTGCACTAATGTGCTGGACTCCTCCACCATTGAGGATGGGGATATTTGTGGAGTGTCCTCTTTCGACTAGTGGCTTAATTGTCCACCACCATTCACGATTGGATGTGGGAGGTTTGCAGAGCTTAGGTTTGATCCATTGGTTGTGGGAATGCTTAGCTCTGGTCAGCCAAATATTCCATCTCCCATATATATTGGAGGGACTCTGCATGTGTTGAGCACTTCCCATACCTTGGCAGCCACCTCCCTCAAATGGTCACTACTGACGAGGAGATCCAACACCATATCAGCTGTGCCAGTTCAACATTCTACAAACTACAGCACCAAGTGTTTGACAGCAAAGACCTACGCAAGTCAACAACAGCCCTTGTGTATAGAACAGTTGTTGTCACCACATTCCTGCACTGGTGTGAGACCTGGAATGTGTATCAGCAACACATAGGGCGCTAGAGAAATTCCATCGGCAATGCCTCTGCCATATTGTCCGGATTCAATGGGTGAACCATTGAACAAACATTAATGTCCTTCTTGAAGCTAGCTCCACTAGCATTCAGGCAAAACTCCTGTAAAACCAACTATGATGGACTGGACATTCTGTCCGGATGGCTGAAAACTGTCTCCCCTGCCAGGTCCTGTTTTCTGAACTTTCAAATGGCCAATGTTCCCCAGGAGCTCAAAGAAAACACTCCCTAGACAGTCTGAAGTTCTTGGAGTGCAGCAGCATTGACCTTAATGACCTGGGAGGAGCGTGCTACCAAACCTTTAAAATGACGACAAATTGCCCATCAAACTGCATAGCTCTTTGAGTCATAATGTCTTAATGATGAGGCAGAGCAGTGACAGAGAAGGAAACAAAAGGAAGAAAATCTTGTAATCTGTATCCCATTACCTCGTCGGGCATCCTGCTCCATATGCTCAAGATCTGTGGGTTGAGAATCAGCCTGTTCAGTCACATGACAGAACCTCACAACCTTGAGATGTCATCCTCGAATTGAGGGGCAGTTGATGACAACGATTGCCAATATGTTGAGCTTGTACAACAACTATTATCGTGGAGTCAATAAGGGTAAAATACAAGGTTAACGATTGTCACCTTAACTCAGGGAAATCTCACATTCTGCATGAAGTTATTAGTTTTGATTAGTGCAATAATTTGTCCTCTAAAACAAAAGTAAATATTTGTAGTGTACGCGACCTTCTTAAATTAACAAGCAAGTCCTCCTGGCTTTGGTCCAAAATCAAAACAAACAAAACTTAATCTCCCTCAAATAAAAAGTGTTTTTAAAAGGACATTTGTTTCTGCCAACTTTTTACTCCATAGTTATTTGTTTCTTAAACTTTTTAACTAGCCCTTCAGACATATTTTGTTTCTCTACATTCTTCAGTTGGCTCAATGCTGCAAACATTTCTGAAAAAGCACTCTGGGTTGGCTTTGTGCAGGAGGCGCACTGCTACTGGACTAAAACAGATAATATTGACTCTCTAACCCCCTGAGATCAAACAGCCTGCTATTACACTGGATTGCACTCAAACAGTTTAATAAGAGCAGAATTTTACAGCCCCGTGAGGGTGGGGCTGGGCTGTAAAATGCAGTGAGCCATTCAAAAGCCCATTGACTTCAGCGGGACCATAAAATCCCACCAGTCTAAAATCCTGCTCTAAAAACTTATTTGACTTTCATGTTAATCCTCTGACACAAATCTAATGAGGTACGACCTGGTCATATTTAACTTGTCCTTTAAAATATATGCTTGACGATTATTTTTATCTAGTGTTGCAAAGTAACTAACTTAACTCTATTTATGGAATGCTGCTTAGGAGGCTGAATAAGATCACAACATAATTATGGATCATGAGGGCCATTCTTCAGTACAGAATAGTAACTGGGTAGAAATCCGACCAATCGGCATAGCAAATCCCACCATGGCACTTTGTGAATTTGAGTTCAGTCAACCAGCAACACCCACAACTGTGAATTAATAAAATAAGAATGAAGATAAATCTGGAATAAAAAGCTACTATCAGTAATAAAAACAGAAAATGCTGGAAAACCTCAGAAGGTCTGGCAACATCTGTGGAGAGCGAAACGGAGTTAACGTTTCAAGTCCATGTGACTCTTAAGAAGTAGTTCCAGAGCACAAGTCTTCGACACTTCAGCTGGGATGTCGTCGGCCCCCACCACCACCACCCTGGGAGCAACATGTTCTGATTTTTTAAAAACACGATGAATCCAAGTTGTTTTTCTTAGCCACTTTAGCAAGTTCATGTGGAATTGATAAGTTACGTATAGGATTAGGCAACCACTCCTTGCTTACCTCACCCCAATCTACCTGTCTCTTCTTTCCTCTGGTTTAAGCTACCCTGGACATCCACTTAAGTGCTGAGTCTTCCTATGTGAATCTGAGTGACAGTGACAATAAACCATCTTGGACGTCACTCAGAACTGGATTCTATTCTCATTTGACGACTAAAAGAAAAAATCCAGTAAAATGGTACAGAAATGTACAGAGAAGTATTCATTTAATCTTCTTACCTGACCCTTTAAATTTATCTCCATGTACAGTTCAGTGCCTAGCAACCATGGATGCCCATTATATATGGGTGTGAAAAACACTGTAAATGCACATTACTGTCAGAAATTAGCTGAACCTTTAAATGTCACCACCCAATCTTTCATTCTAATATTACCTTGAGGAATGTCACAGAGTCATAGGGCTGAATCTTCTGGCTGACATGCGGGTGGCGGAACCCGCCCATCAGCGCTTAAAATGTCACGCGAGCGTCCCAACGTCAGCACGTGGCATCGTGATATTTAGGTTGGCTGGCGCACTATGCAGCGGGACGCGCGCCCGCCATTAATTAAAGACCTTGTTAAGGCCATTAACTCACCAATCGACCAGGATTTTGAGGGGCCTGTGCCAACTTCGGCTCAGCGCACAGGCCCAACGGGCAGGTGGGTAAGTGATTTTTTTTGACAAACTTCATCCAGTGGCGGGATGAGGGTTGACATCGGGTTTAAAAAGGTTTAATAAAGGTTTTGTGTATTTCATTAACATGTCCCATCTCGTGTAACATTTTCACGTGAGGGGGACATGTTAATGAATTTTTTATTGTTCTATTTTGAATCTTTGACAGCCTTTCAGCAACTTCCCTGAGGCAGCACTTAGCCTCAGAGAGATGTGCGCTCTTTTGCGCACATGTGCGAAAGAGCACACTCTCGCATTTGGAGAATCCCCCCCGCCCGCACAGGAAGTGCATAATGCTTCCCGTCAGGCGCCAAGCTGGGCGGGTCTTAACTGGCCCGCCCACGTAAAATGGCGGCGGGGCCCGTTTCGGCGGCGGCGATCGGCTGCCCGCCCGCCACCGAGTCAGTCAAGGGCAAAATTCTGCCAATAGAGTTTTACAGCACGGAAAGAGGCCCTTCAGCCCATCGTGTCCTCGCTGGTCATCAAGCCCCTATCTACTCTAATCCCATTTTCCAGCACTTGGCCCATAGCCCTGTATGCTATGGCGTTTCAAATATTCATCTAAATACTTCTTAAATGTTGTGAGTGTTCTTGCCTCTACCACCCTTTGAGGCAGTGAGTTCCAGATACCCCCCATCCTCTGGGTGAACATTTTTTCCTCAAATCCCTCTAAACCTCCTGCCCCTTACCTTAAATCTATGCCCCCTGGTTATTGACCTGTCCACTAAGGGGAAAGGTTTCTTTCTATCTACCTTATCTATGCCGCTCATAATTTTGTACACCTCAATCAGGTCTCCCCTCAGCCTTCTCTGCTCTCAGGAAAACAACCCAGCCTATCTAGTCTCTCTTCATAGCTGCAGCCCAGGCAACATCCTGGTGAATCTCCTCTGCACCCTCTTCAATGCAATCACATCCTTCTTATAGTGTGGCAACCAGAACTGCACTCAGTACTCCAGATGTGGCCCAACTAATGCTTTATACAGCTCCATCATAACCTCTAAGATAATGGCAAAATACTGTGGATGCTGGAAATCTGAAACAAAAACAGAAAATGCTGGAAAAACTCAGCAGGTCTGACTGCATTTGTGGAGAGAAAGACAGAGTTAACATTTCCAGTCCGTATGACTCTTCATCAGTGCTAAAGGGAAGTAGAAATATGGTGAAATATATACTGTTTGAGGGGGGTGGAACAGGTGAAGCTAGATAGAAGGCCAGCGATGGGTGGAGGCAAAGGAGAGACTGCGAAAGATGTCATAAACAAAAGGTCAAAGGGTTGTTAATAGTGGTGGTACTGGCTAAAGGAGGTGCTAATGGCGACATTAAGAGTGGAAAACATAATGTGATAATGGCAGGACCAGGGTAAGCACTCTGGAAAGTGACAGATGGCCCTAGTGGGGGTGGGGTGGAGGGGAGGGGAACAGGGGTGGGAAAAAAGATCAAAAAGGCTAAAAGCTGGGGATAAAACAATGAATAAAAATGGAAATAAATTTTAAAAATAATAATAATGAAAATAAGTGGGAAAAAATAAATGAATTAAAATTTAAAAATAAAGATGAATATAGAAAAAAGGGGGGGGGGGGGGAATCAAAAAGGGGTGGGGATGGAGGAGAGAGTTCATAGTCTGAAGTTGTTGAACTCAATATTAAGTCCGGAAGGCTGTAAAGTGCCTAATCGGAAGATGGGGAGCACCACCCACTCCCCCCACCTCACCTCCACTAGGGCCATCTGTCACTTTCCAGAGTGCTTACCCTGGTCCTGCCATTATCACATTCTGCTTTCCACTCAAAGTCACCATTAGCACCTTCTTTAGCCAGTACCACCACTATTAACAACCCTTTGACCTTTTGTTTATGACATCTTTCGCAATCTCTCCTTTGCCTCCACCAATCGCTGGACTTCTATCCAGCTTCATTTGTTCCCCCCCCCCACCCCCCGCACCCCCCCCCCCCCCCCCCCCTTAAACAGTATATATTTCACCACATTTCTACTTCCCTTTAGCTCTGAAGAAGAGTCATACGGACCGGAAACATTAACTCTGTCTTTCTCTCCACAGATGCTGTCAGACCTGCTGAGTTTTTCCAGCATTTTTTGTTTTTATTCTATCATTACCTCCCTGCTCTTGTATTTAATGCCTCGACTAATAAAGGCAAATATCCCATATGCTTTCTTAACCACCTTAACCACCTGTGCTGCTGCCTTCAAGGATCTGTGGGCATGCACCTAAGGTCCATCTGATCCTCCATACTTCCTGGGGCCCTACCATTCATCGTGTACTCCTTTGCCTTGTTAGTCCTCCCAAAATGCATCACCTCACACTTTTCAGGATTAAATTCCATTTGCCACTGTTCTGCCCATCTGACCAGCCCATCTAATCGTCCTGTAGTCTAAGGCTTTCCTCCTCGCTATTTACCACAACACCAATTTTCGTGGCATCTACAAACTTACTGATTATACCTCCTACATTCATGTCTAGATCATTAATGTACACCACAAACAGCAAGGGACCCAGCACCGAACCCTGCGGAACACCACTGGACACAGGCTTCCAGTCACAAAAACAACCTTCAACCATCACCCTCTGCCTCTTGCCACTGAGCTAATTTTGGATCCAATTTGTCAAATTGCCCTGGATCCCATGGGCTTTTACCTTCTTGACCAGTCTCCCTTGTGAGACCTTGTCAAAAGCCTTACTGAAGCCCATGTAGACTACCTCAACTACACTACCCTCATCTACACACCTAGTCACCTCCTTAAAAAATTCAATCAAATTTGTTAGACATGGGGGAGAATTTTTAGCTCGGCGGGTGAGCACATGCCTGACCCAACCGAATGTAAAATGACGCGTAATATTTCAGTTGGCAGGTGCGTGCCGGAATCGGCAGTGCGCCCGACGACAATTGAAAGGCCTATTAAGGCCATTAAAAAGTTAATTGAGATAAATTTTTCACTGCCCATCCAACCTTACAGTTGGCGGGCAGGTGAAAAGACCAAGCAACCTTTGCATTTTTTAGGAAACTTCATCCACTGGCGGGATGTGGTTTCCAACAGCAAATAAAAGTAAAATCAGAATTTTAAAATTTAATTAACAACATGTCCCTGCTCATGTCCCTGCTCAGAGTCACATGAGGGGACATGTTATATAACATTCTTAAAGCTTTATTTTTTATTTTGAAAAATGTTAATCTCCCTGAGGCAGCTCTGTGCCTCAGGGAGATTTTCAAGCGAGCATCCACGTGAATGTGCGAAGTTCGCGCTCGTCCTCAAAAAATTCAATCCAATTTGTTTGTGAAAGCCCTGATAGACAGCAGCCTTCATTGCAGACCCAAATGCCTGAAAGTTGAGTTCACAGGGACCCACCCATTGTCCCCCACAGATATCAGGACTACAACATATGCTTCTACTGAGAATGAGGCACTTACTGGGTCTGGGCACTTTTGAGATGGAGCATCGTTAGGGATTACAAAGGCTTCATCATCCCCATCAATAGCATTATCATAGATGAGGAAGGAGATATTCCTCTTCCTTTTCATATTCCCCGTCTTCATCATCCTTTACCCTCTGATGCTATGATACATATGCAGGAAAAGAGAGAATAAATTAATATCGGCTGAGTACAACACACTTGAGATTAAGGAGATATTAAAGGGTGAGGAAGTTTATGACTGCTTCTATCTTCACAGGTATGCAAGCGATAGTCTATGACTGGAGCCTCTGACTGACCGTCAGTGCTGTCCCTCCGATCTCACCATCACTCGTGGCTGGAGTAGAGTGCCTCTCCAGTAGCCCTATAGCCTGCTCCTTGCAGGGAGTCATCCCTACAGTAGGGCCTCCTCCATTCTCCTGCATGCTTTTCATGCAAACTGTGCGCAAGCTTCTCTTGTAATGAGATTGAGTGAATAAAGCCAGAATTGGAGGGCTGTCAGCCAGGTAGCATCAGAGAGCTGATGGAAAAAATCTGCTGGTTAACATCCTGTTAAAAATAGAGGGAGAAGTTTTGAGGTTCTGTATGCAAGCAATTCCTATTTGGGGAGTTTGTATGGTCACACTGAATGTGAAAGTAATGATTGATCTTAGGGGGAAAACTGTGGGTACTCAAGGTGCCCAAGAAAAAGGAGAGGGGAGAGAAAGAAAGAAAGATTTGTATTTATATATTGGGTGGAATTGCCCAGATTTGCACAAAGTGTGGTGGCAGATGGGAAAAACAACGATTTACCCGCCGGCCACAATGGCAGCTTTTCACGCTGTATCATTCCACTCCAGGCGCGTCCCGCCTCGTTAATAATTTATTCCCGGGAAATATGCCGGGTCACTGGTGGGGCAGCCCCTGATTCACCTGCCCTGCCGTCACCTCAGGCCTTCAGTAAACCAGGTGCCATATTTAAAGGCTGCCCCTGCACAGATCGAGCACTCTTCAAGGGATAGGAAGCTACTGGGAACTGATGGTTGTCAAAGGGTTGAAACATGCTGTCCCCAGGTTTAGTGACGCCTCCCTCGAGTGCCTACTGGATGCATTGGAGGCCTGCCGCAATGTCCTCTACCCTTTCGTAGTGCCTTTCAGAGCCTCATGCAAGCATTCTCCCCCATTTGTGCAGCTTTCCTTCATCACACCCATCTCACTGTCCTGAGCATTTTCAATGCTGCCTGCTGGGGTTCTCTTTCAGTTGTCCATTTGAGCCGACCTGCATTGCCACCCACCTCCTGATCACACCCCTTTGCAGCATCTGTGCCCGTCCAACAGGAGCTCCACTCACTTTCGATTTCAGAAGCATTGTTGCTGTAAGGGTTGCTTTCAGCTCCCCTGTCCTATCCTCTCCCCCAGGCACCCATGTCCTTTCCCCCATCACTGTTGACCCCCTAAGCATCACCTTCCACCTCCCCACCATCACCTACCAACCTGAACCCTTTTCTTTCCAGGATGTCCAGAGGAATGTAAACATTCCCTAGCTTCCCAAGAATCCCACCCCCATCCACATTGACCTCCCCAACCTCCTCCTTCCCATCCCCAGGGTCTGTGTCTGCCTCCAAGTCCCCATCAACCACTCTTGACGTCCTTTCTACTGCTACCATCGCGCCCTCACCCTCCCACCCTACTGGCTCACTGTGCCCTCTCTCATTCTCACCATTCCCTCCTACCATGCCCACCTTCAGTTCGCTCCCCAGGAGGTAGTCATTGACTCCACAGACCCCTCCCTTGCACCTTCACCTGGACAGCTGCCACGTTACTCCCTCCTCCACCCTTACTCCCTCCTTCCTCTGAAATTCTTCTGCCTTCCGGACTCCTTCCTCCCAATGGACTCCTTCCCCACTCTGAACTCCTTCCCCCCTCCAAATTCCTTCCTCCCCGTAGACTTCTTCCCCACTCCATACTCCTTCCCCCTTCCAAACTCCTTCCCTTACCCCTTAAACATACCTCCCCAGTTGTCACATTATGCCCCATCACACACTCCTCCCTCGTACTCCCTCCCCCATCTCAACATCACCCCACCCGACACCTTTGTCCCCCTCCTCCCAACCTCCCCATTTCCCCCGCCCAGGTACATTTTCCTCTACCAGTCAAACCTAGACCTTCCTCTCCCCGCCCCTTGCCGATCATCCCATGGCCATGACCCTGATGTTTCGAAGCAGACTCCAGACATCAACAAGACCTCCCACCTTCCGTGAGCTGCTTCGTGGCGGAGCCATGTCCATGAGAATCAACCCAGCACATGATGCACGTGTTCCTCCAGGGCCCGGTAGCTGTAGGGCTCCAGCATCTTCTGCTCCTTTCTGTGTTGTGAGCAAGGCCCTAACGGCAAGTCCCGACATCAGCACGTCTCGCTTGTCCAGACATGTTTTCCTGCCAACATGGGCAGCAAATTTGACATGGGGGGGATGATCTTCGTGAGCAGGGCTTATAATTAAATGCAGAATTTATTAAAATGACATTCCCTGCAGCTGGAAGTGCGGTCCGCCATTGAAGGGCGGAGCGGACGATCGCAAACTGGTTTCATGATGGCGTGAAACCGATTTTTGGCCTTCTCGCCATATGGTCCGTTCACACTTGCCATAACGCCCAAAGCCAATGGGGACACAAAATTCCAGCCAGTGTTTTTCATGACCACAGGACATCTCAAAACATTTTACAGCCAATGAAGTGCTTTTTGAAGTGTGGTCACTATTGTAATGTAGGAAATCCAGCAACTAATTTACACACAGCAAGCTTTCACAAACAGCAATGTGATAATGATCGGATAATCTGTTTTTGTGGCGTTGATTAAGAGACCAGGACACCGGAGATAACTGCCCTGCTCTTCTTCAAAATAGTGCATGGAATATTTTACATCTAACCAAGCGAGCAGATGTCTCATCTGAAGAACGGCACCTCCAACAGTGCAGTACTCCCTCAGTACTGGGTTGCAGTGTCAGCCTTGACAGGTGAAGAATTTGTACACTTGTCAGGTAATTGAACATTTTTCCAGTTATTTCTGTGCGGCTTGTGGATTAAAAAGGTGACACTCAGAGCTATTGTCACTTCCCTCCATTGAACAGGAAGATTTTTTTTTACACTTTTCTTCCCAAAGGCACCCAGCTGTGTATTGCTCAGCTTTGCTGCATTTTCACTAGAAGTGTCTCTAGATTGGCACATTAAAATTTTGGGCTCTTCTTTTCTGCCTCCTTTCAATGTCCTGCTGCTCAGAGTAGGCAAAGTGCCAATTTTTCATTAAACTTAGCTGCCCATTCCAGTTACCTGAATCTAGATAAGGTTGTAGCTAATGAAGGGCATGAAATAGACTTACACGAAGATTGATCAATTCCTGCTGATAAAACAATTATAGCCTAAGTTCCTTCCTGACTTTGCTTAATCCACATGTAAAGACTTGGGTGCTGAAAATCTGTGGCTGTTGTAGCATCATTACATTAATTTCACAGGGGGAGCTGTTGGAAGGATCAGAAACTAAGCAGGGATTTAGATAGACAGGTGAATATCTTCAAGTGGAGGAGCAGGTAGAAACACTGACCTGCTGAAGACGAACACACTGCTCATCCCAAAATATGGTTATCTTTGTAAGGATAGCGGGGTTGAGGCAGGAGCTCCAACCTCTAGCATAGATGTGCCCAGCACTGCACTAGGATTCACTGGATAGTGAAACCATATGAATTTCACATACACAGGCAGAAGTGGGAACCTGTAAAGAGGATCCAATTTTAGCGTGGCCTCCTTGTCAAGAGCCTTCTGGGAGCAGCATAAAGTTGTTGCAGTGCACCATAACCCCCTCTCCTCACCCCCAAACCCACTTGAAGGACATCCTTCTACAACCTTCTCACTATTGGCACACAAAGAAAGGAACCTCTCCCTGAACCTAGAAATTCCATTAGGTCCTTGGTTTCTCTGACAAAGGTGCATCCTATCGTGGATTTTTAAGCCCCATCATTTTATTGTACTTTGCCTAAAGTTTTCATTGTGCATCTCTGAATGTATGCTACTTATTTTGGAACAGAAATAAATTATGGACCAGAAGGACCAGAAAATTTGTTTTGTTTGAGTGAAAAATATTGACAGAACTTTGCTGCTCTTCGTCAAAATAGGGCTATGGGATCTTTTTGTCTACCTGAGAGGGTAGATGGGGCCTTGGTTTAACAACTCATCCAAAAGACAGAACGGCACCTCTGACCGTGCAGCACTCCCTCTCTACTGGAGTGTCAGCCTGGATTTTGTTCTCAAACCTCTGGAGTGGAATTGAACCCACCACCTCCTGATATTTGACAGATGTGTTAAAAATTATAAGTGGATGGGACAAAGTAGGTGAAAACCTACAAGCAAGAAAAGCTGATTGGTGCAGAGAGAGTAGGTCGACATACGTGGCAGCCCTATGGTTGAGTGTTTAGAATGAACTGCAGCAGGACTGAATCTGTCGGGTATCCACCTGCACTGTCCCTTAAAATAAAATTTATTCTCACATTTCAAACAGAATATTGATGTGTCATACGCCAGTGTTGGATCTGACTTAAGGAGTTATTACAATTTATGTTAAACTGACACAGTAGAAGAGCCACTTTGAGCCACCAGGTGGTGCTCTGTGAAAACAGACCCTGTTGTATTCTTCTTTAAATTTTTCACTTACCTTTCTTGCCCAACTTATTTTGTTCTGTTTACTTATTATTTATCAATTATTATTTTGTTATATTGATTTCAGTCTTGTCTATGTTTTATTTAGTGTTTTCTTTATTGATATGAGTGATCACTTGTTTTTTTCTCTTCCCCCTACTCCCTGCCACAAACAGCTGTACCCAGTAGCTATTTTTTTTCTTCACCCTTTCATTAGATGTGGGAATCACTGGCAAGGTCAGCATCTGTTGCCCGTCACTAAATGCCCTTGAACTGAGTGGTTTGCTAGGCCAATTAAGAATTAGCCACATTGCTTTGGGTCTGGAGTCACATGTAGGCCAGACCAGGTAAGGACAGCAGATTTCCTTCCCTAAAGGAGCATTAGTGAACCAGATGGGTTTTTAACAACAATCAGTGATGACTTCATGGTCACCATTATTGAGACTAGCTTCCAATTCCAGATTCAATATTTTAATTTAAATTCCACCAGCAGCTGTGGTGGGATTTGAACCCTTGCCCCCAGAGCATTACTAGGATGGGCCTCTGGATTACAAGTCCAGTGACATTGTGGAGAGAATTTTCCCCCTGTCTCGTGGGTTGTGTGGGGCGGGCGCCCCCAATTGGGTCCGTGCCGCCATTTTACGTGGGTGGGCCAATTAAGGCCCGCCCAGCATGACGGACACCGGGAAGCGCTAAGCGCTCCCTGTGCAGGCGGCGGGGGGTGGGGGGGGTTCCCTAAGTCGGGAGTTCCCTGAGTCGGTGCCTGCGCTCTTTCGCACATGCACACGAAAAAGCGCAGAAATCTTCCTGAAGCACAGAGGTGCCTCAGGGAGATAAGTTTTAAGTTTTAAAAATTTTAATAAAGAAAAAAAAATTCCTGACATGTCCCCTCATGTGACAGTGTCACATGAGCTGGGACATGTCAATGAACTTTAATGGAAAAATTTATTTAATTTATAACCCTTCATGAAACCTCATCCCAGGGATGAGGTTCCATGAAAAATGCAAAGGCCAGCTGGGCTCTTTGCCTGCCCGCCAACCTTAAGGTTGGACAGGCAGCTTTCTCAATAGGGTTAATTAGTTCATTAATGGCCTTAACGGGCCTTTGACAGTTCGGCGGGCACGCAGCCCATTTGGCTGCGCTCCTGCCGAACTGAAAATCTAAATGATGCGCAACGATGTCAGGACGCACGCCCGACGTCACCTCACGTCATTTTATGCCTCAGTGAGTGTGCCCTACCCCCGCTCATCGAGCCGAAAATTCTCCCCCATGTTACCATCTCCCCATTATATAAGCGTGAATCCAAACAGTGAGTGGGAGCAAGCTATTTAACTACAGGGTATTACAGCCAAGTCTGATCCTGTTCTCAGGCTGCAATTGTAAAGCAATTTCCAGCAGGGGTTGCTAGAAAGTGGCCTGGAATGTTACACCTTCTCATAGCTCAAGCTCGCAAGGGCCAGTCATAAAGATCCTGATATTGCCCATCATAAAATTAGCCAACATTGACAGTCCAGGGATCAAACCTAAAACTCTTTGTAATTGAAATTCCTTTGCATGTAGCACAACAATTGATGCATTTTGTGTCAAATTCCTGTGTGATTTCTGCTTTAAGTTAGCAACCCATTTAATGTAGTATGCAGAAAATCTTTGGTTGCTTGATTGAATTGATTGGTGCATTTTTAAAAATAATGCAATAGCATTATGTTCAACATAATTTAAAATGAATCTGGTTCTGGAAGCAAGTTAACTTCCAATATGCTATCCAATGACAAAGTTACATAAAATTTATATAATGCAGTATTAAAGCAATATAAGGAACTAATGTCCTGAGTGCTTGGTGCCAACGGGGAATGTCATAACTCTTCTGGTATGAGAGATTCCTGCCCACCAGCACCTACACAGAAAAATCACCCTCAGAAGTATCACCTGAGTTAGCCAGATAACGTAAAATCTGGGGCAGGATTTTTTGCCCTCGATGAGGGTGGGCACAGAGGTGAACAGATGTGAAAATTCACGCCGCCGGCTGGCATCATCCCATGCCTGGACCATTTTCACAGAGGTAGGATGGGAGTGGGAAGGGCAGCAGGGCTACCTACCCGTAATTAGCCAATTAAGGCTCCTTAAAGGCCCGTTAAGGCCTATTGTCAAAGGCTGACCGGAAGTTTTCAATCAGTCCGCGGTCCCCAGCACCCCCTGACCTCCCTGAGGCATTGGGGACTAAGGCAACTACCTGGAGGTAGCCTTCTGGTGGCTGACCCGGGGCCTAGCACTCTAGGCAGGCTTTGAGGCCCTCAATACCCCACCTGACTTCAGTTGCAGCTGCACATCTCCCTGTGGAGGGGGAATGGTGGCCTCGCTGTTGTGTCTATTTTTTATTTAAATGTTTACAAATCTGGAGAGAGGGTTTTTCCATGTTGAGGTGCCCTCTCTCTATCTTTCCTGAAAAACCAGCCTGCCACTTTTTCAGTGTTGCAGGCCTTCCAGCTTTGAGATCCTGCCAGCATAATTGGACAGTGAGTTCATCCTCTGGCCAATAATCAGCTAATTCAGGAAAAATCACTGACAGGTGACTGGATTGTGGCCCCCATTTGATTCTGGACATCCACATGCAGACGTAAAGGGCAATATCCTGTCCCTAGTCTCTGGTTGGGAGGGAGGGCTAGGTGAAAATTCTATAAGTACAGTACTGGTTTACTTAGAACCAGGTCAACAGGATAGATATTTTTATACATTTAATGTGTTGTCTTGTAGAATCCTATCTGGAAAAATGATTTTCCTGTTTCCTGCCTCCTTCCTTCCTGTCATTTAAATGTTATTCAGGAGTTAATCACCAGTTCTGCATCATAATCAGCACAAAATAAACAGCCTATTGATCCACACCAAATGTAGTTTTCCAGCATTTATAAAAGACTGTGCACATTCCGGATATGATCTTGACCAGTCCAATAAGTGTGCTGCTATTTTCCTCAGGGAGAAAGTCACCAAGGATTTAGATCAAGGTAGTTCATGCTAATTCAATTTGAATCCCATTACTTTGTGGTTTGCTGTCAAATCAGCTTCAAGAGATGGGCTTTATGGTTGTAGTCCAATGTTTCTAACTTTTTGTTGAGCGCTGCGACCCCAAACCATCTTGCTTGAAGGCCAGTCCAGAACACTGCAGCACAGACAGACGAGACCTGAATCTGGTCCTGTGAGTTTCTGTTGAGCTACAAATCTTGTCATTAAAGGTAGTTAGTTGCAAAAGGTAGTTGCACCTTCTCAAAGTTATTCATGGACATGTTTAAAATTGATAATGAAGTTAATGCAGCCATTGCCAGAAATCACACTCTCAGTATGGAGCCTCTACCAAAATTTCAATACTTTGCTCGGTGCATGGCAAACATATGGGACGGGGTTATCCTTAACTTAGTTCCTGCTGAAAAGATGAGACTATTAGCAGGTTGGAAATGTGAGCTTTGCCACAGCTCTTTAACTGAGCCATGGCTTTAGCTTTCCACTTCCGGATTCCCTGACCAATCAGAGAGAGTGGGCAGGATCACACACCAGATCCGGCAAAAGGAGGATTTCTAATTAAAGGGACCTGTCAGGGGATAGAAAGATTCAACTACATATGGATTTTTGAGGCTGCAGCAAACACAGGAATGGAGAGGAGATTGAGAGGCTGCTCGCTTATTCTCTCACCCTTACCAAGAGGTCCTGCTGTGGGACCTGAGAACCTGTGGTGAGGAGAGCTCTCCTGAGGATGGGAGGAAGAGGACAACTGCACCAAGCAAGCTGAAGAGGAAGTGGAAGAGGAAGTGGAAAAGGATCGCTTCTCGGCCTTTTGGCTAAGATCAAGTGTTGCAGGGGCGACACCATGATCCTGCCAAGGCAAGGTCGGGATGGAAAGGCTATAACCAATCGAAATCCATATCATGGGTTACCTATCACCGTCCGAGTCACGGTGAACGACAGCGAAGGAGGATCACCTATGGATCGGGTCTTCTTCGCCAGGAGGATCCTGTTGAAGGCGTGTGGCTTCGAAGCTCCGGAGATCGTATCCCTGCAGGACTTCCCCAAAGCTGGTTTTTTCAACGTGACGTTCAAGCGGGTGGCAGACTGCGTCCAGCTCCTGAGGGTGTTCGAGGAAAAGAGAGACCTGCCGGAGATGAAGATCCTGACGGCGGAGCCGCTCTTTTCTCTGCCGTTGCAACGGGAACGTGTGGTGATGGTGCATCTGTACAACCCCTTCGTCCCTGTCGCCGACGTGGTCACCTTCCTCACCAGGTACTTCGATAAGGTGGGGAGCGGCACCGAGATTCGAGACGAGTTGGGGATCTGGACAGGCAAACGCCTGTTTAAGGTCACGCTAAAGACCGATGGTAAGGGAGCCATTTTCCACCCTCCTTCCAGTTTCGCTATCGGGGGAAACCGTGGCTACCTGGTCTATGCTGGGCAACCCAAGCATTGTCGCTCATGTGGCAAGGCTGGTCATGTGGCGGCCAACTGCAGCGCCTCCCTCTGCAAGATCTGCAAACAGGAAGGGCACCAGACAAAAGACTGCAAACAGGCCAAGTGCTGCAACCTGTGTGGCGAGGCAGGTCACCTCTACAGGACATGCCCCAAACGCTGCTGTACTTACGCACAGGCAGCCAAAGCCAACGAGGGGGAAGCAGAAGAAATGTTTCGTGTCACTCCAACCACCAAGGCCCCCAGGGAGCTCAACGGGACAAAGGAGGACACAGAGAGAGACAAGGTGGAGGAAGAGATTGAGGCAACAGAGAGCCAATCAACAGCACCACCCCCTGAACCTCCCAGTCCTCAGGACAGCGAATCAATGGAGGAGGAGGCAGCAGTGGAAAAGCAGCAGGGGGAGTGGCAGACGGTGAAGAACACCAAAAGGAAGAAGGAGCGAAGAAGAAGCAAAGCCATTTCCCAGAAAAGCGGTAAGCGGCGTCTCCCATCCGACATGGATGACAAGGGCAGCAGCTCTTCGGATGAAGAATTGCCAGGGCGGCACCGACAGAAGAGGCGGCAAAGCTCCAGGGCGTTGGAGGACGAGACACCCGAGCTCCAGAACATTGGAGACAACAAGGAGACCAGCGCACCCCAACTTTGCCTGCAACCTGAGGAGGCCAGTGCACCACAGCCCCTGGAATCTGGGAGCAGTGAGGTAATCATTGCACCCCAGCTCCAGGAAGCCGGGAACAGCAACACCCCAGAGGGGGTGAGTTTTGGAGAAGCTTCTCCAGCAAAGGTCATCTCAAAACCCGCTCTCTACGCGAACCTCCAGATGCCACCTGAGCAGAACACTGCCAAGGAGATCTACCTCAGCCCATCCAAAGTGAAGGAATTTGAGCTCACTACGGGTATGAAGGAGCAGACTAAAGGTCTGGGACTCTCACAGACAGTGGGTTTGGTAGGAGAATAAATGCTTTAAAATGGGTTTAAAGATTGTATCCATAAATGTGCGTAGCATTAAATCTACTACGCGATGTGTTGCGACCTTGGACTACCTAGCCAAGGTCAAAGCTGACCTGTTGTTTCTGCAGGAGTGTGCGATACCGCACCTCAGCTCCTACAGGCAATGGTCACGATGGTGGTCCCATGGGCCATCGATCTGGTCGGGCGGAAATGACTCTCGTTCCTCCGGCCTGGGTATTCTGCTGCGGGGAGGCAACTTCACCGTCTCCGAGGTTAAGGAGGTGGTGGGCGGGCGACTCCTCGTAGCAGATGTAATGTACAAGAATGCTCCACTCCGGTTAATTAACGTGTATGGCCCGGCACAAGGGGCTGAGCGGCTGGAGGTTTTTCAGCAGCTCCCACTGCTGCTGGCGACCTCCAGGCCGGTCATTCTAGGCGGTGACTTCAACTGCATCATCGATGCGGCTGGACGATCCAGCAGGGCCGACAGCAGATTGGACGCTACGTCCAGATCCCTGATGGAAACAGTTAAGGATGCCAAGCTGCACGACGTCTTCAGCAACCCTGCAGACGGAGCGCAGCGTAGATACACCTGGTCGCGGCCAGACGGGTCCATTCGTTCCAGGATAGACTTCCTGTTTGTGTCCCGTGCATTCACAGTCAGATCCACCGATGTCAAGCCGGTGTTCTTCTCTGACCACTGCCTCCTACTGGCGGACTGCCACTTGGAGAAGGACCTGAGGGTGGGAAGGGGGGCATGGAAGCTAAATGTGCAACTGCTGACCCCAGAGAACATTGAGGAGCTCAAGAGGGATTACAAAGGTTGGAGAACCGTGAAACCCCTCTTTGAGTCCCTGACACACTAGTGGGAAGCGATCAAGGGAAACATCAAGAGGTTTTTCATCCTCAAAGGCACCCAGAAAGCTAGAAAGGAACAGAGGGAAATGTCCCGACTCCAGAAAAACATGCAGAATCTGCTCCGGCTGCAGTCGATGGGGGTCGATGTCAAGGAGGAGCTCCAAGAGGTGAAGAGCCAGCAAGCCTCGCACTTTGCCTCGGAGGCCTCCAAGATCATCTTCCGTTCCAGAGTCCGCTCCGTGGAGCAGGATGAGACGTGCTCACGTTTCTTCTTCCAAAAGGTACACAGAGAGAGCTCTGTGATCAGCAGCCTGAAGGAAGAAGACGGCTCAGTAAAGTCATCACGGTCCGACCTTTTGAGGATCAGCAAATCCTTTTATGCCGGATTGTATGACGTGAAGCCCACGGACAGCACGGCCTCCCAGTCCTTCCTGTCCTCTATCACGGAGGTCTTAGACGACAGTACGCGGGAGAGCCTGGACAAACCGCTAACTCCTGATGAACTGACTAAGGCCCTTGAGTCCTTCGAGAAGAGTAAAACTCCCGGAAGCGACGGCTTGCCGGCGGAGTTGTATTCGGCTCTGTGGGACTTGATCGGCCCAGACCTGCTAGGAGTGTACGAGAGTATGCTCCTGGCCGGTAGTATGTCCGAATCCATAAGGAAAGGCATCATCACCCTCATCTACAAGCACAAGGGGGAAAGGGAGGAAATTAGAAATTGGCGACCCATTTCACTGTTGAATGTGGACTATAAGATTCTGTCCAAGGTCATCGCCAATCGGGTCAAATCCGCTCTGGAATTGGTGATTCACCCTGACCAGACCTGCACTGTGCCAGGCAGGAAGATCTCTGACAGCCTCGCGCTGCTCAGGGATACAATTGCCTATGTACAGGACAGGGGTGTGGATACCTGCCTCATCAGCTTGGATCAGGAGAAGGCCTTTGACAGAATATCGCACACCTACATGGTGGATGTGCTCTCCAAAATGGGGTTTGGGGAGGGAATTCGAAATTGGATCCAACTGCTCTACACTAACATCAGTAGCGCAGTCTCAATCAATGGGTGGGAAACAGATAGCTTTCCGATTAAATCTGGAGTCAGGCAGGGCTGTCCTCTCTGGCCTGCTCTTTTCGTGTGTTGCATAGAACCCTTTGCCGAGTCCATCAGGAAGGATCCGGGCATAAAAGGAGTGACGATCCCAGGCAGTGGAGGCACTCAGGTAAAAGCCTCCCTGTACATGGACGATGTCGCCGTCTTCTGCTCGGATCCGCTGTCGGTGCACAGACTGATCCACATCTGCGACCAGTTCGAACTGGCCTCGGGAGCCAAGGTAAATCGTGGGAAGAGCGAGGCCATGTTCTTTGGGAACTGGGCTGACCGATCCTTTGTCCCCTTCACTGTCAGGGCTGACGGCCTGAAGGTGCTGGGGATATGGTTCGGAGGGACCAGGGCATGCGTTAGAAACTGGAAGGAGCGAGTGTCTATGGTGAAAAGGAAACTGGGCATGTGGGAGCGACGCTCCCTCTCCATTGCGGGTAAGAACCTGGTCATCAGGTGTGAGGCACTCTCGCTGTTGCTGTACGTGGCGCAGGTCTGGCCCATTCCAGACTCCTGCGCGATGGCGATCACTCGAGCCATCTTCCGCTTTATCTGGAGGTCGAAAATGGATCGTGTCCGCAGGGACGCGATGTATAAGCCTCTAGATAAAGGGGGAAAAAACGTGCCCAACATCGCCCTCATACTGATGGCCACCTTTGTGTGTGGCTGCATCAAGCGGTACGTAGACCCTCAGTACGCAAACACCAAGTGTCACTACGTGCTGAGGTTCTACCTGTCCCCGGTGTTGTGAAGGATGGGTCTGGCCACGCTGCCGCGGAACGCTCCAAGTAGTTGGACCGTGCCGTACCACCTGTCCCTGGTGGAAAAATTTATGCAGAAAAACACCTTTGACCACAAGTCCATCAGGCAGTGGTCAGCACGTAACGTCCTAGAGGCCCTGAGGGAAAAGGAGAGGGTGGACCCTGTGGGATGGTTCCCCAAGCAGACTGTCAAAGTCATTTGGCAGAATGCCTCATCGCCAGAACTTTCCAACAAGCACCAAGA
The DNA here is from genome assembly GCF_964194155.1 of Cetorhinus maximus. NCBI lineage: Eukaryota > Metazoa > Chordata > Chondrichthyes > Lamniformes > Cetorhinidae > Cetorhinus > Cetorhinus maximus. The sequence continues at coordinate 82,132,086 of NC_135882.1, read as the reverse complement.
CGTGGCTTGGCTGGTGGTGAGAAAGGCCCTCCCCGTCAGATCCTTCCTACACGCCAGGAGTCTCACCCCCTCTGCACGTTGCCCTCGAGGTGGCTGTGGTGGGGAAGAGACCGTTGTTCACCTCCTGGTGGATTGTGCCTTTGCAAAGAAAGTCTGGAGAGAGATGCAGTGGTTGCTGTCGAGGTTCATCCCGAGCAGTTCTGTGACACAGGACTCTGTGCTCTACGGGCTGTTCCCAGGGACACACACCGAGACAAACATCAACTGCAGCTGGAGGATCATCAACTCGGTGAAAGACGCGCTTTGGTCTGCCCGAAACTTGTTGGTCTTCCAGCACAAAGAGTTGTCCCCGACCGATTGTTGCGGACTGGCACAATCCAAAGTCCAGGACTACGTGCTGAGGGACGCACTAAAGCTTGGGGCAGCTGCCGCAAAGGCGCAATGGGGAAGGGTCGCTGTCTAAGACCTTTCTGCCACAGCGCACCGAGAGACTGGGAACTGTTTAGAGCCCCTCGGGCTGTACAGCTCAAAATGAAAGGCTGTAAATGATTGTAATATTGTTTGTACTGATGCACCTGGTGATACATTTTGTAAAAGTTTAACCTGGATTGTACCCTTGTAATGGTGTTTTTGAAATGGTTTGGAATGTGATTGAAGATATTTTATGAATAAAGTATATTTTTGCAAAAAAAAAAGCTGAAGAGGAAGTGAGCAGCAGAAGTGCAGTCTCTTTAACTTGAAGACAGTGCAGCAGGAGGATGCAGAACCTCAGGAAGACAGAGAAGGTGAGTGGCCGAGCACTTTCACATGCCAAGCCCCATACTCTGACTTTCCCAGCATTCTCTTGCACAGCACTCCTCAGGACAACACATCTTGAAGCTCCACTCATTCCTCTCTCTCCATGTACCTCACATCTCCAACTAGCAGCCAAAACTCACAGTCACTCTCTTCCTGTTGCTCTCTCACACTCATGCTTTACCATAACCCTTCAGAAATGTGATCCTTCCCTCCCCTCTACATTTCATGCTACAAACACTCACTGCTCTTCTTGCAGGACAGAGGACCTTGGCAAGAGGCAGAAACTTAGGGCGGGGGTGGGGGTGATTGGTGAGTGGCCTTCCAGTGACAGGCACCTTTTCTGCCACGGGCAATGCATTCCCACCTGCTCCAAAGGGAAGGAGGTTTTATTTCAGGAGGCCGCAAATGTCAGCAGTGATCTGCTGTGAGAGCCCAACCTCCTGAAGCACTGGTGCTCAGTCATGCCGGACAGTTTTCTAGTGGATATTGGGATCCAGAAGCTGGAACTATGTGCAGGTCCCAATCAGTTTGAGTTGTATCCGCCTGTACAATTTTCCTGGAGGCAGCTAATTGACAGGCCACCTCTGGGAGCTCTGTCCAATTAGGGATGATGGCTGGCAGGGCCAATAGGAGCGTCTGAAGCTGTGGGCAGCCAACAGCCAGACTAGTAGATGTGAGCACTGCGAATATAGGCAGGAGACTGCAAAGGTGCCTCAAGGTGGAAGTGTCCTTTGTTGACCTCTAAAATTGTTAAAGGTGTGGTCAGGGTTGCCAGGCCATCATTGTGGAGGCAATATTTAAAAGAGATGTCAATGGTCTCCCGCTGGCAGGCTCTGCACACGGTGGAGGGCCATTTTGATGGTGGGAAAATCACATCTCCATCTAAAAATTGCCTTGTTGGAGCTTGTTGCCGAGCTTTTACTCTGCCCATGCTGAGATGCAGGAATGTGCCAGGGAGCTACCCTTAATTGGCTTCTTCCTTTTCTCCTGGCCTCTGCCCTGCTGCCTCCAACCCCTTCTCCACAGGGCCAGGTAAATTAAGCTCATTGAGGGGGGCTGATCCTCTGCTGTAGAGCCTGTGTTTGGGGTCTAGGCTCCGTTCAGCTGAACCTCAGAGTCCATCCCCTCTGCACTGTGGAGGAGCAAGTGACTGAGGAGAAGGCACCTCATGCTGCTGGTGGTGTTCTTCCTGCTGCTGCTGTTGTTGCTTCTTCTCTTGTCCCTCTTCAGAGGCCCAAGGTGTATCTGCATAAACTGCTTCCATGCCGTGGTGAAGGCTGGCAACAAGGAAATGCAGTTGAAAGCAAATGAAGTGCTGGACAGGTGAAGTGTCTTCCAAGAAGCTGGCAATCACCTGTTAAGCATCGATAACACTCTGAGAGAAGAAGTGCTATGAGTCGCTGCCTCTCACCTGGCCATGGCTGGAGCTCCTTTTTTTATTTGTATGGTTGCGAAAGCCATGTCAAGGTTAACAATCCGTTCAACGGCTTCATCCGATGGTTGTGATGCCACCAATGGATCACTCAGGGTAGAAGTTCAGTGTGTGTGATGGTCTGACAATTAGCTTTTGAGTTATTTCTCATGTTCCACTTGTGATGCAAGTAGCCACACCTTCCCCGGCCCGTCCTCAAGTGGTCGAGAGTTTCTCAGATTTTCCAGGGAAGTTTGAAAACTGGGACTTCCTTACTTGGATCAGTTACCAGGTTACGATTTGTGATGTTTGCAGTCAACCAGGAGGTGTGCCATTGAGAGGGGAGGTGGTCATTAGTTTATAGGGTGTGGAGTGTGTTTGAATAGGAACTACAGAATTTGGGGGAGATGGTAGCATTGTGGTAATGTCATTGGATTAGTAATTCAAAGGCCCAAACTAATGCTCTGGGGGCACCGGTTCAAATCCCACCATGGCAGTTGGTGGAATTGAAAGCTAGTCTCAGTAATGGTGACCATGACACTATAATTGGTTGTCATAAAACCCAGTTGGCTCACTAATATCCTTTAGGGAAGGAAACCTGCCATCCTTATCTGGTCTAGCCCACATGTGACTCCAATGTGGTTGGCTTTTCAAAGGTAATTAGGGATGGGCAACAAATGCTGGCCTTGCCAATGATGCCCACATCCCATGAAAAAATAAACAAGTGCATTGGGTGTTTTTTTTTGAAGCTCTTATATCCATGGAAGTGCTTCTTTATCTGTTAGCCGGTGGTGTTCTTTAAGCAAGATGTTATGCTGTTATGGCCCGGCTGATGGTAAATGCTGAGCTGCTGAGAAACTTGAAACAGCTGCCAAAACAGTTTTTGCAGTTTGTATAATATGAGGAGCGGTTCTGAACTCAGGAAATGATGTACCTGATTACTTGTGATGATTTTATAGTAAAGTAAACATTTATTAAAAAAAAGAAAAAAACACAAATATAATTAAACACACAAATGTCTTCACACAGTAAACAACACTTTAAAACAGTTCCACAAATCTTAATTTAACTACCTTCAGAGCTAACCTTCCCCTTTTCTGTTCAGCAACTATCCTCATAGATTTTAGAATCTATAGAAGTCCAGTAATTTTTACCACACTGTGCTTTTCCCTTGGGGTGTCCTCTGAGGCTGACAGCAACCGCTTCTTTCAGTCTGGCCTTGCTCACAATGTCTTCTTGGAGTTTCTGCCCAGCTACCCTGCTGTCTTCTAGGAGATCTAAGCAACTACCCCCATCTGGGCATCAGTATTTCCTTAAATACATTCCTTCCTTTTGATCTCCCTATTGTCTCAACCAGTGTCTTTAGAAATGCTTTCTTCCCAAACTTGATTAGACTATTCTTTCCTTTAGTTCTTAGACTTGTAAAAACAAACTTACCCTACTTACTTACACCTTTTACAACCTGCATATATCCATCCCTCTTTGAATTACAACAACTCAATTCAAAAACACTCCTGTTATTGCTTTATGTAAAACTCTGATTGAAGTTCCTCTTGGTTCATTAACATATCAAAACAACTTCTTACTGTTGATTTTAGACTCTTGTCGTCACTATAGCTCTTAATCCAATTATAGCCTGACTTCCAGTACATAAGAAAATATGCCAGGGTTATTAACAGCAGAAAAATATTACAATTTCTTGTTTCCTTGACACTGCAGACACCAGATGCTTCAATGTGTGCTAGCACAGGAAGCTATCTGAGCTGTGTTAGCATCAATGTTGTAGAAGTAGTCCTCATGACTTCCTGGTAGTGGATATCTACCATGTTTGTGTGGCAGCTCCTGAGCAGTTTGAGCAGTACTCTGCTGTTGGCTGGACTAGGGCATGTGAAGCTTTGCATAGTCTGTTGGCTCTGCTGCCCCAAGGTGGTAAGCACCAGTTTCTGTATGAGATTTACTCTCATCTTGACCTTGGCTCTGGTGTTCCAGTAGTGTTGCTGGCAAGTCAATATATGGTCAAGTATGATGCCAAAGGTATTTTGGGATTAGGTGGTGGGTGAATAGTGGGCCACAGAACTGGAAAGGAAGTTCTGCCCTGGCTTTTGAGTTGTTCAGGTGGAAAGCTGAAATAACAGTCTTGGCAGTGATTGGTCAAAGTCTCCATTTTCTGAAGTAGACTTCCAGAGAACATAGATCTTCAGTGAATGTTGTCTCAATATCCTGAAGTTCTTCAGCCTGGAAGTCCAGGGCCAAGTCATCAGCATACGTGCAGAACCATAACTTTGTGAGAGGGAGGTCACTGGTATATATGTTGAAGAGAGCTGGTTTGAGGACTGATCCCTGTGGGAGCCCATTGTTAGTTATGTGTGGGCAGCTAATTTGACCTCCAAGGCGCACGCGGAACTGTTGGTTGCTGAACATGGAGTTGATTAGCTTTAGGGTTTTCACACAGCAAATGATTCTGGAGAGTTTCAACAGCATGCCTGTGCATTAAACTGCCTCATAGGCACAGGAGAAATCAACAAAGGTGATTCTTGACTTCAGGCCTTTCTGGAAACCCGCCTCAATATGTGAGGTCAGTTTCAGGACCTTTTTGGAGCAGTTGCGACCTGGGTGGGAACCTGCCTGTTGTGGGTGAGCCCCACTGCCTCTAGGGTCAGACTCAGTCTGTTTAGCAGGAGTGGGTATTGAGAGCAGGGTGATAGGGCAGTAGCTGTGTGGGTCATCCGTTCCAGGTTTGGCAATGGCCGCTACCTTGGATTGATGCCAGTTGTTTGCAATCGTGCCTGTGCTGTGGATGTTGGTAAACAGCTTTGCTAGCCACTTCCTTCCCTGTGATCCGATGTTCTTCAGGAATTCTGGATAAATCCCATCGACTCCTGCTGCTTTGCCTGACTTGGTTGCTGCCAGGGCACTGTCCACTTCCTTTTGATTGTAAGGACATGAGAAGTCTGTCTGCTCTGAGAGTCTGGATCAGGACTGTTTTTACCATTCACTTTCCTTCCCTGCTGACTGGTGTATTTGAGTTTATTAGGAGCTGTGAAGTGACGGCATCAGAAAAAATTTTCAATGTAACAGGAAACAGGTGCCCCTGGTTGTTAAAGGCATAATTGAAGGTTAAAACAGTACTTAGTGATTTATTTGAATATTATAATTACTTACTCAGCAGCTGTATGGCAGTGGGGTGGGGGTGTTCCCTCACTTGCCTGCAAACCAGCCCAGGTGAAACCCGGACTGGGTGGGATGATGTTGGGATCCTGACCTGACTTCGCTTTTAGGAGATTTCAAAATCCCAAACCTCTCTCCCCTTGCCTGTGAAAATTCCCCCATGAGTTCCGAAACTCATGAATTTGTTGCTTCTGCCTGTACAATTGCTGCAGCAATTATACTGACAGCAATTTCCAGGTCATCATGCCATCTCGATATCGGCAGTGCTTTTTGGAAAATTTCAGACGATTTTTAAAGCTTCCGTAAAACAACCAAATTAAACACTGGCTTTGCACAGTGTTTATTACCCCTAGGGAGCCAGAATTAAATTCAGCCCAGGCATGGGTGACAAAACAGATCTCTCTGTATAAGATATATGTGAAAATAAATGATGACAAGCTCGCTCGAATCCCCAGTGGACATGGGTCTGAAGAATAAAACTTATGCTAAATTGAAATTCTTAGCTGAAGGCCTTCACTGAAAGTGTGAAACATAAAATGTCACAGCAGGCAGAAGAATGATTGAAGCTGCACACACATGCAGTATGACCTGGAAGCAGTTAAGTTCTAATCAGCAACCCCTCACTTTTCAAACTAATTGAGAGACCATGTACTATGCTTGCAACTATTGAAATTCTGAAATGCAATTCCTTTTATAACTGAACATTCGAGCTAGGTGTGATTTTCCTACTTTCGAATACTAGAAATAAATAGAGATCGGCGTTTTGTAGTCTGAACTCTGAACAGCTGTGTCTGTAGGGCAGCATTTTGTAGGAGTTGCTATCCTTTGTACTGCAGTGAAAATGATACTTCTACCAAGATTGTTTACAACAATAACTTGCATTTATATCATACCTCTAACTTAACATGCAAGAAGTTTCACAAATGCATAATAAGAAATAGATGGTTGCTGAGCCAAAGAGGACCGCCCAAAAGCTTGGTCAGAGGTGGGTTTTAAAAAATGACAGAGGAAGGTGGAGGGGTCAGTGGACTTAAGGCAATGAATTGCAGGATGTGGGATCGAAGGCACTGCCTGCAATGGAGGGTTGAAGGGAGGGAGGATTTCACAAAGTTCAATTTACTTTTGATGATAGTCTCCACTAGAATATGGCACATGCAAGAAAAATCTATTGCACATGCATTCCAATAGTCTTTGTAAGACATGGATTTGTGTCATAGTTCAATAAACTTACAAACTTCAAATTCCTGATCTTGACAGGATCATGATGTAGAAACAACAAGCAGAGCTCAAGTTTCTCCATATGAAGGGAAGAAAAATTAGTGATTAGAACCATGCTTATATTTCCTAGAATGTTCCTTCCTCAAAAGGAGGCTAATCTAATGAAGGAATATATGCAAAGACAACACTGGGAATGGGCAGCAAAGATCAGAAGAATTGAATCTTTATCCATTAGTTCTCCTCTGACTTCTGAAACTTATGAAGTCAGTAACAGGAAAATAGAAGGAAATTGGTCTTACAGAATTGTTACGGTGCCGAAGAAGGCCCTTTGGCCCATCGTGTCTGCATTGACTCTCCTAATGAGCAGCTAACCTAGTGCCATTCCCCCACCTTCTCCCATAATCCCACACATTCTTCCTTTTTAGATAACAGTCTAATTCCCTTTTGAATGCTTTGATTGAACCTGCCTCCACCACATTCTCAGGCAGTGCATTCCAGACATTAACTGTCTTTTCCTCATATCACTTTTATTTCTTTTACTAATTAGTTTAAATCTGTGCCCTCTCGTTCTGGATCCTTTCATGAGTGGGAACAGTTTCTCCCTATCTACTCTATCAAATCTCCTCTCAGCCTTCTTTTCTCCAGGGAAAACTGCCCTAACTTCTCCAATCTATCTTTATAACAAAGTTCCTCAGCCCTGGAACCATTCTCGTGAATCTTTTCTGCACTCTCTCCAATGCCTTTATATCCTTCCTAAAGTGTGGGACCCAGAACTGGACACAATACTCTAGCTGAGGCAGAACTGGTGACTTATGCAGGTTTTTTTAAAGGGATTGCTTGCTTGAACTTTTTTATATTTCAACTGTTAGAAAATATTGTTGATTTATTTAAAATAACACTCATTTTGTTACGTCTTATGGGTGTACAACATACAACTATCAACAACCAATATTTTAACATTACATGCCATGTTCAATAGTATGCTGAAGAGCTTTTGAATTACTTTCAGGAATTTTATTTCAACGCCTCGCTTATCTTCAACAAGCAAAAGGCATCAGCCTAGACATTCCTTTAGACTGTTTTCAGTGCGGTCCGGACATCCAGACTCAGGAAAAGATTGGTTTTCAGAAAGATGGAGGCCTGAGGAGCACAGAAGAGTGGCCTTCAGGCCTCACTGAAATATTCAAGGGCAGCTGTCAGCACCCATTGCACCACGACAGTCAGCTCGCCTGACAGAAACTTTGAACTTTAGACCTCCTGGTTGTTGGCAGCCCCTGTCAGGTAAATCCCAAGTCTGGGGGTTGGGCAGCATCCAGCAGAGAGCTAATCACAGGTGGCAGTGAGCTGTGGAAGTATTCCTGCACCTCCAGGGCCCATGGAATTAAAAGTAAACGCTCACTTATCTTTTCAGTGGCGCCCACGAGCTAAGCCGCAGCCAAAAGCATGAGCAGAGCAGGTTCAAGGCTCAACCCTGCAGGGGCAGCTCAATTTCTCATAGATCTTTACACAGGCATTCGGCCCATGTTAGCATATGGAAGGTACCCAGCTTGATAAAATGCAAGTTAAGGAGCTATGACCAAAGTCATTACTTTCAAGGGGACTGAAAAAATTAAATTCCCCTGTACTCCAGGATTTTTATTTGAGCTTTATGATCATATTCTGAATTTCAGTTTGTTTTTCTTGGTAAATTGAAACCAATAACCTCATGTAAGGTATTCAAAAACAAACCCCCATTGCTGTGAGAAGGTACAGGCTGTGGACTTGCCACTGTACACCCTCCCCCCAACCTCCACCAGAAAATGGCAGGGTAGAAGAAAGGAAGATGGTCATCAGTGAAGTAGAGCACCACCCGCTCTGAAAGCAGAGGCCCAAGCTGCAAGGAAGGAGACAACGACATTGGCCAATACAATCTATCAGTCTTCTGGACACAATGTAGTGCGAAAGAGTTTCAATGACCTTTCAACCCTGGCGGGAACAGCGAGGGCTCTGACGACTGCACAAGTTGATAACATGTCCAAAGGCAGATCAAGGGTCGCTCCATGATTCAATGATACCTCCCCGGAGCTGCTCCACCAGGCTGTAAGGGCACAGAGGGGAGTCCTGTTTCCTCAGTGTTTAGAAGCCCGAATTCCCCCTGTCAGCACTGTCTAACTGACCACCTCGCCTGCCTTCCAGCCATTAATTGGTTAACCCTGAGAATATAGCACTGGCACCCCCCTATGCTGCTGGGCCACCTGCTTTTGGTTGTGACATCCCAGCCGTTAACTCTCTCTCTCTCTCTCTCTCTCCACCGATGCTACCAAACATGCTGAGTATTTCCAGCATTTTCTGTTTTTATTGTCTGAGCACTTCTCTCCTAGCCATTGCCCAATCCCATGAGTTCACATAGTGGTTTTCCTGGCATGACTCTGGTGGGGAATCTCTGAAGAGCTCTGTGTATTGGAGCTATTGACCCTTACCGATAATATGGCACATAACTTCTACTGAATGAAGGTCTTTTGTTTTGCAAATTAGGAACAATATTTATGCTAGCCTGGTAGATAATTTCTCTGAGCATTGGAGAGTGATGTATGCAAAGAGGACTAAATTTATCTCAAGGCACCTGCACGAAGTTTTCCCTAAATCATGGAGTGACCCTTGATCTACCTTTGGCCATATCATTAATTTGTGCAGCTGTTAGGACATCCTCGCAGTCCCCTTTTCAAAAACAAAACATTATTTATGAACTGGAATGCATAGAATAGCAATTTTTAAAAGGCAGCCATTAGTACATGCAGCAACACTGGAGGGAATAGCGAGGGCCCTAACGGCTGCACAAAGTGATGACATGTCCAAAGGCAGATCAAGGATCACTCTGTGATTCAATGATACCTCTCCAGAGGTGCTCCACCAGGCTGTAAGGGCACAGAGGAGAGTCCTGTTCCCTCAGGATGGCAGGAGGAAATCAGAAATGATACAGGATGGAGAGAGAAGAGGAGTTCAGCAACCGTCTTTGTCCTTTGTACCTGGCTGCAGTGCCAAAAGAGGATCAATGACCTGATGCATTTGGCAGAGTACAGTACATAACATTAAGCTTGCAGCCTTAAATGTGACGAAAGTGAATATGAGATTTTAGAAGGGTGCCTATCCATTTAGTGGAGATGCCCAGGCATCAGCATTGGTTGGCAGTCTCTTTTGATGGATCCAGTAAGGTAAAAGTGATGCCTGCACAGCCAATGCTGATCGGTGTTTGCAGGAGGCATGCTGTGTCACCATGATGGACAATTAGGCTGCTACCAAGATAAGCATTGTGCGTGCCTTTAATGGGTGAGTAACAATGGGAATTTATGTACTTGCAGGAGAAAAGAGTTCACTGTGCAAGGAAAAGATCAAGAATCGAATGCATTCTCAGTATTAATGGGGAAGATTGTAAGTACTGACCTTGTTACATACAATGAAAGTAGCAATGATGGAGGCACCCACAAACAGTTAAAATGTTAATGCAGCACAGAAATCTTCAGTTTCCCAAACAGAAAAAAGCTGAGCGATATACGCTAATTCAAATTCATTTTAAATAACTGACTTCAGCTTTTTGGCTAAGGGCGTCCCAAATGATGAATCATCCCCTGGCATCAAATTTGCCATTTTGACTATTTGTTAGCATAAGTCAGGCTTTTTAAACCTGATGAGTGGCCAAATTGGACCCAAAACAGATGGGGTAAGATCACAGTCCCCTTTTCCTGCCTTGCTTAACATGGTAAAAATCCCAAGTCTAAGTTAAACCTAGGTACATCCAGACCAAAAAATAAACTTGTTTAAAAACTGGAATGTGTAAAACAGCAATCGTAGTAAACTATTAATAACCTGGATTGACTGGGTAAAGTAGAAACAAGAATTGGACATGTGTTGACCTTGATTTTGAAGTATTCCAGATTTAAAATCACAGCTGGGGTCATTGGTCAGAATCTGAGCTCCAAATCCCCTTCCCAATTCCTGCAAGGGCCAGATGAGCAATTGTATGGGTTTAGACAGCCCCGATTTTCCTTTGTAATTATTTCCACTTCGCTAAATAAAGGCTGATTCTGCTCCTAGTCGGATATTGAGGCATGGGATCATTGCTGCCATTACTCCCATTGCTGATGGTCCCTACACTTAGTTCCCAATTTCCCAGACCAAGTTCTCAAGTACCATGTTTATGGCAGGAACCTTCCTCCTTCCCTCAGCGTTAATCTGCACTGAGTTTGTCTCCCTAGGAAAAAACCATATGAAACAAAATAAAAACTGAAGTAATTTTATAGAAAACAAATGCTTCTAGCCATAAGCATTGCCTGTCAGGAGTGTACAGCAGAATGCCAGCACACAGTTCCTAGTTCTGATTTTCAGTCAAGGTTGTTCGCCCAGCCGCAATGGCATGAAACTCCTGTGGGACCTGCAGGGTTTAAATTTCCCGTTCTGAACAAAGGTACTTGGCCTGACATGTTGGGTCAGATTGTCATGCAGTGTTCCTGACTCTGCAGACCTTTAAAAATGGTGGGCAGGATCCAGATGTGGAAACCCCACCCCCATTTCCAAGGGATACAATTTTTGCTGGCTGTTGCAAAGGCCTTAACCTACAGTGAAGTCACAAATTTGTGGAGTAGATATAAATACACTTGAAGAGCAGATAACACCTGTATAATTGCCATGGTCTGATTTTTTAAAAATCCCCAGGCATTTAAACTTTAAAAAGTGGCTGCTGCTGTCAGTGTGCATTAAAGAAAACCTTTGGCTGGACTGCTTTGATTGATGGGACATCTGCAGCAGGTTGGAAAAAACAGTAGCATCTGGTTGTGAAATTTCAATAGAGTTCTTTGCTGATATTGCCCCAAGGGCTGTTATTAGGTCATTATGAATGCTTGGCTGAGTTCCAAGAGCTACAATTATCCCAGTAGGGTGTTCTGAGTCTAAGTTTGATTGACAGTTTACAGAGGCTTGTAACAGATTAGCTGTCTTTGATGTGGGGTCTGAATAGAAGTTTGTTTTTATAAGAGATTAATCCTCTGAGGCGATTTGAAAGCTTTGAATGGATTTTATGAATGAACTATCAAGTTATTGGAGGTCAATCATCTCAGTTCCAGGGCATCACTGCAGGAGTTCCTCAGGATACTGTCCTACAATCTTCAGCTGCTTCACCAATGACCTTCGTTCCATCATAAGGTCAAAAGTGGGGATGCTCACTGACGATTACACAATGTTCTGTGCCATTCGCGACTCCTCAGATACTGAAGCAATCCATGTCCAAATGCAGCAAGACCAGGACAATATCCAGGCTTGGGCTGACAAGTGGCAAATAACATTCAGCAACACAAATGCCAGGCAATGACCATCTCCAACAAGAGAGAATCCAACCATCGCCCCTTGACATTCAATAGCATTACCATCACTGAATTCCCCACTATCAACATCCTGGGGGTTACCATTGACCAAAAACTGAACTGGACTAGCCATATAAATACAGTGGCTACAACAACAGGTCAGACACTAGGAATCCTATGATGAGTAACTCACCTCCTGACTCCCCAAAGCCTGTCCACCATCTACAAGGCACAAGTCAGGAGTGTGTTGGAATACTCCCCACTTGCCTGGTTGTGTGCAGCTCCAACAACTCTCAAGAAGCTCTGTTTCTCTCTCCACAGATGTTGCCAGACCTGCTGAGCATTTCGAGCATTTTCTGTTTTTATTTTAAATTTCTCACCCCCAGCCCGCCGGGTGACATCATGTGCCTGCCAGGTTCAACTGGTGTGTGGGCATCTTGGAAAACAGTAGAGTGAGGTACTGAGGGGCAGTAGGGTGGGAATGGAGTGGGGGATGTAATCAGCAGAGTGGAGAGATGTAGTGGTGTGTGGAAGGAGGGTGGGATTAGCAGGGGAGGGGAAATAGCAGGAGGAATGGGGATAGGGAGGGGGAGATAGGGGGTATTCGTGAGGGGAGGGTAGAGTGGGCAGGAGGGGGAAAATTGGTGGGGAGTGATGGGGTATGGGGGCTGTGTGGGGAGGGCAGGGAGGGTGGGAGTGGGGGCAGAGTAAAGGCGGGAAGGGAGGTGGAGAGGTTGTTGGGAGAAGGGGAGAAAGTAGTCGGGGAGGAGGAGGTGACTGGGGCTTGGCTATTAATGCTTGAGTGGTGAGTGAATCCTTAGAGTGGATAAATAGCGATTCCCCTGACAGATGGAAGGGTATTCTCAGGGCTTAGGGCTTAGATTAAGGGATGCTTCATTATAAATGGCTCCATAAATGGACTTTTCACAGAAATACATAAATACAGCACATGCAGATATTATTCAACACCAGGTGGTGATGCTCTCTCCCATAGCACTACACCCCATACCCTTTTATATTCCCCATTTTAAACATTTGTCCCATTCTCTTTAAAAGAAGGCCTAGTTTGCCTCATTGAGCCTGAGCTCAGGGTGTTGTTTAGAAAAGTTGGTGCTCAGAGCAATTTAGGATGATGTGCCCTGTGAGAAATGTCCCAAACATCAAGCCCCTCCCCTTTGTGGAATCTGGTGGCTTGGTTCCGATGGGTTTTGATGTGTGAAGATCAAATGCAGATCGACTGAGGATCCCAGTTCAGAGTTGTTACCTTCACACAGAATTCAAGTTCAAACTAGAGTCTCAGTTGATAGGAAGAGAAATGGGGCTTGTTGAAAGGGACCTTGACTAGGGAATCTGATTTTGCGCAGTGCAGAGTGATTCTGACTGTAGATTCAAGGTGAGTATCGGGGGTTATGGGATTGTGACCAGTTACACATGGGATATTTGAGCATTTCACTTATTGTTACTGGTTACATGTAGATTATCAGTGAGATATTATACTACTGTTGGCTACAAAGGAAACCTGAGTGTTACCACTGTTAGTATTTGTTTTTGGTGCAGTTTCAGTGGGTTACAGTAATTATTGGTGGAATCAAGTTTCTCTGTTTTCCTGGCCTCATCTTCACCTGTTCATGGGTTGTCTTCTTGGAACTTCTCACATAATAGCTGCTGGTGCAAGGCCATGAGCAAAGATCATCTACAGGGTCATGCACAGGGTCCCAAACTGTATTAGGTAAATGCAATAACATTTGCAGATGCCCTGTGATCAGATGTCACATGATCACACCTCCAGAGTTTTGGCAATTTTACTTTTAATGCATGACAAATTGGAGGCTGCCCATGAATTCTTGACACATGTAGATAGATAGTTCTATCGAGTACAATAATGCAGCAACAAGCCAAGGCTCCTTTGACAACACCTTCCAAACCCTCTACTACCTAGCAGACCAAAGGTAGCAGACACATGGATGCACCACCACCTGCAAGTTTTTCCTCAAGTCGCTCACCATCCTGACTTGGAATGATATTGCCATTCCTTCATTGTCGCTGGGTCAAAATTTGGGAACTCTCTCCCATACAATACAGATGGACTGTAGCTAGGGTGGCCAAGAATACTGGACTCCAGGCCAGCAGTGCTACGGCGCAGGAGGAATGATATCATTACACGTGGAGTTTACGTCATCACACAGGGGGATCCATTGCAATTCAAGATGGAAAATGTGCAATGGGAAGTGGAAAAAGCCAAATTGCAAGTAAGTGAGAGTGGGAAAAAGAAATATGAAAATCAACTTCTGTTTCCTGTGTCCCAGTCATTTGAGGCTGTTGCAAACGGGGAAAAGAATGAGCACAGAAGCCTACCAGTGCTTCACTGAGCTAAATCACAAATACTGGACATAAAGGCATCCGGCACTGGACAGTGACCAAACCAGCTAAAAGCTGAACTGTCTGGTATAAAATCTGGTGGCTCACTGCCACCTTCACAAGGATAATTAGGGATGGGCAATAAATGTTGGTCTTGCACTCACACCCCTAGAATGAATAAATTTAAAAAATGACCCTTGTGTGCACACTGAGTAGCTATTCAAGGGCAGTGGAAATAGGAAATATTGCTGGAGGCAAATGTATCAACTGGGAAAGAACATTGGAGTAGTACCGAGAGTAATCAGAGAGAGAAATGAGAAAGGGGAGAGTGAGAGTGACACTGGGCAAACCTAAGAGATCCTAAGAATTCCTGTCTTCATGGGAGGGAATATATACTTGTGCCTCTTTAGTGGATGAACCAGGAGTCTGAAAATGGCTGAAAATAGATTAAATGTTGCTTAAGCGTTTTTATCAGGTTTTCCAAAGGGACATAAGTCTAGAAGTTACAAAATGTGGAAGCACACTTCTGCCTTAATTGTGGTGGAGTGGGTGGTGGGACCACAATTTGGGACAGAAGTTGGAAGACATTTAGCTTCAGTCATTCTGTGCAAGAGATGGACACTTAATTTTGCTGCACAAGAAGAACAATTGGAGGACTTTTCTGGGTAATTCCTGTGTTTCCCTAAATCTTTTAGTTCCAAGATATATCTCGTGTTTCAATGTTGGAAATTTGATACTAGAGTTATGACTTCAGATAAGAGCCTACGTCACATTGGAAAATAAGTGTGCAGAGTAATGATGTTGAATCCACAGGTTATGGTCACTTTCCTAGCAGCCAAACACCAGTTCTTCCAGAAACTTATGTAGATTGTGGGGACTGCAACATGGTTCTGGAGACAGCAGAAATTACAACACAGGGCTCGATTTTACTCGGGTGGTGGTGAGCGGGTTTGTGGAGCACAGTGTGGTTGTGAAAGAATGCTTTCTTAATAGGAGTGCTAAAGTCACGAATGTGATGCAGGTGGGAATTTCTGGTAAGTATTTTTTACGTTGAAATTTAGAATTTGATTTAGATTTTAAAAGCTGTAAAAGAAACTGTCAGCTACATAAGATACAGAAACTGCCTGTCAGTTAACTGTCAATCAACTGAAAGTGGTTGCCTGAATAGATGCTCATTGGTCTAGCAGGAAGCTGAATTAGCAGTTATATCTTGAGTGTGAGCCATAGCCCTATATAAGAAGACAGCACTGCACAGAGTGTGCATGAAAATGTTAAAGTTGGGTATTTGGTGTAACTGGAAGTGGGAACTTGGTGCAGTGGGAGGGGAAGTTGTTTTTTATTCTTGTTTTTATCTCTAGTAGCTGGTGAGTGTTTTTCTTTAGTCTTTAAGCTAGAAAATGGTAACTTGTTATTACTTAACTAAATTAGTAATTTAAACAAGATAAACCGGTTAAGTAATAAAGCATAAAAACAAATGTTAATTAACTAATCAAAAAAATAAATAAAGTTGGGTAGACATAGTGAGGGAGCTGGTGTGCCATAACTGCAGCATGTGGGAGTTTGTGGAGAACGTTGAGGTCCTGAACAACCGTAACCTGCAGTAAATGTCTGCAAGCGAGGAACTTTGGCTCAGCGTTATGAAGCTGGAGTCTGAGCTGCAGACATTGTGGGGCATCAGCAAAGGGGAAGAGTTACCTCGACACTTTGTTCCAGGAGGCAGTCTCACCCTTTAGGTTAAGTAGAACTGAGTTGGTCAATGGCCAGGGACAGGAGGGTGCGACGACGAGTCAGGCAGGTATGGGGATCCAGGATGAAGTAATAGAGGAACCACGGTCCTTGACTTTGACCAACAGGTATGAGGTACTTGCTACCTGTGTGGATGAGAACAAGAATTGCAGAGTGGATGGGCAAGCATAGAATTATGATGCAGGAGGCCATCCAAGTCAGGGATAGTGAAAATGAATATAGTAGTGATATGAGCAATGGCCTGGATTTTTACCAAGTTGGAATGACTTGGAAGGCCTTTAAAAATAGGGGGCAGGTCCCGATTCAAGGATTCCTGACCCCATTCCAGGGCGGTCTGAGTTTCAGGAGTGCCTTTCAAGGGTGCAGGCTAGTTCCTGTCAAAAGCCTGTACCTGCAATCCTGACTTGGCTGGTTCTTTTGCAGAGATAGGAGTGTTCTACTCCTCCGCAATTTTCATGGAGTCTGACCTGGGTTTTAATGAGCTATGATTCACAGCCCCTCAGAAGAGTCGTGAACTCTCGTGTGTACAAAGGAGCCTTTTAAAAGGTAAATTCAAAAGGTGCTCCTCATGTTCCCCGTGCCAAGCTATGCCCTTCCACCCATGCCCAATGGCCCCTCATACCCTCAATGTCAAGCTATGGCACTTCCATGCCCATTGACCCACTATACATAGTATAGAACCTGTGAACCCTATAGTGGCAGTAGGATGTACAAAAAAACTTTTAAAAAGGTAATTCGTTCATAACCTTATACTATGTTAAAAAAGGTCATTTCACTTAGAAGGCAATAAAAGTGCCAATCATCTAGATGCTTTGAAGCATCAATAATAAAAACCACAAATCCTTGGGGCAGAATTTTATGAGTCGGTGAGTGGGGGCGGTGCCTGCTCGCCAACGCATAAAATGACGCGCGGTGATGTCGGGCGGAACTCCCGACGTCATTCTGCCCCATTTAAATTTTCAGGAAGGCGGGGGCGCAGCAAAATCAATTGAGGCCATCGACAGATCATTTAAAGTAATTGGTGGACCTGCCCGCCCAACCTTAACATTGGCAGGCAGGCTGGGAGCCCCAGCGGGAAGTAGAAAAAACATGAAACCTCATCCACAGGCGGGATGAGGTTTCATGTAGTGTTTTAAAAATTTTAATAAAGTTTCTTTGGAAATTATGAACATGTCACAGCTCACATGAGGGGACATGTAAGGGAAATTTTTTTTTTCTATTTTTAATATTTTTGAACGTGGAGGCGATCTCCCTGAGGCAGCACATAGCCTCAGGGAGATGAATGCACTCTTTCGGGGGTGCCGATCGGAAGCGCACCCGCATGCGCCCGCCCATCAACATCCCCGCCGACGGGGGGGGAAATTCAGCCCTTGAAATCTCTTAACCTTGTGTAAATATACATTGTGAAAACTAATGGGGTTAAAGGCCAATAAGTCCCCTGGACCTGACAGGTTGCATCCTAGAATATTAAAGGGAGTAGCTGCAGGGATAATTGATGCACTGGTAATCTTCCAAGAATCCTTAGATTCTGGAAAAGTCCCAGAGGATTGGAAAACTGCCAGTGTAACATACTTATTCAAAAAGGGAGGGAGACAAAAAACAGGTAACTATAGGCCAGTTAGCTTAACATCTGTCATTGGGAAAATGTTAGAGTCAATTATAAATGACACAAAAATAGGTAGGAAGGCAAGTGGTGAGGATTACACAAAAAATCTACTGAGGGATATTGACAGGTTAAATGAGTGGGCAAAAACTTGGCAGATGGAATATAATGTCAGAAAATGTGAGGTTATACACTTTGGCAGGAAGAATAGAAGAGCTGAATATTATTTAAATGGAGAAAGACTGAAGAAAGCTGCAGCACAGAGGGAGTTAGGGGTCCTCATGCATGAATCCCAAAAAGCTAGCATACAAGTTCAGCAGGTAATAGGGAAGATAAATGGAATGTTGGCCTTTATTTCAAAGTGAATGGAATATAAAAATAGGGAAGCCAAAACTATACAAGGCACTAGTTAAACCACACCTAGAATAGAATAGTTTTGGTTCTCTTATCTAAGGAAAAATGTACTGGCGTTGAGGGCAGTCCAGAGAAGGTTCACTAGGTTGATCTTGGGTATGGAGGAAATTTCTTATGAGGAGAGGTTGAGTAGGTTGGGCCTGTACTCATTGGAGTTTAGAAGAATGAGAGGCGTCCTTACTGAAACATATAAGATTCTTAGGGAGCTTGACAGGGTAGATGCTGAGAGGTTGTTTTCCCTTGTGGGAGAGTCTCGGACCAGAGGACATAATCTCAGAGTAAGGGGTCACCCATTTAAGGCAGAGATGAGGAGGAATTTCTTCTCTCAGAGGGTAGTGAAACTGTGGAATTCTTTACCGCAGAGGGCTGTAGAGGCTGGGTCATTAAGTATATACAAGGCTGAGATAGACAGATTTTTAATCAGAAAGGGAATCAAGGGTTAGGGGGAAAGGCAGGAAAGTGGAGTTGAGGATTATCAGATCAGCCACGATCTCATTGAATGGTGGAGCAGACTTGATGGGCCAAATGGCCTACTTCTGCTCCTATGTTTTATGGTCTTATGCTCTTATGGTCAGCCAAGCCAGTATATTTAATTACACAAGGCCTTTGTGTTTTTATTTTAACTGGGACAAAGTCCCTCAGCACTGAGGCAGGCCTTTTAAACAGCCCGTCTCCTTACCCCGCAGTGCCTGTGGCTGCCTCCAAACATTTTAACCCATCAGCTGGCCTGACTCCAGCCTGCAGTTGCCCCCCAGCAGTGGAGGTCACACTTTTGCAAACACTTTCTTCCAAGGTGGGCAGGCCAAGCTAGGAATTTTCCCAACTCCTACCATCCGCCTCAACGATGAAAATTCAGGCCAATATAGTTTGAGGAATAGATTATTCTCTGCAGCTGAGGTAAGATCCAGTTCTGATATGCATGTCGGAACTATCTAGATAGGTAGAACTAAGAATGATGTTCTGCTGAGAAAGTTTGAGGAGTTAGGGTCCAAATTCAAAATAACATAATCTCAAATCTTTGGATTGTTACCTGAGCTACATGCCAATTGACACAGGAATAAACAGATGAGGAAGTTAAAATGCATGGAGGAAGGAATGGTATGGGAAGTGAGATGTCACAGGACAGCTGGAGGTCCGGTACCCGGGCAGACAGACACTCGCTTCATCGATGCCAACCTGGATCTAATGCTGGAGGGAGGTCCTTTTCCCAGAGGGTGACAGGAGGAAGCAGGTGCACTTCTCTGTTGAGTGTTGTTTCTCTTCCTCCTTCTCTTTTACCTCTTGCTCCTCCCTCTGTGAACTAACTCCTTCCAGGGCCTCACTGTTCTCAAGGCCCACATCTCTCTCTCGAGGGCCATGCTATGGAGTGTGCAACAGATCACCACAATGACCGAGGCCCTTGCAGGAGGGTATTGGGGGAAGCAGAGGACTGGAATTGCATTTTCAGAAGCCTGATGGCCTTTTCAATGGTTGAGCAGGTGGCAATGTCCCCTGTGCCTTTTTCTGAGGCTCTCGTAGGGGGATCAGGAGCCAACTCTTCAAGGGATTTCCCTTCACCCCTAGGATCTATCCACACCCGTTGGGGTGTTATGGACGGGAGGGTGTTTACTTTAAAACAGCCCTGATTTCTTCTCTCACCACCCGTCCGTAAACAGAAAGGTATTTTTGATTTCCCCTTTCATATGTGGTGACATATTTTCCCCAACCCGTCAGTTTTTGGAGTGATCCAATTCTCTATTAATAACTCTACAGCAAAGTCAAGATAAGGTAGAATCAGAGAGTTAGTTTATTTTACACAGACTCAAAAATGCAGGATGGGGGTTCGCGACATAGCCCCCGGTTCCTTCACACAATAAAAGAGAGATAAGGGAAAGAAAGAGGTACAGGGCAAAGACCACAGACAAAATAAGAATTATTGTTTCAAGTGAGTCCAGAGTCCAGAATCAAAAAGTCCAGTGGTGTATTCTTTCAGAGTCTGCAGACTGGAGAGATGACTTCCATAATGGCAGAATCACGTAGAAGTGAATCAATCTTGCAGTAGATGCTGGTACAGAAATTCAGACGTTCTAGTAGAAAACCAGTGTAGATGAGGGGCAGGCAATTTAAACCTTGACAGAGCTCTGTTTCTGCTGCTGTTCTGTTGATGGAAGATGGCAGACTGCCTGGATTCAGCTCCACAAGGAAATATTACAGGCGCTAGCAGTTTGGGGTGGGGTCATATGACTTCACGCCCACTCTTTCCCCTCGGTTTGGACAAAGGGCACATATTCCTGGTCTGGATTCTTGAGATGGTTAATTTTGCATCCATTAATAAGTTTCAGCAGTTTCAGGGCCCCTTTGTCCTCACAGACAGATTGTCTCCATTGGCCAGAGCTCTGCCTTAGGAATGTAAAGGACCTTTGTGCATTTCTGTGGAATTTGATTTCTGTAGCCATGGGGGGCATTAGCATCTCTTTAGAGATAATGGCATCCTTGCTGTTTTCTGAAGGTTAGAAATTCCTTTTTGTGTGAGTTGTAGCTCATCAGTCTTCAGTCAGTGTAAAGCCTTTGTCCATTAAAAAAAATAATTTTGTAAAGTCGGCAGGATGATATAGACATATATACACACACACATGGAGATGTGGCAGCTGCCAGAAAAGCGAATGCACACTGGGAGGAAGCTCTTGTTGTGGTCGCAGACCAGTTCGATGTTGAGAGAATGGAAGCCCTTCCTGTTGATGGATCTCACTGGATGATCATTGGGTGAGTTGATGGTCACATGGGTACAATCGCTGATGCCCGGCAGCTGGGGGAATCTAGTGGCGGAAGTGAAAACTACCGCCTCTGTCCCTGCAAGGCATGTCTGTTATCTGCTCTGGCAAAGAGGGCATCAATGACAAGTGGACTGCAGTACTATGCTACCATTTTTAATATGCCACAAAAGTCTGAAGCTGATTCTTGGAAGGGACCAGAGTGAAAACGTTTTTAGAAATTTATTCTTTCATGGGATGTGGGTGTCACGGGCTAGACCAGCGTTTATTGCCCATCCCTAACTGCTCTTGAGAAGCTGGTGGTGAGCTACCTTCTTGAACTGCTACTGTCCATTAGCTGTAGGTATACCCACAGTGCTGTTAGAACAGGAGTTCCAGGATTTTGACCCAGCAACAGTAAAGGAATGGCGATATAGTTTCAAGTCAGGATGGTGTGTGGCTTGGAGGGGAACTTGCAGCCCTTGCTTTGCTAGGTGATAGAGGTCACAGGTTTGGAAGTTGCTGTCAAAAGAGCCTTGGTGAGTCACTGCAGTGCATCTTGTAGATGGTACACACTGCTGCCACTGTGCATCGGTGATGGAGGGAATGAATGTTTCAAATAGTTGATGAGGTGCCAATCAAGTTGGATGGTTTTGACTTTCTTGAGCTGCACTCATCCAGGCAAGTGGGCAGTATTCCACCACACTCCTGACTTGTGGACAGGCTTTGGGGAGTCAGGAGGTGAGTTATTCACTGCAAGGTTCACAGCCTCTGACCTGCTCTTGTGACCACAGTACTTATACTTGTGTGGTTGATTCAGTTTAGTTTCTGGTCAATGGTAATCCCCAGGATGTTGATAGTGGGGTTTCAGCAATGGTACTGCCACTAAATATCAAGGGGAGATGGTTAGATTCTCTCTTGTTGGGGATGGTCTGACACTTGTGTGGCATGAATGTTCCTTGCCACTTGTCAGCCCAAGCCTGGACCTTGTCCAGGCCTTGCTGCATATGGGCACAGGCTGCTTTAGTATTTGAGGTGTCGTGAACGGTGCTGAACATTGGCCAGAAATTTCCCCCCGTCGGGGGGGGGTGGGTTGGGTGGGGGCGGGCGCAAACCGATCAGCGCCACCGATTGGGTCTGCGCCGCCATTTTACGTGGGTAGGCCAATTAAGACTCGCCCATCGTGACGCTCGCCTGGAAGCGCTGAGCAATCCCTGTGCAGGCGGCAGGGGATTCCCTGAGTGGTTCACTGCACTCTTTCGCGCATGCACGTGAAAGAGTGCAGATATCTCCCTGAGACACAGAGGTGCCTCAGGGAGATTTGTTTCAGTGTTAAACTTTTAAATAAAGGATTTTTAAACTTTTAAAACATGTCCCCTCATGTGACACTATCACATGAGCTGGGACATGTCAAAGAATAAATGTATAAATTTTTATTAGATTTTAAAACAGTTCATGAAACCTCATCCCGCCCCTGGGTGAGGTTTCATGAAAAATTACAAGGCCGCCTGGGCTCTTCGCCTGCCCGCCAACCTTAAGGTTGGATGAGCAGCTCATTAAATTGAATTAATTAGGTTTTAAATGGTCTTAATAGGCCTTTGACAGTTGGCTGTGCGCCTGCCGAACTGAAAATCTAAATGACGTGTGGTGACGTCAGTATGCCCGCCCGATGTCACCGCGCATCATTTTATGAGTCGGCGAGCCCCCCACCCCCCCACCCCCCCCACCCCCCTGCTCGCCGGCGGGAAAATGCTGCCCATTGTGCAATAATCAGCGAATATTCCCACTTCTGAACTTCTGATGAAGGGAAGGTCATTGACGAAGAGGCTGAAGATGGTTCAAAAAGTTCAATGCCACAGTGACTTTGTCAGCCATTGGCAGGGCATGGTGACCAGTGCTTCAGGATGTTAGGTCTCCGTGACAAGGATACAAGCCTTTAAACCATCTGCCTGTGTTATGAATACATATCTTCAAGAACTACATGTATTTTTTAAAAATTGGAAGGACATTGAATTATTTAGACACTTTCTTGGAAACTGACCTGGGTGTTTTTTAAAAGGTTATAATGAACTTTGGACTATGAGCAAATTGCCTTTTCCAAGAAGTCACATGACTTCAGTTAATTGACCAGCAAGGCACCTGAGGATAGAAGAACTATTTATTTATTTGAACTTTAATTGCTAGGGAAAAAATCTACTGCTTATAGAGGATTTTCTGGAAACCACCTGACTGAGTTGAGTTTTCGTTTTGAACTTGTTTTTGGACTAAGTTTCTGAATAAACCAAAAAGGGGAAGATTGTGAGTTCCCTTTCTCCCTGCCTTGTCTGAAATTCAATGTAGTTATCAGCCTCCAGCTAGATATCCTAATCTCAATGTAACTGGTCTATATTTGGAAACCTGAGAAGCTGAGATGACAGAGAGATCCCAAGGACATTGATCCTGCTCTGTTCTCCTCCACACTGAAGCTCCTTTGGAAAGAACTTACAGACAACTACTGTAACCAGCGATCCATCTTCACACACAGGAACACCAGATTGACAGTGTCAAAGCCCTTTGGACTTTATCCTTTTTCATTAAGCTTTCCCATTGGCCAAAAGGCACTTTTTCCCTTAAATGCCGACTTCCGCAGAGACCCTATTGTTTTGTCCTTTGTGTGTATGTGCGTGTGTGTTGGGATTTAAAGAGGTTTATAGTTATACTTCTGGATTACAAATTGTATGCTAACCAGTCTTTGCAACTTGCTTTTGAAAATAGGTTTCATTTCATAATAAATCACTCATTCTGAGTTTATTGAAAGAAGCATGGTTAGAAGCAAGCTCTTTATCCTGGTTCTAACAATAGCAAAAATAAACAATTGGCCATTTTGGTGAATGAATAAAACATTTACACCTATGGTATGACTTGTGGAGTAGTGGAGCTGGATAAACTACTCACTCCTCCCATCCCAACCGCAATACAGGAGAGTTGCAGTCTCCTGCAGAATTGTTATTCAGCCATCGGTAGCTCCATCTTTGGTAGTCAATCCTATATTGAGGATTTGCCCTCTGTTGCCTTCCTGCCTTTCCTTCCTCTCCTATGCCCTGCTGATGCCCAGGGTTCTGCCCTTCCTGTGAAGGGTGTTGCCCATCATTGCCATGGAGCCCAGAACCTGGCAGTCATGCTCCTGTTGCCAGCTGAAGTCTTCTTCCTGGGCAGTTGCTGCCCAATTATCAATGGCATCTTTGCCCCTTGCTCTTCTGCTCCTGCATTGCCAGGGTGTGCAGACCCCATTAAAGCCCAGATGTTCAGTGCCCAATCTCCCTGCCACTTGTGCTGCATCAAGAGCACTCCCTTACCAAATTTCACTTTGCCCTTATGGAGTCAGGATAATGCCCTGGGGAAGCCATGACTGGCTCCCCATTGTGTACCGATCTTCCCACAACTGTTCTGAAACTGACAGCTTCAAAAACTTTTCTGTCCCTTTAAATGTCCCACCCTCCACTTTCAATAGTTTTTAACAGTCTTAATTGGCCTGAATTGGAGGGAGAGTGGGATTTCTGTGCCATCTCCCCGCCCACATTGTTCATTATAGCCGGCACCAAGATTAACATGTTGCTGTCACTGCTGCTTTTGGGGCCCCTGCCTTCATTCCCATCTACAGATGGCCCCAAAAATACCTTTGCATCTGTCTTCATGGCAGAAGATGCAAAAAGCAATCTGGAAATAATGGGGAAACAGGGGCCTAGCAAGAACGAGGAACTTAGAGAAAACAATATGAGTAAAGAAATAGTGCTGGAGAAATAAATGGCAACAAATCCCCTGGACCTGATGACTCACATCTTTGGGTTTTAGAAGAGGAAGCTGCAGAGATAGTGGGTGCAGACTCCTTAGATCTCCAGAATTTCTTTGATTCTAAAGTGGTTCCCAAGCTTTGGAAAGTAGCAATCATAACCTGCTATTTAAGAAATGAAGTAGACGGAAAACAGGGAACTATAGGCCAGTTAGTCTACCATCACTAGCAAGCAAAAAGCTGAAATTAAGGTTGTGGTAACAGGTCACTTAGGAAATCACAATGTGATTAAGTTGAGTCAACACAGAATTAAGAAAGGGAAATTTTGTTTGACAAACCTATTGTTTTTTTTAATCTGTTCCTGGGATGTGGGTGATGCTGGCAAGGCCTATATTTATTGCCCATTCATAGTTGCTCTTGAAAAGGTGGTGGTGAGTCGCTTTCTTGAACTGCTGCAATCCATGTGGTGTAGGTACACCCACAGTGCTGTTAGAGAGGGAGTTCCAGGATTTTGACCCAGCGACAGTGAAGGAACGGTGATATATTTCCAAGTCAGGATGGTGAGTGACTTGGAGGGGAACTTGCAGGTGGTGGCGCTCTCATGTGTCTGCTGCCCTTGTCCTTATTGGTGGTAGAAGTTGTGAATTTGGAAGGTGCTGTCAAAGGAGCCTTGGCAGGATGCTGCAGAATTTTAAGGATGGCATTTTGAGGATGTAACTATTAAGTTGAATAAGTGGGAACCAGTGGATGTCGTGTATTTAGATTATCAAAAAGCATTTGATAAGGTGCTACACAAGAGATTATTACACAAAATTAGTAATCATGGCATTGGACGCAATTATATTAGCATTGATTGAGGCTTGAGCGATGGATAGAAAATAGAGAGCAGGAGTAAACAGGTAGTTTTCAGATTGGCAGGCCATAACTAGTAGGGTAGCATGAGGATCAGTACTTGGACCTGATGAAGGGACTGAATGTGATATATCTAAGTTTGCCAATAATACAAAGTTATTTGGGAAAGTAAGCAGTGAGAAGGACACCAAGAGTATGCAATAGGATATAGACAGATTGGGTGAGTGAGCAGGGGTATGACAGATGGAATAAAATGTGGTCAAGTGTGTACTTATCCACTTTGGTAGGAAAAAACAAAAAAGCAGAATATTTTTTGAATGGTGAGAGACTGGGAAATGTTTGCATTCAGAGGGGCTAGGATGCCCTTGTATTTCAATCACAGAAAGTTAACATGTCAGTACTGCAAGCATTAAGGAAGGCAAATGATGTATTAGCTTTTATTTCAAAGGGTTTGGAGTATGAGTGAAGAACTTTTACTACAATTATACAGGTGGAGATCACAACTGGAGCTCAATACTCCAATCAAAATTACAGTTGGGTCCCAATGTGTTTATTTAAAGAAGACCATGGAGTATGCTGCTGCCATTATTTTAATTTTCTGTTGTTGCCGGAGGTCACCGGTAACGGTTATTGGTTTAGTACAAAGAGAAGTCAATTCTCTCTTTACTCTAAATTCGCTTTATTCACGTCGTTAGATCTTATACATATAGCTTATACGTCTGGTTAGATATAGATATGCAGTTTACAGCAGGTTATACAGTTTTTATACCCAAACTAGAATCTAAACGCACACCCACTAGGTTTCTCTGACACTCCCTGAGTGGTCACAGAATATAAAAGCTAATACCCGAAAAGGAGAGCTGATGCTGGCCAGGCATTCTGTTCCCTCTCTCTTTCGATGTCATCTCTACGTTGCTGACATAGGTTCTTCCACTTCCGTGATAGTTGTTCTCTGGAGTTCTCGCTGGCTCCACGCCCGAAATTCTCCATTCTTATACTGAATCTTATCTCTTCAAGCTGTGCTGTCTCTCTCCCGTTGGTTTAGGCCTGCTTGCCTAGTCTGTGGCATCTTCTCATTGGCTCTGTCCCAAGGACTTAGGTAGCATTACCTCGTTACTTCTTTCCTAAATAAGGATTTGTGCCTTATCACATTCCCTTTATTTTCCAAGAAACTCAGCTACTTCAAACCAGTTCCAGCCAGCTCAGGCCAGTGACTGGACTCAGGTTACTTCAGGTCAAAAGTTGCTTTTGCCTGTGTCAGCAGTTCGGCTGCAGCCCCTGGCCAACACTGTTATCCTGCTTTCTTCACCATGGTGGAAAGTTAAAGTTGGGACCACAGAAGCTAGCTGCTTGACCTAACTATTCCATGTCCAACAGAGTGTAGACCAAAACCATGGGGCTGCTCCACTCACATATTCTTTAATCCCCCTTTCCTTCTACCTATCTAACCTATTCAAAAATTTTGAAATGATCTATACTTCAATCACTAACTCCAGTTGTATATTCCACAACCTCACAACCTTCTCCTATTCTTCATTATAAATGTCTTATATTTTATATCTATGTCTTCTCAGTAGACTCAATCACTGGAAACATTCTACTTACTCAGGCTAGCCCTTCTCAATTTTAAACACCTCTATTGGGGAAAAATATTCTTTCTGCTTCTGATTGACACAGATTACCCCCAAGGGCTTTACACCCATAATTGAATTACAGCTTCTGTATAAAATGTGATGAAATAATTAATTTCCACAATGTGACAACACTTAAATTATTCGTCAGTACTTGGCACTGCTATAAAAACAATATTGCCCATTTATTTGAAGAGCTATTCAGGAGGGTAGTAAGCACAGCACATGCAGCAGCCACTCATTCCATTTTGGTTTGAGGCTCATCCGAGCTACTGCCTTAGGCAGGTTGCCAATCTGGAGGTGAGAAATTGGTGGGGTAGTTAAAAGAGAAAGGTCTACAGCACCATCCTTTTACCAAAGACTATTGCAAAGTACAAATTATACTCAAGCAGCCTATGCTTGCAAAACCCACATCAAAATGTCAACTGTTAGATGTGATTCCATGATTGGGCAGCGTTTGCAGCACTAATAGCTAAACTAACAACCAATTTAAGATAAACAGGTGAGCTCATAATAGGGCTCATTTATGCTGGCTAGAAGTGACATGCGTTCATACATAGGGACCCATTCTCTGCAGACAAAAGGAATATGTCCAAGCCTTGCACCTTTTTTGAATTACCTGGGAGCTTGGGAAGCCTATAGTAAATGTTGCTTTCTCAATGGCAATGCCATGGCCAATCGAAGTGACTTGCCAACCAATTAGCACACCTTTTTGCCTGTAGTATAAATTGTTGTGGTTGTTTGAAATTTGATATTCTTGCGTTTGTCCTGATGAGTGAAAGTTGCCTCTCTTTTCAGCAATATCTCATTAGTTATGCAAAGACCATCTCCTGAATTGTACTGCCCATAATTGGTGGGTGGAGCAAGGAAGTTGGGACAGCATTGGGGGTCCTAAATGTGTCTTCTGTCCTCATTTAACATACGTATATGAGTGTCCCACCTGTTTCAGGCAGGAGATGCCACAGTCTGCATGAAAATAGAGACAGGGACTCAAAGGTAAATTAGCAGTTCCCATTCCATATACAATTTTGATCTCACCACTATCCTGTTTTAAGTACAAATGGGGCAGTAGGTACCTGAAAATTGTGCCAGCATGTCAAAACAAATCTGCAAAATGTGCTCCAAACTGCATTGCATGTAATAAATTGACATATGTACAAGGAGATAAAGCTTAGGCCCAAAACTAGAACTCGATGTAGGCCTGTGATCTTAGACTGATTTTCAGACCATTCAAAACTAGAATATCAAAATATACGGTGTAGCCAGTCAGCCTGGGCTTCAGGAGAGAGGGGCAGTGACTCAGCCATTTCAGCATTAAAATTGAGAAATGTCCATTTTCAATTTTTAGTACTTAAATTTAGAATTGTGGATTTTGCTAAATTGACTATCTTCTAATTGATATAAAATGATGCAATAGTCTTTGGCCTGAGTTTTGCGCATGTCGTGCGCACGTGATTGGCAGGCCCAGGAAGCAATATCCGCTCCCGGCCACAATCGCAAATGACACGTGATTTCATGCTAGTTGGCCAATTAAGGCCAAACCAGCGTGAAACACGCCCAGATATTGGGGCAGTGTTACCAGCGGGGGCGGGAGTGTGACGGGCACCAGGTCTAATGGGGACCCGAAGGGGGGGAGTTCAAAAACTGCACTGGCAGCTCCCTGAAGGCTGCTAGGAGTTGATGAGGAGCCTCAGGGAGCTGTCCAGGTGAGAGTCTAGTATCTAGCAGGAGTTATGGGCTCAACACCCGCCTGGCGTGCCAGGCGGGAGGGCAATGCGGATGGACATGCTGCCCACCCCACCACCCCCCAACGCCAGTTCTCTGACAAGTGCCTGTGCACCCTCTTGGAGGCAGAGAGTGCCTGGCATGATATTCTCATGCTGCGGAATGGCAAAAGGAGGCCACCCCACCGGATGAAAAAGGCCTGGATGGAGGTGGCTGCCCAGGTGACTGGACATGATGTTGTGCGCTGCATGTGGATCCAGTGCCGGAAAAGGTTCAATGATCCTCTGCGCTCCTTAAGCATGGACTTTGCATGGAACTGTGTATAGATGTCTTGGAGGGTGGCCATTCATCGTGATGCTCAGGGTGTGAGACAAAGAGTGCCAAGTGCCACATATCTCCGTGCTGGCCAAGGCTGATAGAAGGGTGAGTTGTGCCAATCTGATGGGCACCTCAACCTGGATCTCCTTGGGGTGGGAGGCAAGGCTGGGATGGTGTGGCAGGTAGAGTGTGCACTAATGAATGCACCCGTACAGGAGAAGAGAAGCCATAATGCGCTGGAGCACGCACGAATGGGTGGTGGGGTGCCCAACATACTGATTCTTTTCAAGGTTGAGATGGACGTCCTGGACATGGAGTGCGAGTGTGGACTTAGGTCCGCAGGTCGCTGAGAGGCAGGGATCTTGGATGAAATTAAGAGTCCAGTGGACAGATGAGAGCCTGGGCAAGTGTGGAAGAGCTGTAGGATTGTGGCAGCTCCAAGGAGAAGTTCTAATCAACATTGCTCGTCCAATCACAGTGCCTCAGTGAAGCAACCGTAGTTTATGCAGAGTCACTTTGTTACAATGTAATCAACTGACATATCCTGTTCCTCTGTTAGTAGTACCCTCCTCATGATG
Source organism: Cetorhinus maximus (assembly GCF_964194155.1). Lineage (NCBI taxonomy): Eukaryota > Metazoa > Chordata > Chondrichthyes > Lamniformes > Cetorhinidae > Cetorhinus > Cetorhinus maximus. The sequence goes on along the minus strand of NC_135882.1, from coordinate 82,102,435 downwards.
CCCTGAGGACCCTCCCTTGACACCCGCATCACCATCTCTCCGAACTAAGCAGCAGAGCAGATGCAGGCATGTCAGTGGGTAATAGCATGTCAGATAAGATGGTTGTACACAGTGGTGAGGGACATCACACTCACTTGAGGAGCTGGTGGAGGCAGAGAGTTCCCAGGTCATTGGCATTTGAAGGACTTCTAGAGACCAGGATAATGCTGAGTCTGAGGCAGATGGTGAGCCTCTAGTGTTGTCCATCAGGCAGCAGAAGCTGGATGTCCAGCGGGATGCGTGGAAGAATCTGGTGGAGATCCCTGAGGGTTTGCCTGCCATGGCCTCTGTCATGGAGGAGTCCATGCAGAGCATGAGCACTGTGTTGACCCGGAGCTCCAAGCGCACAGCCTCCTCCATAGTGAGAATGGTGGCTGTCATGGGGAAGCAGCTCCAGGAATAGAATCAAGGGTTTCTGGGGCTACCCTCAGAAATGCAAGCCCACACACTGGCAGTGATCTCAGCAGGTTGCTGCCAGTGTGAGAGATGGATGAGGCATCTAGTAACTCTGCTAGGTGCCCGTCCATCAATGGTGAGTAAGGAGGTTCAAACCAGTCTCACGCTGGTGGACCAGCTGCATGTTGCAACTGTGGGATCCTCTCAGGGTGCTCCAGATGAAGGCAGCAGCTCCTCTGCCCCTGTGCCAGTGCATGTGGCATCTGAGGAGTGCCCAACCATGGCGCTGGACGCTCCTTCCCAGGCGGTGCCTGCACAGGCTCCACCAGCTAGTGGACATCTGCCAAGGTCATCAGGGCTGACAGGACATCACAGTCAGCAGGCTGCCTCCACTGCCGCTGCCAGTGAGGGGTGGGGTGGGGGGGGAGCGGGGTGTGGGCACCAAGACGCAGTACTCAAAAGTGGAAATTTAAAGCACTGTAAATACACAAGGGGTTGTCATGGGTGATATTACTTCAGTTGAAACGTGCTCTATGTTCAAATTGTGTAAACATGACCACCAGTTAAAGTTATTATTTTTCATGGTCTAAATGTGCTTTATGTTTCTCGTAAGCGTCGGGCATGGGAGTGGCTTGTGACAGACAGAAAGGGCTGCAAACTTTATTTCTGTGGTCGTTAGTTGACATAGGGGGTCCCAGGATGGCCTCATCAGGGACGTTCAGTAAGGAGGTGTCACCCTTGCCCTCACTTTCAAGCCAAGCCTTGGAAGCCTGGCTGAATAGACAGAGAATCAAGGCCTTCCTGGTCTCCCTCAAGGTTCATCACTTCTGCAGCCACGTCCTCACCCTGGGCGTCCTGCAGCTCCTCATAAGACCCATCAGTTAAGTCACCCTCTGCGGCTTGGGGAGCTGCCTCGCTGTCTTCATCCTCCGCAAAGTCCGTGCTTGACAGAGCCAAATTGTGCAGAGTGCAGAGACACGCTATGGAAGGTATTGCAGTGCTTTCTCTGCTCGGTCCAGGCATCTGAACCTCACCCTCAGCAGTCCAATGATCCTCTCAACCACTGCACTTGTTGAGACATGACTCCTATTGTACCTCTCCTCTGCTTCTGTCCTTGGGTGTCGGAGTGGCATCATGGGCCACCTTTTCAAGAGATAGTCTTTGTCACTCAGCAACCAACCATCCAGTCGAGCTGGAGCCATGAACAGCATTGGTACCCGGGAGTGTCTCAGGATGTAAGCATCATGGGAGCTGCCAGGGTCCCTCGCACAGACTTGCAGAATCTGGGTCTTGTGATCACACACTATCTGTACGTTCATCGACTGGAATCCCTTTCTGTTCACGAAGGCACCCGGCTCACTCACTGGCACTTTGATGGCCACATGTGTGCAGTCGATTGCACTCTGGATGCGGGGGAAGCCAGCAATCGCTGCAAAGCCTCTGGATCACTCAGCCTGGCCGGCCTCATCTGTCCAGAAATGAATGAATGTTATGACCCATTTGAAGAGATCATCAGTGACCAGCTTGTCGCAACTGTTGGCAGCAGATTGGGACACACCACATAGATCCCCCAGTGACCCCTGGAAAGAACCAGTGGTGAAAAGGTTGAGGGCTACTGTGATCGTTAGAGCCACTGGCATATGGTGGCCACCCAAACAGTTGGAGGCGATCTCGAGTTCAATCATCTGACATATGGAGGGTACAGCCTCCCTAGAGAGGTGGAGGCTCCTTCGGCACTGGACCTCAGACATGTTGAGGTAGCTGGAGTTCTGCCTGTAGACTCCGGATGCAGGATAGTGACGTCTGCTGTGGACTGTTCTTACTGGTCCTGCACCCACTGTGGCTGCGCCTCTCCTCCCACAGGTTGCTCACTGGGATGCTGCCTGTGGACACCTGGCCTCCCCTCATTTCTGCCACTCTTGTCCTCTTCGGAGGAGGTCCCACCAGCGCAGTATACTATACCCATTTGCTGCAATGCAAATGGCACTGTCTCATTCACTGAAGGGTGTACTCAGCAGAAAGCCTCCAAGAAAGTTGGAGAGACAAAGGAGTTCTTAAAGAAAGTTAGCAATGCATAGAGTCCAGCAAGAAACACAGGAAAGGCCATGAACTGTCAAAAACAAACCAGCAGCAAACTCTCACCTAAACTCCTAACTACTCACACTGCCCGGGCTCCGGTCCCATTTTATCCCAGCCTGGAATGAGAAATCCGTCAAATTGGAATGGCCGCCTGCCCATGTTGCCTGTCCGATAACGGCAAAATCGCACGCACAATGTAAAATTCAAGACAATTGGCTCTTTAACGGGCTTAGTTGCCCGTTTAATTGTTGGCGGGCACACTTCTGACTCCTGTGCGTGCCTGCCAACCGCAATATGGTATGAGGGCGCGATAAATTCCGGGCGCTCACGTGACGTGTTCTCATGCGATTTTGCACTCGTTCGGGCTGGCCGGGCGTCCACACCCGCAACATAAAATTCCGGTCTTTACTCCCAGATTTAAACTGGCAAAACACTTTGTTGAATTAACAAATACAATTAACACTCAGATTCTATCAATTTCCCTATGCTTTAGATCTAGATGAAGTCCAGGTAGCTAACACTTTCGGACATCTTTTGTACTTGACTGTCCCCGACTGATCCAGGTTAATATATACTTTCCCTTGTACATTACATGAAAAACAATAGCAAAATAAAGATTAGTGACCATTTATATTTTTCACAAAAACATGGCTATTTAAGTAGGAAAATATTACTTTTCCAAACACTTTATTTCTCGACTTTTATCAATCGGCCAGGGGGGCTTGAGGAGTGGAGAATGTCTATTAGCCGCCAGTGGGTGAAACATAAAACTACTTTTCAGTCTCATTGGTTTCCATGTAGAGTGACGATGAATGTTTTATTCATTCTGCCCTAGGTTTTGTGATTGGAAAGCCAATCAAATACCTGCTTGAACAAAATAGAGAACACAATCCCAGTGACCTGTTTACCTCTGCACTGAGATCTGAGAGCAGCCGTTGTATCTTCACCGCAGGTAGACGCTATACTGACAATTTATAGCTTATCTCATTATTTTGTTATTCTGTAGCTCTTGCTATAAATGTACTTCACAGATCAATATATGACAATATTATAAATATAAAGCCTGTGCAGCTAGAAGATTACACAACAAGCAGTTATTTGACCATCTGTTAGTTGCAGCTGACTGTGCAGGAGAGTTTGGTTACAGCAGCTGAACTGAAGGGTGCTTTGAATGTGTAAGGTTCAATTTGACAACTCAAGTTTGTGAAATTACTGAGTTTTCTCTTGCAATGAAATGTGTGAGAATTTACTATTGTATATTGTGGTGTTTTAAAAATATATTATACTAAAATGGAAGTGTGCTAAAACAAACCTCAATTTCTTTCCTCCACCTTTACATAATCATTGTATCTTCTCTGACACATACTTACCATGGTTAAGTGGATATGTCTTTCATAGGATTTGGCTCTTGGTATAAACATTTCCATTTTTCAGGATTGTATTAGATGTTTTAATAGTCACAGTTACTTACATTAGCTCCTATCTTGACATTAGCCACTACTGTAAGGACTATTTCCTTTACACTGCTGACAATCTAAGTGGCAGAAATACTAATGTGTAAGGTAATACTATGGATCTGTTCTGAGGTGAACTACTATTTCATGCGACAAAGTCTAAGGTCACTTACCTCCAGCTTTTTTTTTAATGGACGATACCTTCTTGGTATGATCAGGGGTTTTTAATGTTATTTTGTTGTCTGCCCTGGTTTTGCAGCTATAATTTATATCTTTTTGATTTTGTTTTCTTTCTGCTTACTTCCCTTGGAGTTCCACAAGATCAACTTGGTGTTTTATTTGAGTTTTTATTTTTTTTTTGTTCAATAAATATTTTCATAGTGTCACAGCTGATTATTCACCTTTAAGTAGTCTTTAATGCTCTTTGTTACTCAGTTCAATATGCCTTTTAGTTGGGTTGCACTAATTCTATCTATCAGCATTGTACGAAATCACGTTGTAAGAGTTTTTAATGTGAGCTGTATAATTAAGGCATATCATCATTGCAAAAATATAAACATGGCTTGAAGGTGTCTCAGCACTTGAGTCTCAAGAATTCAATTTGTCCATTTGTTCAGAACTGGACCAACCATATAAATACTGTGGCAACAAGAGCATGTCAGAGGCTGGGAATCCTGCGGCGAGTAACTCACCTCCTGACTCCCCAAAGCCTGTCCACCATCTGCAAGGCACAAGTCAGGAGTGTGATGGAATATTCTCCACTTGCCTGTTTGAGTGCAGCTCCAACAACACTCAAGAAGCTGGACACCATCCAAGACAAAGCAGCCTGCTTGATTGTCACCCCATCCACCACCTTAAACATTCACTCCCGCCATCACTGACGCACAGTAGCAGCAGTGTGTACCATCTACAAGATATACTGCAGCAACTCATCAAAGCACCTTCCAAACCCACGACCTCCACCACCTAGAAGGCAGCAGATGCATGGGAGCACCACCGCCTGCAAGTTCCCCTCCAAGTCACACACCATCCAGACTTGGAAATATGTTGCCATTCCTTCACTGTCGCTGGGTTAAAATCCTGAAACTTCCTCCCTAATAGCACTGCGGGTATTCCTGCAACACATGGACTACAGCGGTTCACGAAGGCAGCTCACCAGCACCTTCTCAAGGGTAAGTAGGGATGGGCAATAAATGCTGGCCCAGCCAGTGATGCCCACACCCCATGAATGAATTTTGAAAAATGATGTCGCTCCTGTCAGATTTTATTTAGTTCTCAGTGGATTAATTGCAGCATATTTCTTGGTAACAAAGGGAAGAAGGGCTCTCAGGTAATCAGAAATTACCTGGACACCAGTAAAATAACTGCTGTAAGCAAGATGTCTGAGTCATCTGTGGTTCTGAAGTTGTTTTATGGGTTCACATAAGTTTTCCTTATCTTGGTGAAGCTTTGCCAAAACCAAAATACTGCCTCTTGTATTTTCCGTGAGTATGCCTCTAAAGTTGAGACCCATGGTGTAGTAATTATAGTTTTGGAAAATATTGGACTGTAGCTTTAAGAATAATCCTGTGTTATAAGCTCACATGATCTGTGTAAACCAATGTGTTAACTGCATGGGGAACCTCTACAGGGGAGTTCTCCTTTAGTTGTGGAGTTTGAGGCAAATGTGTGATTGCTGCTGCTGTCTTGTAAATAAAGTTAAATGTGTCCACCAAGAAAAATTGTCTCAAGATCAACTCTATAACAAACTGGCGATGAGGATAAGTCAGATTGTAAGTATCTAAGTTTGTTAAAAATAAAAGAAGATATACACATTTGGCAGAATCAATCCCTTTGAGCCAGCCACAGATGATTGGTCTCAATATATTGAATGTCTTGCGTTCTTCTTTCAAGCAAACAAAAATCACAGGGGAGGAAAAGAGGAGAGCAATTCTCCTGAGTATTCATGGGAGCAAGACCTGCAGGTTAATTTGAAGCTTAACTGCCCCCAGTGACCCAGATTCAAAGACTTTCAGCAAATTAGTAGACCTCGTTAAGGGACATTTTTAACTTAAGCCCTCAGCCACAATGCAGATGTTCAGGTTCAATTCACGGAATAGAGCCCCAGGGGAGACAATTGCTACCTACGTGGTGAAATTAAGACACAAACAGAATATTGTGATTTCAGTGAAACTCTGAAGGACATGCTTAGGGATCGTTTAGTATGTGGTGTGTAAGCAGTCACTATTCAGTGAAGATTGCTAGCTGAAGTGAATCTTGATTTTAAGAAAGTGTCAGAAATAGCGCTGGTGATGGAAAGTGCTGTAAGGGATTCACAAACAATTCAAGAGGCGCAAAGTGGCGCTGTTCTCCTAGTTGGGTGGGAACAGTCAGACGCAAGTGGCGCGAAAAGCCGGGATTCCACTGAGAAGCGGGAAACAGCCCCCACTAACTGAAAAATGAAAGGAAACAGCTTAGCAACTAAATTGAAAAATAACTTTCATAGACATGGAAACAATCAGTCTTCTAGCGATTAGCAATTTTAAAAAGTAAAATGTTATTTTTGTCACAGAAGTGGACACATAATGAGCAGCGCAAAGCAAAATCTAAACAGGCTTCCAAACAACAAACGAAGTCCAATGAAGTCTATAGTGTAGAGGAGCCTGAAACAACCAATTCTGACATTTATTCATTATTCAACATGAAAGTTGGGAAGACAGAGCCAATATTTGTTACAGTGCAAGTGAATGGTAAACCATTAAAAATGGAAATAGACATGGGTGCTTCTACCACTGTAATAGGAGAACACATTTTCAGATATCTAAATAAAGGTGATCAACAATTAAATTTGGAACAAACATCTGCCAAGTTGAAAACGTACACAGGTGAAGAAATCCAAGTAAAAGGTATCACCAGAGTAACAGTTCATCATAGACACCCGAACAGCACATCTACCTGTGATGGTATTAGAAGGCAGAGGACTGAGCCTTCAAGGTCAAAATTGGTTGAGGAAAATTAACCTTGATTGGCCAGTGAGATTTCAAAAGGAAGCTGGAAGAGTCCCTGAGTTGGAAAGGAACAAGACAAGGTACTTCAGAAAGAGCCTGGAGAGCCCAAGGGCCCCAACTGGATGAAAAGGGAGTGTGTAGCTATTCAGCAACCTGAAGAAATGAAGACCGTCTTAAACAACAACATGGAAGAACAGCAGAAGAAACTCAAGGAGACTCTGCTGAATGACAGAATTCAAGATGAAGTGAGTGAGCTTCACAAAGAAAAGAAAAACCTGTTGAAAGACCTTCACACACTACCAGGACCCCTCAGGTGAAAGTTTGTGCCTCTGATAAAGTACGAAGAGAAACAGGAAGAATTTAACACCTCTCTGAACAAACTGAAGAACCAGATGACAGAGAAGATGCAACAATGTTCAAGTTTTCAGGAGGAAGCCAACAGATATAAGGAGACGGAAGAGCTGAAGAATCAGCTAAATGAAGCTAAAGAGGTTTTAAAAGCAAAAGTCGTAGAACTTTCCAAGTTGTGAGTAGATAATGAAGTCATGGGAAGCTCAATTACTGAACTAAGACAAGTTGAGATTAAATCTGAGAAAAATCTGGTCGACAGTGAAGTTAAAAAGAAGGCCGAGACTAAATTCTCTGGTAGAAAGAAGAAGACACATAGAAAGAGGATGCAAAATTACTGAAAAGGCACCAACTTTAAAAAAAAAATCATACTTTGTGGGATTCAGCATCGCTCAACATCCTGATTTTGTGAATCATTCTAGAACTCTGGATCAGAGGCAACCAATGACAGTGACATTTGTTCACTTGCAACTACCAGAATTACCGTACATGAACACTGGTCAAACACAAGTCAATCCAGCGATACAAGTGCTAGTTCACACCATTTGCTTACCAGGAGTTCCGATTATGCCTCTATCTTTTCATCAAGGTGCCATCTTCAGACAAGACTAAACCTAATACTTCCCAATTTGGAGGGTAAGGTGGAGAAAAGTCAAGGAAACCAAAAAGTGACTCATGATTTGCATTGTTGTGAGCGACAATTTACTGTTGGAGAAACAGTATATGTAAAGAATTTCAGTGGAGGACTGAAGTTGTTACCTGGTAAAGTGAGTTCTGTGAATGGACCATTGTCGTACCATGTGGAAGTGGAAGGCTGGATCACCCATAAGCACATGGATCATTTAAGAAAAAGAGAGATACCCCAACAAAATGATGTTCTACCTGTAACCATTACTGAACCTATGGTTCCTGTTGAAGTTGCTCAACCAAGGACAGACATGCCCGGTATCTCTGTCAGAGTTGAAGACACAGAACTGCAAGTGCCTATTGAGGTACCTGATGTTAATGCGGTTCCAGAGAATGTGTTTCCCACAAAAGAATCGGAAGTTGTGGAGCTACGACATTCCACACGGATCAGGAAACCACCTGAAAGACTGAACTTGTAATTTCATGACCTGTGTAAATATTGTAATGTCATGAGATAAATATCCTTGTAAATACAAAATGTACAGAAAGTTAAAGGGGGAGGAATGTAATAATTATAGTTTTGGGAAATATTGAACTGTAGCTTTAAGAATAATCCTGTGTTGTAAGATCACATGATCCATGTAAACCAATGTGTTAATAGCGCAGGGAACCTCTACAGGTGTTCACCTTTAGTTATAGAGTTTGATACACGTGTGTAGTTGCTGCTGCTGTCTTGTAAATAAAGTTAAATGTGTCCACCAAGAAAAGCTGTCTGAAGGTCAACTCTGTAACACATGTTTTTTTTCTTACTGGCCCTAAGATAAGTTTCCATTGTAGGTTTCAATTGAGCAGCTTGATGAATTGCCAGACCTGGCATTAGACTGGTGTGCAGGACTGTTGATATCGGTCCCATCAGTCAGTGACTTTGTGAGCACTGTTAGGGAGTGAGCTGTACATTGAGGAGCCAGAAGGGAATGTCATGGTCATGGGACATGCTAAGGTGCATAAGCTGAGGTCAGGCAGCAAGGTCAGTCAATTGTTGACGCATAAGGGATATGGGTAGCTGCTAAAGGAGCAGATGTGATGAGTGAGGAGGATGGACCTGTTGTCTCTCCTGCCAGTTTCTGAACTGTCCCTTCCTTACTCCAGTTATCACAGTCGGCTCCATTCTACCTCTTTCCATATCCTAAAGTCCCTCACTCACTAAAATAGCACATCATCTCCCACCCCCAAACGAAAGTGTGGAGAGATGGGATAAGTAGAGAATAGAGGGGACAGGGAAAGTGGGGGTTTGGGAAGCAGATTTGGAGCAAGGTGATTACATAGTTTCCATGGTGCTTTCTAATACCCACCGGGGAATTAGGCCTCCTCCCCCCTCAGTGGCTCCTTTCCATCATCTCACACATACAAAGGAAGGGGAAATGGCAAACTAACAAAAGCAGAAAATGACATGGAGCTCGGAACAAGCTAATGAAAGGAGCAAAATAAGAGCAGAACAGAAATACACTGGGAAGTGGTAGATGCGATAGACAAATGCACAGGGAAGGACCAACATAAAAATGACAGAGAAAGGTAAGATAGAGACAATTTGCTCCATCCTCTTATGAGTAACTCCATAGTAAGTCTACTATTTGTATATTTGTGCATCAATGAATGGGTCAAATATTTCATTTTATAATGCATTGAAAAGTCCCGTATCAGTTTTTGTCTGTAGTAAAATTCACTTTTAACGGTGCTTAATTTCCTGCTAAGCCTCTAGATTAGGCCATTATTGGCATTTATAGTGTTAAAACCTGTCAAATTAAGATTGGGTGCAGAGCCTATCAAACATATTGTGTTTTTGTCATGAGATCCAGTAATTCCTGTACAAAAACATTGGGTAGCAGCACATGGATGTGTGAACTCTTCTCATAGGATTGCAATACTAAGATGAAAGTTAAGTGTTATGTTGTACTAAAAAATATTTGAACCAAAACAAAATGAGTGAAAAGCAAAATACTGCGGAAGCTGGAAATCTGAGATAAAAACCGAAAATGCTGGAAAAACTCAGCAGGTCTGGCAGCATCTGCGGAGAGAGCAACAGAGTTAACGTTTCGAGTCTGTATGAGTCTTCTTTTGAAGGAGAGTCATATGGACTTGAAATGTTAACTCTGTCCCTCTATAGATGCTCCAGACCTGCTGAGTTTTTCCAGCATTTTCTGTTTTTAAAATGTTAAGTAGCCTTTTTAAAAAAACTATAATTTGCCTAAAACTAAAATCAGTTTCACCCGCCTATGAATTCAGTTTTGGTGAATTTGCAATCTTACATCAAGGGAAACTCGATCTGCATCACTCCCCTGTTTTAATTGTGCTTAAAATTCAGGCTCCTGCTCTAATTGCCAGTCAAGAATGACATCCAAAATAATTTATATCCCTTTAGTATTGCAGTGCAATCTTCAGCTAAACAGACATTGAGTGCCACTCCCTATTGGGACTGCAGGATCTGTGAACTTATTCTTATTAACATGTATGATGTCATGCCCAACTGTGTGATTACAGATAAATGCACTTGTAGGTAGATTTCGCTTAAGTGAAATCTGAAGATTTCACTGAAGATTATCTTTATCTGTGCTCTAAACTAAACAGTTTTACCCCTGTTCTAGAAATTACTTGGGCAACATAGAAAATAGGTAGTAAAGCTACGAGATTGTAGGTGTAGTGTTCAATTGTTCAATTGTCCTGTGTTCGATTATGTGACTCTATTTATTATTGCAGCTCACTGTACTTGATTGGTTAAGCCTGAGTATGGACTCTGAAATGAAAACAAACTGTAGAAAGAGCTGGAAGGCAGAGCTGAAGCGTGGAGTGGATATTTTAAAGCACTGTAAATAAAACCTGTTATACACATAGAAACTAGTGTCATCTCTGCATGGATCTGAGATATAAAAGATACAATAGTAGGCTAGGACATTGTGATACTAACATACAAACATACAAATTAGGAGCAGGAGTAGGTCCTCATCCCTGCTCGGCCATGCAATAAGATCGTGGCTGATCTGAATGTAACCTCAACCCCACATTCCTGCCTACCCCCAATAACTTTTCAGCCCCTTGTTAATCAAGTATCTATCCAGCTCTGCCTTAAAAATATTCAAAGACTCTGTTTCCATTGCCTTTTGAGGAAGAGAGTTCCAAAGACTCACTACCCTCTGAGAGAAAAAAAATTCTCCTCATTTCTGTCTTAAATGAGCAACCCCTTATTTTTAAATAGTGATCCCTGGTTCTAGAGTCTCCCACAAGAGGAAACATCCTCTCCACATCCACCCAGAAAAGACCCTTCAGGATCTTAAAAGTTTCAATTAAGTTGCCTCTTACTCTTCTAAACTCCAGTGAATACAAGCCTAACATATACAGCTTTTCCTCATAAGACAACCCGCCCATTCCTGGTATTAGCCTAGTAAACGTTCTCTGAACTTCTTCTAATGCAGTTAAAAGTGAACTGTGCATAAATTAATGTCATCAGAACTCCAATATTGTATTACACTTTTTTGATGTATGCTTTTTGTATTTTGTAGTATCAGAAAAGGAAATACTTTTTCGGAATAATTCCAGAAGTTCAGTATCTAATAGAAGAACTCTTGCAGTACCAAGAACTTGCATTTATATAGTGCTGAAAAATTGTCCCATGGGGTTTCAGAGGCAAAAAGGAGAAATTTTAAAAGGGTGACCAAAATCTTGAATAAAGGAGGTTCTTGGAAACGTGGAGGTTGTAGGACTAGAAGGGAGCATTAAGGAATGGACAATAAATACTGGCCTTGCCAGTGCTGCCCACACCACATGAACAAACAAAAAAAATTCACAAAGATGGGGGGGAGATGAGGCCTTTAAAAGATTAAAACACAGCTATTTTAATTTTGATGAGTTGGAAGATCAGGTCAGCAATATAGGTCAGCAATGACAGGCATGCTGGCTGAATTGGTCTTATGTGAAATTGTACATAGGGTACACAGTTTTGAATGAGGCCTTAGAAATTTGAAAGACAAGAAGAGATTACAGAGACAGGGAGGGGTGAAGCCATAGAGGGATTTGAAAACAAGAATGAACATCTAAGCACAAGGACCTGGATACCATGTAGGTCAGTGAGCACAGAATGGGACTTGGTAAGAGGTAGGATATGTGCAGCAGAGTTTTAGATGAACTCAAGTTTATTGAGTTTGGAAGATGTGGGGCATTAGATTAGAAGTAACAAAGGCATGGATAATAGTTTCTGCAGCAGATGAGCTGAGGCAGGGGTGGAGACAGCCAAGGTTATGGAAATGGAAATATGGCAGTTTTAGTGATGGTGGGGACATGTGGTCAGAAGGACATCTCGAGGTCAAATATGACACCAAGATTGTAAATGCTCTGGTTCAACCTCAGTGACCTGGGAGAGGGATGGAGTCAATAGCCAATGGAATTTGTTGTAGGAAAGATAACTGTTTGGTCTTCCCAATATTTAGTTGGAGGAAATCTCTGCTCATCCAGGACTGGATGTCTGACAGGCAGTGTGACAAATCAGGTACAGTGGAGGCCAAGAGAGGTAGTGAGATATATCTGGATGTCGTCAGTGTACATGTGGAATCTAATGGGGGCCAAGGATAGATCACTGGGGGACTCAAAAATAGAACAATGCACCACCGGTACTTCCACATTCTTCCCTCTATAAACTCAAACTTATTCAAAGCTCTGCTGCCTGTTTCTCAACTCACATCATTCACTCTATGGCCCTATGCTTGCTGACCCTACATTGGCTCCTGATTAAGGAAAACCTCTAATTTACAATTGTCATTCTGGTTTTCAAATCCCTCCATGGCCTCATCCGTCCCTATCTCTGTAACCTCTTCCAGCCATAAAACCCTCAGCTATCCAAACTCCTCTAACTCTGACCTCCTGAGCATCTCCAACTTTTATCCTTCCACCATTGGTGGCTGTGCTTTCAACTGCCAAGGCCTTAAGCTTTGGAATTTCCTCCCTAAATCTCTTCATCTCTTTACCTCTCTTTCCTCTTTCAAGATGTCCCTTAAAACCTACATCTTTGACCAAGCTTTTGATAATCTGCCCTAATAATGTAGCTCAGTGTCAAATTTTGCTTAAGAACGCTCCTGTGAAATGCCTTGGGATGTTTTATTCTGCTAAAGGTGCTATATACATACAGGTTTTTGTTGTTGGGTGGTAAGAGAAGCCATTTCAGATGATTCTCTGGTTACCATTTGATAGATAAAAATGGAACCAGGTGATGGCAGTTCCACCCAGCTGGACAATGGAGGAGAGATGTTGGAGGAGGCATGGTCAGATAGGACAAAGGCTGCAGGAGGTCAAGAAGACTGCGAGGAGGGATGGTGTACCACAGTTACAGTCACATAGGATGTCATTTGTGACTTTGCTACAGGCTATATCAGCCCTGTGGCAGGAGCAGAAACCTAATTGGAAGAATTGAAATATGGAACTGCGATAAAGACGGGCATGATTCAGAAGGAGACAATGTGTTCAAGAATGTTGGAGAGGAAAAGGATATTGGAAATGGGGAGGTAGCTTGTAGAGGGATCAAGGGAGAGATGATGGCAGTTTTGAAAGGAATGAGACAGTACCGGAAGAGAAAAAGACTGTTAACAATCACAGCTAACATGGGGACCAGGAAGGTAAGTTGCTTGGTCAACAGATTAGTGGGAATAGGGTTGAGGGAGTAGGGTCTCATGGATAGAATGTGCTCAGTGAGGACCTGAGGTGAGATAGGAGAGAAACTAGAGAAAGATGTGATTTCAGGGCAAGGAGTTGGTGAGTATGAGAACCTTGGGAAAGTTTGGCCTGGGGGACTAGTGGAAGGGAAGGATGTGACAGAGGCAGCTGAATGAATGGTCTCAATAGCGGTGACAGAAGTCTATGAGCTCTTTGCACTTGCTGGAAATGAGAATGGCAGAAATGGGGGAAAGAGGTTTCACCAGATGAGGGGTTTCAGGCGATGGTATGTAGTGATGAGAAGCCAGAATGATCCTGGAATAATGAGTAGTTTTGGCAGAGGAGGCCAGGACCCAATTTTTATGTGGTCCAGTCAGATCTGATGATTGTTTATGGTGAGCAACTGGCTTAGCCATTCAAGTATGCAGCTTTCGGACTTAGGGGAGCAGGAATGAGGGCATACCAGGGTGAATGACAAGGGTGAGAGAGTAATGGGTTTAATGGGAACAAGGGCATCAAACGTGGGTGTGAGGGAGTGATTTAGCAGAATGATAGCTGCAGAAATATCATGGTGAATTGAAAACCAAAGGCTAGGGAGTCTGGTGCTGGCTTGAAATTATCCTAAGTCGCATTCCTCATACATGTCTCATTCCAGGATAAACTCAAACTCTTAGGAAGTAAAAGATCAATGTTTCAAGATACTGTGTCTCCTGTCCTCAACCCAGCCCCCATGACCTTTGAGATAGATTGCAAGTATGTCAAATAACATGCACCTCTCTTCTGTGAACTGATAATCACTTAGAATTAGGTTAAGAAAAATAAGTCATGACAGACTTGAAGGGAGATGAGACTTTCTGGGATTTGAACCCATTTTTAAAAAGTGAATGGACAGTGTTCAACTTCACCCATCTGTCCAATAATATACAACAGTCACAGAGAGACTATGCACTATTTTTTTAAACAGAAAAGTTTTGGAGTTAGCTTTCAGGATCTACATCACCCAGCGAAAGTGCTGCCACAAGAATAGGATAAACTTGTAATATGGTAAATAGCCTTGCAGTAGAACACGTTTACATTCATACCATCTAAATCGGGCTTTTCTTTTTTTTAAAAAAGCTACTAACTTAAAAATATATATCTTTTGTAGGTTAGGTCGTATAGTAACAGCTAGAACCACTATAACAAGAAACTTGGCCAAAAAGGAGCACCGACCAGGCCAGTTACCGGTTGCCCAGAGTGTCCAGCAACCCTCTTTCAATAAATGATAGTCAGCTCTATATTTAAACTTTGACTTGCAAAGAACAGGGAGAGGGTCAATGGGTCAATAGATTTTCCAAATTAGTACTCCTAGCAGAAAGCATCAGGCAGGAGATTGCATTGAGTGAAGATTTTGCCGTAAAGACTGTGCCACCTTAAAAGATGGGACAGGGTGCAGAGTGTGGTGAATGATGTGCCCAAATTCCCATACATTCCCTTTGCACAAAGTTCAGTCAGCAGCAGTAACTTGTTAATTTGTTAGTGCTCTTGCCTCTGATTCAGGAAGTTATGGAGTTATGGCTTCAATTTCCACTCCAGCATCTTGTGCACGGAAAGTCAGATAGTCAGAGGTCACAGGTAGTCGGATCGTTGTTGACTGGCATGGTCACAATGGGCCGAATGGCCTCCTTCTGTGCCATAGACATCTATGAGCCTATGAGAAATATATGCTGACACTCCAGTGTAGTACTTGGGGAGTTCTAAGCTCATGTTAAACCGAGGCTCCATCTTCCCCTTCAATTGGGTGCTAAAGATCTTGTGGAATTATTTGAAGAGGTGTGGTGTTCTTGCTGATTATCCCTCAAACAACATCACTTAAAACAGATTATCTGGTCATTGTTAAGTTGTTGTTTGTGGAACCTTGTTGTGTGCAAGTTGGCTGTCACAGTTCCAACACTTCAAAGGTACTTAATTAAAGCATTTTGAATGTAATAAAAAAGAAATAAGAGCAGGGGTAGGCCATTCGACCCCTCGAACCTGCCCCACCATTCAATGAGATGATTAGATTTTGGCCTCAACTCCACTTTCCTGCCTGCCCCCCATAATGATTGATTCCCTTGTCGATCAAAAATCTGTCTAACTCAACCTTCAATATATTCAATGACTCAGCATCCGCTGTTCTCTGAGGTAGATAATTCCAAAGATTAACATCCCTCTGAGAGAAACTCTTGCTCATCTCCATCTTAAATTGGAAACCCTTTATTCTGAAATTGTCTCCCCTAATTCTAGAATCCCCCATGAAGGGAAACATCCTCGCTGCATCTGCCCTGTCAAGCGTCCTCAGAATCTTATCCATTTCAATAAAATCACCTCTCATTCTTCTAAACTACAATGAGTATAGGCCTAACCTGCTCAACCTTTCCCCAAAAGATAATGCCTTTACCTTGGGAATCAGCCCAGTGAGCCTTATCTGAACTGGCACAAGTGCAACTATATCCCTTCTTAAATGAGAAGGACAAAACCATACGCAATAAGTTGGTCTCGTCAATACCCTGTACAGTTGTAACAAAACTTCCCTACTTTTATATTCCATCCCCCTTGCAATAAAGGCCAACATTCCATTTGTCTTCCTAATTTCTTGCTATACCTGCATGCTAACTTTTTGTGATTCATTTACAAGAACACCCAGATCCCTCTGTACTGCAGAATTCTGCAGTCTTTCTCCATTTAAATAATATTCTGTTTTCCTATTCTTCCTGCCAAAGTGAACCACCTCATATTTCCCCACATTTTACTCCATCGGTCATTTTTTTGGTCACTCACTTAACCTATCTTTATCCCTTTGAAGATTCTTTGCATCCTTCTCACAACTTGCTTTCCCACCTATTTTTGCATCGCCAGCAAATTTGGCTAATTTTGTCTCTTCATCCAAGTCATTATTGTGTTGTAAATAGTTGAAACCCCAGCACTAATCCCTGTGGCACCCCAGTAGTTACAGTTTGCCAACCTGAAAATGACCCATTTATCCTGACTCTGGTTCCTGTTAGTTAGATAATCTCTATCCTTCCTAATATATTATCCCCAATACCATGAGCTCTTATCTTGTGTTGTATCCTTTTGTGTGCACCTTATCTAATGCTTTTTGGAAATTAAAATACACTGCATCTACTGATTCCTCTTTATCCACCCTGCTTGTTATATTCTCAAACAACAAATAAATTTGTCAAACACAATTTCCCTTTCATAAAATCACATTGACTCTGCTTGATTGCATAATGATTTTCTAAATGCCCTGCTACAACTTCCTAAATAATGGATTCCAGCATTATCCCAGTGACAGATATGAGACTGACTGCCCTATGGTTTCCTGCTTTTTGTCTCCCTCCCCTTTCTTGAATTAGAGGCGTTACATTTGTGGTTTTCTAGTTAGCTGGGACCTTTCCAGAATCTCAGGAATTTTGGAAGATTACAACCAATGCATCGACTATCTCTGCAGCCAATTCTTGCAAGACTCCAGGATCAAGGCCATCAGATCCAGGAGGCTTGTCAACCTTGAGTCCCATTAGTTTTCCTAATACTTTTTCTTTAATGATTATGATTGTTTTCAGTTCCTCCCTCCTTTTTGCCCCTCATTTTCAGTTATTTTTGAGATGCTTTTAGTGTCTTCTACTGTGAAGACAGGTGCAACATAAATGCTCAAAATCTCTTCCATTTCCTTGTTTCTTATTATTAATTCCCTAGTCCCATCCTCTAAGGGACCAATGTTTACTTCAGGTTACTCTCTTCCATTTTGTCTACTTGTAGAAGCTTTTACTGTCCATTTTTATATTTCTTGCTAATTTATTCTCATATTCCAGTTTCTCCATCTATTTTTTTTAAGCATACTTTTCTGGTTTCAAAAATGTTCCCAGTCTTCTGGTCTATTAATCTTAGTAACATTCTACACCTTTTCATTTAATTTGATACCATCCTTGACTTCCTCAGTTCACCATGAATAGTTCATCATTCTCAATGGAGTCTTCCTCAATTAAATATATCTTTGTTGAGAGTTAAGAAGTATCTCCTTAAATGCCTGCCTCTGCTTCTCTATCATCTTACATTTTAACATGTTTAACCTATTTGTGACGTCCTGAAGACAGACGAGGTGCTATATAAATACAACTTCTTGCCTCCACACCAGCTGTGACCTTTTTGAGGATTCCAACTCTTCCGTTGCATTTTAAGTCATTTTTTTACCTTGGTGCACATCAGATGTGATTGCCAAACTCCAGAACTACATCTTTGTAAATTAAGAAACTTTTCAACCGTTGAGAGGAAGTGGGTGAGCAACAATCCAGTTATCAATGTCACTATACACTAGATGATAATCTACTTACACAAGATCACACACAACTCTTTGATCAGATTTACTATAAACTGCAAAAAAAAACTGTAAACCTGAGGATTGGGAGCATTTTAGAGTTGAGCAAAGGAGGACCAAGAGTCTGGTGAAGAAAGGAAGAATTGAATATGAATGTAAACGGGAAAACAGGGAACTACAAACTTGTTAGCCTGATGTCAGTAGTAGGTAAAATACTAGAATCTATTATAAAGGAAGTGATAATTAGAAAATAATGATCTGATAGAGTCAACATGGATTTATGAAATCTGTTGGAGTTTTTTGAGGATGTTACTAGCAGTATAGACAACGGGGAACCAGTATATGTGCTGTATTTGGATTTTTTTGAAAGCCTTTGATAAGGTCCCACACAGGAGGTTAGTAAACAAAATTAGAGTGCATGGCACAGGGGAAAATATTCTGGCATGGATTGCGGGTTGGTTAACTGCAGAAAACAGAGTGTAGGAATAAGTGGGTCATTCTCAGGATGGCTGGCTGTGACTAGTGGGGTGCCACAAGGATCAGTTCTTGGGACCCAGCTATTCACAATCTATGTCAATGATTTGGATGTGGGGACTAAATGTAACGTCCAAGTTTGCAGATGACACAAAACTAGATGGGAATGTGAGTTGTGAGGAAGATGCAAAGTGGCTTCAAGGGGATTTGGACAGGCTTAGTGAGTGGGCAAGAACATGGCAGATGGAATATAATTTGGATAAGTGTGAGGTTATTCACTTGGTAGAAGGAATGGAAGTGCAGAGAATTTATTTAAATAATGAGAGATTGGGAAGTATTGATGTCCAAAGGGAGCTGGGTGTCCTGGTTCATAAGTCATTGAAAGCCAATGTGCAGGTGCAACAAGCAATTAGGAAGGCAAATGGTATGTTGACTTCTATCACTAGAGGATTTGAGTACAGGAGTAAAGATGTCTTGCTTCAATTATATAGAGCCTTGGTGAGACCACACCTGGAGTACTGTGTACAGTTTTGCTCCCCTTATCTAAGGAAGTATATATTTGCCATGGATGGAGTGCAACCGAGGTTCACCAGATTAATTCATGGGATGGTGGGGCTGTTCTATGAGGAGAGATTGAAGAGACTAGGCACATATACTCTAGAGTTTAGAAGAATGAGAGGTGATCTCATTGAAATTTACAAATTTCTTAAAGGGTGTGACAGGATAGATGGAGAAAGAATGTTCTTGACTTCTCAACAACAGCAACGTTATATAGCACACGCACTGTAAGAAAACATCCCAAGGTGCTCCAAAAGAGCAGTATAAAACAAAATATGACCCTCTACCTTATAAGGGGATATTGGGTCAGATGAGTGAAAGCTTGGCCAAAGAGGTAGGTTTTAAGGAGGAAAGCGGGGAGGAGGGGCAGAGAGGTGTAAAGAGGCTATTCCAGAGCTTAAGGACATCAACCTTTCACCTGTTTTGGGAAAAAGTTGAAGATGAACCCCAATAGCTTCTGACCCCTAAGGTGAGAACAAGAAGAAAAAATAAAAAGTAAAATACAGTTTGAGGAATGGCATGAAAATGTCTTAGCAGTGAGACGATGTTCTTGAAATCCACTTCTGTATATATCTGTGACTAGCGATACTGGGTGTCCCTGTTCAATGGATTCATAGATAAATCTGTATTGTGTGGATGAAACGCTAGGTGACTGTGTATCCCTGTACTCTGGATTTCATGACAATTTTGATATAAAGCTTCCTGTAGCCCAGAACAAGAAATGTGTGATATGCTAAATGGAAAAAGAGCTGGCATTATATATTGGTACATTTTTAAGAAAAATATGAACATTGAATTTAGTTTTTTTTCTATTTTTGGAGAAGTTCAAGAGGCCAGAATTAGATGAGCATCGCTTTCTTGGAGGGCTGTGGAGCTGGAGGAGATTACAGAGAGAGGGAGGGGGCGAGGCCATGGAGGGATTTGAAAGCAAGGATGAGAATTTTAAAATCAAAAAGTTGCTTGGCCAGGGGCCAATGTAGGTCAGCAAGTACAGGGTGGTAGGTGAATGGGATTGGGTGTGAATTAAGACACTGGCACAGAGTTTTGGATGACTTCCAGTTTTACAGAGGGTAGAATGTGGGAGACCAGCCAGGACTTGTTTGAATAGTCAAGTCTAGAGATAACAAATGGTTTCAGCAGCAGATGAGACAGGGTGAATTGGAGCAATGTTACAGATCAGGAAATAGGAAGTCTTAGCCCTTCCTTAGTACTGTCTTAATGAATAACTTAATAGGTTGTAATTGTTTGAACCAATCAGAAAAATATGAGACATGTAATTTTTCATGCTTCAAGCAGATTGAAGTGTCAGCCAACAGATTTAAAGTGTGACACACGCAAAATTTGCAAGACTTGGAATGACAAAGATTGATGTGTTCTTCCTGATACAAAATGATGGTTGACCCAGATAAATAGACAAATGTGAATAAATGCCAAGTGACTGTAAATAAAATGAGAGCAAGAAAATCCATGTTTATTCCAGTACACTGTTGATTTTACAAATGAAGCAGAGGATTGTTACTTTGCATGTTTAGATATATATTATCGACCATCTTGATGCTGTTAAGCAGTGCATAAATTTATTGTGGGAGTGATCTTTACATATAGGCCAGAATTTTTAGCTCAGTGGTCGGGCACACGCCCGACCCGACCAAGCGTGAAATGACGTGCGATGACGTCGGCCGAGCATGCCAACGTCAATGCGCTGTCGCGCGATAGTTCAGTCAGTGGGTGGGCGCTGGAGCCGGCAGTGCGCCCGCCGACAATTAAAAGGCCTGTTAAGTCATCAATTGTCGTTAATTTTTCACTGCTCTTTTAACCTAATGGTTGGTGGGCAGGCAATTTGCATTTTTTTGGAAACCTCATCCGAAAGCAAATACAAATAAAATAAAAACTTTATTTTTTAATTAAAAACATGTCTCTGTTCAC
Source organism: Cetorhinus maximus (assembly GCF_964194155.1). NCBI lineage: Eukaryota > Metazoa > Chordata > Chondrichthyes > Lamniformes > Cetorhinidae > Cetorhinus > Cetorhinus maximus. Next base: position 82,081,517 of record NC_135882.1, on the reverse strand, counting down.
GTGACAGAGTCACATGAGGGGACATGCTTTATTACATTTTTCTGTTGCTTATTAATATTTTCAATACCTCCTTCATCTCTGCACCTCAGGGAGATTATTCAGCGCTCTCTCACGCACATGCGCGAAGTTCATGCTTGGCCCGCTTGCACTCCTTCCTCCCACAGGCAGCACTCAGCGCTGCCGCTCGCGTATCATGCTGGGTGGGCCTTAATTGGCCTGCCAGCGTGAAATTGCAGTGCGCTGTCAATCGCAGACGGCGTTCGGCTTCCTGACCGCCCTTGCTGATCCTGCACGCCAAGGGCAAAATTCTGCCCACAGTTAATAAACCTGTCCTTGTGGTCCAGGAAAGCCCCAAAATAAAAGAGTCGTGGGCTTACACTAGTAACCTCCATCAGGCCAAAGGAGCTGTGCCTGTCAGACAGCCAAGAAGGACCCCAAAAATAGGTTTTAATTAAATTCTGACACCAATGGCAACTAAGAAGGCCTTCCAGTTGGTGGCCAGGCCTGTGGCTACTACCCTCCATTTTCCTGGCTAATTTTCTGGTGCTACACCTAGTTAGGGAGCAGAATTTAAACTGGGGTAACTACGGGTCATGTCACAAGACAGGACATTCAGAAACACCTGGGCACAGCTGCTGTCCAGCCCTAGGATAGCAGAGGAACCAGAAAAATGGTTTCCTGTGTATTAGTCAAACTTATTTTTGTTGTATGATTTGCCAGCAATGTTCCTTCTAAGTTGTGCGGTCGCAGCCTGGAAAATTATGTGCAGATTTGTTCTGTGATATGAACGTGTGTGCGGCTGCACAAAAGGATTTAAAGGGACCACACACTCCAAAAACTGTTCACGCATGACTAAGGGCGGAATCATCCGAGATTTGCACTAAGTGCAGTAGCAGGCATGAAAAAAGACGACCGACTGGTTTTTGCACCATAACGTCCCCTTCCCACCTTATAAATTATGCAGTCACAGGAAACACACCAGATCGCTGGCAGTCGGCTTCCAATTTGGCTGCCATGCTGTTACCTCACAGCTTTCTCATGCTGGGCACCATATTTAAAAGGCAGCTGTGCGCACACTTCTGAATGCCTGCAGCCCAGGACTGCTCCGGGGAAGACATGGCCTTGAAAGCCAAGAAGAGTGCAGCCCTCCGATTCAGTGACGCATCACTGGGGTGCCTTCTGGACACTGTGGAGGTCTTCTGCAGTGTCCTCTACTGCCGCTCTGCCCGCAGGAGGCCCATCAGTCTCACCACCCTGGCTTGGGATGTGGTGGCAGAGGTGGTCAGTTCCAATGCTGCACACAAGAGGTTGGCCATCCAGTGCAGAAAATGGATGAATGATCTCATCTGCACCGCCAGGGTAAAGCAACTATCTTATCACTCTTAACTCTCACACCCACAAGTCCATCACACATTCACTGGCATTTCAATCACTGCCAGCCCAAGGGACATCACCACTCACTCTCTCACACATTCTCACAACTCCATTTGGCCTCATCTCTCCTGGAGACTGCCTCCTCATCCCATTCATTGTTCCATGCTTGCCATCCTTCTCATTTGGCCTGGCATGCGCCTTGCTCACACTCTCTCCATCTGTCTTTATGCAGGACAAGACCAAGTACAATCACTGGGAGAGGTCCCAGACCAGGGGTGGAGTGCCAGACATCAAGGTCCTCAGTTCGTTTGAGAGTCACACGTTGGAGCTGGCCGGAGAGGACGTGGGCCGTTCCTGCAGCGACGGTAATGTCAGCGGCAAACACCCATGTCAGGATCCTACACCAGATCATCATGCTCTCAATGCTACTATGGGTCCACTGTTCTGCATGCAACGTAGCTCCCAAGCACTAACAATCTCCACTTTCTGCCCTAGGCACATCTGACCTGTCGTCCTCAGGCAACCTTGACTCTGACCCCAGTGCCGAGAGCACTTAAGATGAGGACCCTGCGGTCAGCACCGTTGAAGACCTGTCCCGGTGCTCACCCACATCCTCCACCAGCGGCACACACCTCGATGAGACCTAAATGTAGAGCAGCCTCGGGATGACAATCTGGTGAGCACAGCTCACAATCTGTTCCACAGCAGGAGGAGGCAGGGGCATCCTTGGTCACTGGCACTCGGAGGACTGCTGGAGGCAAGGAATCTGCTGAGCCTGAGTCAGATGACGAGCCTCTGGACTCGGTCCTCAATCAGTTGTTGGAGCTGCAAAGACAATCACAGGAACATCAGGAAGGGATGTCTGGTACATTCCTCAGATTGCAAGGAATGATGGAGGAATCCGTCTGCCTTCAGTCCGAGGTGATAGCACCGGTATGCCGACACACAGAGGTCAACACTGGCAGGAAAGCGGCCGTCATGGAGGCCTTGATCCAGGACATTGCTCCTGCACTGCTGCGTGGGCTGAACTCCGTCGCTGGTGCCATATTTGGCCTTCAACAGTGTCAATGTGATATAGGTGTGGGGCACCTCAATCTCACGCCAGCTTCCCTTTCTCCTCAAGGAGTCAGCCAGAGGCCTTCAGGTACCCATAGGGTGGAGGGCCTGCAGCATGGTGAGGATGTCAGGACTGCCCTCACTGTGTCTCCTCATCATCCTCCATGAATCTTGTGGCAATGAGGGCCTCCCAACCACACCTGCCTCGTCTGGCCAGTAAATCCTCGCCTTCAAGGACCTCATCACTGTCATCCCCTTTGATGTCCTCCTCATTAGAGGAGAAGTGCAGCTCTTCCATCTTCTCCTCAGCCGGGTCCTCCCCCCACCCCACCCCACCCCACCGGCTTACAGCACCAGGTTGTGGAGTGCGCTACAAGCTACAATGATGCAAGCTACAATGATGCACAACACCCTCTGGGGACTGTATTGCAGTGCTCCACCAGATCTGTTGAGGCACCAGAACCTCATTTTCAATATGCCTATCGTTTGCTCCAACAAAGTCCGGATCGCGGCATAAGCCTTGTTATACTGTCTCTCTGCTGCACTTTGAGTTTGCGTCACAATCAGCCACATCCTCTGCGGGTAACCCTTGTCCCTGCAGCCTCAGTTGACCCTGGAAGATGTCAGGAATCCGAGACCTCCTAAGGATGTAGGAGTCATGGACACTCCCTAGGGATCGTGCGGAGGCCTGCAGGATGTGTTTGTGGTGGTCGCAGGCCAGCTGAATATTCAGCAAGTGGAAGCCCTTGTGGTTGTCGTAGTTGACTGCTTGTTGCCATGGACAACTAAGCACCACGTGAGTGCAGTCGACAGCACCCTGCTCCTGTGGAAAACCAGAGATCTGAGCAATTCCCAGTGCTCTTTCTTCCTGGCTTTCCTGATCCCGGGAGAAATGCACAAAGCTCTGTGCCTTCGCGGATGTGGCATCATGACCTCCTGGGTACACTTGTGTGTGGAGGCTTTCGAGAACTCACACAGGTCACCTGTGGAGCCCTGGAAGGAGCCACTGGCGTAAAAATTGAACATTGTGGTCACTTTCACGGCCACTGGCAGTGGATGCCCTACATATACCCGTGGTGCCAAATACAGCAGCAGGTGACATATGTGACCAGCTAGTTCCCTAGACATGCACAGTCTTCAGCGAGACTGGTTCTCAGTGCAGGAATAACAGGCAATGTCTATAGACTAAGGGTCTGGCAAAGAGCCTACAAACAACAGCTTCAACTGGATGTGCAGCAGGCACTGCCGCTCCTTCATCTTGAGGGAAGTGCTCCCCCATTTGCTGAACCAGGCGCCTCCACCACACTCTTCTTTTTCTCTGCTCCCTATAAACCATGGGACATACCACTGAATCACCAGGCTCCATGATCCTGATGTTCTACTCATGCAAGATCAAAGAGAGAGATGTCTGAGTTAACACAGTGTCCTGAGAACCTCTCTTGTTTAAGTCTGAAAGCCCCTTCACGCATGCCAGAGAGTGCTGGCCACCACTTGGATGGCCAGAGTTTAGTGCACTTCATGGCTGTCCGAAACCCCACCCACCTCCTCCTCACTCTACTTGACCAATTAGCGGCAGCTTCAACCATTGGACTGCCTGCTGTGCTCTCAGCTCAGCTGGCATTCTCCTAACCCACACTGCAAGGCTGTGCTGTTAGCTTGTACCATGAGGGATACTAGTCTACACCTTAAAATTGACATTGCCAGGGACTCTGAGCACCTCTACCAGTGACTGCACCATGGCTACCTTTCACAAGGGGATTCTACAACTTGCCCAGTTGGCCAGTTGTTCTGCTGAACCATAAAATGCACATTAATTTTTTTTTTCCCAAGGGATGTGGGCTTCACTGGTTAAGCCAGCATTTATTGCCCATCCCTAATTGCCCTTGAGAAGGTGGTGGTGAGCTGCCTTTTTGAACTGCTACATTCCATGTGCTGTAGGTACACCCACAGTGCTGTTAGGGAGGGAGTTCCAAGATTTTGAACCAGCAACAGTGAAGGAACGGTGAAATATTTCCAAGTCAGGATGGTGAGTGGCTTGCAGAGGAGCTTCCAGGTGGTGGTGTTCCCAAGTGTCTGCTGCCCTTGTCCTAAATGGTAGTGGTCATGGGTTTGGAAGGTGCTGTCTAAGGAGCCTTGGTGGGTTTCTGCAGTGCATCTTGTAGATGGTACACACTGCTGCCACTTTGCATCGATGGTGGAGGGAGTGAATGTTTGTGGAAGGGGTGCCAATCAAGCGGGCCGCTTTGTCCTGGATGGTGTCCAGCTTCTTGAGTGTTGTTGGAGCTGCACTCATCCAGGCAAGTGGGGAGTATTCCATCACACTCCTGACTTGTGCCTTGTAGATTGTGGACAGGCTTTGGGGAATCAGGAGGTGAGTTCCTTGCCACAGGATTCCTAGCCTCTGACCTGCTCTTGCAGCCACAGTATTTATATGGCTAGTCCAATTCAATTCTGGTCAATGGTAGGATGTTGATAGTTGGGGATTCAGCAATTGATAATGCCATTGAATGTCAAGGGGCGATGGTTAGATTCACTCTCGTTGGAGATGGTCATTGTCTGGCACTTGTGTGGCACAAACGTTACTTGCCACTTGTTGGCCGAAGCCTGGATATTGTCCAGGTCTTGCTGCATTTGAACATGGACTACTTTCGCGGAGTCGCGAATGGTGCTGAACATTGTGCAATCATCAGCGAACATCCCCACTTCTGACCTTATTATGGAAGAAAGGTCATTGATGAAGCAGCTGAAGATGGTTGGGCCTAGAACACTACCCTGAGGAACTCCTGCAGTGATGTCCTGGAGCTGAGATGACTGACCTCCAACAACCACATCCATCTTCCTTTGTGCACTTCTGACCTTATGATGGAAGAAAGGTCATTGATGAAGCAGCTGAAGATGGTTGGGCCTAGGACACTACCCTGAGGAACTCCTGCAGTGATGTCCTGGAGCTGAGATGACTGACCTCCAACAACCACATCCATCTTCCTTTGTGCTAGGTATGACTCCAACATGTGGAGAGTTTTCCCCCTGATTCCCATTGACTCCAGTTTTGCTCAGGCTCCTTGAGGCCACACTCGGTCAAATGCTGCCTTGGTGTCAAGGGCAGTCATTCGCACCTCACCTCTGGAGTTTAGCTTTTTTGTCCATGTTTGAACCAAGATTGTAATGAGGTCAGGACCTGAGCGTCAGTGAGCAGGTTATTGCTAAGCAAGTGTCACTTGATAGCACTGTTGATGACCACTTCCATTACTGATGATGGAGAGTAGACTGATGGGGTGATAAATGGCCGGGTTGGATTTGTCCTGCTTTTTGTATACAGGACATACCTGGGAAATTTTCCACATACCCGGGTAGATGCCAGTGTTGTAGCTGTACTGGAACAGCTTGGCTAAAGGAGCAGGAAGTTCCAGAGCACGTCAGTAGAATTGCCGGAGTACTGCAATAGCCTTTGCAGTATCCCGTGCCTTCAGCCATTTCTTGATATCACATGGAGTAAATTGAATTGGCTGAAGACTGGCATCTGTGATGCTGGGAACCTCTGGAGGAGGCTGAGATGGACTATCCACTCGACATTTCTGGCTGAAGATTGTAGCAAATGCTTCAGCCTTATTTTTTGCACTGATGTGCTGGGCTCCTCCATCATTGAGGATGGGGATATGTGTGAAGCCGCCTCCTCCAGTGAGATGTTTAATTTTCCATGACCATTCATGGCTGGATGTGGCAGGATTTCAGAGCTTAGATCTGATCCGTTGGTTGTGGAATCGCTTAGCTCTGTCTGTCACTTGCTGCTAATGCTGTTTGGCACACAAGTAGTTCTGTGTTGTAGCTTCACCAGGCTCACACCTCATTGTTAGGTATGCCTGGTGCTGCTCCTGGCATGTCCTCCTGCACTCTTCATTGGACCAGGGTTGATCCCCTGACTTGATGGTAATGGTAGAGTAGGGAATATGCCAGGCCATGAGGTTACAGATTTTGGTTGAGTACAATTCTATGCTACTGATGGCCCACAGCACCTTGTGGTCGCCTAGTCTTGAATTGCTAGATTTCTTTGAAATCTATCCCATTTAGCAGAGTGGTAGTGCCACACAACGCAATGGAGGGTATCCTCAATGTGAAGACAGGACTTCATCTCCACAAGGATTATGTGGTGGTCAGTCCTACCGATACTGTTATGGACAGATGAATCTGTGGCAGGCAGGTTGGTGAGGATGAGGTCAAACATGTTTTTCCCTCTTGTTAGTTCCCTTCCACCTGCTGCAGACTCAGTCTAGCAGCTATGCCCTTTGGGACTCGACCAGCTCAGTCAGTAGTGGTGCTACTGAGCCACTCTTGGTGATGTCCCCACCCAGAGTACATTCTGCACCCTTGCCACCCTCAGTGCTTCCTCCAAGTGGTGTTCAACATGGAGGAGCACTGATTCATCAGCTAAGGGAAAGCAGTACGTGGTAATCAGCAGGAGGTTTCCTTGCCTGTGTTTGACCTGATGCCATGAGACTTCATGGGGTCTGGAGTCGATGTTAAGGTTTCCTCGGGCAGCTCCCTCCTGACTGTATACCACTGTGCCGCCATTTCTGCACCTGAGGGGTGAAAAGTTCTGGAGCATTTGGTGGCGTATTCGTGCTTTTGTGTTGCTTGAGTGGGCAGAAATACTTCAGAGGCCCGACCCTAAGCATGTCAATGGAGCTGCTGCTGAACGGTCTCAGCTGCAGAATGTTCACTTTTGACAAGCTTTTCCAAGCGAATGGCCGTTTCCATCATTGTCCCCCATTCCCCCAGCATGTGTCTGTGTACTTCCTTCAGTCTGTGCTGCCTTGCCCCCAACTCCCACCCCTCCCCCCTCCGCCTCACCTGCACTGGAGCTCTTGCCCTGACATCGCACTGAAAGCAGGCAGGAAAAAAGTGACTTGCTTGTGCGCCCCCCCTCCACTGAATGCACGGCGCCTCTTCCTTGATGTCCTGTGGGCTCGTGAGTGCTGCGCAAGGTTGTGTGCGCTCACCTCCGAGTTCCCCTCGAAGTTCAGCTCGCCAGGTGCACGCCTTTTAAAGGCAGCCGTAAATCACACCATTCTGATGTCATGCCAACGTGGGAGGTAAATTTGCCGTGGGGGAAGATTCCGGCTTGAGGGCACAATAATGAGATGCAAATACATTAAAATTAAGTTCCCAATGTTGGACGATGGGAAAAGCAGCCCACCATTGACAGGTGGAGCAGATGATCGCAAACTGGTTTCACGATAATGTGAAACTGATTTTTGGCCTTGTTGCCATATAATCTGCTCACGCCCGCTGCCAATGGAATCGGACAGTTCTGCCATTAATTTCAAAGGGAAGATTGTTTGCCTGTGTAGTTGAAATATTCAAGTTAATAGCAATTGATGATTTATTCCTTGTTCCATGAAAGAAAGACAAAAAGCTTGCAGAGTATTTCACAAGCATAAAACGAGTTTTCAAATTTTGCATTTGTGGTCCTGCTGGGAGTTTTACAGTCAGTCTGCCTTTTATTCAGGATGTTGTTATAAGCTTAAAGTGAAGAATTTCTGTTAAACTAAGATATTTGAATGTAAAAACTTTCCACTGTACCTCCTTCAGCCAGTCAAATATAGATCTTGTTGGCAGCTACTTTAAGTAAATATTTCAACCTTTCCTGTCATATCCAGTGTAGTTCCATGAAATTGGCTTCATGAACTTTATTATGTTTTCCAGACACCTGGTAGGAGCAGACATAAGTAAAAATGGCTGAGCAAAGACAACGGGCACTTTCTACATCTGGAGAAGCACTTTACCAAATTCTGGGCCTAGAGAAAGGAGCTTCACATGAGGAGATAAAAAAATCCTATAGGTACGTAGAGCAGTTTACCAAACCCCACACCAAAGTATTGTATAGGGATGAAAATACTGGGAACTAAATTTTAGATTAATGATACCCTTCATCAGAACTATTATGATCAAGCTGAAAAAGCCTTTTCTATAGAATGAGGGACAAATCAGAATGGATGGAGGAGAGAACAACATGTTTGCATATTATGCATTCCACTGCATTACTTTCACAAAGCAACTGCTTGGAATAGCAGCATATTACACACACGTCAAATATCAGTGTTTCTTGCTGATATTATTTTGGAGTTTTGGTCAGTGTGTCAGTATATGCTGATAAAAATCAGCATAAACGTCATCTTCCTTCTTCCCTTTCAACTGCTGCCCTCTGCTCCATTGATGCTTGTATCTGGTTCTGTGGTAATACCCACCCCACATTACTGCTGGTGTTGATCTCTATATATATATATATTGTAGACAGGAATTTTGGTCCCCCATCCACAGTGTACATTGATCCAGCAATTCTTGCCTGTGGTACGAGCAGCGGTACAGAGAGTGACTCTAGTCTGTCACATTAGCAGCCAGATTCAGATAGGAGGATGGTGGGGCAGGACTGAGCCAGGATGGAAAAGTAGATGGCAACAAAAGAGGGAAGTGGACAGCAATTGAAGAGGAGAGAAATTAGTGGTAATGAAGGGGAGGGGAAAGGTTAAGGGTGATGGAAGAGGAGAGAAGCTTGGAGTAGCATTTTGGCACAGGGAGAAAGGAGGATGCCAACATTAACAGAACAGAGAGGGAAGGTGTAAGAGTGAACTGGGAGAAGGGACAGTGATAGCATGAATTATGGTGGTGAGAGAATAAAGTGGCAACTTGAATTGGATAAGTGCGTGAAGTGTTCCAGCTTAATAGGTTTGGAGGGGAAGAATGATACCAGGTTGAATTGATGGGGAGAGGAAGAAGTATTGAGATCAACTTAGAGTAGGAGGAGAGAGTGAGGAATTAGATAGGGTACAGTGGGTGAGAAATTAGGCTGGTAGTGCCTAATTTTGGGTGGTACTAATGCCCTTACAGCTCCAAAATGGCATGCAGGCGTACACATGAAACGAATAACACCAGGAGCCATATTGGTGCAGACGATGGGGCACGTACAATTAACGTACTCCAGAAGAAGGCAGAAAAGGTTGGTCTGATGCCAGTAATGCCAATATAGAAGCTCCAGCTAACGTTCCAGCCAATGCTTTTTCCTAATCTTACTCAGCTGAGCATGTGATCAAGAGCAGGTAGGACCCTCCACCAATGTTATATAAAGGGATCAGCAACTCCTTACAGATTAGTTACTGATTGGTTTATTCTGCCTGTTGGTCCAAATCCACGAGTGTTTGGTGCTTTCCACAGTTGTTTTAACAACAACTTATATTTATATAGCACCTTTAGAGTTGTCAAACATCCCAAGACACTTCACAGGAGCTTGATCATACAACATTTGACAACGAGCCACATAAGGAGATGTTGAGCTGAACTTTAATCTTAAAAAAACACACGGGTTTGAGTCAGATGGGGAGTTAAAGTCTTGTCCTTTTCCCAAACCAAACCCACCTCCAACCTGCCCATTACTGGCTTTAACTGGGGCTAGAAGGCAGATGGCCCACCAACCTGATACAAGGAGGCAGGTTGAAACTTATAATATGAGTGAGCCTCATTGTCATTCAGGTTTTCAACTTTGGGTTTCCAAGTGCCAGATAACCTGGCGACAACTTTCTCATGGTGAGGACTTGGATGATTCAGGCAGTAAATGCCATCATACTATCCTCCTGGATCCAAGTGCCTGAGATGCCTCTGTGATTGGATCCTCCTCCCCCGTCACCATTCATGGCTACTGATCTCATCCACGAGGCTCCTGACCAACCCCAATTTATTGCCCCCACGCACCAAAAGGCATCCGACAATCCCATCTTGGTCAGGTCCACAGCTGTGCTAATGGAGTTGGCCATTCAGTAACAGTTGGACTCCAAGCTCTAAGCAAAGTCCTGTGCCAGGTTGGTGCTGGACTCCTCCATGCTCCTTGACATTGACTGCAGATTTCTGGCAGGCTTCCCAATGCACCAAGCATTTCATATGTAGAGGAGCGGCTGAAAGTGGAGCGCATTGTTGGTTTTAAATGCATAATATGTGTGTGTCTCTGTCAATAAAAGCTAGTAAATGAATAAAGACTCGGCTCCGAAGCTCTGGTATCCATGTTCTAGCAAAAGGTAATGTGATGCAGGAAGAAGGGTAAGAGGTGCTTGCGTACACCATCTTCATATTGTAAATCTAAAGAGAGTATGGGATGAGAGGGAAGAGGGATGTGAGGAGCAGGATTAGGTGTGCAACTTCTGCTACCGTCAATGGTTTCAGCCATACTTGTGGTCAAGGCCTCAGCAATGGCTGCTCCAATATTACTCAGCACTGTCTCCTCCATGGAGGCTCTGGCATGCAGACTTGCCTGTCCCCTTCTGGTTAGCTCCTGCTGCCTCTGGTTGTGCATCACCTTGTTCTACATTCCCTGTAAGGCGTACAAATCAGAATGGAAAATGAAGCAAACTCCAGTTGTGATAAAATGAATAAGAGACCAACCAGTTTTCCGCAATACCGTGCAAAGATTAGTACTTTTCCCTGAAAATTATTGCAATGGACAGAGCAACAAACAAGGAGAAAGTAAAGACAAACAAATTACACAGGTGCCAGTTATCAGACTATCGGAGAGAAGATAACAGAACTGTCCATCTTGTAAGTGACAAGATATGACATGAAGCAGCCTCCTGTACCTAGAAATGTGGTGGATGCTGATGACAACAGTGCAGCAGATGACTGCTAATTTGAATGAAAAATATGTGTTACTGCTTAGGTACTTGCAAATCAATAGAAACTTATTGCAAAAATATCCCAAAAGCAACAGATTCTAACTTCGCTCATACCTTCTTGTGGTTCCTAACATTTTTATTTAAAAAATCTAGCAACAACATATTTGTTTTTGCTGTTCCATAAATAATAAGATGTTAGGTATAAATAAAACTTCATATCGCTAATAGATCTTAATACCTTTCTGATACATCTAATTAACATCATGCATCAAATCCCTTACGATTATCTTTAACTGAGTATCAAGTGAGATGAATCAAGTTATAAGTCTGTTATAGAAACATGGGAAATGTGACTTGAATTATAAAATGGCATTTAGTTAACTAATTAATGCAATGAATTACTAATGTGACACAGCTTTCAAATGACTTGGGGATCAGCGTAGCCAGTGGAATACATGATTATCCACTCAGGTGAAATTGATCATACTGGGCACAACAGAAGCAACATTTATTATAAATATTAATTTCCTTTTCTCTTCTTTTGATGTTTTTGCCACTGCCAGATGCTTTCAACATTGATTGTGAAACTCCTGACATTGCTTTAGTGCAATTATATTTGTTTTTACTATTTAGTTTTTCACTTTTTTGGGGTACATTCCCTCACACACGCTTGCATTAATTTCCCTTCAACCTTCACCATTCCTCTTCATCAGGTGAGATGGTTTTGGGTCACAGAGCTCTCCATGACTGACCTCATCACCATATCATTGTTAGACAGATGGGAATCATTCAAGCATGGACTATTGGTTATTTCCAGTTTTTCTTCACCAAGATGGAACTACTCATTTTTTTTACATATTACTCCATTCAGTAGTCCAGACACCTGGCAAAATTCACCTGACTTAGCTGTATGACTTTAAAAATTATTTTGCAATGTTACAGGCTCTGTGTGCCTGCTTTCACATATATGAGAACAATGTATGTAGGGGCAAGAGTAAGCCATTCAACTTCTCCATCCTGTTCTATTAAATATGATCATTGTTTATCTGTACCTCAAATTCCATTTACCCGCCAGTGTTCAATATCTCTTGATATCCTTGCCCAATGAAAATCTATCGATCTCCACTTTGAAAAGGTTATATGTCCCAGCATCCATAACATTTTTGGGGAAGTGATTACCAGATTCCCATGACCCAGTGTGTGGAAAAGATGTGTTCCCCTGTCACTCCTAAATAGCCTAGCGCTAATTTAAAAACTGTGTCCCTTTTGTCCTGAATTCCACCACCAGGGAAACAGCAGCCCAGATTGTGCTATCCTGATGTGTGGCTGAATCGAGACTGGCAGGCTTTGAAAATGGTGGCCAGAACCCAATTCTGGGATTTCCACCCACATTCCCGGTGCTGGCAATTTTCATTGCCCGCACCCAGCTGTCCTGACATTGCAGGCTGAATTGCATAAGTGGGAATTTCAGACCTTCTGCAATTTTCAAGGAACTGGGTCGCTTTGGAAGGTGAAGTGGTTCACACCAGCTCAGAGGTGTCGTGAACCATGGGGGAACCATGGTTTGGAGTGAGAAGTCTTATGGCAGCTAAGTTCAAAAGGTGTTGCCAATTTCACATGCTTTAATGATATGCTGGATCATAAGTTATATATGTTTTAATACAGTGATAGAGGATAGGGCTTTGCCTTGCATAGATAAGTGACCATTAAACTGAACATCATTGTGCAAGTGCAAAAGTCTTTAGTTGCATTAGAGTACATCATCCACTCAATAAAGTGCTCTTCTGCATTGCGCAGTAATGAAATCCGAATTGATTGTGTGAATTATCCCCTTTGCTGTCATGTTTTCCTTCATGTTTAGCTCAGCCATCTGTTTGGCTATTTCAAAGCTTTGACAGATGGCCGAGCATCTCTCTACAAAAGCTTTGATGTATTCAGCTCATGAGGTTTTGTTGGAACCGCTGTTGAAAGGAATCTCATTATTAATGCTTGGCTGAGTCCCAAACACACTAATGGATTCAGCTCAACAGCATGTCTATTTTAACATATTTATGAGTTTAAGAGGATTATAGTTTTTTAAAGTTGATTCTCAAACACTTTTTGTTTATTTTGACAGATTTATGAGCTTCTCAATGTTATAGGGCTTGTGAGTTTTGTTTATAGTAAATATTTAGTGAGTGGGTTGGGTAGGTATAGGGTGTATGAGAGATGAGGAGGAGTATGGGACTGAGGGTAGGGATGAGGGGGCTAGGGGTGAGGGCTAGGAGACCTCATATGCAGCTCCAGAACTGGATCAATGTCTCAACGAAAGTAGGTGGGCCTTTGAAACTGACTGCCTCAGCATTAGCCATCTCTCCAACTCCAACTCTCCGACTCCAACCTATCTCCAACTCACTGCTATAAAAATAGCATGGGTGGACAGGAGGTGGGATCACGATATTGGAAAATCTTGCAACTCCTGATTCCTGCCTCATAGATTAAAATGTGGTAGATGTATCTACTCCATCAACTCCTTGAAATTCTTCCAATTAGATCACCCCCCATCTATCTCAATTCAAGGGTGTATAAGCCAGATTTATGCAACCTGCCCACATGAATTAATCCTTTCAGCCCTAGTAATATTCTAGTGAATCTGCATTGCACCCTTTCCAAGCTCAACATATCTTTCCTGAGGTTTTGTGTCTAAATCTAAACTCAGTACTTCAGATGGGGTCTGACTGATGCTCTATACAATTGGGCATAATTTCCTCGATTTTGAATTCCAGCCCCCTTGAGCTAAAGGTCAATATTAAATTAGTCTTTTTGCTTGCTTTTTGTACCTGTGCACTAGCTTTTATTGATTTTTTGGCCACCTACAAACCAAAATTCTTCTTCTTCTCGATAGCTCCTAGTCGTTTGCCATTTAAAAAAAAATTATTTGGCTGTCTTGGAACCAAATAGTTCATCTCACACTTCTAGGCATTGAACTCATCTGTCAAAGTTTTCTCCCTCAATTATCCACTTAATACATCTACATCTTCCTTTGTAACTTCATGATCCCATCTATATAACTCACTGCCTCCTAACCCCTAGGCTACATTCTCACTCCCAAGTCAGGACCTCAAGAGTTGGCAAAATTCCTGACTCCACAAACCTAACTTGGGAGGAATTGCCCCAGATCTTTGGATTATTGTTCCCGATGGTGGGTTTGGGGGGGCCGGTATTAATAGGAGTTGGGACCGCTGCCCCAGAAACAGTGCGGAAGCAACCACAGGGGCTGCTGGGACTTTTGCTGAGACTTTGTCCCAGTTACAATAAAAACAAAAAAAAAACAGCCTCCCCTAGCCCTCACCCCTCGAACTCCCTCCCCCCAAATACTCTCCTTGTCCCATCCATGCCAAATCATGTCAGCTCATGTCCCCCACCCATCCCCATGCCCCTCATGCCCTCCATGCTAACCTATGCACCCTACCTATCTCCATTGGCCCTTCATACCCACCATGCCAACCTCTGCCCATCTAGCCACCCCTCATTCCCATGATGCCAACTTATGGCTCCCTAGCCATATTCCATGGCTTTTTATAGCCCCTTTGCCAACCTAGTGTCAAATTATGCTAACGCATGACCCCCCACTTTTCCCAATGGTACCATTTTTGCCCTCCATGCCAACTCATCCAGTATCTACCATGGGCAGACCTTGGGAGCCATGGTGAGTTGAAATAAAATAAAATTCTGTGTCTATTACAGACTTCACTATTTTCTTGAAAAGACTCTATTCATAACCCATTCAATACATTTAAATTAATTCAAATATTCAATCCCTTATGAAAAAAAATTCCTTCATGTACTCAATCCTTTATAAAAACAAACATTTGTAATCATACCCCACATCAAAGACTTTGGGCAGAATCGTCCTAGATTTGCACTAAGTGCAGTAGTTGGTGGGTAAAGCAATGTTTTACCCTGGCGGATTTTCACGCCGTATCATCCCAAACCCGCCACATTAATTATGCATTCCCGGGAAAAAAGCCATTTCCATGGCAGGTGGGGTCTCACTCACCCGTCACACCATCACTTCGCTGCTTCAGCATGCAGGGCACCATATTTCAAGACCAGCAACGTGCACCTCTCAGTGCTTCCAGCCCACAACTGCTGCAAACACATGGCCCTGAAAGAAAAAAAAGACTGCAGCCCCTAGGTTCAATGACGCATCCCTTGAGCACCTTTTGTACACTGTGGAGGCTCGCCGTGATGTCCTCTATCCCTGCTCTGGCTGCAAGATGCGCAGTAACCTCACTAATCTGGCTTGGGAGGTGGTGGCAGCAATGGTCAGCACCTACGCCATTCAAAAGGGGACAGCCATCCAATGCCGCAAGAGGATGAATGATCTCCTCTGATCCACCCTGGTAAGTCACTCTTCTCATCACTCTCAGCTCACTCACTCACAAACCCATCACACATCCACAGGGCCCTCACTCACTGCTGGTTGAAGGGACATCACCATTCACTCTCTCACACACCTTTATTGTCCTCATCCTGTCCATGGGACTCACCACACACATTACATGCCAGGCATACTTTTCATCTGGCCTGGCAGGCATCCTGCTTACACCCTCTCCATCTCTATTCATGCAGGGCAAACTGGCACACAACAAAAGGGAGAGGTCATAGACTAGTGGAGGAATGCTCAAAATTAAGGTGCTCATGGACTTTGAAAACAGAGCCATCCAGCTGGCCGGCGATGACCAGGACTGGTCCTGAGCTGACGATGAGGTTGGCGCTGCTCAACCAAGTAAGAATCCAGCAGTGCAACATCCATCAGACAACCATGCCGTGAGTGATGTGTCCTCTTTCACAGTCCCCTGCCATGCATTAATTATCTCCCCTTGCTTTCACAGGCACATCTGGAAAACAGCCGACGGAGTCCACGACCCAGGCCCTCCAATCAAGCCCCGAAGAAACCTCCAAAGAGGAATTTGGAGGCACCCTCCCTGAAGTCTCATCACAATACTCACCCACACCCTCCATCAGCACAGAAAATCACACCTTGGTGGGACCTAGTTTTACAGTAGCCTTGGGGTCACAATCTGGCGAGCATATCACACTGCCTGAGCCACAGCAGGTGGTGACAGGGATTTCCCAGGTGTCTGGCACTCAAAGGACTGCTGGAGGCCAGAAATTTGCTGAATCTGAGTCAGATGATGAGTCTCTGGACTCGGTCATGTCACAGTTGCTGGAGCTGAAAAGACAAGCTCGCGAACATCAGGAAGGGATGTCTGCTGCACTCCTCAGATTGCAAGGCACAATGGAGGAGTCCATCTGCCTTCAGGCTGAGGTGATAGCACCGGAATGCCAACGCACCAAGGTCAACACTGGTGGGATGGTAACCGCCATGGAGACCTTGGTCTAGGTCATCGCTCCTGCACTGCTGTGTGGACTCAACTCCATCGCTGATGCCATAGTTGGACTCCAACGTTGTGTGTGTGAGACGGGTGCAGGGCAGCTCGATCTCACTCCAGCTACCTCTTCTCCTCAAGGAGTCAGCCAGGGGCCCTCAGGCACCCATAGGGAGGAGGATCAGCAAGTGTATACCCCGGGGCCATCCATCCAGGCGACTCTGGGAGTGTCTGGCCCATCCAAATTCCCTCTTCCCATGATCTCAGCAGCTCCAGCGCCACAGGCTGAGGAGGGTGCCATTGCCACACAGCAGGACCCCGAAAGCAGGCCGGGCCCTCAGGCTGCCTCCACCTCCACTGTGGATGGGCGGGGAGCACCAAGATGTAGCAGCAAGGTTAGGAAAGTTAAGAAGATGTAGTTGCACAGCCTGGGCACGAGCGTTAGTCACTTGTACATATTGTTCACTATTGTCAATAAACTCCCAAGAATGTCTCCCTGCCTGTGACTCCTTGTTCTGATGAGCAGTGTTCATGTCATTCAGATGTGAAACCTTTCTGCACAAGCTAAAGGCAGGTGTCTCAGTCCAGGGCCTCTTCCCTGTGCTTTGTGCAGCCTTCAGACCACAGCGATGGTCCGGCCTCACACTCCCTGGACACATTACTGATACCTGCACCTCAAAGGTGCTTGTCATTGCTGCCAGAATGTAGTGGGCAGGCATCAGAGCTCCGTCATTCTCTCTGTGTGCACTCAGCACCCGTAAGGTGGAGCTGGCTCCCATCTCTTCAGCATCTGTGACCAGTCATGCTGTACTCCTGAAGGGGTCGGTGCTGAAGGCGGACAAAGGATCAGATGCTTTTAAAGTTTCATGGCTGCGTCTCTGTGATATGACCCTGATCACAGAGCGCAAGCGAGCTACGCTTGGTCAGACAGGAGTCAGACAACCTCAGAGGCTATGTGAAGCTCAATGGATTGTCCTCGCTGCATGTCATCATCATCCTCCTGCAATTGAGTGACTATTAGGGTCTCCGCTGTGTCTCCATGACAGGAGCATTATCACAGAGGGTATGTGCGCTGCCATAAGCCAGACTAGAGTCAAACATCCATAGATGCAATCTGAGGATCTATGGTATTTCCTCACCGCGTTTCGTCATCATCCTCCACAAATCTAGCAGCCATGAGGGCATCTTGTGCATGCATGCCTTGTGCCAGTGCAAGGGCCTCAGCTCGTCATTGTCGCCTTCGAGGACCTCCTCACTCTCATCCCCGTTAGCTTCTTCCTCATCGGAGGAGACCTCCAGCTCCTCATTGGAGGAGACCTCTACCTCCTCCACCTCCTCCTCAGCCAGCACCTCTCCCCTTTGCAACACCAGGCTGTAAAGGGTTCAGCAGATGACGATGATGCGTGACACTCTCTGTGGACTATATTGCAGGGCTCCACCAGACCGGTCTAGACACCAGAACTTCAACGTCAGCATCCCGATGGTCTGCTCCACCAAGTTGCGAGTTGCAGTATGAGCCTCGTAATGCCTTTGCTCTGATGCAGTCTGAGGCTGCCACATGGGTGTCATCAGCCACGGCCTCTGCAAGTAACCCTTGTCCCCAAGGGGCTATCCCTGCAGCTTCTTTAGACCCTCAGAGACTTCAAGGATCTGTGACCAACTGACCATGTAGGAGTCGTGGATGCTCCCTGGAAACCATGCACAGACCTGCAGGATGTGTTTGTGATGGTCGCATACCAGCTGCACGTTCAGCGAATGGAATCCCTCGCGGTTGACATACTTGACTGCATGTTTCGATAGAGATTTGAGCGCCACATGAGGGCAGTTGATGGCACCCTGCTCCTGTGAGAAACCTGAGATCGGGGCAAATCCAGTCCCTCTTGCATCCTGGCTATCCTGGTCCCAGGCGAGATTCACAACGTTGTATGTCCTCGCAAAATGGCACCTGTAACCTCATGGATGCATTTGTGAGTGGAGGCTCGAGAGATCCCACAGAGGTCACCTATGGAGCCCTGAAAGGAGCCACTAACGTAGAAATTGAGCACCGTGGTCACTTTCATGGCCACTGGCAGTGGATGCCCTCCATGTCCACATGGCGCCAAATCCTGCTGTTGTTGGCAGATGAGACTGACCAGCTCCCTAGACATGCGCATTCTTCAGCGACACTGGTTCTCAGTCATCTGCAGGAATGAAAGGTAGCGTCTATAGACCCTGGGTCTAGCGAGGCGCTGACCAGCAACAGCTCGCTGTGGCTCTTCGGTGGCATGTGCAGGAGCCCCAGCTCCCCTTCTTCCTGTGGGTGCTGTTCCTCCCTCTGCGCAGCCAGGCACCTCAGCTGCTCTCTTCTCAGTCATCTGCACTCTCTGTAAGCCATGAGGCATACAGCTATGTCACTAGGGTCCATGATCCTGATGTTGTATTCCTGCAGGATGAAAGAGAGAGACATGTGGGTTAGTAGGGGTGTACTAAGAACCTGTCCTGGTTAAATGAGAAGGCCCCTTAACACATCCCGGAGAGACTGGCCACCATTTGGATGGCCAGAGATTAGAGCGCTGCATGGCTGCTCAAAACCCCACCCACCTCCGCCCCACCGATTGGTGGCAGCTTTACCCACTGGACTGCATGCTGTGCTCTCAGCTCAGGTGCAGGCATTCTCCTAACCCACACTACAAGGCTGCACTGTTAGCTTGAACCATGGGGGAGACTGTTACAAACTGGGAAGATGACATTACAAGGGGCTGTGAGTACCTCCATCAGTGACTGCTCCATGGCCAGCTTTCGCAAGGAGATTGTGCAACTTGCCCAGGTGCCCAACTGTTCTGCAGTCCACCAAAATGCTCATTACTTTGCAGACTGTGCCCAATGGGTGAAAAGCTCTGGAGCACTTGGTGGCACTTTGATGCCTCTGTGTTGCCTGAGTGGGCAGAGAAGCTCAAGGCCCGACTCCAATCATATCAATATGGCCACGCCTGAACTGTCTCAAATGCAGAGGAATGGTCACTTTATATGAGGTTTCCCTAATGCGTGGCCGCTTTCCTCTCCCAAACCAACCTCCCGCCCCGTATGTGCTTGCGCGCTACCTTCAACTGCAGGGCAGCCCTTGCCCCCCCTACCCCCAACAAGTTGCCTCAACCACAAGGCAGCCCTTGCCCCCCCACCTCTGACAAGTTGCCTCAGCCACAGGGCAGCCCTTGCACCCCGCCCCATGCGCCTCAACCTTGAAGTCGAACAGGCGACCCTCTGAGTTCCCCTCAAAATGCAGCCTACCAACTGCATGCCTTTTATATGCTGTTGTGAGACACGTTGACATGCAATCACGCCGACGTGGGCGGAGGGTGGGGAGGATGATTCCAGCGGGCTGGGTTTTTAATGATAGGCTGATGTATTACAATGAGGTTCCCGATGTCTGATGGTGGGAAACAAGGCCCACCATCGGTGGGTGGAGCGAACGATCGCAAACTGGTTTTTCACGACGTCGTGAAACCGATTTCTGGCTTTCTTTCCATGTTGTCTGCTCATGCCACCGAACACGACCAACGGCAGCGGGCACGGACGATTCCGTCCTTTAGAACCACTTGGAGCTATCAGTCAAACTGTGCATTTACAGGCCCCCACTGTGATAATGATAGATCAACCTATGGAATTAGTCATGCAACACTAATCCTATAATGATAACCCTCAGGCTTACGTCAACAGACAGCTAGTGAAATTGTAAGCAGACACAGCATACTTTTTTATTCAAAAAGTTAAAGGGTTTCGGAATTTAAATGACTTGACTGTTCCACTGAGCTTATCCACTTATCACCCACATTCATGTCTGCACTTAACAATCCAAAAGGGCTCCTGAGCTCTCCCAAAGGGGTACCTGGACCTCTCCAAAAGGGTACCCCACCTCTATAAATAACTCTGGCAGCTTTAAACCTTTTCAGCAAACGTCTAAAACCCACAAGCCATATTTTGGATATCCCACTTACAAAAATTGCATCCATTCGAAAGCAGCTTCACTTTTACACGTGCAGCTGCCTCTGTGAACCACGGACATGTAAACTACAACCTGTCTCCTCCACGCCCCACCCCCCCCACCACTGGCGAAAATGGTGGGTGCTGGGTCCGGGGGCGGGATTTGCAGAATCAGGAATCTGGTGCTATTTTGGCTAAGGCATGAAGCCCTTGCGGCTTTGCGAAAATTCAAGCCTTAGTATCTTATGCAAACTTTGATATACAATCCTCTCTTTCTTCATCCAAATCATTGATATATATGGTTAAAAGTTGAGGCCCTTATATAATCCCTGGGGAATACATTTTGTCACATCACCCCTGTCAGAGTATATTCCCTTTATCCCTACTCCGTCTCTACCTTCTAACTAGTTTTTAACCCATGACACAAGGTTTTCTCCAATTCTGTGTGCTTTTATTTTTAATATTGATCTCTTATGCGAAATCCTGTCCCATGCCTTCTTTGAAGCCCATATGGATAATATCCATGGACACTTTCTTGTGAACTGTTTTTGTGACAGCTTCAATAAAAAATCTTAGATTACTTGGACATGATCTACCCTTCACAAATTCATGCTGACTCTCTGTTTCGCTCATTCTTACTCAAATACTCAATCAGTAATGCTAGATTCCAGTAACTCTGTACAGATTGCATTAAACAACTGAAATGATAGGTTCCTGATTCTCCCTCTCTTCCTTGTTAAATAATGGAGTGACATCGAAAGGCAAACTCCCTGAAATTGGAGAGCTTTGGAAAATGATTAAATCGTGGATTTGGGGCTTCTTTCGAGGGTGGCCAATCAAAAGAAGCCCCTAAAGAAGTTCTTGGCAACAGGTTCACAGTTATGATTCTGTCAAATGTCAAGTTCCTAAGAAGGGATCAAGTTGAGGTCAAATTTTTCACCAGAGGCAGAAAGAGAAAAATCACTTTTTAGGCTATTTTCAACTTGCAAATAGCTCAAGGGCAGCCAACTTGACAGAAATCTATGAACAGGTTGGCTACCTGTCGTCTTATAGTGTGTGGCATTGAGGAAATATGCAAAGTTGCAATAAAAATTTGAATGGTTTAAACTGTTAAGATATGCATTGCTCAGCCAGTTTTTAGACATATTTAAATCTCATGGTTGTCACATTCCACAGAAAACTTGCTTTGAAACACCATCCAGACAAAAACCTTGACAACCCAGATGCATCTGATAAGTTCAAAGAGATCAACAATGCTCATTCAATATTGTCAGATATAACCAAACGAAATATTTACGACAAATATGGCTCCCTGGGACTCTATGTAGCTGAACAGTTTGGTGAAGAGAATGTGAACACGTATTTCATGCTGTCTAGCTGGTGGGCGAAGGTTTGTTTTTTTCTTTTATTTTGTTTTATTGTACGGTAATATTTTGTGGTGCTATAAGTTACATCAGTGCTGCAGTTTGAAAAGGTCAGAATTCAGAAAGAGGGAAACTGAGATTTTCATGGTTAAAAAATTAAGTACTATCAATGTAACATGTTACAAAGGTTGGTTTACATATAGGTTCAAAATGTAACGTGCAATCTAAGCACACAGACAGCACGAAGGTTAAAAAAACAAGGTTCCTTTATTCCACTGGCTTCAAAATTGTAGCAACTGTCAAGGGAAGACATAGCTCCAAGAAACAACTATTTACAGAGAATATTCGCCACCGATGCCCAGATCTCTGTCCTAGTCAGGATCTCGGCTCCTCAGCGCAGCACTCACCAGGTGCATTCAGGCTTGTCCTGCTGCCAGCCCCTGGTGGCCATCCTGCTCCCCTCTCTTTCTCTATGAGGCTTCTCAGACTCGGGGGTGCTGCCAGTCAGTATGATCTAGGTCCCAATTCCCTTTCTTGGTTCTTTAGCCACCCTCAGGGGCTTCGAGCTGCCCTAGGCTCCTGCCACACTGCCAATCACCAGTCCTGGCTTTGTCCTGGCTGTTTTTTCCCTTGCTTCATGACATCTAACTCTGCCCCTCAGCTTGACAAAGACACTGCTCCTTGCAGGGAGGGCTCCAGAGGGGCTGACCGGTCCCCCTGCTTGGTGTTCTGCTGCTCCTGACTCTACAAAAATCTCTAGAAAGACAGAAACTTACCATTTATTTTGTGCAGCTTGTAGCACTCCTTTAAGGACTATTGGACCTAACACCAATGGGCAGAACATGGGTTTCACACACTCCACCTACTGGTACCAAAAAATTGCTTTGGAAACCCATATACATCACATTCTAATGAAACTGCTGCCTTAAACCAGCGTGGTCTAGTTGCTCATTTCCTTGACCAATTGTAAATGGCAGCAGGAGGATCACAATCCCGAAATGGGCATAAGTTCAGCGATGTGATTTTCAAGAGGCACTCATCCCATTCCTCCTGCTGGAGGGAATGAAAATCATTCCCAATGTAAATGAGCATGTACACCATTTGTCAGGTTGTTTGCACCAAAGCTACATTGGGCCATTGGGAGAATTCCCATGGAAATTTTACTCCTTGATCTTTTCTGGTCTTCCCCATGGAGGGCAGTGATGAAATCAGAAAGTCACTGTAGAAGTAACCATAGTATTGGTATTGGACCCAATCACTCTGCAGTACACTATGTAGGAGTGCTGATGTCCTGCGTCATTGTGCAATTCCGACATCACAGAATTGCTCCAGTGCAGAAGGAGGCCATTTGGCCCATCATGTCTGCATCAGATCTCCAAATGAGCAATTCACCTAGTGCCATTCCTCTGCCTTCTCCCCGTAGCCCTGCACATTCTTCCTTTTCAGATGATGGTCTAATTCCCTTTTGAATGTTTCAGTTGAACCTGCCTCCACCGCACTCTCAGGCAGTGCATTCCAAACCCCACCCACTCACTGCATAAAAACGTTTCTCCTCATGTAATTTGTAAAAGAAGCATAAGTGACTTTAAATCTGTGCCCTCTCATTCTCAATCCTTTCATGAGTGGGAACAGCTTCTCCCTACTTACTTTGTCCAGACTTCTCATGATTTTGGGGAAGGCCGGAAAAGATCAGGGAGTAAAACTGGGAATTCTCCCAATGGCCCAAAGTAGCTTTGGTGCAAACAACCTGACAAACAGCGTACGTGGTCATTTATATTGGGGATGATTTTCATTGCCTCCAGCAGGAGGAATGTGATGAGTGCCTCCTGAAAATCACATCGCTGAACTTATGCCTCTGTCAAACCTCCCCTCAACCTTCTTTTCTTTAAAGAAAACAGTCTTAACTTCTCCAATCTATCTTCATAACTGAAGTTCCTCATCCCTGGAGCCGCATTTTAAATATTTTATAATCTCCCAATTACTGGAGGAGAAGACTATTATTGGGTACAATGCATTACACACTCAACTCAGCTTAAACCTTCCTTGCATAAACTGGACACTTGTGGCAACAAAGCCGAGCACGTCTGAGGAAATTCTGAGGAACATTTGTCTTATTTTACACATCCAAATGCGTGGAAGAAAAATTGAAATGCAAAACGCTCAGCCAAAAAATGGTCTTTCTCTTGACTTCTTGTGACAATTGATTATCTTCTCCTAACTCATAGAAAAACTGTGCACCTTTCAGTTTCTTGCTCCTCCCACTACCACCCTTAAATTGTGTTGAGTTGCATTAAGGCACAGAAACAGTTCATTCTGCCCAGTTATGCCAGTGTTTATTATTCACGTGAGCCTCCTCCCACCCCTCTTCTTCAAACCCTATCATTATAACCTTAAATCCCTTTTTTGCTCATGTGCTTATCTCACTTCCCCTTAAATGTATCTGTGCTATTCACCTCAGCTACTCCTTGTGGTAACATGTTCCATATTCTTATCACTCTTTGCGTGAAGATCTTTTTCCTGAATCAATAGTTACCCAGAAAAGTGAAAAATTGAAAGTTAAAAGTTAGAAGAATTAAAACCACTTCTAGCTTCTAGCTTCTGAGTAACTAATTTACTGACATCCCCCAACCCTCCATGGGGCACTCAACTACACACCACCACCAACTACACACCGCCCACCCACTAAACACCCCTAACCCCCGCACACTACCCCTCACCCACTGACTACCGCCCATCCACTGACGTCCACCCGGACCTGCACGGTTCCTCCTGACTACAACCCCATGCAGACTACCTGACACCACCCCCCCCAACACCCGACTGACTCCCCTACTGATTACCTGCCCCCCCAGACTGACTCCCCCCAACTGACACCCATCGACTACCCAACCCTGAATACCTGACCCCCCCCAACAGACTATCCAACCCCTGCCCTCCGAATGACCTCCTGCAACTGCCCCCCTGCCACTATGTGGCCCCCCATTGACTATCCAACTCGCCCCCAACTGACTCCATCCGACTGATCCCCCTCAACTACCTGACTCCCCCTGACCGGTTACCCGACACCTGCCCACAACTGAGCCTCCTTGACTGACCTCTCCCGAGTTCCCGACCTCAACTACCCAACCCCAACTACCCGACTCCACCTAACAGACACCCCCACCGACTGTCACCTCCCTGACGGTCACACCACGACTGACACCCCTCCTGACTGACACTGCTCTGATTGACATCTCCCTGACTGACACTCCCGTCCGACAGCCCCTGACTGATACCCCTACGAGCACCTGACCCCAACTACCGGATCCCCCATGACTGACTACCTGACCTTCCCCCTCCCTCCCTCCCGACCCCTCCCCAACTGACTCCCCCTGACTGACCCCCTCCAATTACCTGACCCTCCTGACTGACACCCCCCTGACTGGCAGCTTCCCTGACTGATCCCCACACACCCCCAACTACCTGACCCCCCCCACCCCCACCCACCAACTGACACCCCTGTTCACCATCTACAAGGCACAAGTGAGGAATGTGATGGAACACTCCCCACTTGCCTGGATGAGTGCAGCTCCTACAATACTGAAGAAGCTTGATACCATCCAGGACAAAGCAGCCCTCTTGATTGGCACCACATCCGCAAACATTCACTCCCCCCACCACCAACGCACAGTAGCAGCAGTGTGTTCCATCTACAAGGTGCACTGCAGGAATTCACCAAGACTCCTTAGACTGCACCTTCCAAACCCACAACCACGACCATCTAGAAGGACAAGAGCAGCAGACACATGGGAACACCACCACCTGGAAGTTCCCCTCCAAGTCACTCACCATCCTGACTTGGAAATATATCGCCGTTCCTTCAGTGTTGCTGGGTCTAAATCCTGGAACTATTTTCCTATCAGCACTGTGGGTGTACCTACACCACATGGACTGCAGCGGTTCAAGAAGGCAGCTCACCACCACCTTCTCAAGGGCAACTAGGGATGGGCAATAAATTCTGGCCTAACCAGCGAAACCCACATCCCATGAATGAATAAAAAAAACCCACCTGACTGACCCTCCCCGACTGAACCCCCCTCCGCCCCCCAACTGACTTCACCCTGGCTGACCCCCTGACTGACCACACCCCCTCCCGACTGACCCTCCCCACCCCACCCCAGACCCCAGCAATCCTACCCATTTACCTGGTACACTTACCTTCTCCTTGGCCTGGACTTTAAATTTACCTGATTTACGGCAGCTGGTGCGATAAGAAAGGGGGCTTGGCTTATTTACTTTCAACTGAGCTGCCCTCGACAGTAGACCCCGGGAGTGTGCTGCACTCCACGGATCTCGCCTGGCCTGAGTTGGAAGGTCAGGCAAGATAGGATCACCTGGATTTGAAGGTAAGAAATTATGAACTGTGTGGCAATCCGCCTCAATTGCACTCCACCGGAAGTTCTGTGCCCATCTCTCCCAAGTCTCACCGTTTTGAATCCCTCCAGTCTAATTTCTATTTCCATCACAGCAGCACCAAGACTGTTTTGGCCAAAGTCATGACCTACACTCTTTGTGACTGTGACCTCGGCACATTATTTTCCTTGATCTCACACAGCATATAACATGTTGATTCGGTTATCTTCCACTATTGCCAGCTCTCTCCTCCGTTACCCAGCTCTGTGAACTGCTCTTGCATGTTTCCACTCCTATCCATCAAAGGCAGTCAGCGCATCACCTTTTCTAGCTGTTACAATCCCCAGCTGAGGTTACCCCTGGACAAGCCTGATCCCAGGGCGGAACCCAGCTTGATAGATTCTAACTTTTATTTGTTTGTTTAGATGTGTGGAGAGTGGCTACTGAACAGAGTCACAGGATTCAGCTGATGAACTTTTAACAAAAGAATAAAACATTTATTCAACAAAAGATGAACTACATTACAATACTCCTTCACCCACAACTATACCTTTACAGATTTGTAAGGATAACACAAGTTACAAAAGCTATCTTATACCCTAATATACACAGTAAGTACCCAGTCCATGTAAACCAATAGGCACCCTGTGGTCAGACACACCACACTCTGACCTCAAGTGACAGATGTCACCTCAACCAGATGCTATGGATCTCTCCTCAACTCTCTCAGCCGCTTGTCACACTGTAAGCCAACCCGTCTCACTGAATTTCGTCCTTCACTCGAGGGTTTCCAATCTTCCAATCTCCACTGTCCAAGACCTTGCCTTGGAATCTTCTCCAAAACGATGCTTTCTCTCAGGCGCCCTCCACAAGGTTTCATCTCCTTCTGCTGTTCCTCTTCCTGGGTCACCACATGCATTCAAGCTGTCTTCCACACACTCTGTCTCTCTGACTCAGCTGTCAACAGTACACCACTGCTTCACATGCCCATAGCAAAGAGTTACAGACCTTCAGTTGTCTCTTTGGATCTTCTTGCCTTTTGCAAGCTGTTCTCACTTTAAATCTGCTTCCTGCAGCTTTTGCCTCTTTAAATTTGAAGCTTGGAACCTTTCTCCCTGCCCCTCACTCCTAACTTCACTCAACAGGACCTTTTCCAGGTTCTGGTCCTTCCTTCGACCAGAAGGTCACTTTGGACTTTCTCTTCTTCCACTCTTCTGGATTTTTGGTGTTTTTCTTTAGCTTGGGACTGGCTATCTGTCCCCTTTGCTCCAGATTCTCATGGCAGCAACTTTCAGAACCAACTGCATTCAAACAGCTTCCAAAACAACTGATGTTCCTCTTGTGTGTGTGTGCCTGTGGGAGGGACCTGCTTCTCTGGGCCCCTGTTGCTAGGAAACAGTCCAATCCTTCTACCCTTGTATGTTTACTTTCTCTTCAGGGGTCATAAAATTCCTCATTTGAAATGCAAGCACCTTTCTAAAGCAAAACTAAAACTCCATTTGACCTTTTTTTAACACAGAAGTACAGAAATACAAATCAAACTTAAACTTTAAAGCTAAACACATTACTAGCACCTGCAAATACCAATATAACTTGCTTAAACTATCTCTATTTCCTAACACCATCATATCCCGAGTCTGCAAATATCTATCCTTGGCTCCCTTCATTTCTTCATCTATATGTTGCCCCTCTTTGGCATTAACCACAAGCATCTGTTTAACTTTCATATATATGCTGACAACACTCAGACCTGCCACTCCACTTTCAATCCTATGACCACCTCACTACTGTGGACTGCTATCTGACATCAAGTCATGGAAGAATCATAACTTCCTTTGGCTGCACTTTGGAAGGACTGAAGCTATCAATCTTCATGCTTGCTACATTACTACAGACTGCAAGATAGAAACCAATCTGAGTGATTTGAACAGTGAGTGACAGTAGCAGTTTTGTAACTCATAGAAAACAAAAGACCTGAGACTTATCTTTTTGTAAACAAGGAAATGTTTTGGCTAGATTAGCATTTCCTACATTTTTATGGATGGATTATATGCAAATTTTGTGCACCTTCTAGAATACCAAAATTTTTGTTTTTTAAACCAGCTGAAGGGTTATTTCATTACTAGGGAAGTGGGCGAAGAGAAATGATATTGTTGTGTCATTGTCCAATCTTCTTTTAAAATGGATTACAAATGTGACCACAATAGAATGATAACCACCCACCATTTTGATTGTCAGTAGTAAAATAAATGATCACAGAATCTTCATTCTGTCTATGTACTCTGTGAGGTATTTTGCATATTTAGCAACAGGCTGGCTCCCCTTTAAAGGAACAGGATACTTTGAAATTCTCATGGAAAAGAGGGGTCCTATTTTCAATGTGGCCAGACCACCCTGTGTGAAGTCGAGCTACATCTTTAAGCCTCAAAGACTAAAGTAAAGCAAAACATATCTTTTTAAAGAGAACAGAGTGCCTTTAATGACTAGTGAAGCAGGAAACTGGAGGTTCACACAGGAAGAACCATGCACAACACAGGCAATCACAAAGCTCATTGTGTACCCTTCCAACCACCAGAGCACAACCAATGGAAAATCCAGCACATAACTCTCAAAATCAGAACTCAATAGCATAGGAGGACAAAATAAATTATATTGTCACTTCTGATTGGTTGTTTTTGTTTGTTTTCTGATTTGCATTTTAGGGGCTTTTTGTGTTCTGTGGGTTGATCACTGGCTGTTACTTCTGCTGCTGCCTTTGCTGCTGCTGTAACTGTTGCTTTGGTAAATGTAAACCTAAGTCCCCAGGGGGTGAAGAATATGAATACTATGTCTCACCAGAAGACCTGGAAGAACAAATCCGCACAGACATGGAGAATGGTAAGTGCCAAAGGCAATTAAGGTACCTCTTCTTCTTCAGGTTGAGCCCTCCACAGACAAGAAGCTCATGGGTTAGTCCTGCAAGTCCTCAATTGGCATGAAAATCTGTAACATGTTGGCCCTGATATTCCTCATCTTAATGGCTGGGGAATGCAAAAGGAACAGCAAAAGAAGCAAGACGCAGGGCATTAGGTCTCTACCTGGTGCCCTCAGATGTTAAGGGATTCCTCTGGAGAGCAGGCACAGAGTACCTGCACCACCTCCTGATGCAGGTGTTTTACCTGCATGGATATGAGCAGGGAGGAGCCAAACAGCATCTCCCATCACGTTTTCCAGTGGGAATGAAGGATGAGCACCATTTTGAGGGGTGCCCAGAGAAGTTGTCGACAGCCCAAGGGTCAGAGTGGAGAATGCAGCAAAGGCAAAATGGCCTAAAAAGGTTTACGTCTGTTACTTCCCACTGAGATTCATCTCACCCTTGGGACTGGAGCCCTTCTACCTGCATCCAGAAAATCCTTATTTATTTCAAACATACATACAAAGCATAGTGAATTAGTAAACCCTGTTCTGATGGTCATCAATAGTCCTTTCTTCTCATTCACTAATAATAGTTCAGACTGTTGTTACTTTTTAGAATACAAGTCTAATCTCATTTACATCAATTTATAATAATTGAGTGCCCAATTGGGATGTAAAGTAGGCTGGGCTGACAAGATCTAACAGCTGAATATTCTGCTGACATTCGAGGGACTGCGAATATGTAAATATCCAAGTCCCTAGGATTTTTGGATGGGATCAGTAGGCTGAGCAATGAAAGAAGATTAGCTCTGCTCCACTGCACTTACACCACGGAAGTGGGCCTTCAGGAATTTCTGGAATTATGTATTAGTTGGTGCAGTGGTGAGTACACTATCCGTACATCTCTGAGACTGGCCTTGAATCCAATCCAAGTCAGATATGATGAATCCTCCAACCTTAGACTTTATAGCACTACTTTTAATTAGTTAGTGCAATTTCAGGCCAACTTCCAAATAGATTTGTTTTCATGCATTCATAAGATGTGGGCATTACTGGCAATGCCAGTATTTAGTGCCCATTCCTAATTGCCCTTGAGTAGATGGTGGTCTACTAACACAACTACTATGATACTGTTCCTGCAATGGTTCCTGATTATGGGTCCAAGCATTTTTCTTTTGCCTACCCCAATATGAAGGCAGATCATTCAACCTTTCTACAGCCTTTGACCAAAAAGCAAAGAAAAGGCATTCAGGGTCCATAGCAGAAACAGGCTTAATTTGAATATTCAAAAACTTAACAAGTGTTTCAAGCGAGGGCCTGGGTACAATTATTTTTCCTTGTGCAGTCACAATGTCAGATTTCACATGCCCAACTCTATCTCTCATTGACCTGTCTCAACCCCTCGACTGCCTTTGTGTTATCAGATTGTTTGTCTGCCACCCTGGCTTAGATAAGCTGCAATATCGTCCAGTTAAACATTATCACAGAATCACAGTGCAGAAGAGGCCCTTCGGCCCATCGAGTCTGCACCGACACGTGAGAAACACCTGACCTACCTACCTAATCCCATTTACCAGCACTTGGTTCATAGCCTTGAATGTTATGCCGTGCCAAGTGCTCATCCAGGTACTTTTTAAAGGATATGGGGCAACCTGCCTCCACCACCCTCCCAGGCAGTGCATTCCAGACCGTCACCACCCTCTGGGTAAAAAAGTTTTTCCTCACATCCCCCTAAACCTCCTGCCCCTCACCTTGAACTTATGCCCCCTCGTGACTGACCCTTCAACTATTGGGAACAGCTGCTCCCTATCCACCCTGGCCATGCCCCTCAAAATCTTGTACACCTCGATCAGGTCGCCCCTCAGACTTCTCTGCTCCAACGCAAACAACCCAAGTTTATCCAACCTCTCTTCATAACTTAAATGTTTCATCCCAGGCAACATCCTGGTGAATCTCCTCTGCACCCCCTCCAGTGCAATTACATCCCTCCTATAATGTGGCAACCAGAACTGCACACAGTACTCCAGCTGTGGCCTCACTAAGGTTCTATACAACTCCAACATGACCTCCCTACTTTTGTAATCTGTGCCTCAATTGATAAAGGCAAGTGTCCCATATGCCTTTTTCACCGCCCCACTAACATGCCCCACTGCCTTCAGAGATCTATGGACACACACGCCAAGGTCCCTTTGTTCCTCAGAACTTCCTAGTGTCATGCCGTTCATTGAATACTTCCTTGTCAAATTACTCCTTCCAAAGTGTATCACGTCACACTTTTCAGGGTTAAATTCCATCTGCCACTTATCTGCCCATTTGACCATCCCGTCTATATCTTCCTGTAGCCCAAGACACTCAACCTCACTGTTAACCACCCGGCCAATCTTTGTGTCATCCGCAAACTTACTAATCCTACCCCCCACATAATCATCTAAGTCGTTTATATAAATGACAGATAATAGGGGACCGAGCACAGATCCCTGTGGTACGTCATTGGACACTGGCTTCCAATCACTAAAGCATCCTTCTGTCATCACCCTCTGCGTCCTACAACTAAGCCAATTTTGAATCCACCTTATCAAATTACCCTGTATCCCATGTGCATTTGCCTTCTTTAAAAGTCTCCCATGTGGGACTTTGTCAAAGGCTTTGCTGAAATCCATATAAACTACATCAACAGCACTACCCTCATCTACACACCTGGTCACCTCCTCAAAAAGTTCAGTCAAATTTGTTAGGCATGACCTCCCTCTGACAAAGCCATGCTGACTATCCCTGATCAAACCTTGCCTCTCCAAGTGGAGATAGATACTCTCCTTCAGAACTTTCTCCGATAGTTTCCCTACCACTGACGTGAGACTCACTGGCCTGTAGTTCCCTGGCTTATCTCTACAACCCTTCTTAAATAGCGGAACCACATTAGCTGTTCTCCAGTCCTCCCCGTGGCCAGAGAGGAATTAAAACTTTGGGTCAGAGCCCCTGCGATTTCTTCCCTTGCCTCCCTTAGCAGTCTGGGACACAAATCATCTGGACCTGGAGATTTGTCCACTTTTAAGCCTGCCAACACTTCCAATACCTTGTCACTCCCTACATCAATTTGCTTAAGAACCTCGCAGTCTCTCTCCCCGAGCTCCATACCTTCATCCTCATTCTCTTTGGTGAAGACGGATGTGAAGTATTCATTCAACACTCTAGCGATGTAGGGAGATGAGAAGTTAAAAGTTGGATAAGGCACCGAAAACAGTAGCACTATGGTGCCGAATTTTGTAGTGAAAAGGTGTTACCTTCAGCCCCCTCTATAATCTCTGTACCCTAGCTAGCAACTCCAACCCATTCTGCTATCATTGTCCCACGCTGAACCAGACCATTCGCAGTTTCTGTGGTCGGAATTTTCCAGCCCCACATGCTGGTGGGACCTTCAGGTCCCGCCGGTGTGAATGGAGATTTCAATGGCTCACTCACCATGGGGGAACCCACCACAGGGGGGCTGGAAAATTCCAGCCTGATTCCTATTCATCTCTGAGTTGTGTCCTGACCCCATATCTGCTCTATCAAAAAGACTGCCTACTTCTACCTCTTTACACATCTCCACTCCTTCTCCAGCCCATCTGCTGGTAGAACCCTCATCCATTCCTTTGTCACCTAGACTCAACTATTCCATCCTCCTGCAGTTCCTCCAAAACTAGGTAGTGTGTATCCTATCCTGCACTAAGCCCCTCTCACCCACAAAGATGTACAAAGACTCTAAATCTTCCAGTCAAAAATTTTATGAACATACAAACATATGAAATAGGAGCAGTAGTAAGTCATTCAGCTCCTCGAGCCTGCTCCACTATTCAATAAGATCATGGCTTACCTGTTTGTGTTTCAAGTTCCACATTCCTATCTACCCCCGATAACCTTTGATTCCCTTGCCGAACAAGAGTCTATCTACAGAGATAAAAACAAAAAGCTAAAAGCTACTGCGGATGCTGGAAATCAAAAACAAAAACAGAATTACCTGGAAAAACTCAGCAGGTCTGGCAGCATCGGTGGAGAAGAAATCAGTTAACGTTTCGAGTCTTCATGACCCTTCGGCAGAACTGAGTATAGTTAGGAGATAGGTGAAATATAAGCTGGTCTAAGGTGGGGGGGCGGGGGGAGAGAGAAGTTGAGGGTGGGATGATTGTGGAGATAAGCAAGCAGTGATAGGAGCAGATAATCAAAAGATGTCACAGACAAAAGGATCAAAGAGGTGTTGAAGGTGGTGATATTGTCTAAGAAAAGTGCTAATTAAGAATGGAAGACGGGATACTCAAGGTACAGCTCTAGTGGGGGTGGGGTGGAAAGACTAACAAAATTTTAGTTTTAGATTTAAAAATAATGGAAATAGGTGGGAAAAGAAGAATCTATATAAATTATTGAAAAAAAAGGGAGGGGGGAGAAACGGGGTGGGGATGGGGGGAGGGGGAGTTTAAGATCTAAAGTTGTTGAATTCAATATTCAGCCCAGAAGGCTGTAAAGTGCCTAGTCGGAAGATGAGGTGCTGTTCCTCCAGTTTGCGTTGAGCTTCACTGGAACAATGCAGCAAGCCAAGGACAGACATGTGGGCAAGAGAACAGGGTGGAGTGTTAAAATGGCAAGCGACAGGGAGGTTTGGGTCTTTCTTGCCGACAGACCGCAGGTGTTCTGCAAAGCGGTTAGCCAGTTTGCGTTTGGTCTCTCCAATGTAGAGGAGACCGCATTGGGAGCAACGAATGCAGTAGACTAAGTTAGGGGAAATGCAAGTGAAATGCTGCTTCACTTGAAAGGAGTGTTTGGGCCCTTGGACGGTGAGGAGAGAGGAAGTGAAGGGGCAGGTGTTGCATCTTCTGCGTGGGCATGGGGAGGTGCCATAGGTGGGGGTTGAGGAGTAGGGGGTGATGGAGGAGTGGACCAGGGTGTCCCGGAAGGAACGATCCCTACGGAATGCAGTCAGGGGGGGTGAAGGGAAGATGTGTTTGGTGGTGGCATCATGCTGGAGTTGGCGGAAATGGCGGAGGATGCTCCTTTGCATGCGGAGGCTGGTGGGGTGATAAGTGAGGACAAGGGGGACCCTATCATGTTTCTGGGAAGGAGGAGAAGGCGTGAGGGCGGATGCGCGGGATATGGGCCGGACACGGTTGAGGGCCCTGTCAACGACCGTGGGTGGAAAACCTCGGTTAAGGAAGAAGGAGGACATGTCAGAGGAGCTGTTTTTGAAGGTAGCGTCATCAGAACAGATGCGACGGAGGCGAAGGAACTGAGAGAATGGGATGGAGTCCTTACAGGAAGCGGTGTGTGAGGAGCTGTAGTCGAGGTAGCTGTGGGAGTCGGTAGGCTTGTAATGGATATTGGTGGACAGTCTATCATCAGAAATTGAGACAGAGAGGTCAAGGAAGGAAAGAGAAGTGTCAGAGATGGACCATGTGAAAATGATGGAGGGGTGGAGATTGGAAGCAAAATTAATAAATTTTTCCAGGTCCCGACGAGAGCATGAAGCAGCACCGAAGTAATCATCGATGTACCGGAGAAAGAGTTGTGGGAGGGGGCCGGAGTAGGACTGGAACAAGGAATGTTCCACATACCCCATAAAGCGAGAGGCATAGCTGGGGCCCATGCGGGTACCCATAGCCACACCTTTTATTTGGAGGAAGTGAGAGGAGTTAAAGGAGAAATTGTTCAGTGTGAGAACAAGTTCAGCCAGACGGAGGAGAGTAGTGGTGGATGGGGATTGTTCGGGCTTCTTGAAACAGAGGCCCGAACAATCCCCATCCACCACTACTCTCCTCCGTCTGGCTGAACTTGTTCTCACACTGAACAATTTCTCCTTTAACTCCTCTCACTTCCTCCAAATAAAAGGTGTGGCTATGGGTACCCGCATGGGCCCCAGCTATGCCTCTCTCTTTATGGGGTATGTGGAACATTCCTTGTTCCAGTCCTACTCCGGCCCCCTCCCACAACTCTTTCTCCGGTACATCGATGATTACTTCGGTGCTGCTTCATGCTCTCGTCAGGACCTGGAAAAATTTATTAATTTTGCTTCCAATCTCCACCCCTCCATCATTTTCACATGGTCCATCTCTGACACTTCTCTTCCCTTCCTTGACCTCTCTGTCTCAATTTCTGATGATAGACTGTCCACCAATATCCATTACAAGCCTACCGACTCCCACAGCTACCTTGACTACAGCTCCTCACACCCCGCTTCCTGTAAGGACCCCATCCCATTCTCTCAGTTCCTTCGCCTCCGTCGCATCTGTTCTGATGACGCTACCTTCAAAAACAGCTCCTCTGACATGTCCTCCTTCTTCCTTAACTGAGGTTTTCCACCCACAGTCGTTGACAGGGCCCTCAACCGTGTCCGGCCCATATCCCGCGCATCCGCCCTCACGCCTTCTCCTCCTTCCCAGAAACATGATAGGGTCCCCCTTGTCCTCACTTATCACCCCACCAGCCTCTGCATTCAAAGGAGCATCCTCCGCCATTTCCGCCAACTCCAGCATGATGCCACCAGCAAACACATCTTCCCTTCACCCCCCCCTGACGGCATTCCGTAGGGATCGTTCCCTCCGGGACACCCTGGTCCACTCCTCCATCACCCCCTACTCCTCAACCCCCACCTATGGCACCTCCCCATGCCCACGCAGAAGATGCAACACCTGCCCCTTCACTTCCTCTCTCCTCACCGTCCAAGGGCCCAAACTCTCCTTTCAAGTGAAGCAGCATTTCACTTGCATTTCCCCTAACTTAGTCTACTGCATTCGTTGCTCCCAATGCGGTCTCCTCTACATTGGAGAGACCAAACGCAAACTGGCTAACCGCTTTGCAGAACACCTGCGGTCTGTCGGCAAGAAAGACCCAAACCTCCCTGTCGCTTGCCATTTTAACACTCCACCCTGTTCTCTTGCCCACATGTCTGTCCTTGGCTTGCTGCATTGTTCCAGTGAAGCTCAACGCAAACTGGAGGAACAGCACCTCATCTTCCGATTAGGCACTTTATAGCCTTCCGGGCTGAATATTGAATTCAACAACTTTAGATCTTAAACTCCCCCTCCCCCCATCCCCACCCCATTTCTCCCCCCTCCCTTTTTTTTTCAATAATTTATATAGATTCTTCTTTTCCCACCTATTTCCATTATTTTTAAATCTAAAACTAAAATTTTGTTAGTCTTTCCACCCCACCCCCACTAGAGCTGTACCTTGAGTATCCCGTCTTCCATTCTTAATTAGCACTTTTCTTAGACAATATCACCACCTTCAACACCTCTTTGATCCTTTTGTCTGTGACATCTTTTGATTATCTGCTCCTATCACTGCTTGCTTATCTCCACAATCATCCCACCCTCAACTTCTCTCTCCTCCCCGCCCCCCCACCTTAGACCAGCTTATATTTCACCTTTCTCCTAACTATACTCAGTTCTGCCGAAGGGTCATGAAGACTCGAAACATTAACTGATTTCTTCTCCACCGATGCTGCCAGACCTGCTGAGTTTTTCCAGGTAATTCTGTTTTTGTTTAAGAGTCTATCTACCTCTGCCTTAAAAATATTCAATGACCCCGACTCCACCGACTTCTGAGGCAGAGAGTTCCAAAGCCACACAACCCTCTGAGAGAAAAAAATTCTCCTAATCTCTGTCCTATAGGGGTGACCTCTAATTTTAAAACAGTGCCCCTTAGTTCTGGACTCACCCATAAGAGGAAACATCCTTTCAAAGTCCACCTTGTTAAGACTAT
This sequence comes from Cetorhinus maximus, assembly GCF_964194155.1. Taxonomy (NCBI): domain Eukaryota; kingdom Metazoa; phylum Chordata; class Chondrichthyes; order Lamniformes; family Cetorhinidae; genus Cetorhinus; species Cetorhinus maximus. Next base: position 82,044,716 of record NC_135882.1, on the reverse strand, counting down.
TCAGAATCTTATATACTTCAATCAAGTCACCGTTCACTTTTCCAAACTCCAGTGGAAACAAGCCCAGCCTGTCCAGCCTATCCTCATAAAACAACCCGCTCACACCAGATATCAATCTAGTAAATCTCCTATGAACCGTTTCCAACACATTTACATCCTTCCTTAAATGAGGAGACCAAAACTGCACACAGTATTCAAGATATGTCTCACCAATGCCCTGTATAACTGAAGCATAACATTCTTACTTTTATGTTCAATTCCTCTCATAATAAAGGATAGCATTCCATTGGCCTTCTTGATTACTTGCTGTACCTGCATACTAATTTTTTGTGACTCATGTACTAGAACACCTAGGGCAGAATTTTTTGCCCTGCGGGCGGGTGTGCGTCTGACCCAAACGGGAATGAAATAGTGCGCGATGATGTCGGCTGAGGGTCCCAACGTCATCGCGCACTCTCGCAATATTTCGGTCAGCGGGCATGTGCGAGAGGCGGCAGCATGCCCACCGACAATTAAGAGGCCTATTAAAGCCCTTAAGCAATTAATTAAGTTGCATTTTTCGCTGCCTGTTCAACCGTTCAGTTTGTGGGCGGGCAAATAGGTCAGGCAGCTTTTGCATTTTTAATGAAACCTCATCCACGGGCAGGATGAGGTTTCCAACAGTTACTAAAAAAACAAAAAAAAATTGTTAACGTTATTTTTTACATGTCCCTCTTCATGTGACCGAGTCACATGTGGGGACATGTTTATATCATTTGTAAAGAGTTTATTTTTGTACAAAGATTCTCCAGCACCCTGAGGCAGCTCTGTGCCTTCAGGGAGCTTTCAGTGCGCGCTCCCCCGCACATGCACAAACTTCAGTGCTTGTGCTCCACCTGTCCCCTCCCCAGCAGAGTTGAAGCTCTTAGTGCGTGTTTCACACAGGCTGGCTGTTAATTGGCCAGCCAGTGTGAAATCGTGGTCGAAGCCCGATTGCAGGTGGCGGTTGGTCTTGCAGCCGTTCCCAGGCCCGCCCACCCGACGAGGGGAAACTCCTGCCCCTAGATCTCTCTGCACCTCAGAATCTTGCAGTCGTTCTCCGTTTTAGTACTCTGTTTTTTTTTATTCTTCCTGCCAAAGTGAACAACTTAACATTCTCCCACATTATACTCCATCTGCCAGATTTTTGCCCACTCACTCAACCTACCTGTATCCATCTGCAAACTCCTTATGTCTTCTTCACAACATACTTTCCTACCTATCTTGGTGTCATCTGCAAATTTAGCTACCAAGTCTTCACTCCCCTCATCTAAGTCATTGATGTAAATTGTAAAAAGTTGAGGCCACAACTCAGACCACTGCGTGACTCCACTTGTCACATCCTGCCAATCAGACAAAGACCCATTAATGCATACTCTGTTTTCTGCCAGCCAGCCAGCCAATCTTCTATCCTTGCCAATATGTTACCCCCCCCTACACCATGAACATTTATTTTCCGCAATAACCTTTGAATTGGCACCCTATCAAATTACCTTCTAGAACTCCAAGCATAGCACGTCAGCAGGCTCCCTATATCCACAGCGCATATTACTCCTTCAAAGAAGTCTAATAAATTGGTTAAATATGTTTTCCCTTTCACAAAACCATGCTGACTCTTCATGATAACCTCTTTAATGATCAATTCTAACACCTTCCCCAAGACAGACGTCAAGCTAACTGGCCTAAAATTTCCTATTTTCTGCCTCCCTCCCTTCTTGAATAGAGGGATTATATTTGTTACTTTCCAGTCTGATGGAACCTTTCCAGAATCTAGGGAATTTTGGAAAACTAACACCAACACATCTATGGCCTCATTAGCCACCTCTTTTAAGAGCCTAGGATGAAGTCCATCAGGACCCAGAGACTTGTCAGCCCGCAGCTCCATCAGTTTGCTCAGCACCGCTTCCCTAGTGATTGTAATCTCACCAAGTTCCCCCCTCCCCTCCACCTCCTGATTTACAGCTATTACTGGAATGTTTTTTGTATCTTCTAAGGTGAAGACAGAAGCAAAATATTTGTTAATTTGATCTGCCATTTCCTTATTATCTACTATTAAATCCCCATTCTCACTCTCTTGAGGACCAACACTCACTTTACTTACTCTTTTCCTTTTTAACTACCTGTAGAAACTCTTGCTCTTGCTTATCAGCCCCATATTTAAATCTCTTTAATGTCTTGCCCCTCCCTATCCCTGTAACCAGTCCCACACTCTCTTCACCCCAAATGCTGCCTTCCTCTCACTCTGGTCTGCTGTGCATCCACCCTTGTTTCACTCTAATATTGGTGGATGTGCCTGTCTACCTCCCTCTGTTCCTTTAAGACCATCCTTAAAATGCATCTTTTTGACCAAGATTCTAGTTGCCCCTCCTATTCTCTCTTTCTGTGGCTCGTTTTCAATTTCTGTCAGAATACATCTCTGTGAAGTGCCTTGAGATGTTCTCTATGATAAAGTTGCTATAACTGCAAGTTGATGTAAAGATAGTGGAATACGGTAGTGAATATGCTGAACCCCCATCAGTTATGTGGGGTGACCTGATGGAATCAAATGCCTTTCAGGCATCTAGGTTGCCACTGGCAGGCCTCCCCTGCGATTGAAGTTCCTGGCAGTGAAAGTTCTGCCTGCCAAGAGCTGCTGGCCAGTCAGAGACTGGCAGCTACTCGTCACTGCCTGTGCCAGTGGGAGCAGCGGCTGCAGATGGAACTAAACCCAACAGAGGCCCAGGAAAGCTGTGGGACCCCAGACCAGAGGTGAGTGAGCGCACTATGGGGATTGTGGGGGAGGGTGGCCGAGCGGGGGTGTTGGAGACAAGGGCAGGGGGATGGCTTTCAGCTCATCCCCACCCTGCCGACTCCCTTCCCCCTTTCAGATGCCAGGTCCTCTGATCAGACACCAAGTTTGCTGGGCAGCCTTCTGAGGGCACGGGAAAGCCATGAGGCTCCCGTTAAGTCGCTGAGGCACCACTAAATTGAAGTGTCCTCAGGGATAATGGGTGTCAATTGGCTCATGAATGTTGGGAATCCCACGTCAGCCCCTTCCACCATCCAACTTAATCCGGGGAGGTTCTCCCACCCACTGGGAGACTGAGGTGATGGGGGGGCCCCTCTCCTGCGATTAGGTAGGCCCAGACACAACGGTTCCCACTTTGGTGGGTTGCGCTAAGTCCAGCCTGCCATGTGGGAATTCAAAGCATTTAAAATCTTTTCACCAGTGGATGCCTCATGATAAACTTGCTCTCCTATTACTCATCGGTCACATCTATTGTTGAATGGAAGACTGTCAGTTTATTTTTAGAAGTTAAGCTATTATACTTTATTTAGTTGCCCTTTACAACTGGTTTATCGCGTTAAACAGCAGTGTGTTCTGTTCTAAAACCTAACACTGCTACAGCCTGAACTGTGAATGACAGGGTCTGATTTATAGGGATGTATCATCGATATCTAAATTTTTGAAACAAATTTCTAAAGTGGTATACCAAAATAAAGTAAACACACTAGGTAGTCCACTGAAACACATTCGACCTTAACTGAAGGGGAACAATGTTCTCACAGTGGTTTTGCTAGAGAGGTCACCTGGCATAGACTGGTAGGATAAATGTGCTGTCACAACATCTATAAACCCAAGGCATCCTCTGTATGTTGAGGGACATGCTGATTTACTTAAGGGTTTGAAATACCTCAGGCAGCCTGCCACACTGCCTTCCTATTTTTAAATATTGCAAAGATAACTATCCCAGGCCCAACATCTTATAACCATCATAAACTCCAATGGCATTTAGAGGTCGGTGGGCAGAGTTCCACCTAAAAGCCTGAGTAAGTTTGCACAGAGCTCTGCTCTCCACTACTCAATTGTAATGAGAGAGAGTGGTGTGGCTGCGTTGCGTGCACTGCTTTTATAGATGCCCCTGATCTTGCTGTCCACAATAGAAGTGGGGTATTGCCATGAATGTGGCTGATGAGAGTTTGTTTTGTTCACTCTTTCAGAATGATGTTTATGTCAATGGCTTACCAATTTTGAGAGTTGTACATTTATTCTCTCAACCTCCCTACCCCTAGTTCCACTTCACACCCATTCATGGACAGTGAAGTCCAATTTCACAGGAGCTGGTAGCTTCCACTCCCAGTATTTATTCTTCATGTATAAGCCTGAGCGGTACATTTCAGAAGGCTCGTCTAACATGAGGGTGTCCCTGAAAAACCTAATCATGTCCTCATCAAACAAACATTTACAGTTTCCAACAGGGGCTATTAAACAGTAAATAGGAGCAGGAACCTCCTCTCAGAACAGACCAAATTTTGAACCTGGGTTTGCATCTAATCAAATGGTTAATTTGACAAGTCACATGAGGAAGCTAAGTAATGTATTTTTAAAGAGGTACCATCTAAATATAGTGACTATGGAGTGGAGCTTATCATATTCCTTCCACTAGAGACATGTAGCACCATGTTTAACTGATCATGTTTTACTCTCCTGAAAATCTACTTGTATTTAAATTCTGTTTTCTTAATTCATTTTGTGTAGGAACCCCTTAAAAAAATTACACTTGCTGGTACTGATTCAGCATAGTGCCACAATTAATTTTCATTTACTTTGAAATATGCAAACATTTCCAAAATAGGAAATAATATTCCATTCTCCCACATGCAATTCACTCAGCAGCTGATACCAGTGAATGTTTCTTCAGCTGCCTCTCTCTGCCAAAATAAATTCTGTCGATGGTTTAGCAGTGGATGAGCATTTGAATACTTGCAGTGCTGCCCTTACTGTATATTATTTAAGTGCACGGTGAAAGAATAACTTTTTCCTGATATACTGAAAACCCACATTTATCATATATATGAAAAATAGAATATTAATTATTTCTAGAAGTTGGCCCGGATTTCCAGGAGGTGAAATTAATTATGGGTCAATAATGTCCACTTTTTTGGACCAAAGGGACATAAATTCAACATTGTTGTACCATAAAAGATGGGCAACAGTAACAATTTTGCTTGTTGATCAGGAGGAATTAATTTTGCTGAAGCAGAAGCAAAAGTGAAGCTCACAGTAAATAAATTTTTTTAAATGGTTTTGTATGCTTTTCCATAAAGCTTTGCTAGATATAGGCATGGAGTTTTGTGGAGTCAGGCAAAGTCAGGAGGTCTTTAAAAATGGCAGGCAGGTCCCAATTCCAGGATTTCCATGCCCATTCCACATTCCGCCAATTGTCACTGAGGGATGAGGGTAGTGAGCCCACATGCAGCACTTCTGGCCTTGCTGACTCCAATAAGGGAGTTGGCGTTTTAACCCCTCACAAATTTGATAGAGTCAGTTCCATTCTGTTCATTGATGTGGTTCACGGTACCTCAGAGGGGTCATGAACCATGGGGGTGCCCTAGTACCGTGTCAGGAACCAAAAAAAAACAGCAGGCGGAATCGTCCCTGAATCGCACTAAGTGTGGTAGCGGCCGTGAAAAATAATGTTTCACCCGCTGGCCACAATAGTGGGTTTTTGCGCCATATCATCCACTTCCTGTCTCATTAATTATGCAGCCACAGGAAACACGTCATCTCGCTGGCGGGCAGCCTCTGAATCCACCACGCCGTTGCTTCTCTGTTTCCTCACTCCGGGTGCCATTTCCAAACTGCAGCCTTGTATACAGTTCTCAATGCTGCAGCCCATAACTGCTCCAATGAAGGCATGGCCCTGAAAGCCAAGAAGAGTTCGGTGACCCGTCACTGAAATGCTTTTTGGAGCCCCACCATGATGTCCTCCACTCATGCTCTGGCCGCAGGAGGTCCAGCAATCTCACCACTCCAGCTTGGGAAGCGGTGGCAGTGGTGGTCAGTGCCTATGCTGCACTGGTTGGCCATCTAGTGCAGAAAGAGGATGAATGATCTCATCCATGCCGCCAGATCGAGGCAACTATCTCATCACTTTAAACTCACACATTCACTGGCATCTTTCTCACTGCCAGCTCAAGAGATATCACCACTCACTCTCACACACACACCTTCACATACCCTCACATGTCCATCTGGCCTCATGTCCTCTAGACACTGCCTCCTCAGCCCTCACCATCTAAAGGCTACTTGCACAAATCAACATGTGTCCCCACACACAGCCAGGGATACGCCCCCTTGTCCAGTACAGCCCTCACCCTGCAGCCTCTTCCCTTGCCTAAGGCCACTTCTCCCCCTTCTCTAAGCAAGCCCTAGCCCCGCAGCCATTGAAAAGCCACCCCTGCCTCAGGGCTGGTCTGGTAGGTAAAGACCTGCCCATGAGCTCCCTAAAAGTGATGCGGTGCTGCCTGTGAAGCCTGGTGTTGATGACCGCGAGTGCTGCCTGAAGCAAGGTAGGCAAACAAACCTCAAGGTCCTGAGCGAATTACAGCTAACCAGGTGCATGTCACTTATGTACAGTTGTGAAACATGTTGGTGTGATTTGCCCGGATGATCCAGCGTGGGGGGATGATTCCGGCAAGTGGGGCTTATAATGAGATGCTAGAGTATTGAAATTAGGTTCCTGGCGGGTGGCAACGGATGGAGGATTGATGGGTGGAACGGACGATCGCAAACTCATTTTCCATGAAACCGGTTTGTTGCAATCTCCAGATATTTTCCGCTCCCGCCCACTATGAAGCCCACAGCAAATGGGAGCGGACAATTCCACCCAGCCATTCAATATTTCCTTTGAATTACACAGCTCATCTTACCTTCTCATAAAACTGTCAATCAACCACAGCCATTCATTGGGTCAATGACGAAAAGCTATTATCCTCTTCACACCTCATAATCTTTTGTCAATAAACACAGGCATTGAGAGTTTTTTTCAAAGAAAGATATGGTTATTACAAGGTAATAAATACATTATTGAAAGAAAGCTATCACTCCCCTCTGCAGCTGTGTAAACAGACCCCTGATGAGACCTAAAGTGAATTAGCCATTCTTGGAGCTCAGCTAAGAATGAGGCCACTTGGAAAAGCATTCTGTTCTAACTGCTTCTGTGGATGCAGTTGCCTTGAGGGTCTGATATGCATGATTATAACTGGGTCAATGTCCCAGTGAATGAAGGCAGGCCTTATCCCACCCCGCCTTCCCAGTATGAAAATATGGCGGGCAGGGGCCTCCTGAATGGAAACGCATTTTCTTGTCTCCTTCACGAAAATCCAGCCCATACTATCAGATTGCATTTTTTTGACTTCAGGGCAGTAGGTTGAAGCATATCCAGACAGTGTTTTAATGTGCTGATTCATACTTCCTGTTGCTTTATTGTTGCAGATGGGGAGATTCCAATCGTGATTCAGCCTACAAATGCAAATGAGAAAACTCAGCTTATTGGTGACGGCCGACGTTGCTACAACACAGATGGGTAGAATTCAAGAAAGCAAAAAGCTGAGCTGAAAATCCAGGCAACTGTTACAATGTGGACATGCCATGGCGTGTGGTTGTATTTTTCATTTGGAAAATGACATAATCAACTACTGATCTTGATATTACCTAAACAACCACCATCAATAGTACCCACAGCTGTAAAAAGCAGTTTGAAAACCTATCTATGAACAAAGTCCAATTTTGCTTTGTTGCTCTAAACACTTTAAAATCAAATCCCTGGTTTTTCTCACTTTACCTCATAACATCATCCGGAATTGAGTATTTAATTATTTTAAACACTTTTGCTGACTGTGTTTAATAGACTTTCCCCCTCAAATACTTGTCATATTTTGTATACCATGTAACCAAATTGCACCTTTTTGGATAAGCAGATCTATTTTATTAAATAGACTCCAACTAACATGTGAGGCTGGGAATGAAAACTAACTCCCTCTTTTCCACTTTACTAGCTACTCATTGCCCCAACAGTAAGAAAGTTAGAAATAAATCTTTTACTACAAAATATTGTAGTAGTTCTGCTACTTGCTACTGAATTCTTTTGAATCCTTTGTGGTTGGGACATTGTCATTGCAACTCTGAGAAATAGACTGACTGACCTGGTTATAGCTGTAACAAAAAGTCTGGGTGACAAATATGGGGAGGAGTAAGATCATCACTTCAATCATTTATAGTTTTGGAAGCTCTTTGTGGAGTACAAATGAACTGTGCTAGAGATTTAGCAAAGTTCCTTGGGTGAAAAGAATCACTAAAAGGATTTGAATAGATACCTTATAGAAATTACTTGATGTTTGGAGCAGAGACTGTAATGTATTTCCAACCTATCTGAATCAGAACCTCAGCTTAGTCATCTCCATTTCAGCTCTCTGATTACTGGATGCCCTTTCGTAGCTTTAATAAAATGCACATTTCTCAAATAACCACCACCTAAATGAATACATTTCTATTTTAGTGTACTAGGGGATTAGAGAAATCTTCCAAAACCATAGAAAATGTAATTCCCTGCATTTTTGGAGCAAAGCTATAATTTTGTTACTTTATTTTGGTATTAACTTCTTCATTCAGTGCTCAAAGACTTAAATGCACCTGCTTTTCACTCCTTCATGGACCAGATGTAAATATATTTAAATGTTATCGAATTATCATGCAATTCTGCATCTTGTTCCTCACACCCACTGGCCTCAAGAGCACGTATCAAAAATTCCAGCATGCACTGTGCTGTATTTTACAACCACCTTGAGCACAAAGTTGTAGAATGACCCTTTTCGTGTAAAGTTTCCCATCTTGTGATACAACAAAATGCTTCTAGTTGTGCTCCATATTGGGGCAGTGATTTTAAATGCAATTCGTCATTCATAACGTCACCGGGTCAGAAATTATGTCACAGTTCTACACAAAAGCTTACATTTCTCATGTACCCCAAGCAGCAAGAAACCTTGCTGTCCATCAGCACATACTGGAATTTCTGACAATGAAATAGCAGTGATGAGGGTGAAGATTCCTCACTTATTCAGCCCAGCTTGCCTCTAAACATAAAGCAGAGTAAACATGTCTGTGCATATCTCTCTCCATATAACATTTTGGATTGGTGGACAATTTCATCACTTCCTATTCAAAAACATAGACAAATGTTCTATTTTACATCTTCCACCCTTCTCGTATAAGTAAAAGTTGATAGATAGCAACATAACTTAAAAAATTTACAGGAAGGTTTTGTCAAGGCAAATATAATACAACCTTTATGTAGATTTCACTTTAGAAGATGAAACAGATTGATTTTATCTTTGTCAATATTTTAAAAATGAAGAGTTTAGAAATTAGCAATTGATTTGTGTAGTTTTCTTTTGTAAGCTGCTGTAGTTAATGTATTAAGACATAATAGCCATCCATGCATGATGCTACTTGTATTTTGCATAACCTTTTATTTGTAAAGACGAAAGCTTTGGTTAACCACTTTCCTTCGTTCAGTCCATTGTGGGAGTATTGTCTGCCCAATGCAGTTAAATCAATTGTGAAGAAAGTGTAATTTTAAAGTTTTGGATATTTTACTACTAGTTCAGTTCATATCCCAGGCAGCTTCAAGTGTTCTCTGTTTAAGTTGCTACCTTTGATCACTGTATTTGCCTGGAACAAACATGTATGGCATTCAGATTCCAAAACGATCTGGTGTCAACTTACTCCCCCAAATGTGCAATCAAGTGAAAATCTTGAATATCAATACAAGCTCATATCCTGCACAAAATATGACCACTCTCTTTGGCATATTTTCAAGGTTCCAGTGGTCAGGAGATACTGTGCTCAATGCAGGCTTTAATCACCTCCATTTGTGTAGGCCTTTAAAAATTCCCATCCTGTTTGTAATCAGATATGAAGTGCCCTACAATTAACTGCGTCACTTCTGAGACAGTGATACCTGACTACTTGGCTTCACTTCTTTGGTGTTTACCCATCACAATATGATACAAAGTATGGGTGGTACGAATGAAAAACAAATGGGAATACATAAAAGAAGCATTAATTTTCTGACATACAAAATGTAATGCACGGTTCTCAGAAATACAAACACGCTGAATAACTAAATATTTGTTTGTGGATATTAGTATGTTGTCATCATCCCCTCCACTTCTTGCTGTGAAAACGGAACATTAAAAAAGTGGAAAAGACTACTAATTTTCTATGAAAGAAGCTATATACACTTCATTCAAAACATCTCTTTTACCTTTTGTATTTTACATTTACCTCATTTTTTCTTTCTATTCTGTTCGACATATGAACATAAACTGTGAGGAAAGAAAAAATATAGTATTTGAACAAGAAAACTTCTTAAAAATGTATGGTTGCACTGGAGCTTAACAAAAAAAATAGAGGGAGTGTTAGCAAAATGTCTGCAATCAGTAAAATGATTTAATATTTGCCGATGTGAAAGAATCAGTATGTTATTAAAAAAGTGCTGTTCTAAACAAAGGCCTAGACTTGTTTGTAGAATGTTGACTTGATGTCTAATATTTCAATATCTATACCTCTTTTATGGTTACATTCTCTCTGTTTCTTCAGGTACAATGCCTAAAGAAGGTGTTGGCACCCATGGACTTACATTATTTGGTCCAGGGGCTAAAAACTGGACAAGACCCATTAGCAAATGTGAAAATCACAATACATGATTCCCCCTGTGCCTGATGGAAGTGATGCAGGTAGCACCATGTTTAAGGGGAACAAGAGCCTGGTGAGACACTCATGGACACCCCATCCAGAGCAATGACATACTGGATGCCTCCTTCTCCTGCTACTGTGGCAGTTACTGAAGGCTTAGTGGCAAGGGCTGTGGCCTCAAGATTGCCAGTTTGTGGTGGATACAGCAGATCACTATGAATCGCATGGCATGCTCTGGCAAGAACTGGAGGGCTCTCCCAGAGTGCTGCAGGTAATGGAACTGTCCTTTCAAGATGCTGACAGTCTGCTCCACAATACTCCTATTTTCAACATAGTTGTCATTGTAGGAGCACTGTCCATGTGTGGTCGGGTGATGAAGGGGAGTCATTAACCATATGTAGAGTGGGTAGCCCTTATACCGAGCAGCCACCCTCTGATTTGACATAGTGGTTTAAGAATGGCTGGAATGGCTGACTGGTGCAGAATGAAAACATCGTGACTGCTGCCAGGATAACAGTGATTCAGTAATATGATGATCTGGGTGTGGCTGCAAACCAACTACACACGAAGGGAGTTGCAGTTGCAGTACATCTCTCCACTGAGATGCAGCGCTAACAGAACAATTCTCTCGCAATCAATGGCACACTACACCACTGAGAAACTTACTATGCAGGCAAAGCCATGTGCCCACTCCACTTGCTTCCCTGTCCTTGTACACAGGGCCTCAGTGATCTCCAGGATGAGGTATGTTGGGGATACCATTAGCCCAGCCAGGAAGAAACCACTGGCATAGAAACTGTGGGCCATGATGACCATGATGGCCACTGGCTGTGTCATCCTTACCTTACTCTATAACTGCAGGTCTGGTTCAAGGAGGCAGCACAACACTGTGACCACCATGTTGATGAAGCATAGATATTTAGATGGTGCAGATATAGGTAGGGGAAGTGCTCTCTGAAGATTCTAGGTGGGTACATTTTCCTGCTGAAAGCCCTCCTCCTCTTCCTCTCCCTGGAGACAGTTTCTCCTTTCTGCTGGCTCTGCTCCATCTCTCTGTGATGCTGCAGCCCAAGAACAACTCCAAATATAGTTCCCCCTATCCCTGAGCAAGTATTGCTCTCAGAGGCATTTCAAATATGAACCACTGCCTACTGATTGAAAGCACTCCAGCAAAAACACAGAACATAGCACCTCCACTAAGTCTATAGAAGCAAAAGGAAGCCATAAGCACCTCACCTGAAAGTTAAGTGGTAATCCCTTTAAATCGTGCTGGTGGAAGGGGTATTCCTTGTGCAGTTGAACACTTGTTCAGCTGTACCTGTTGAAGAGAGGATGTTAAGAGAAAGAGCAAAGACCAAAGTGGTAGGTTGTGCTCCAAGTCAGTATTAGAGGCTGACTGGCATTTGCCCACCCTGCATGCTTTTGATGGACTATTTCCATTCAAAACATGGCAATTGGAGTAGACCATAAGACATAGGAGCAGAAATTAGGCCAATCGGCCCATCGAGTCTGCTCCGCCATTCAATCATGGCTGATAAGTTTCTCAACCCCATTCTCCCGCCTTCTCCCCGTAACCTTTGATCCCCTTACCAATCAAGAACCTATCTATCTCAGTCTTAAATACATTCAATGACCTGGCCTCCACAGCCCTCTGTGGCAATGAATTCCATAGATTCACCACTATCTGGCTAAAGAAGTTTCTCCTCATCTCTGTTCTAAAAGGTCTTCCCTGTACTCTGAGGCTGTGCCCTCAGGCCCTAGTCTTTCCTACTAATGGAAACATCTTCCCCACGTCCACTCTATCCAGGCCTTTCAGTATTCTGTAAGTTTCAATTAGATTCCCCCCTCATCCTTCTAAACTCCATCGAGTATAGACCCAGAGTCCTCAAACGTTCCTCATATGTTAAGCCTTTCATTCCTGGGATCATTCTCGTGAACCTCCTCTGGACCCTCTCCAGGGCCAGCACATCCTTCCTGAGATACGGGGCCCAAAATTGCTCACAATATTCTAAATGTGGTCTGACCAGAGCCTTATAAAGCCTCAGCAACACATCCCTGCTTTTATATTCTAGTCCTCTCGAAATAAATGCCAACATTGCATTTGCCTTCCTAACTACCGACTCAACCTGCAAGTTAACCTTAAGAGAATCCTGGACTAGGACTCCCAAGTCCCTTTGCACTCCAGATTTCTGAATTCTCTCCACATTTAGAAAATAGTCTATGCCTCTATTCTTCCTACCAAAGTGAATGACGTCACACTTCCCCACATTGTATTCCATCTGCCACTTCTTTGCCCATTCTCTTAGCCTGTCCAAATCCTTCTGCAGCCTCCCCACCTCCTCAATACTACCTGTCCCTCCACCTATCTTTGTATCATCTGCAAACTTAGCCAGGATGCCCTCAGTTCCTTCATCTAGATCATTAATGTATAAAGTGAAAAGTTGTGGTCCCAACACTGACCCCTGCAGAACTCCACTAGTCACCAGCCGCCATCCTGAGAAGGACCCCCTTATCCCCACTCTCTGCCTCCTGCCAGACAGCCAATCTTCTATCCATGCTAGTACCTTACCTCTAACACCATGGGCTCTTATCTTTCTGAGCAGCCTCCTGTGCGGCACCTTGTCAAAGGCCTTCTGGAATTCCAAGTAGATAACATCCATTGGTTCTCCTTTGTCTAACCTACTCGTTACCTCCTCAAAGAATTCTAACAGATTTGTCAGGCATGACCTCCCCTTGATGAAACCATGCTGACTTTGCCCGATTTTACCATGCACTTCCAAGTATTCTGAAATTGCATCCTTAATAATGGGGTGGGCCATTCCACAGATGATCGTGAACAGACACCACCCCACTGTCATTTTCTTCATCTTCTTGCTTTCTGTAGCATATTATGGAGCTCAGTTTTGCAGCCTGTAACAGTTCACAGTACTCCAAGTGTTGTCTAACCAGGATAGTATACAAGTTTAATATAACTTTTCTGTTTTTTCAATTCTACCCCACTAGAATTGAACCCCAGTGTTTTGTTTTTTTATGCCCCTATTAACCTGTTAATACTTTCATTCCTCTACCCCATTTAGACTCTTATTTTCCAAGGAGTATATTACCTTGTTATGCTTCCTAACAAAATGCATTACCTTGCACTTATCTACATTGGAATTAATTTGCCAATTACACACCAAAAATCCCAAGTCCAAATCATTTGTGTAAATAGTAAACAACTGTGGTCTCAGCACTGATCCTTGTGGAACACCACTTCTCATCGCTTGTCAACCTGAATAACTACCTTTTGCTCTCTGTTTTCAGTTTTGTAGCCAGCTTGCTGGTTATTTTCCTGGTAAACACCGAGGCAAAGTCATTGTTTAATTTTTGAGCAATTCACTGTCATGGCCTGTGACTTTACTTGTGTGAAAGTACTTTTATTCTTCCTACCTTCATGCAGAAAATCTGCAAACTTTTAATTGCACATGACACTGGCACATGTGTTTGTATTTTGTAGACAATGACAATTCAGTAAGTTCAAACAAATTTACTATGGTATGCTAGTTTTCATAATAGACCTCCAGTAGCAGTCAGACATCTTCATCTTCCAGTACTGATGAAGTCATCGGGCTGAAACATTGGGCCGAATCTAGTGAAGCTCCAGAGAGGGGGAAATGAGGTGGAGGGCACTTAATTGTACGGAGGGCAAAATGAAAACTTCCTGACAGTGGGATGAAAATTGGGAAGGAAGTTGGTGGTGGATTAAAGGCAGATTGTGCTTTTAATGGCAAGCGGCAAGAATTTATTTTTAATGCATTAGTATGTCATCAGGGGTGGTGCAAGGATATTAGGTGCCCTGGGAAAACCCTCAGCTTTGCGGCACCCCCTGCCCCCAGCCCACCCCACACCACAATTAACTTTTGAAAATGAATACTATGCATTAATATGAATAACAATTCAGTATTTATAATTACAGATTTCTTTTATATGAAAATGGAGAATGTTATGGCACTGATTGTACATTCTCAGTGGTTTACACTTTTCACAGGATATGTACCAGAAGAAATGTACTCTATAGTGTGTGATGTGGCTCATATGATGTAATACTATGTGTTCCTACAACAGTTACTAAATGATTTTATGCACAATTACCACAATCAATAATCATTACGATCTTCGAAATTATTTACTGATTTACAGTTTTGGAGTAGTCATGTAGATGTACAAGTTTGTGAAACTGTCCCATAAACAGAATTAGGAATATAATATGTAATTTTGGGAAAGACTGCAATGTTAATACATGGAAATGTCAGTATATGTGGATGTATATCAGTAGATCAAGACATGTCATTCCCACTGTTGAAGCCAGTTTGTTTACTTATGTAGTTTCATGAATAGTTCATTCAGTTTTTTGCCAGCATAAATTTTGCAGCTGTAGGTGGACATAGTTTGCCTTATGGTTGCACCAGCCCTGCATGTCATGCATACTCATTAAAACATATGGTCGCCAGGTTAAACTGTACTTAGCGATTAAGTCAGCAGCAATTGAGAAACACGCACCTACAGATTCACAACTGGTGAAAGGTGGTGTGCAGCAGGCAAGGTAGTTTTCCTGGTGCAGTTGGAACAAGTGGGAGTTGCTTTTCTTGCATGGGGATCTTTGTTGGGCCAGGGGAGAGGAGGCTGAGCTCGGGTGGCGGCATTCCGGGAAGGTTATGGCTTGGCTGTCTGAAGGTGGGAGGACGGGTCATTGCGTCCCTAAGAAAGGCTGTGGGGGACAGAGGGAGGGAGCTGGATGACAGAGGGAAGGTCAATCTCTACTGAAGGCAGCTCAACCATGATAGAAGGAAGATTAAGGGTGATTGGGGGCAGGACAATGGTGAGGCTGGGAGAATCATGTGTAATCAAGGCCAGGTCAAGGGTGATAGAGGCAGGGCCAAGAATGATTGTGTGTAGGCTAAGAGTGAAGGGGTGCAGGTTCTAGATGTGGGGGGTAGCTTGAAAATGATGCTGGGTAGTTCTAAGTTGACAGACAGATAATCCAGGGTGATGGTGTGTGTCTCAAGGGTCACAGAAGGCAATGCTAGGGTAATGCATGGGGGGGTTGAGGCTGGTAGAAGGAAGGTAAAAGGTGACTGAGGGAGGTTATGGGTGAAGGCTTGCACCTTCAGGGACACAACGTGGCAGGTGAGGAGGGAGGCAGCAGTTCAGGTTCAAAATCTTTTCTCAGACAGGCAGAATGATGCTACTGACTTGTGGGGAGTACATGCTTGAATAGGTGTCATTTAAATATGGCGCCTGGGCCTTTGATCACTGTGAGGCAGGGTGAGTGACTTCCTGCCCATCCCCCCCAGCACCGTCCCACCCACACAACTGACTGGGCCCCTCAACAGTGCAACCTAATTATCTGGCCATTGTGTGATTGCACATGGCATGGAGAAGAGAAGGTTGAGAGGAGATTTGATAAGGGTTGTTTAAAATCATGAGTGATCTGGAGAGAGTACATAGGGAAGTAGCGACATGAGGGAAAATATTTTTACGCAGTGAGTGGTTAGGATCTGGAATGCACTGCTGATGGAAGCAGATTCAATTGTGGCTTTCAAAAGAGAATTGGATAAGTAGGTGAAGATAAATTAATTGCAGGACCTTGGGCCAAAGGCAGGGGTGTGGGACTAGGTGAGTTGCACTTACAGAAAGCAGGCATAGACACAATGGGCCAAATGAACTCCTTCTGTGCTGTAACCATTCTATGATTCCAAGGCTGATCATGTACCTCAACTCCATTTTTCAACCCTTTCCCCATATTCCTTGATTCCCTTAGTGTCCAAAAATCTATGAATCTCAGTCTTGAATATACTCAAAATGGCTCAGGAACCACAGTCCTCCGGAGCAGAGAATCCACAACCCTTGACATTTCTTTTCATTTCAGTTCCACATGGCCAATGTCTTATGAGAAGACAATGACCCTTAAGGTCGGATTTTCATAGAGCTGGGCTGACATTTAAAAATGGTGCGTGGGACCTGGATGCACAAGTCCTGTCCCCATTTCCAACAAACCCCATTTTGCCAGTGGGGTAAGGTCATGAATCACATAGGTGGGAAATCCAAACTCAGCAGGGCCATTTGAAATCAGTGCTAAGTTCAAACAGACCCCATTTTCACTGTTCTAAGAGTTTTAATTCGCTGTGTGGGAGTCATGAATTCATGGAGTAGACGTAAATGCTTGTGAATGGCTGATAAGGTCTTTTTAAGTGTCATGCTCTGAAGTTTTTTAAAATCCCCAGCCTTTAAACATGAAAAAACAGGTGGAAGCTATCAGTTAGGGTGTGAAAAAAATACCCACTGCTGGACTGCAGTTCCAATAGAGTTCTTTCTTGACATTTCCCAAGGGTTGTTATTACAGCTGAGGTCATTATGAATGCTTAGCCAAGTTATTATGCCACAGCTGATGGTAAACACTAAGTTGTTCAAATCCCAGAGGGAAACTTGAAACAACTGTCACAACCAATTTTTGCAATTTGTATGTTTTGAGATGCAGGCTTTGAATTGAGTTATAAAAAGACCACCGAGTCTCAAGAGGCTTTTATAAAACCAAATTAAACATTTATTAATTAAAAGATTGTAAGCACAATACATATTTCTGCAAATTAAAATGATACTTCTAAAAAATCCGCTAGATAATCTAACTCTTAGTTACACTTCCACCAAGGCAACAGTAAAACACATAGATTTAAACAGACCCCTGGAAAAACACACTCTGGACAGTTGCATTCAAAATGTGTTTCTTTCAGCTCTGGGCCCTTGCAGACAGCAGCTTGAGGCTTACAGGCTGGAGGCTTTAGATCTTAGAGTCCTTCTACCTTTTACCAACAGCCTTCCCTTCCTTTATACATATTTTCTTTTTTGAATGCAAATTTTCATTGTATCACTAGGTTTTTTGAATTTTACCTCTTCTAACAATAAAACCATTTCATAACACCAATTATATTTGTAAGTTTTTGAAAAAGTAAACACATTGTTTGGCTCCTTCTGGCTAAGTGTGATATTTCACCCATTCTTTTGGATTTTATTTATATTTTATTTAAAAATGTAAATTGTCCCCTTTACACTTCAGCTTATAATTTATCTAATTAACATTTCAAACCTACTTCTATACATCAAAGCCTCCAGACCAGCTGGCTTAATCCAATTAAGACACAGGCGCACATATAGACACATACACCACTAGAACCCTATTTTAAAATAATTTCCAATAACATTATAGATATTATTATATCTTCTTGACAAAAGTTTTAAAAGCTGAGAAAGCACTTATCTCAGCCGGGTTGGTGGTTGGGAGGTGGGAGGGGGGGAGAGGACTGTTGGGGGCTGGTGTTTGAGCTCACATCTTTATTGACATTTTAAAGAGCCTATTAAAGGATTAGCTGTCTTTGGTATGATAACTGAATAGAACTTTGTCTTTTTATAACAGATGGAACGATTGAGGGTTTAAAGTATTTGAATAGGTTTCATGAATAGGACTATTTTCAGTATCAAGTGAGTGTATGACTGACAGCTCTATTAGAGTGCTAGGAGTTTTTTTTTCATCTCCACATGGCTCTGGAGATCTGCCCATAGTGGATACTGAGAGAGTGGGTATGGATGTGGCAAGAAAGTGTCATGGAAGGCATGAAGCTGGTATGGAAGGGGTATGGAGGGGGCATGGGGATATGAGGAGACATGGGTGGGTGAGTGTGGGCATGAGTTGGCATGGAAGTGGCACGGGGAATGGGTAGCGGGAGCGAATAGGTGTAAGGGATGATGGCTAGAGGGCCTAACCACTTCTAAATCAACTGGGATGAAATTGCAAAGCACAGATATGAGCCTTCTAACCAGTCCACACTTGCCAACCTCCATGCCTGCCCAACAACCTGCTTCCAGCAGGCCTGAATCTTACTCACCCACACCTCCCAGGAGTGATACTTGGGTGTAACAGGGCCCTTTAAACTGACGTGGGTCTGCTGAGTTGAGCAATTTCTTGACTTGAGCTACCTGCCTCAGTAGCAAAAATCTGGCCCTTAATTCCCTTATAGGATGAAAAATCTAGCGGTCTCTGCCATGAATATAATGTAGCTGAGAAAGGAGTTCAGCCATGATCTTAAGGAATGGCCCTTCTTCAGAGCTAAAGAGAAGTAGAAATGTGATGAAATTTAAACTGTTTAAGGTGGGGTGGAGCAGGTGAAGTGGGATAGAAGGCAAGCAATAGGTGGGGGCTAAGGAGAGATTGACAAAGATGTCATGGACAAAAAGACAAAAGGCTGAATTTTCCCAGAATTTCACTAAGTGCAGTAGCAGGCGGGTAAAATGGATTCCTACCCGCCGATGAAAATAATGGGTTTTCACGCTGTATATTCCCAAGCCCGCCTCATCATATATTCACTCCCGCGAAACACGCCCTTTCCGTGGTGGGCGGGCTCTTATTCGCCTGCTCACCATCACCCCACTGTTGCATCACACCAGCCGTCATCTTTAAAAGACAGCCACCAACAAAGCGCTTATTGCCACCCGTTCACCACCGCTGCCTGGGAAGCATAGCCAGCAAAGGCAAAAAGACTGCAGCTCCCCCACTTCAATGATGGGTCCCTCGAGCGACTGCTGGATGCTGCGGAGGCCCACCGGGATGCACTCTACCCCGCTTTGGCCGCAGGATGGGTAGTAATGTCACCAACCCGTCTTGGGA
The DNA here is from genome assembly GCF_964194155.1 of Cetorhinus maximus. Classification (NCBI taxonomy): domain Eukaryota; kingdom Metazoa; phylum Chordata; class Chondrichthyes; order Lamniformes; family Cetorhinidae; genus Cetorhinus; species Cetorhinus maximus. The sequence goes on along the minus strand of NC_135882.1, from coordinate 82,025,481 downwards.
GGCAGTGGAAGCAGTGCAGAGGAATGCCCTGCAGAGGAGGACAGCCACCCAGTGCCACAAAAGGATGAATAATCTCCTCTGTTCAGCCAGGGTAAGTCACTCTTTTCATCACTCCCAACTCACACACTCACAAACCCATCACACACTCACAGGGCCCTCACTCACTGCCAGTGCAAGGGACCTCACCACTTTTCTTTCCCACACACCATCATTGTCCTCATCCCGTCCATGGGACCACCCACACAGGCCAAGCATACTTATCATTTGGCCCCCCAGGTGTCCTGATACACTCTCTCCATCTCTGTTTATGCAGGACAAACTGGCTCACAAAAGGAGGGAAAGGTCGCAGACAGGTGAAGGGATGCCAGAATTCAAAGTTCTGACAGAATTTAAACAGAGCCACCTTAAAGGAGCTTTCACATTGAGGATACCCTCCATCATGTTGTGTGGCACTACCACCATGCTAAATGGGATAGATTTCGAACGGATCTAGCAACTCAAGGCTGGACATTCATGAGACATTGTGGGCCATCAGCAGCAGTAGAATTGCACTCGAACACAATCTGTAACCTCATAGCCTGGCATATCCCCCACTCTACCATTAGGATCAAGCTAGGGGATCAACACTGGTTCAATGAAGAGTGCAGGAGGGCATGCCAGGAGCAGCACCAGGCATACCTAAAAATGAGGTGTCAACCTGGTGAAGCTATAAAGCAGGACTACTTGCGTGCCAAACAGCATAAGCAGCGAGTGATAGACAGAGCTAAGTGATCCCACAACCAATGGATCAAATCTAAGCTCTCCAGTCCTGCCATATTCAGTCGTGAAAGGTGGTGGATAATTAAGCAACCTGCTGGAGGAGGTGGCTCCACAAATATCCCCATCCTCAATGATGCAGGAGTCCAGCACATCAGTGCAAAAAATAAGGCTAAAGCGCTCGCAACAATCTTCAGCGAGAAGTGCCGAGTGGATGATCCATCTCAGCCTCCTCCAGAGGCCTCCAGCATCACAGATGCCAGTCTTCAACCAATTTGATTCACTCCACGTGATATCAAGAAACGGCTGAAGGCACTGGATACTGCAAAGGCTATGGGCCCTGACAACATTCCAGCAATAGAACTGAAGACTTGTGCTCCAGAACTTGCCGCACCCCTAGCCAAGCTGTTAAAGTACAGCTACAACTCTGGCATCTACCCGGCATTGTGGAAAATTGCCCAGGTATGTCTAGTACATAAAAACTGGACAAATCCAACCCAGCCAGTTACCACTCCATCAGTCTACTCTCGATCATCAGTAAAGTAATGGAAGGGGGTCATCAATCGTACTATCAAGCGGCACATGCTTAGCAATAGCCTGCTCAGTGATGCTCAGTTTGGGTTCTGCCAGGGCCACTCAGCTCCTGAGCTCGTTGCCGCCTTGGTTCAAACATGGACAAAAGAGCTGAACTCCTGAGGTGAGGTGAGAGTGACTGCTCTTGACATTAAGGCAGCATTTGACCGAGTGTGGCATCAAGGAGCCCTAGCAAAACTGGAGTCAATGGGAATGAGGGGGAAAACTCTCCACTGGTTGGAGTCATACCTAGCACAAAGGAAGATGGTTGTGGTTGTTGGAGGTCAGTCATCTCAGCTCCAGGACATCATTGCAAGAGTTCCTCAGGGTAGCATCCTAGGCCCAACCATCTTCAGCTGCTTCATCAATGACCTTCCTTCCATCATAAGGTCAGAAGTGGGGATGTTCGCTGATGATTGCACAATGTTCAGCACCATTCACGACTCCTCAGATACTGAAGCAGTCTTTGCCCAAATGCAGCAAGACCTGGACAATATCCAGGCTTGGGCTGACAAATGGCAAGTAACATTCGTGCCACACAAGTGTCAGGCAATGACCATCTCCAACAAGAATCCAACCAACCCCCCTTGATATTCAATGGCATTACCATCACTGAATCCCCCACTATCAACATCCTGGGGGTTACCATTGACCAGAAACTGAACTTGACTAGTAATATAAATACTGTGGCTACAAGAGCAGGTCAGAGGCTAGGAATCGTGTGACGCGTAACTCACCTCCTGATTCCCCAAAGCCTGTCTACCATCTACAAGGCAAAAGTCAGGAGTGTGATGGAATACTCCCCACTTGCCTGGGTGAGTGCAGCTCCTACAGCACTGAAGAAGTTGGACACCGTCCAGGACAATGCAGCCCGCTTGATTGGCACCACATCCACAAACATTCACTCCCTCCACCGTCAACGCACAGTAACAGCAGTGTGTACCATCGACAAGATGCACTGCAGGAATTCAACAAGTCTCCTTCGACAGCACCTTCCAAACCTACGACCACTACTTCCTAGAAGGACAAGGACAGCAGATAGATGGGAACACCACCACCTGGAAGTTCCCCTCCAAGTCACTCACCATCCTGACTTGGAAATATATCGCCATTCCTTCACTGTCGCTGGGTCAAAATCCTGGAACTCCCTTCCTAACAGCACTGTCAGTGTACCTACAGCACACGGACTGCAGCGGTTCAAGAAGGCAGATCGCCATCACATTCTTGAGGGCAATTAGGGATGGGCAATAAGTGCTGGCCCAGCCAGTGAAGCCCACATCCCATGAATGAATAAAAAAAATAGAAAAAACTAGGGCCTCCACTGCATCTCCATGACAGGAGCATTCTCACAGAGGGTACTGACACTGCGATAAACCAGACTGGAGTCAAACGCTCACAACTGTGATGTGAGGATCAATGGGGACACCTCACTGCATGTCATCATCATCCTCCACAAATCTGGCAGCTATGACGGCATCCCAAATGCGCCTGCCTCATCTAGCCAGTGCGAGAGTCTCATCCCCGTCATTGTCACCACTGAGGACCCCCTCACCCTCATCCCCGTCAGCGTCTTCCTCATTGGAGGAGACATGCAGATCCTCCATCTCCTCCTCAGCCAGGTCCTCACCCCATTGCAGTGCCAGGTTGTAAAAGGCGCAGCAGACGACGATGATGCATGACACTCTCAGCGGACTGTATTGCAGCGCTCCATCAGATCGGTCCAGGCACCTGAACCACATCTCCAGCATCCTGATGGTTTGCTCCACCAAGTTGCGAGCTGCTGCATGAGCCTCATTATAGAGTTGCTCTGCTGCAGTCTGAGGCCACCGCACGGGTGTCATCAGCCACGGCATCTGCGAGTAGCCCTTGTCCCCAAGGAGCCAACCCTGCAGCTTCTGTGGACCCTGGAAGACTGCAGGGATCTGTGAGCGACTCAGGATGCAGGTGTTGTGCACACTCCCTGGAAACAGTGCGCATACCTGCAGGATGCGTTTCTGGTGGTTGCACACCAGCTGCACGTTCAGTGAGTGGAAGCCCTTGCAGTTGATGAAGTCCACCGAGTATAGCGATGGAGACCTGAGCACCATATGAGTGCAGTCAATCACACCCTGCACCTGTGGGAATCCCGAGATCAGGGCGAATCCAATGGCCCTTGCATCCTGGCTGTCCTGGTCCCGGGCGAAATGCACAAAGTTGTGTGCCATGGAGAAGATGGCATACGTGACCTCATGGATGCATTTGTGGGTGGTGGATTGTGAAATCCCACAGAGGTCACCTGTGGAGCCCTGAAAGGAGCCACTGGAATAGAAATCGAGCGCCACGGTCACTTTCACAGCCACTGGCAGTGGATGCCCTCCATGCCCCCTTGGTGCCAAGACCTTCAGTAAGTGGCAGATGTGAGCCACCAGGTCCCTAGACATGCGCAGTTGTCAGCGACACTGGTTCTCAGTCATCTGCAGGAATGACAGGCGGCATCTATAGATCCTGGGCATCACTAGGCGCCAACCAGCCACGGCTCACTGTTGCTCCTGGACAGCGTGTGCGGGAGCCCCTGCTGCCCCTTCTTCATGAGGTTGCTGCTCCTGCCTTTGCACGGCCAGGAGCCTCAGCCGCTCTCTCTTCCATCTTCTACGGTCTCTGTAGGCCATCAGGCATACAGCCAGGTCACCAGGATCCATGATTCTGACGTGGTCCTCCTGCAGCATGAAAGAGAGAGAGACGAGGTTACCATGGCTGTACTTAGCACCTTTCCTGGCCCTGTGTGACTGCACCATAATGCTTCCCGGAGAGTTCTGGTCATCCCTTGGATGACCAGAGATGAGTGCGCTGCATGGCTGCCCTGTCAATCTGCAATATGGGGGACACTGGTCCAGACCAGGATGCTGAGATTGCAAGGGGCTGTGAGCGCCTCCAGCAGTGACTGCTACATGGCCAGTGTTGGGGAGGAGATTGTACAACGTGTGCAGTCCAACTGCTCTACAGTCCAATAAAGTGGTGGCGGACTCGAAGTCTGTGCCGGGGGAGGGTCAGGTGGCAGTGGGGGTGGGTAAAGTATGGAGCGCTTGGTGGTCCTTTGGTGCCTCTGTGATGCTTGCATAGGCGGGCAGGCTAGGAGTTTGACCCCAATCATATCACTGTGGCTGCGCCTGATCTGTCTTAGTTGCTGAGGCATGGTCAGTTTATACAGGTGTCCCTCATGCGTGGTCACTTCCCTCGTTTAGCCTGCCCCCCCCACCTGTCTGCGGGATGCAGCGCCAGGGCAGCACTTGACGCCGCCCCCCTCCACAGTCGTCTCCGAAGCTGCCCAGCACTTGCCCCCAGACACCCCCCACCCCTCAGCAGTCACCTCCGAGGCTGGCCAGCACTTGGCCCCAGACAACCCCACCTCTCAGCAGTCGCCTGCAGGGCCAGGCATCAGTTTCCCCGCCCCCCGGCGCCCCTGAGGCCTGTAAACAGCAGGTGAGCTGTGGAGAACGCTGCTGCTCACTCGTCTCAGTTCCCCCAGAGTGAAGGTCGCCAAGTGCACATGGCCTGCGTGCTGTTGTGAAACATGTTGGTGTGCTTTCCTGCTGACTTGGCGGGGTTCCAAGAGCCTGGCGGGATGGCCTTTTAATTATATGCTAATGTATTACAAATAGCACCCCGCCGACTGATGGTGGGAAACACAGCCCGCCATTGGCAGGCTGAGCGGAAGATCGCAACCTGCCTTCACGCCGTCATGAAGCAGGTCACGTCCATGCCACCTATCATGCCCACCACTCATGCTCAGAAAATTCTGCCCAAATTGACTATCAATGGTAGTGGTTAGGGCTAAAGGAGGTGTTGATAGTGGCATAAAGGTAAGAAAGCAGAATGTGATAATAGCAGAACAAGGGTAATCACTGTGTGAAAGAACAACATGGAACAAGTGACAGATAGCCCCTTTGAGGGCAGGGTGGGGGAGGGGCCTATGATTGGGAAAAAAGATGGAAAAACTGATTAAAAGGGGATAAAAAGGGATACAACAATGAATAAATAAATAAAAATGAAAACAAGTGGATAAAAAATGAAAATAAATTTTCAAAAAAGGGGAATTAAAAAAGGGGTGAGGATAGAGGAGAGAGTTCATGGTCTGAAATTGTTGAACTCAATGTTAAATCTGGAAGGCTGTAAAGTGCTCAATCGTGCTGTTCCTCCAGTTTGCGTTGGGCTTCACTGGAACATTGCAACAGGCCAAGGACCGATATGTAGGCATGAGAGCAGGGTGGGGTGTTAAAATGGCAAGCGACAGGAAGGTCTTGGTCATGCTTATTATCAGACGGAAGATGCTCTGCAAACTGGTCACCCAGTCTGCGTTTGGTCTGCCCAATGTACAGGAGACCACATTGGGAGCAGCGAATGCGGTAGTCCAAATTGAAGGAGGTGCAAGTGAAGCACTGCTTCACCTGAAAGGAGATTTTGGGCCCTTGGACAGTGAGGAGGGAGGAAGTAAAGGGGCAGGTGTTGCACCTTCTGCGATTGCATGGGAAGGTGCCATGGGAAGGGGATGAGGTGTTGGAAGTGATGGAGGAGTGGACCAGGGTGCCCCAGAGGGAACAGTCCCTACGGAATGCTGACGAGGGAGTGAGGCGAAGATGTGTTTGGTGGTGGCATCATGCTGGAGTTGGTGGAAATGGCAGAGGATGATCCTTTGAATGCAGAAGCTGGTGGGGTGAAAATTGAGGACAAGGGGGACCCTATCATGATTCTGGGAGGGAGGGGAAGGTGTGAGGGCAGAGGCGCAGGAGATGGGTCAGACACGGTTGAGGGTCCTATCAACCACAATGGGTGGGAAACCTCAGTTAAGGAAGAAGGAAGACATGTCAGAAGCGCTGTTTTAGAAAGTGGCATCATCATAACAGATGTGACAGAGGTGAAGGAACTGAGAGAATGGGATGGAGCCCTTACAGGAAGCAGGTTATGAGGAGCTATGGTCGAGGTAGCTGTGGGAGTCAGTGGACAGTCTAACACCAGAAATGGAGACAGAGAGGTCAAGGAAGGGAAGGGAAATGTCAGAGATGGACCATGTGAAGGTGATAGAGGGGTGGAGATTGGAAGCAAAATTGATAAATTTTCCCAGTTCCAGACAAGAGCATGAAGCAGCACCGAAACAGTCATCGATGTACTGAAAAAAGAGTTGTGGGAGGGGGGCCTGAGTAGGACTGGAAATAGGAATGTTCCACATACCCCATAAAGAGACAGCCGTAACTGGGCCCCTTGCAGGTACCCATAGCCACACCTTTTATTTGGAGGAAGTGAGACAAGTTTAAGGAGAAATTGTTCAGTGAGAGAACAAGTTCAACCAGACGGAGAGTGGTGGCGGATGGGGATTGTTCAGGCCTCTGTTCAAGGAAGAAGCAGAGAGCCCTCAGACCATCCTGGTGTGGGATGGAGTTGTGAGGATATATGAGAACTGGACAAGCATTTGCAATTAGAACTATTGCTAAAGACCAACACAGATTAGTTGGGCCTAATGACATGTTGCAATGTTGTAATTTTAATGTAATTAATCAGCACCTAGGCCAATGTACTCGAATTGCAATTATATTGTTATGAAAGGCGGCAATAGCTTTCTATGTATTGCAGAAATAATCAAATATTGGATCCTTAAACTTATTATAAGTGCAAGTTACTGTAGGATATTATCAAAAAACAGTGTGTGTCAGGCTGGAGTCAAATGGAATTTTGGCATTTATTGCTAAAGGAATAGAGTATAAAAATAGGGAAGTGTTGTTGCAACTGTACAAGGCATTGGTGAGACCGCACCTGGAGTACTGTGCACAGTTTTGGTCCCCTTTCTTGAGGAAGGATGTAGTTGCATTGGAGGTGGTTCAGAGGAGGTTCACTAGATTGATTCCAGAGATACGGGGCTTGTCTTAAGAGGAGAGATTGAGCAGTTTAGGCCTATACTCGCTAGAGTTTAGAAGGATGAGAAGAGACCTAATTGAGGTATGTAAGATGCTAAAGGGGATAGACAAAGTAGACGTGGAGCGGATGTTTCCCCTTGTGGGGCATTGTAGTACGAGAGGCCATAGTTTTAGGCTAAGGGGTGATAGATTTAAATTAGAGATGAGGAGTAATTACTTTTCTCAAAGGGTCGTGAATCTGTGGAATTCACTACCTCAGAGTGCAGTGGATGCCGGGGCGATGAATAAATTTAAGGAGGAGATAGACAGGTTTTCAATTAGTAACAGGTTGAAAGGTTATGGGGAGAGGGTGGGAAATTGGAGTTGAGGCCAAAATGAGATCAGCCATGATCGTATTGAATGGGGGGTAGGCTCGAGGGGCTGAATTGCCTACTCCTGCTCCTAGTTCTTATGTAAACCTACAATCTTCTGAAACAAAAACAGAAAATGCTGGAAACACTCAGCAGGGCAGGTCAAGCAACATCTGTGGCAAGAGAAACAGAGAAAATGGGTAAGGTCGATGACCTTTCATCAGAATAATCTTTTGATCTGTAGTCAGATGATTGGTCCATTACCCTGATCCAATAATACTGTGATTAAGCTCTTGCACTTAACAGCAGATTAATTGATAACATCATTTCCCCTGATTTACTTATTGATTTGATGTTAAACTGCAGCTTCCTCCAGCTGGTGCCTGGTAATTTTCAAAGCCGCTGCCCATAGCTCATTGCACTTGCCATGTGGCCCTTTCACCACCTGCTTTTTGAAAATACAACAGGATCGAAGGCAGAAGCTGCTCCTCAAAGAGGAAGGATTAATATATTCTTTCATTAAGAGCATCTTCCTACCTACCCAAGTTGCCCCTCTGTGTTGGGGAAGATATTATTGTAGGGTGATTGAATATTTCAGATTTGGAATCGGGCCGACATTTCAGCAAATCTTTGTTGTTTGTTCTGCACCATAAACAATTGAATACTTTTAAAGGGAAAATATTCACCGTCCTGGTTACCGTATCTATTAGCAAATGTGAATCAAGAAAGACGTTTGAATTCTTTTTTGCCAAGTTCTTCAAGTAATTAAGCTGTAAGAAGACAGTGGTCGGGATTTTCCGGCCCTGTCGCGGGTGGGACCCGCCGCGGGTGAGACAACACCTCAGCCAAAAGTCCATTGACTTGCAGCGAGACCGGAAGACGGGCGGTTCTCTCCTCATGTTGCCAACCCTCATGCCCTCAGCAAAAGGAAGAATCTGTGGCTTACTACTCCTGAGAAAATTTCAAGATCCAAATTGGCCATACCTGCTGAAAGGCAGCTCCAGTGTCAAGGTCAGCAGTATAAACTATCCAGGACTATTCCCAATGCAGCAGAGAAGACCAGGAGAGGTTTATTAGAGGTTTTTAAAACAATGAATATTTTTGATAGTGTGAACAGGGAAATAAATATAATTTCCTCTGCTTGAAGAGTCTGGAAAAAAAGGCATTCAATTTAAAATTATCTCTAAGAAAGTGAACAGTGAAGTGGCATTAGGAGAATATTTCCTGCAGTTTTGGAGATTGAAATCCTTTGTCACAGAGAATAGTTGAGACAGAGACCTTAGCATCTTTTGAGGGAGGATTCAATAAGTATTTAAAGCAAAGAAAGACACTGGGCTATGGGAAGGAGGCAGTGCAATGGGATTAGTTTTGGATTACTTCAGCAGAGTGCCAGCATAAACATGGTAGCCCGAATGGCCGACTTTTGTGCTGCAAACATCTGTGGACTGAAGATTCAGCTTTGGTTAGGCCCGCATTGGGAGCCTGAATCAATATGTCCCCGGTGAATTGAAAGCTCTGGCATATGGTTCCAGGTTTTGGAAGAAGCAATAGAATAGGTTCTTGTTCCATAAAATGTCATAAAAACTACTTCAGGGTAAAATTATTATAGTTTCATCCAAAGCTCAATTCTACTGGTGTAGAATAAGGTGGCAGCAGAAGCAGGGATGGGCTTCCATGGTCAATTAGTTATCGCACAGCACAATGTTGGAGATGGTGGGGAGGATTTTATGGAGCCCACATGGGAAATGTCGCGCAAGGGGTGGCTTAATTAGACAGGATGCAAAATTTTGATTTCCCAACAGCGGGTTGGGATGTAGAGGTAAAGTTTGAGCACTTCACATTTCATTGCATCCATCCTGTGCGCCCAAATGCCACCATCAGGAGGGCTGCCTTGTCCTCCTTATGCATTGTCAATTCAGCCTCACCTTCTGCGACTGATTGCACTCCCTCTTCCCCAGAAATCTCTATTGACTCCTCCTCGGCTGCTCTGAAGAGCCTGAGATCAGGAACTAGGCCTCCTATGCGTGTCCTCTCATAGGCATTATGTGTTTGCTGGTCCTGCATGTCAAAGTGCAGAGTTAGTGACATGTCAAGTGACACCTGGCCCCCTTGTCTGTATGTCATGCTTCCCCATCACACATAGTGATTCACATAAAAGCCAAACTTCCACACACTTTGGCCTCAATTGCCATGTGGCACTAGGGCTGATCACACATTCACTCTCCTGGTATACCTGCCCACTCACGGTTATACATTATTGATGACCACATGAACGAATCTTGTTGAAAGATGTGAAATTGGCACTTACCCTGGAAGATTGGAATATGTCATTGATTCATTTCCTGCACAGGACCCAGGTTCGGCACATAACCCCACGGTTGACAGCTCTGTCCAAGTTGCCTTGTTCCGATGGAAGGGTCTTCTGATTCCATCTTCAGGAAAGAGCACCTCCCCCCTTCCCTGATGGCCTAGAGAGAAATGTGCAAGGAGGTATCACTGAACCGTGGGGCTGGTCTGACTCGGTGATCACACATTTCCTGATGAATATGACAATTTTCAGCACTGCAGTGTTCTGGCAATGATGCACATCATCCCTGTTTGAACAGGAGGCTCTTTAATAGGCCACATGTAGATGCAGTATTGTCAGCTGATGGTGGGCTTCACCAATGAAAAGCTTCCCCTGTCACAAGATCACACATGTTTTCCATGCATGTTGCTGACGCTAAGAATTTTCATTATAATTGTGTGGGAAACGGCAAAAAGAGAGAAAGCAGAAGTGGCGCACAGTTCTGGTTACCACATTGGGAATGGCATGCTGTTGACAAAATCCCAACCAGTGTCCTGGCGCATTGTGTAGTACATGGCTTTGAATGGGTGGACTAGACACTTGGTCCTGGATTTGCACTAAGTGCAATAGCGCGGTGGGTGGGAGGGAGGGTTGGGGGATTGTAGAAAGGACGTTTTACCTGCCAGCCAACAGGTGGCTTCTCATGCCGTATCATCCCAATTCCGCCTCATTAATCATGCATTCCCAGGAAACATCCCGTTTCAATGGCGGGCGGACTCTGAGTCACTAGCCACACCATCACCTCTCCGCTTCATCATGCCGGGTGCCACATTTAAGTGCAGCTGAGCACACACCTCTCAGTGCTTCCAGCCCAAGACTTCTGCAAAGAGAACATGGCCCCAAAAGACAAGAAGACTGCAGCCCCCAGGTTTAGTGACACATCCCTTGAGTGCCTTTAAGGACGGAGTGGAAGCCTGCCGTGATGTCCTCTAACCCTGCTCTGGCCACAATGGGGGTAGCAACATAACCACTCCAGCTTGGTAGGTGATGGCAGTGGTGATCATGCCAATGCTGCACAGAAGAGGTTGGCCATCCAATGTAGTTAGAGGATGAATGATCTCATCCATGCAGCCAGGTTACAGCAACCATCCCATCACTCTAAACTCACACACTCAAGTCCATCACACATTCACTGGCATCTCACTCACTGCCAGCTCAAGAGTCATCACCACTCGCTCTCTCACACACATCCTCACATCTCCATCAGGTCTCATCACCTCTGGAGACTGCCTCACCACCTTGAGACCACTTGCACAGGTCAACATGTGCCCCCACACACAGCCCCAGAGACCCCCCCCTCTTCCACAGTACAGCCCTCACCCTGCAGCCTCTTCCCTTACCTAAGGCCACTTCTCCCCCTTCCCCAAGCAAGCCCTAGCCCTGCCGTCATTATCACTGGTCTGGTAGGTAGAGACCTGCCCGTTAGTCGACCCTAAAAGTGACGTGGTGCTCTCTGTGAAGCTTGGTGCTGATGACCGCGAGTGCTGCCTGAAGTAAGATAGGCAAACAAACCTCGAAGTCTTGAGCGAAGTGCAGCTCGCCAGGCGCAAGTTGCTTATGTACAGTTGTGAAGCATGGCAGCAGCTCGGATGATCCAGTGTGGGAGGTTGATCCTGGTGAGCTAAGCTTATAATGATATGCAGATATATTACAATGAAGGTCCCGACGTCAGACAGTGGGAAATGGGACCGCCATTGATGGGCAGAGCAGAAGATTGCAAACTAGTTTCACGATGTTGTGAAACTGATTTTTAACCTCCCCACCGTATTGTCTGCTTACGCCCCTGAACACACCCAACGCCAATGGGCACGGAAAATTCCACCCTTAGTGATCATCTTTTTAATTAGTCTCACATATTATTCTTCCTGGTTGCAAAGCTGTTTTTTCAGCCAGCATCAGAGTGCGACATTCTCAAAGTTATTGTCAATGTTGTCCTCCAATGCTCACTGCAGATGGGTTTCTGCCTGTACTTCTTCACTATTTAGGTTTCTTCTTGGTGGTAAAATTGTACAGCCCCATACATGTTTATCATCCTAGAAGCCTGACCTGTGTTCACAGATAGAAATCAGCGTGGGCCCAGACTCCAATCACCCCCTTCCCATCACCCCCGGCCACTCTGTTTCCTCAATAACAATCCTATCTGAGTTACCAAATCATAGAAAGATAGACCACAGTAGTGACCATTCAACGCATTGTGCCTGTGCTGGCTCGATGAAAGAGCTATCAATCTCACTTCCCTGTTCTTCTCCAAAGTCCTGTAACTTTTTTCCTCTTTGTGTCTATATCCAATGGGTGGTGTAGTGGTTAGCACTGCTGCCTCACAGCTTCAGGGACCTGGGTTTGATTCTGACCTTGGATGTCTGTGTGGAGTTAGTATGTTCTCTCTATATCAGTGAGGATTCCTGGGTCCTCTCACTGTCCAAAGACTTGCTGCATAGAGGATTGCCCCTGTGTATGTGTGATAGACTGGTGCACCTTGCCTGCCAGGATAGGCTCTGACTTCCCATGACCCTGAATGCTGCCTCTGGTTATTGTGCCAATTATCTTAAATCTGTGTCCTCTGGTTACTGACCTTTCTACCATTGAAAACAGTTCCTCCTGTTCATAATTTGAACACCTCTATCAAATCTCCTCATAGCCTTCTCTGCCATAAGGGGAATAAGGCTTACTTCTCTAGTTAATCCATGTAGCTGAAGTCCTTCATCCCTAGCACCTTTTCTAATGACTTTTTGTAGTGCCAAAAATTAATCGCAATATCCCAGTTGGGGCCTAACCAGTGTTTTTTTACCTAAAGGATAGCATAACTTCCTTTTGTACTCCATGCCTCTATTTATAAGGCCAAGGATTCTATATGATTTTTAACAGCGTTCTCAACCTTGACCTTCAAAGACTTGTGTACCAATCTGTTTATATCCTCTTGATGTCTGTTACTATCCTCCTCACTGTTTACTACATTTCCAAAGTTTTGTGTCTTTTGCTGCTATTTGAAGTGACTCCAGGCTTTGCATAATGTAGTTAGGAATTATCATGAAAGTAATGAATGATAGACAGATTCACTTGTTTGACTTGGATGCAAGGGAACTGAGGGGGACAGGAAGAGTGAGGGGGATGACAGGCAAGGACAAAGGGCAAAGGGAAAAGCCAAAATTAAGCAGCAGTAGGAAAGCCTTTGGACTGGGGAGGAGGAAGCTTGAAAGGATTAATTAGGGGTGAAAGAGTGCCAGGTTAAACAGCCGAACATTGCCACCTCGAACTTGGGAAGATGAAGGCCAGCTTGAATGGCAAGATGGAAGCATAACATTGATTTGAATTTGGAGAGAGAAGGAAAAAGGTGCCAGTTTGAACTGGAAAGGTTAAGGATAAGGTGGACTTTCTTTTTAATTTTTTTTTTGGAGACCACTGATTTTCCAGGTGCAGCAAAAAGCTGAAGACTACCACCATTCTATCTTGGGATTTCCCAAACATCCACCAACATTGTCACTCAACTGCCCTCCATAAGGATGTGGTTTGTTATCATATTAGTCAACATGTTGCTCTCAGTTCCTTCGATAGCTCAGTTGGTAGAGCGGAGGACTGTAGAGGCTCAACTCAGGAAATCCTTAGGTCGCTGGTTCAATTCCGGCTCGAAGGACAGTGTTTTTTTTTAAATCAATTTTTGACTGATATTTTCTACCATGTAAATGATATGGAAGAAGCATTCCTGGCCTCAAATCTCACATTCTCAGTCCTACAACAATTGGGCATGTCAGCTGAGGGGCACTTGAAGGAAGCTGGTGTTTGGGCTTGTGCTGGAAGCACAATAGATTAGTATCTGAGGAGTCATGAATGGTGCTGAACATTGTGCAATCATCAGCGAATATCCACTTATGATGGAAGGAAGGTTACCGATCAAGCAGTTGAAGATGGTTGGGCCTAGGACGTTACCCTGAGGAACTCCTGCAGTGATGTCTTTGAAGTGAGATGATTGAGCTCCAACAACCACAACCATCTTCCTTTGTGCTAGGTATGACTCCAACCAACTGAGATTTTCCCCTGATTCCCATTGACTCCAGTTTTGCTGGGGCTCCTTGATGCCACACTCCATCAAATGCTGCCTTGGTGTTTGAACCAAGGCTGCAATGAGGTCAGGAGCTGAGTGAGCCTGGTGGAACCCAAACTGAGCATCAGTGAGCAGGTTATTGCTAAGCAAGTGCTGCTTGATAGCACTGTTGATGACCCCTTCCATCACGTTACTGATGATCAAGAGTAGATTGATGAGGCGGAATTGACTGGGTTGGATTTGTCCTGCTTTTTGTGTGAAGGACATACCTGGGCAATTTTCCACATTGCCGGGTAGATGCCAGTGTTGGAGCTGGACTATGTTATAGTTAACGATGATATTATCCTGAAATAGACAATGAATTTCCATACAGTGAAGAACTGATTCAATATTGGATAGTTAATTTCCAAACAACAGCTAAACAAAATTTGCATCTCCTTTGCAATTTACTGCAAGGAATTAACGGAAAAGAGAGAAAGTAAAACGAGTCAGGCAGGAGTCGAACCTACAATCTTCTGATCCGTAGTCAGACGCGTTATCCATTGCGCCACTGACCCCATAACGACCCATTCCCCATTTCACTATAGTAGTAGGAACATTGGTGTTGAGCTATTAAATCTTCCCACAAGCCGGACTCGGTCAATCACAGCCCCTGCCCGCAGCTCACTGCCTTTTCACTGACTTCTCGGGAAATCCACCCGATTGAAACAAGCGCTGCTTAACTCGGGAGAAGCAAGGCAGCGGAAAATGCAGCCAACCCTCTGGATTAGCCCGGAGAGACAGTGCCCTGGCAGGCTGATCCCGGGGTAACAGGCTGTGTGTGCACAGACTAATCCCGGAGTACTGTACCCCCTATCGGCGCAGCTTGTTTTAGCGATGATTTGTTTGTTTGGGTGCAGAGCGATCTCAGAGGATCAGCCTGAGGTGGAAAGTCTGATCCCGCAGTAACAGCTTCCGTTTGAGTGGGTGCAGTTTGGAACTGGGATTAACACCTTGTGTTTTTGAGTAACATGAGCTTTGTGCTGAAGCTGCTGAGTTTGGACTGGGCTGTTCGCCGTGTCTCCGGGAGCTGGGCGCTCCCAATCCAGCGCGAAGCCTCAAATCGAAACCTATGGAGTGAACGGCCCCCTGTAAGAATGTGGCTTGTTATTGAGTCGAGCGGCCCTTGTTCTCAGCGCCTTCGATAGCTCAGCTGGTAGAGCGGAGGACTGTAGAGGACAAACTCAGGGAATCCTTAGGTCGCTGGTTCGATTCCGGCTCGAAGGACGTGTGTATTTTTTTTATATTAAAACTTAATTTCAGTTTTTGGCTGATATTTTCTACCAATGATCGCGCACGTTTTAAACTGCAATAAATATTTTGCGGCTGATATTTTACCAGTAAAACGGTTTATATGACTGCATTAGCAGCCATGTTCACATGAGCTGTACACATGGGGACTGTGGGCAAATGGGTTTAACATGGGGATTATGCACACATGGGCTGCACACCAGGATTATATACAAGTGGGTTTAATGCAGGAGCTATGTACACATTGACTGTACACACTATGTTCAGATGGGCTGGGTACACAGGTTCTATAATTCATTTTATGGAAACTCTCTATTGAGGCTGAGCCTAGGGAACGGTTTAGAAATGTTAGTGCTCAGCTGAATTTAGAACAATGCGCTCGGTAAGAAATGCCCAAACACTGAGCCTCCTGCCTTTTGTGCGATCCCTCAGTTTGGTTCAGGTTGTTTTTGGCATGTACTGTCCGGATCAGCTCTGACTGAGACTCCAAATTCAAAGTTGTCACCTTCACTTAGAACTTGAGTCCAAACCAGAGGCCAAGGAAATAAGGAGAAAAACAAAAAGCTAAAAGCTACTGCGGATGCTGGAAATCCAAAACAAAAACAGAATTACCTGGAAAAACTCAGCAGGTCTGGCAGCATCGGCGGAGAAGAAATCAGTTAACGTTTCGAGCCTTCATGGCCCTTCGGCAGAACTGAAGCATAGTTAGAAGAAGGGAGAAATATAAATTGGTTTAAGGTGGGGGGGTGATGGGGGGAGAGAGAGACATTGAGGGTGTGGTGATTGTGGAGATGAGCAGATAATCAAAAGATGTCACAGACAAAAGGGTCAAAGAGGTGTTTTGTCTGAGAAAAGTGCTAATTAAGAATGGAGGACAGGATATTCAAAGTACAGCTCTAGTGGGGGTGGGGTGGAGAGGCTAACAAGGTTTTAGTTTTAGATTTAAAAATAATGGAAATAGGTGGGGAAAGAAGAATCTATATAAATTATTGAAAAAAAAAGCGGGGGGGCGGGTGAGAAACGGGATGGGGATGGGGGGAGGGGGAGTTTAAGATCTAAAGTTGTTGAATTCAATATTCAGCCCGGAAGGCTGTAAAGTGCCTAGTCGGAAGATGAGGTGCTGTTCCTCCAGTTTGCGTTGGGCTTCACTGGAACAATGCAGCAAGCCGCATTCAAAGGATCATCCTCCGCCATTTCCGCCAACTCCAGCATGATGCCACCACCAAACACATCTTCCCTTCACCCCCCCTGACGGCATTCCGTAGGGATCGTTCCCTCCGGGACACCCTGGTCCACTCCTCCATCACCCCCTACTCCTCAACCCCCACTTATGGCACCTCCCCATGCCCACGCAGAAGATGCAACACCTGCCCCTTCACTTCCTCTCTCCTCACCGTCCAAGGGCCCAAACACTCCTTTCAAGTGAAGCAGCATTTCACTTGCATTTCCCCTAACTTAGTCTACTGCATTCGTTGCTTCCAATGCGGTCTCCTCTACATTGGAGAGACCAAACGCAAACTGGGCGACCGTTTTGCGGAACACCTGCGGTCTGTCCGCAAGAAAGACCCAAACCTCCCTGTCGCTTGCCATTTTAACACTCCACCCTGTTCTCTTGCCCACATGTCTGTCCTTGGCTTGCTGCATTGTTCCAGTGAAGCCCAACGCAAACTGGAGGAACAGCACCTCATCTTCCGACTAGGCACTTTACAGCCTTCCGGGCTGAATATTGAATTCAACAACTTTAGATCTTAAACTCCCCCTCCCCCCATCCCCACCCCGTTTCTTCCCCCCACCCCCCAACCCGCTTTTTTTTTTCAATAATTTATATAGATTCTTCTTTCCCCACCTATTTCCATTATTTTTAAATCTAAAACTAAAACCTTGTTAGCCTTTCCACCCCACCCCCACTAGAGCTGTACTTTGAATATCCTGTCCTCCATTCTTAATTAGCACTTTTCTCAGACAAAACACCTCTTTGACCCTTTTGTCTGTGACATCTTTTGATTATCTGCTCATCTCCACAATCACCACACCCTCAATGTCACTCTCTCCCCCCACCCCCCCCACCTTAAACCAATTTATATTTCTCCCTTCTTCTAACTATGCTTCAGTTCTGCCGAAGGGCCATGAAGGCTCGAAGCGTTAACTGATTTCTTCTCCGCCGATGCTGCCAGACCTGCTGAGTTTTTCCAGGTAATTCTGTATTTGTTTTGAAATAAGGAGAAAGTTGGATTGTGGCATCTTGCAGCACAGGGGGAGGCCATTCAGCCTATCACTGCTGCACCAGCTCTTTGAAAGAGCTGTCCAATTTAATCCCATATCCAGCTTTTTCCTCATAACTTTGCAAATTAGTCCTATTCAACACGCCCAACCACCTTTTAAAAGTTCCTCTGGAATCAGATTCCACCAACTTTTCCTAATTCCCCCTTTAGTTCTTCTAAATATATAACCTGTGATTACAGATCCACTTGTTAGAAGAAATAGATTCTCCCTGATTGCTCTAACAAAACTCCTTAAAATTTTAAATACCTCTATCAGGTCTCTTCTTAACTCTGAAGAAGAGTCATATGAACTTGAAACATTAATGCTGTTTCTCTATCCACAGATGCTGCCAGACCTGCTGAGTTTTTCCAGCAATTTTTGTTTTTGTTTCAGATTTCCAGCATCCGCAGTATTTTATTTTTACCAGCTTTTCCAATCTTTCCACACAATTGAAGTCCCTCAGATCTATCATCAACCTGGTAAATCTCCTCTACATGCTCTCCAAGGTCTTGACATTCTTTATAAACTGGCAGTTAACTGCCAAGTATTGTTTGAAATTTAAACCAGGCAGCTTGACCCTGATTGGCCAAGGCATTGCCCTGAGGAATGAGTCAGCGAATGGCTGTCACTTATTTTGTTTAACTGAAACAGACGCAATGTATGTACATGTTCTTTCTGTCTGCAAAGAATAGGGCCCTCTATATTAACATATGTAGCTTCCAATACACGCAAATGTTCCACATTGTGAGCCCGACTGACAATCTTAAATTGTTCGTCAGCGTAATTCTTAGTAGATTGAGGATTATTTAGCAAATGTTGCCCAATCGCGGAATCACATCTAATGTTGGACGCTGTGTGTCAGTCAATATCAGTGGCATTCTCCATGACAAAGCCACTTGCCTACCAATCAGCACTCTCTTCACATACAGTATAAATTGTTGTTTTCCCCCTTACATTGGTATTCTTGCGAGTGTCCTGATGAGTGCACGACAAAAAGCTTAGACCTGTCTCTTTCTTCAGCAATACTCATGTTCTTCACTACCAAACAACTAGAGATTTGTAAAATAGAAGCAAAATACTGCGGATGCTGGAAATCTGAAACAAAAACAAAAATTGCTGGAAAAACTCAGCAGGTCTGACAGCACCTGTGGAGAGAAAGACAGAGTTAACGTTTCGAGTCCGTATGACTCTTCTTCAGACCTGCTGAGTTTTTCCAGCAATTTTTTGTTTTTGTTAGAGATTTGTAAAATTTGACATGACTGCTTTTTGTATATGGCGCCAAGTATCCTGTATGCTCTCTTAACCACCTTCCCAACTTATCCTCGCTGTCACCTTCAAAGATTTGTGAATATACACCCTCAGGGTCTTCTGTTCTCCCCTGCCCCCACCGCACCCCGCCCCCCAAACAAATAATACTTTAGATTATACTGTACTGTCTTTCCAAGTTGTTTTACCTAAAATGTGTCACTTTACACTTACATGTATTTAAGTATATTTGCCATGTGTCTGCCAATTCCACTAGCCTGTATGTCCTCCTGAAGTCTGTTACTATATCATAATCACTATTTTGTATTGTCCACAAATTGTATTTCTTATACTCAAGTCCAGGTCATTTATAAGGAGAGAAGTGGTCTTGGTGTCACGTCGTGGGGTAGCCAATGCATAGTTCTCTCCAGGCAGAAAAACATGGAATAACATTTGCAGATGTCACGTGATCAAGCCTCCAGGAATACATCAAACCAAAGAGGGCAACAGTAGCTGCCTGTAAGTTTTCATGCTCCTGGCCAACATAGCTATCCTGCTTTAGCAATTGGCACATCTAGCTCATTGCTCTATTGATACTGCACCAGGCAGCATCTACCACCTTGAACTGTACCAGTTTTAATTCTGCTATCTTATCTAGAGCACCATTCCAATCATTACTTATTGCGTGAATAGGTGGTTCCTGGCTTTCAGGCTAAACTAATCGTTTATCAGATTAGTCTCCGTTACTGGTATATCACTGTGAGGGACTTGCTTGTGACGTTTTCAAAGAATATTCATTTTTGCTCCAACATCTGGGGGCAGTCAAAGCTGGCAACAAAACTTGCAGAATTATCCACGTGCTTTTTCACAGCTTGCTACAACTCTAATAAAGCCCAGAGAGGTTTCAGGACAATGTTGCATAGTGTGCTGCTAGAATTTTGCTAACATTCTCCAGTGTACATTGTAAGACACTCATTAACCTGCTAATGGTTTACCAGCTTAATATTGTAAGATTCCCAACGCCTGTTAAATATTATTTTTTCACTCTAAGTGTGGAATTGTCCCAGATTTGCACTAAATGCGGCAGCGGGTTGGAAAAAGGTTTTACCCGCTGGCGGCAATGGTGGGGTTTCGCACTGTATCGTCCTATTCACTAATTACGCATTCCTGGGAAACGCGCTGGGTTGCTGGCCTCTGGTTCGCCCACCCCACCGCCACCTCAGGCCTTCAGTAAACCGGGTGCGATATTTAAAGGCCATCACTACACAGAGCTAGCACTCTTCAAGGGATAGGAAGTTGCTGGGAACTGATGGCTGCCAAAGGGAGGAAACATGCTGCCCCCAGATTTAGCGGCGCCTCCCTGAAGTGCCTACTGGATGCAGTGGAAGCCCTCCGTGATGTCCTCTACCCCTTCTCTGGGCAAAGGCCAGCAATGGAGGTGACAATGGTGGTGGTCAGCACCAACGCTCTGCAAAAGAGGACAGTCACCCAGTGCTGAAAGAGGATGAATTATCTCATCTGTTCTGCCAGGGTAATTCACTCTTCTCATCCCTTGCAACTCACACACTCAAACCCATCACACATCTACAGGGATCGCACACCTTAAGGGACAACACCGTTAACTCTCACACACACCCTCACATCTCCAACTGGCTCATATCCTCTCGAGCTCGAGTTCTCGTCCCATCTATGGCTCTGCTCACCACACAAGCATTCCATGCAGTGCCATGTGACCGGCTCACACGCTCTCCATCTGTTTTCATGCAGGAGAAGCTGACTCACAGCCCCAGACCAGGGTGTAGGGTGACACACATTAAGCCCCTCACTCACTTTGGGGAGTGTGCCATCGTGCTGACTGATGAGGATGTGGACCGTGCCTGCGGTGAAGGTGTGGTCAGTGGCAAACACCCTCATGAGGATCCTGCACCACATCATCCCTCTCTCAACACAAATGTGTGTTCTGTCTCCTGCTGTTGACTCTGCTGCCATGCACTAATTCTCTCTACTTCGGTTCACAGGGAGCTCTGCCAAGCGACCGACATCCTCAGTCAACCAGTCCCTCAGCTCCATCCATGTCCTCACCTCCAGCCAAGAGGACACTTCCTCCATTGAAGAGCTAGAAATAAGTAGCCTGGAAGACACGTCCCAGCGCTTACCCACACCCCCCACCAGAGCAGAGACACACACCTCGATGGGACCTAGATCTAGAGGAGGCTAGGGTTCACAATCCGGTGGTCACTGCTTGGACACATGTCCATAGCAGGAGGAGGAAGGTTCAGCCGAGCTCCCCAGCACTCAGAGGACTGCTGGGGAAGAGGCATCTGTGAGGTCCAAGTCAGTAGACGAGCCTCTGGATTCGGCCTTCCAACTCATCGTGGAGATTCAGCAGAAGGTGGGGGAACATCATGAAGAGCTGTTGGAAGCCCTCAACAAAGTGGCACACGAGTCAGAGGAATGTGTCCGCCTGCTCTCTGATGAAGTGGTGCCCACATGTGCACATATGTAGGTCACCATGGGAAGGATGGCAGGCACCATAGAGACCCTGATCCAGCAAAACACGAAAATGTGTGCAGACCTGCACTCCATTATGGTAGCCATGGGTGAGTTCCTGCAGTTCCTGCAAGAGGGAAACGGGGCACCTTGACATCCCTCCAGGTGCTCCTTCCACTCAAGGAGTCTGCTGGACACCCCTGGAATCTCAGAGGCTGTCCTCTCCCTCTGAATCCCCTTTTCCTGTGACCCCCCTCAACCTTGTCCTCTGTCACTGCAGAGGGAGCAGCTGGCCCACAGGAGGACAGCCAAAGCAAGCTGGGGCCCTCAAGGCCTCGGCTCCCTAGGGGACCCACACCGAAGTCATCAGAGGCAACAGGGCCAACCATTGCACAGATTGTCTCCAACCCTGCTGCGGATGTCAGGGCACCTAGAAGAAGTGGCAGGCCTAGATAAGTGAAGAATTTCTGATCACAAGTGGTTGCATGGATGAAAATATTTTGTCACTTTATAATCTGAAAATATATTCACTTTCACTGAATAATGTGTAATGATGTCTTTCAGCTTCATTTACAGGCTTCACGAGTCCTCTCCCTTCCCCCCGCCACTAGCAGTTCAGCTGCACATAGCTGGCCCATGAATGATTCTAGCGGGAGAAGTGTGTGTTCAGGGCCCTTTGCAGCCTCATGCTAGCACTCTCCCATGCATACGGAGCCTCCTCCATCACACTCAAATCAATGTCCTGAGCATTTCCAATGCTGTCTGCTGGGATTCTCTTCCGATTGACCATCTGAGCTGACCTGCATCTCCGCCCACCCACTAAACACACCCCCATGCAGCACCTGTGTCCGCCCAACACAAGGCTCCTTTCAATTTTAGAAGCATGGTGGTTGTTAAGTATATCTTCAGTTCCCCCGTTCTTTCTCCTCCCCCAGTCATCCATTCCCTTTCCCCCATTACTGTCGACCCCCCTGGCATCACCTTCCACTTCCTCAACGTCACCCACCAACCAGAACCCCTTCTTTCTGGGATGTCCGGATGAACATACATATTCCCTACCATCCCGAGAACCCCACCCCCATCCACATTGACGTCCCTGACCTCCTCCTTCCCATCTCCAGGGTCTGTGTCTGCCTCTGAGTCCCCACAAACCTCCCCCGCTGTCCCTTGTACTGCTACCATCACAAACTCACCCTCCCATCCTACCGGCTCACCCTGCCCTCTCTCTTCCCACCACACCCACCCTCATTTCGCTCTCCAGGAGGCAGTCATTGATTCCACAGGCCCCTCCCTTGCACGTTCGCCAAGACATCCCCCTCTTACTCCTTCCTCCACCCTAACTCCCTCCTCCCCCAAACTCCATCCCCCCTCTAAACTCCCTCCCTTATGCCTTCCTCCCCATTACACCTACCTCCTCAGTTACCACATTCTCCCCATTACATTCTCCTTCCCCCCATGCTCCCCCCCACCACCTCCCAACCTCACCCTACACTGACACCATCGTTCTCCCCTCCCAACCTCAACCCCCAGTATACCTTCCCCTCAAAGTCAAACTTGGACTGTCCTCTCCACCCCCACTCAATGATCATCTGTAGCAGCCCATGGCCAAGACACTGATGTCCCAAAGCAGAACCCAGACATCAATGATGACCTTCCATGAACTGTTTCGCGGCGGAGCCATGTCCATCAGAATGCACCCAACATATGATGCACATGTTCCTCCAGGGTCCGGTAGCTGTAGGGCTCCAGCATCTTCTGCCCCTTGGATGTCCGTGATGTGAGCAAGGCCCTAACAGTAAGTCCCAACTTCTGCATGTCACACTTGTCAAGATGTTTTCTAGGCCGGCATGTTTTCCCATCGTGTGGGCAGTTAATTTGATGTGGGGGGGTTGAATCCGGCGAGCAAGGCTTATAATTAGTTGCAGATATATTAAAATGTTGTTCCCGATGTGCGGAAGCGGGAAAGGTGCCCCGCCATTGATGGGTGGAGCGGATGATCACAAACTGGTTTCATGCATGATAGTGTGAAACTGAGTTTTGGCCTTCCCGCCATATTGCCCGCTCATGCCCGTCATGACGCCCGATGCCAATGGGGACAGAAAATTCCACCCTAAATGTCTGTCTGGTTCACTTTGCAGCTCCTTGGCTATCTGCTTGGAATCGATTGTCGTGCAGAGGTGTCAACCATTAGCCATGATTACATCACTTCTCATTCAAATTGTTATGTGATGTATAACTGCCCCAGAATTAAAAGGCAGTGACTGAGAAATTTGATTTGTGTTCAAGACAAGTTTGAGGTCCGATTCAAATATGGATTTGGATCTCATTTAAATACCACTGATGAGCTGCAGGCATCAAACTAGCACCCCTGTGGCAGCTTGCCGGTCAGAAGATTGGTAAGGTTCTATGCTAAGCCAGCCAGCAGGTACAGTCTGGGGTTGGGGGGACAGCTTCCTGAGACCTCTAATGTATTTTTTCCAAAGCTCAGCTATTCCAGGGCTTTCCTGGCCAACTTCTTATCCTGCACCCTTTGTAAACCTCAATTCATCCAACACTGGACTGCTTGTATCCTATCCCCCTGCAGGGTGTGCTCACCCATCATTCCTTGCTGGCCTACATTGGCTCCCGGCTTTCAGTGTCTCCAATTTAAAATTCTCATCCCTCCTGTTTAAATCCCATCATGGCCTTGCCCCTCTCTGTCTCCACAGCTGGATGTTTTGTGCATCATATCTCCCTGCAGACTACCATTGGCGGCTGTGCTTTCAAGCACTCAGGTCCCATGCTCTGGAATTCCTTTCCTAAGCCTGTCTACCTCTCTCTTCTCCTTTAAGATCTTAAAACCTACCTTTGCACCAAGCTTTTGGTCACGCCTCCTAATATCTCTTCTTTGGCTCAGCATCAAAATTTGTTTGATTGCAGCTCAAAAAAAACACTTGGGACAATCCCTAAGATAGTTTGCAAGTTGTTACACTTGTCAAATCATGGATGGTCTATTTTGCAAAGCTAACAAGGGCTACTGATGGAGTCTTTCTATTAAACTTTTGAATTTCCTTACTAGTAAAGGAATTCCACACCCTCAATATCCAGCCTGTACGTGATCAGCTATAATGAATCGCCAACATGACAGCTACCAGCAAAGTAAGAAATCATGATGCTTTTTTCACACGGCAATCGAGCCTGCTAGTTGTATTTGGGGAATACATTAATTTGATTGATTTGAGGACAAAACAAGCTGAGGTATAAATTTGTTTATGCGGTAGCTGCAATAAACAGAAAAATTGCGTGGGACATAAACCAGGCTGCTGAGCCTCTATTGCCCATTTTGCAGTATGGTAGTCAATACCTGCAGCGTGATTTTGGACAGGAAGTATGTATGTTTCTCAGCCCCAAGTGTGTGGTCAATTTAAATAACAGCAGCAAGCTTTTGTGTGTTTAAATAAAGAGGACTATTTACTCATGCATTCATCCTGAAAATTTAAACACTACGTCACTCACGCACAGATACACACACACACAAGAAAGATACAGTTCAAAAGCATTTTTACAAGTTGCAAACAAAAGAATAGTTCATGTGTTAGGAAAAACAGTTATTACGGGCCAGGCAAAGGTGGTGTTTTCACTTTGAAAGGGTAGTTTAGGTTGGCTCAATAACTGTTGTCGTATATCAGGGATTATTGTAGCATTCTCACAAAGAAATGGATATTCAGCAGATTGCGAAGTTAGTCACTTGTAATTTATTCTTATCAGGCAATCAAGTTTCTATACAGGTAGACTTGGAATAGGAATCAGCCTGGGACATTTTTAAAATGTAACAGTCTCCAGGATTAAAAAGGCGTGGGTCTACTGCCTTTTCTGCTGTTAATGTTTTGCAGCTGGTAGACTGTGTAGACTGACTGAGTTTCTCCCTATGTCATGAGATAAGTACAATTCGTTATTGGAAGATATTTTTCAGTTACATGATCAATGCTCACCCAGAATTATCTGGAAGTCTAAAATCATGACTACATAATGGGGTAATGGAAGAGTTCTTCACATTTACTCAGGACGAATTGGCTTCTGCCCAGCTCTGATTGTTAAGGTTCAAATTTGGAGACATGAAGTCTGGATGTGTGTTTTTTGGTAAATCCACAAACAGTAGCAAGCGTAAATCCCACAGATAGTATTAATCTTGGCATGTCCATTCAAGGGGGAGCATTCCACCTATAAGCATTCAAGTAGCAACTTTATGGAAACTTGAAGTAGTCAGTGTAGAAATTGCAAAAGTCACCTGACCCTCAGCAGCCATCTTAACAGTCTTGTTACTGTCCATTTTCTAAATAAAAGACAGTTCCAGAAAAGTATATACTGGGTCCAGTCGACGGTTATGAATAGGACATTTCTTCACTGGGCATGATGCACAGTCTTTATTAAGTCATTTCTACCTGCCTTGCAATCAAAATGCACTTATATAGGAAAAAAATTGTAATATAGGCAAAATGAGGTTGTGCTCACTCATGACCTGGGCTCACCTCTACTACCAGCTCCGTGGGCAGGAATTCCTTTGTGCTAAATTTTGTGATGGCAGTCACTCCCCTAGCCTGTATAGCACAGGAATACTTGTCCATGATCTCAGCTTTTAATATATTTAGATGGGGAGTATAAAATACAACATGGCATCATCTCATAAATATGCAGCATGCCATCAAAGAGGAGGTTGTGCTGGTGACAGAAACATGAATTTATTGTTCACAGTGACACATGGGTAACGCTGGAGGATCCTCTCAGAATCAGGGCTAATGTCTTAGAATGGATATTTTGACATGCCAGTCAATGTTGTGTTTTTTATATAACCTTTCATGGGATGTGGACATCGCTGGCAAGGCCAGCATTTATTGCGCATCCCCAATTGCCCTTGAGAAGGTGGTGGTGAGCCAACTTCTTGAACCACTGCAATCCAAGTGGTGTAGATGTACTCACAGACAGTGCTGCTAGGGAGGAAGTTCCAGAATTTAGACCCAGGTATATTGAAGGAACCATGCGATATATTTTCAAGTCAGGATGATGTGTGACTTGAGGGGAACTTGCAGGTGATGTTGTTCCCGTTGTTATAAATGCAACATTTATAAGATTGTTGTTTTAGGTCTGGCCCTTTCGGGGAAAATGGAAGAATGAAAGGCTTCATGTAACCTGCTCTGAATTCAGCCTGACAGCAAGCTTGGGTGGCTTGTTTGTTAAAGGTTAAGGGGTGGGGGGGGTGTCCCTCGTTGGTTTACTGTGAAGAAGATGCAAGATATTGACAATGGGAAGAGCGTTTGTGCTGACTTTGGGTAGACTATTAAGCTCCAAATCTCACAGAGAGATGTTAGGAATGTCAGGCTTTATAAATGTTTACACTTTAAATTATCTATTTAATTTCAAGATAGAATGGAGGCTGGGGTCTAGAGGATTGCCTGGAAACAAGGTCCATGTGATTCGCATTACCATAGAGATGGGCTTGGGAATGGAGAAGTTCATAAAAGGCCATTGTAGGATTGGGTTGCAGCTTTCTTAAGATACCCTTGAACCTCACAGACACTGCAAGTTTGCTAGATTCTGAGAAAGAGAGCAGAGAGATAGAGGCACACAGTCTCTATTGTTCACCATGTAGAATGCAAGTGGGAGCTTGCATTTGGATTGAAGAGATTGAGTTTTTGAGGAATTAAATAAGGATGGAAGATTTGCTTAGTTTAGGCTAGAGTAAGGAATCTCCATGGTAACCTTCACCATGAAAGTCAGTTTGGGGATTAGAAGTTACTCCGCTGGAAAAGGATAAAGGAAGCAATTGGTAGCTGAGAACAGCTTTGGACTCATTCCTGGAGAATTAAGTGTCCACTTAAGGGACAGAGTAAAGTACAACTGTGGAGGGAGATTTTCAAATGTTTTAAAAGTTAAATGGGGAATCTTTTCTGTAGTTTAAAGTATAAGTTGCCTACTAAATAATGTTTAGACCAGGCATATCCAACCCATGGCCCATGGGCCACAACCCTGCCCCCGAAGCCTCTCTATCCAGCCCGTGGACTCACTTCAAACTACAGGTAAGCTCAATGAAAGATCTGCAAGGAGCTTCTCCTCCAATCACAGGCTAATTCTCCCCCATAAAAACAAAAAGCTACTGCGGATGCTGGAAATCCAAAACAAAAACAGAATTACCTGGAAAAACTCAGCAGGTCTGGCAGCATCGGTGGAGAAGAAAAGAGTTGACGTTTCGAGTCCAACATGACCCTTCAACAGAACTCTAATGAGACATTCTGTTGAAGGGTCATGTTGGACTCGAAACGTCAACTCTTTTCTTCTCCACCGATGCTGCCAGACCTGCTGAGTTTTTCCAGGTAATTCTGTTTTTGTTTTTAATTCTCCCCCATGTTCACTGCTGATGGGCTCACTGGCAAGCCTGTAAGCAGCAAATATGGGAGAGAATCAGTCACTGATTGGAGGAGCAGTGAGCATTGTGAAGGTAAGTGGCTTCTCCTTTGCTTCACATCATGCGCTCTCTCTTGCCCTCCTGTGCATGCGCTGTCCTCTAAAGGAGCACAGGAGTCAAGATGGTGATGCCAGCTGGGGAGGCCACAAGGAAAAGCAGGGTCACAGCAACAGTGCCCATCCAGCCTCCAGCAGCAGTTGGAGTCCCAGACAGGGCAGAGTGAGGAAGCACAATTTGACACCATCACAGCCATTGCACTTTCCTTTAAGTGTACTTGTTTCAGTCTGGTTCATTTTGGGCAATCTATCACCACACAGCAGCTAGTCCACAACCTCACCTGAATAGGCCCCTTTTGGCTGTGTCTTTCTCTTTGTTGTTTGCTTATTTAATTGATCACATTGTATATTATTTTTTAAAAACTGAAATAAAATATCAAAACCTGCAGACAAATGCACACAGAGCTGGCTGAGAACATGAGATGAAATCATGCCGCTTCCTGAGAGTGCTGATGGGTTGATCGCTCCATGGGCCTTCCCAAGCAAGGGAAGCAATCAACGGCTCGGGAGACGAAAAGGGTGGCAAGCAGGAAGCAATTGGCGTTTGGCAATTGGGAGAAGGTTGGGAAGGCCCGCAGAGCAGGAAGCAGTGACATGGTCCACAAAGTGGCTGGAAGTCAGGAAGGCCATCAAATGAGAGGAAGTTCTGCCCGCTATCTCTCCAATTGATTCTTCCTGAGGAAGGTCCCCAAACTTTGTGGGCCAGGGTGGGGAGTGTTAACTGTGTTCCTCTCCGCAGATGCTGTCAGACCTGCTGAGTTTTTCCAGGTATTTTTATTTTTGTGTTGGCGAGTGAGTGAGTCTGTGTGAGTGAGTGTTTGAGTCTCTGTGTGTGTATGTGCGTCACTCTGTGTGAGTGAGTGAGTCTGAGTGTATGACTCTGTGTGTGTGTGAGTCTGAGTGAGTGAGTCTGTGTGAGTGAGTAAGTGTGTCTGTGAGTCTGTGATTGAGTGAATCTATGCAGGTGAGTGAGTCAGAAAGTGCAGAAGAAGTTTACGAGAATAGTTCCAGTGATGAGGACTTCAGTTATGAGGAAAGATTGGAGAAGTTGGGACTGTTTTCCTTGGAGAGGAGAAGGCTAAGAAGAGTCTCGATAGAAGTTTTCAAAATCATGATGGGTCTGGACAGAGTAGATAGGAAGAAACTGTTCCCGCTCGTAAATAGATCGAGAACCAGAGGGCACAGTTTTAAAGTGTTTTGCAAAAGAAGCAAATGCGAGGTGAGAAAAAACTTCTTCTCACAGTCTGCCTGGAAGTGTGGTGTAGGCAGGTTCAACTGAGACATTCAAGAGGTCATTGGATGATTATTTAAATAGAAACAATGTGCAGCATTACAGGGAAAAGGCAGGAGATTGGAACTAAGTTAAAATGCTCAGAGAGCCGGTGCAGTCACGATGGGCTGAATGGCCTCCTTCTACATCATAACAATTCTGTGATTCTGTGTGTGAGAGTCTGAGTGAGTGAGCCTATGTGAGTGAGTGAGTGAGTGAGAGTGTGTGTGTGTGTGTGCGTGTGAGCGTGTGACTGTGGTCTGAATTTTATCTTTGGGGGGCGTGCTTGATCAGCAGGCCCTAGAGCGGTCGGGAAACAGGCCCCAATTAACGGCCAGCCAGCATGAAACACGGGCTGAAAAGCTCAGCACTGCCGGGGTGGGGGTGGGGAGAGGGCGGGCGATGACATTTCTGTGGGCGTGGGTGAGCGCTACGAGAAAGCTCCCTGAAGGCACCCAGCTGCCTCAGGGAGCTGCAGACCTAAAAAGCTAAAGAAAAGGTTTAAAAAGCTGGAAAAAAAATGTCCATATATCACAAACAATCACCTGAAAATATAGCTGATAAAAATGCTGTCCACAGATATTTAGTTTTATTTTATTTCATAATGGAAATTCCATCCTGCCCTTGTGTGAGGTTTGGTGAAAAATGCAGAGTCCGTCTGGCCAATTCGCCCGTCCAAGGTGTAAGGTTGGACGGGCCATGAAAAATCGGAGACAATTGCGTTGTTAATGGGCTTAATTGGCCTCTTAATTGTTGGCAGGCGCACCTCCGACTTTCGTGCGTGCCCGCCAAGCGAACAATTGCACAATAACATCGGGATGCTCGCCCGACATCTTCTCGGGCGATTTTATGCCCGATCGGGTTGGGTGCGCGCCTGCCCGTGTGATGTAAAATTCAGCCCTGTGTGTGTGAATGAGCCTGTGTGTGTGAGTGAGTCTGTCTGTGTGAATCTATGTGTGTGTGAATCTGTATGAGTGAATGAATCTACGGGCAGGATTTCCCGGCTTCATTGACTTCTGGCTGCTCTACAAATTTCCCATCCCACCTGCGATGATGCCCACCACTGGGGGGACTGAAAAACCCTGGCCTGTGTGTGTGTGTGAGTCTGAGTAAGTGAGTGAGTCTGTGTGAATGGGTGAGTCTGTGTGAGTGAGTGTGTGAGTGAGTGTGAGTGTGAGTGTGTGAGTGAGTGTGTGAGTGAGTGGATGAGTGTGTGAGTGCGTAAGTGTGTGTGAGTGGGTGAGTGAGTGGGTGAGGTAGTGGGTGAGTGTGTGTGTGTGTGAGTGTGCGAGTGAGAGCGAGAACCTGGAGACTGGGATTGAGCTGGTCACACAATCACACGCACCCTTCCCCTCCTCTTCCTGCCTCCCCAAAAAACGATCTACAAAGCAGACCAGAAGAGGAGGAAAACCCAGACTGAAAAGCAAACCGCTTCCAACCCCCACTTTCTTATGAATTCTGCTGAGGCCACCTCAGAGTGTTTGCCATGAGGGATGAACACAAGGTCAGTGTTATGTAAAACCAACACCTTAGCTCAGCCCCGGTCCCCACCCCTTCCCTGGTGACCAGGGCTTGAGGCCTAGTCTGTCTCTCTACCTCTGTTTCTTAAACAAAAAGGCAAAAAGGTTTTATTGGTTAGCTCTGTTGGTTGGCACTTTTTAATAGTCATTTTTGTTAATTACTTCTTTTC
Organism: Cetorhinus maximus; assembly: GCF_964194155.1. Classification (NCBI taxonomy): domain Eukaryota; kingdom Metazoa; phylum Chordata; class Chondrichthyes; order Lamniformes; family Cetorhinidae; genus Cetorhinus; species Cetorhinus maximus. Next base: position 81,994,789 of record NC_135882.1, on the reverse strand, counting down.
ATTATCAATTTATTGCTTTGACATTGATTTTCTTGTTGTCCCAAATCTTATCCTTATTGGCCCCTTGAGTGAGAAAAAAAATTGAAATGTGGCACCCCATGTGAAAAGGTTGAACAAACCTGGTTTAGACATATTTGATTTTAGTTTGTTTTTACAGTAAAAGTCTTAAAATTCGAAATCTTGAATATATCTGAAAAGAGAGACGTGTGGCTGAAGCTTTTTGTCTTGCACTCATCAGGACAAACACAAGAATGCCAAATTTTCGATCAATCACAACAATTTATATAACAGGAGAAAAAGTGTGCTGATTGGTTGCATGGCAAGGTTGAAATCTTGTTGGGTGATCCTCCCAGTCACTGGAAATTCAAATATCTTTTTACATGTTATCAATCTCTATGGGGATTGTAACAACTTGGGGTTGCATCCAGGTTTTGAATCCACAGGCTGAAACAAATACACTGGGATTTGCCAGAGTTTAAATGAACACGATTGCGCAGTGACTTATGCTGTTTTCATTGAAAAGTTAAAATAGCTATGGGCAGAATTTTTCACTTGGCGGGCGCATGCCCGACCCGCTCGAGCGTGAAATGATGCGCATTGACGTTGAACGAGCATGCTGATGTCAACGCGCACTCTCGCGATATTTCACTCGGCGGGCGCGTGAGGGAGACGGAGGCACACCCACCATTAATTAAGAGGCCAGTTAAGGCCCTTGACACACCAATTGTCTCTGAGTTTACGTAGCCTGTGCAAATTTTTGGTCATGACATGGGCAAAATGGCCAGGCCCCAATTTGCAAAAGCTCATCCACGGGTGGGATAAGAAGGGTCAGCAGCATTGTCAATATGAGTTGTCAGGAGTTTTGGAGATCGTGTGCTGCTGGTTGATTTTGTGCATTGGACAGCTTCATCTCGCTTCAGAGCTGCACTCTGAACATTTCTAGGCTTCATTTCATTGGTGTCTTCGAGACCCCTGGATGATTCAGGCTGTGTGGGCCCTTCCAGGTATCAGTCAGCCTTACATAACCCTGGTAATGGGGATTGTAGTCCCTGCTGGTGTCACCTCCTCTGAGGAGGAAGAGAGGGGCAGAAGGGAGAGGAGGCCAGGTGTCCCTATGCAGCTTCCAGGGGGCGACCTGTGGGAGGAGAGACGCAGGCACAAGGGGGGCAGGGCCAGCTGGAAATCCAAGGTGGATGGGGCCACAGAAGACGCCACTATCCTGCTGCCAGGGTTTACAGGCAGCGATACAGCTACCTCAATATGTCCAAGGTGCAATGCCGAAGGAGGCTCCGTCTCTCAAGGGAGACAGTGACCTCCATTTGTCAGAGAATTGGGTCTGAGATCAGCACTGAATGTGTGGGTGGACACCCCATGCCCGTGGCTCTGAAGGCCACAGTGGCCCTCAACCTCTATGCTTCCGGCTCTTTCCAGGGGTCAGTTGAGGATCTGTATGGAGTCTCTCAATCAGTTGTCCACAGTTGCGCCAAACTGGTGACAGAAGCTCTGTTCAGGCATGCATTGACTTTCATTCATTACTGTATGGACGAGGCCAGCCAGGCAGAGCGAGCCAGAGGCTTTGCAGCAATTGCTGGCTTCCACCATTTCCAGGATGCCATTGACTGCACACATGTGGCCATCAAGGCGCCAGCAGGTGAGCTCGGTGCCTTTCTCAACAGGAAGGGCTTCCACTCCATGAACGTGCAGATAGTGTGTGCTCACAGGATGCTGATTCTACAAGTCTGTGCAAGGTACCCAGGCAGCTCCTATGATGTTACATCCTGAGACATTCCCAGATCCCGAGGCTCTTCAGTGCTCCGGCCCGGCTGGATGGATGGCTGTTTGGTGACGAGGGCTATCCCCTCAGAAGGTGGCTCATGACGCCTCTCTGTCACCCAAGAACAGAGGCCGAGCAGCGGTACAATAGGAGCCACGCCTCCACAAGGGTGGTGGTAGAGAGGACCATCTGTCTTCTCAAGATGTGCTTCCAATGCCTGGACCATTCAGGGGGCGCACTGCAATACCCCCCAGAGCGGGTGTCACTGACAGTGGTCGCATGCTGCACTCTCCACAATCTGGCACTGGAAAGGGGCGACCCAGTGGAAAAAGAGGATGTTGACACAGCTGCGTAGGACACACAGATGATGAGTCCAGTAGTGAGTCCGAGGACAAGCACGGTCAGGAGAACACTGAGGGCATGGACACTGACCTGGGTAACCTCCAGGGAGGCAGGGACACCCGGGAGGCTTTGATCCAATGCTCCTTCAGCTAGCCTACCAAATACGAACCACCACCACATGCCAGGGCTGCAGGCTCCATACTCGATCCCTGACAGGACCAGTTCATTGGCCACCAACATACACCCTGTGCCTGTGCAATAAAGTTTCAGGAGACACACATCCATCATTACATAATGGCTTACCCTGCACATACAGAACAAATGAAGCATACAGAGGCCAATAGCACAAAATAAAATCTCATTTAATTGTGCATGTGAAACATAGCTGAAATAAACATTAACCGGTGCTGTTTATCACACCATTAAAAGAATTAAAGCAAAATGGGGGAACAAAATATCACCTGTGATAAGGCCACCTTGTGCTTAAGGTGCTTTACATTTACGTTTGCGGGTGCTATGTCTAGGTGCTCCCCCCATCGCTGGCACCGGCATTGGAGACAGCCTGCTCACTCTGCTGTCCTGTTGGTCTTGATGACCTTGGCGGTCGCCCTCTGGTCCGTGGAGCCTGTGCTGGCCCTGCCTGGGACGGAGCGGCTAGTGCCAGGGCTGGTATCTCCCCAGTCGCCGCAGTCTCATCAGATGCCACGGCCACTGGCAGAGGGGCGGAGGAGCTGCTGCCGTCATCTATAGAGGAGCCCGCAGAGATGACAGGCAGCTCGTGTACCAACGTGAGGTTGCTTTGGACCTCCCTGCTCACCATTGATGGACAGGCACCTAGCTAGGATACTGGGTGCCCAATCCATTTCGCACATGACACTGACCAGCTGAGGTCGTTGCCGGTGTGAACATTTGCACATTCGAGCGCATCCCCAGGAACCCCTGACTGTGTCCCTGGAGGAGCCTCTCCCTGAGAGTCACCACTCTCTCTATGGAGGAGGCATTGCGCTCGGCCATGAGAGTCAATGCAGTTGACGTGCTCCGCAGGGACTCTTCCCAAACCGAGACCATAGCATGCATTCCCTCATGTATCTCCGCCAGATACTCCCGCACACCTTGCTGGACTTCCAGCACCTGCTGCCTCATGGACAACTCCAGAGGCTTATCATCAGCCACTGACTGAGCATGTTCCGGGTCCCCTCCAGCTGCTGGCGCCCTGGGCACTCTCTGCCTCCGCCTGCACCTCAAGTGAGCGTGAAGTGCCCTCACCAATGTGCATCGAGATACTAGACGGCAATCTTATGCCCACCGAGGTGCTGGTATCTGCACTGGTGCCTGCTTGAGAGAGAGGATGTGACGCAGGTGCATGCTGAGCATAGTGGTCCTCCGGGGTCAGGGGTGGGCCTTCAGGGTCCTTATTGCTGGTGAAACTAAAAGGGAGAAGAAGGACATGTCATTAGTTTAAGTCATGACACTGTCACTGTGCATGCCAAGCACCCTGGTGAAACAACAGAGATCAGCATCATGGTGCCCTCATCTTTCGATTATCAATGGAGACTCCAGTTTCAAAGCTCACATCAATGTAGCGATTACACTACAATGGGTGCAATAGCCGACATTCTCGCCTCAGTGCACTTACCTTCATCTGGCACCCCAACCTCACCACAGCCGGTTGACCGAGGTGCATGTCACCTCTCGAGCTCCAGTGCCTCCTGCTCATTGCGGGTGAGGGTTAGGAGGTGTGGGGATATCCCGCCAGTCCGCGAGCTCTCTATGTTGTTATGGGATGTCTTCTCCTGAAAGGACAGAGGAACATTGGTTAGCCCACCCTGTACCTGGATTGCCATTGCAGCCTGGCAACCCCACCTGAGGAACACCTGGCAGGGCTCAGCCGTGGCCCTTGAGCCGCAGTGTATTCAGTGCAAGCAGCCAGGGTGCACACCCTTGGCCAGCTCCGATGTCATTGACAGTTGCCACTCAGACTCTAATACCCCTCATGTCCACAGGGAAGTGGCCAGCCATTAACTGTTCTGCACACTGACCCATGCCAACCCGGTACTCACCCTTCCCGATCACAGCAGATCATTGAAGCGCTTCCGGCTCTGCGTGTGCACCTCACCACGTTGTGGCTACTCACCCTGGATGCCACCTCCTCCCAGGCCTTTTTGGTGAGGTGCGGGTGCCTCCTCCTCCCGTCTCTGGGGCAAGGGTTTCCCTTCTGGCTGCCACCTCCTCCAGGAGAGCAGCAAGGCACTCATCCGAGAAACACGGGAACCCCGCCTCTGCCCTCCCACCTGCCGTGTCCAAGCAACTGGAATCCATTAAGACTTCAGCGTCCTTCCATGACAGCCCTCCAGGGGCTGCCTGGGCTGCTTTTGAATTGGCTGCCGGGTCGCCATTGGACCCAGTGGGCATCATGCCCTCCCCCCCGCCTGCCCCTTATTGGAGCTTCCCCAGCCATCTTTCAAGCTGGGCAGGCCTTAATTGGCCCGCCCAGCATGAAATCGCGGTGCCATGCCGATCGCGGATGGCAGTCGGCTTCCCGACCACCCCCGCCAATCCCGCCCGCCAATGGCAAAATTCTGCCCTGTGTCTATTTCTGAAGCATTCCTCAAGAGAGACTACAGACCTCTCCATGAGTGTCTGGTATCAATTAACAAATGTTATGTTGAAGGTGGTGGCAGATAAATTAGAAATAGATTTTAAAGTAAGTGCTGGAGAGACGAAATTGTTGAGGTATTGGCTCAACATCTGATTCTTGGGAAGAAAAGATTCCGATAAGTGAAGCAACTCGAATTGGAAAGGGATAGAGAAAAACAAAAATTTGAGTTAGAGAAACAAAGGGAAATGCAAAAAAACTTGAATTAGGATTCTAAAGAGCACAAGAAAAAGAAAACGTTGCATTGCAAAGAGAGAGAAGCCAGACAATTTGAACTGGAGGCTTCAATTACATGAACAGGGAGTAGTAAGGAGACTTGATGATGAGTCTCCCTGGAGGGGGAGAGCAGAAATGAAAGGCCCGAGGCTCCTCAGAGCAGTAAAAAAAGAGACAATATGGAAGATAAGTATGATTCAAGGGGGCCAACATGTTATTTTTGCCATACGAGAGGTCATGTGAAGGCAGATTGCTGGAGTTTAAAACCCCAAACTGCAAAGCATTTGTGAGCACGCAGAGAGTGACTACAGAAAATGTTGCACCAGTAGGTGGCGCTAGCAACAAACCAAGATCTTCGAGTGTATTTACTTTTGGTAAACATCAGAACATAGAGGATTAGAAAAATGTTGTATTCATAGGTGAGGCTTCCACATCTTTAGCTGGTGAAGCAGGCAAACAAATAAATATTCTAAGAAATATGGAGTCAGCTCAATCACTGACCTGATATTGGAAGGAAGGTCATTGATAAAGCAGCTGAAGATGGTTGGACTTAGGACACTGACTGGTGGAACTCCTGCAGCGAAGTCTTGGGACTGAAATGATCGATTTCCAACAATCACAACCATCTTCCTTCGTTCTAGTTCTCACTCTTTAGTCCATGCTTGGACCATGAGGTCTGAAGCTGAGTGGCCTCGGTGGAACCCAAACTGAACATCAGTGAGCAGGTTATTTCTGAGTAAGTGCTGCTTGATAGCACTGTCGACGATATCTTCCATCACTTTACTGATGATGGAGAGTAGACTGATGGGGTGGTAATTGGCCGGGTTGGATTTGTCCTGCTTTTTGTGACAAGACAAATCTGGGCAATTTTGCACATTGCTGGGTAGAAGCCAGTGTCGTAGCTGTACTGGAACAGCTTGGCTAGGGGCGCAGCAAGTTCTGGAGCACAAGGCTTCAGTACTACAATTGGGATGTCGTCAAGGCCCTTAGCCTTTGCTGTAACCCGTGCCTTCAGCTGTTTCTTGATATCACGTGGAATGAATCGAATTGCCTGAAGACTGACATCTGTGATGCTGGGGATGTCAGAAGGAGGCCAAGATGAAACATCCTGGGGGTTACCATTGACCAGGAGCTGAACTGGACTAGCCAATGCTGTGGCGACAAGAGCAGGTCAGAGGCTGGAAATGAACAGGGAGTAGCAAGGAGACTTGAAGATGAGTCAGCTTTAATCCTAGGAGGGGGATAGCAGAAATGAAAGGGCAGAAGCTCCTCAGAGCAGTAAAGAAAAAGATAAGTATGATTCGAGGGGATTTGAGTGATTGAGCTGACTCCATATTTCTTAAGAATATTTATTTGTTTGCCTGCTTCACCAGCCAAAGATGTGGAAGCCTCACCTATGAATACAACATTTTTCTAATCCTCTATGTTCTGATGTTTACCAAAAGTAAATACACTCGAAGATCTTGGTTTATCGCTAGTGCCACCTACTGGTGCAACATTTTCTGTAGTCACTCTGCGTGCTCACAAATGTTTTGGAGTTTGTGGTGAGTAACTCAGCTCCTGACTCCCCGAAGCTTGTTCACCATCTAAAAGGCACAAGTTAGGATTGTGATGGAATACTCTCCACTTGCCTGGATGAGCGTGGCTCCAACAACACTCAAGAAGGTTGACACCATCCAGAACAAAGCAGCCCACTTGATTGGCATCTCATATACCACCTTAAATATCGTTCCCTCTTCCACTGCTGCACAGTGGCAGCAGTGTGTATCACCTAAAAGATGCACTACAGCAGCTCAGCAAGGCACCTTTGACAGCACCTTCTAAAGCTGCAATCTCTACCACCTAAAAGGACAAAGGCAGCAGTTGCATGGGAACATCATGGGAACAAGTTCTCCTCCAAGTCACACACCATCCTGGCTTGGAACTATATTGCCATCCCTTCACTGTCACTGGGTCAAAATCCTGGAACTCCCTTCCTAACAGCACTGTGGGTGTACCTATACCATATGAACCGCAGCAGTTCAAGAAGGCAGTTCACCAACACCTTCTCAGGGGCAATTAGGGATAGGCAATAAATGCTGACCTAGCCTGCAATCCCCACATTCCATGAAAGAATAAAAAAACATTACATGCTGTTTGGCATACACATGCTCCTGTGTTGTAGCTTCACCAAGCTGGCATCTCATTTTTAGGCATGCCACATTCTTCTCATGGCATGCTTTACAGTATACACAAAAGCTGTGTCTCATAAATAGATCATAACAAAACTTACTAATGATTTGAATGATTCATAAAATGATCACAGTTAGAATACCCTTTCAATCTCTTTAAAATTGAAATACTTATTCGTTTTGCATTTTATATCAAAGCAATGTGCATAAAATATTTAAATATTATTAGGAGACATTCCATCTTTTTATATTTAAGCAAAAAGTAATAGTGTACTCTCCTGATTATTATGATAAACACATACTATGTATAGTATCTCTTTGCTATTTAAAACTTTAACTTGGCTCTAAGTTTGAGTGAGCCTGTGCAGAACTGTCAAGGTATCAGCAGTCATTGTCATGATATCAAGATAGTTTAATAAAACACAATTTGCATATTACTGCACTACTGTCTTGTGGGGGCTGTGAATTTGGCAAAAGTTATTATGTGTAGTTCTATTTGACGTTGTTTGTTTCAATTCGGGTTAAAGAACAGTTCTTTCTAAATGTCAGTGTCCAGTGAAGCAGCTGTTTTGGATGTGAGTGCTGACAGGTGTAAGTTTGGAGAGAAAGAAAGAAGATAGACAGCAGCTCTGGCAGTCAGTCTCATTCGGTGCCAGTTTCATATAAGGACATAGCAGTGCAAGGCAAACATAGCAACGGCTGACGTACTGTTGCTAAAAACAACACCAAATCCACCAGTCCAATCCAAGATACTGTGACCCATGCAGAAACAGTGAGAAGTGCTCTAGTCTCTCAGGTCACAACCTCAGTCCAAGCCAGGAAAAAAGGGAAAAGAGAAGCTGGACACGGTTTAATTTCTGAAGTTAAATTTAGTAGTTAGACCTAATCTTGGAAACTTCCTGACATGACCACTTCCATGGACTACAACCTTTTGACCAATGATCGGCAAACCATGGACAACCTGGAAAAGCAACTGATTTGTCCGATCTGTTTAGAAATGTTTTCCAAACCCGTTGTTATTCTCCCATGCCAGCATAACTTGTGCCGGAAGTGTGCGAATGACATGTTTCAGGTAAGCTGATGGCTGCTGGGACTGTGTATATATCACTTGAAAGAGAAAGCACTAAATTAACTAATTTGTAGAGCTGTGATCACAAAGTAAGCTTTCTATTGTTGATATAAAGGAGAGAATGGCCTCCCATATCAGACAACAGGTCTTGGGGAACATTTATCCCAGCAAAGGCTGGAGTGGGATGAGGTGCTAGCCTATGTTCTGTGCAAGATCTTTTTCTTTACCCAACTTTTTCAAAGGAATTCCATAGGAAAATAGCTTTCATGTGGAACGTAGTTTAAGGAAGCTTTTTCAAGGAGTTAGAATGATGAGCAAAGGGGTTAAGTGATTTAGGCCTTTCTTAATGATCCATGCTTTAGTTACCTCTAGATTTGACTATTCAGTGCATGCCTGCCCTGCCTCTCAACTTCCGCCTTTCATAACTTGAGGCATCCAAACACCCGCTGCCCATGTCCTAATTCATACCAAGTCGCGTTCACCCATCACCCTCATTTTTGCTGACCTATGTTGACTCCCGGTTAAGCAACATCTCAATTTTAAAATTCTCATCCTTGTTTTCAAATCTCTACATGGCGTTGCCCCTCCTTATCTCTGTCATCTCCTCCAGCCCCACAATCCTCCAACATATCTGCACTACTCCAGTTCACACTTCTCATGCATTCCTGATTTTAATCATTCCACCATTGGCAGTTGTGGCTTCAGCTGCCTAGGCCCCAAGCTCTGGAATTCCCTCCCTCTACCTCGCTGCCGCTCTACTTTGCTTTCATCCTTTCAGATGCTCCTAAAAACCTACCTCGGCTGCTCTCGCACTCCCTTATGTAGCTCGGTGTCAAATTTTGTTTTATAATGCACCTTTAAGCACCTTAGAATGTTTTGCTACATTAAAGGCACTATATAATGCAAGTTGTTGTTATTTACTTTTTTGAAAATCTTCATTAATATTCATGTGAGTTGATAAGATATATTTTATTCCACCTTGACCATAAAGCTTGGCATCACATCCCTAATACTGATCCAAAAATTCCGCAGGACTTGACCCCAGCCTTCAGAATGGGATTGTACCTCCAATGCATTCTTGTGCCTTCTCTGCCAGAGTTACAGGATCAGTGGGAAGCACAAACTCCATTACAATTGAATCCCTGGTGCAGTATACCCGTTGAGACGGAAATCCTACTGCCACCCTCCAGGCTTTGAGCCAGCCCTGGCTAGTTCCTCCCCAGTTCCATGTATAAGGGGGCCAATTTATTTCCTGCTCCATTTTCTTCGGTGGGGGTTGTGAGGGGTAGTGGCAGGAGAAGGTAATCCAAGTCATATCCTTGACATGAAGCCCACCCATTAGGCCAGCATGGCTCAACACACTATGATCACTAGTCTCTGAAGATGCCAAATCACAACCAAGCCAGTGGATGGGAACTCTTGGCATGGGGCTTCCCTGGCCCTGTCTCTTCTTCACAATAATAATTGTCTTGCAAGCAATGGATGGAGCTACCACCCCTTACAAACCTTTGTAAATGGTGGAGACCTGGCAGTTAGTTCTCTGCCATTTTCTGGGAGATTTTGTTAGGCTTTAGGCCATAAGACAATAAGACGTAGGAGCAGAAGTAGGCCATTCAGCCCATCAAGTCTGCTCAGCCATTCAAAGAGATCATGGCCGATCTGATCTGATAATCCTCAACTCCACTTTCCTGCCTTTTCCCCATAACCCTTGATTCCCTTACTGATTAAAAATCTGTCTATCTCTGTCTTGAAAATACTTAACGACCCAACTTCTGCAGCCCTCTGCAGTATAGAATTTCACAGATTAACTACCCTCAGAGAAGAAATTCCTCCTTATCTGTTTTAAATGGGCGACCCCTTACTCTGAGATTATGCCCCCTGGTCCTAGACTCTCCCACAAGGTGAACAACCTCTCAGCATCTACCCTGTCAAGCTCCCTAAGAACCTTATATGTTTCATTAAGGTCACCTCTCATTCTTCTAAACTCCAATGAGTTCAGGCCCAACCTACTCAACTTCTCCTCATAAGAAAATCCCCCCATACCTGGAATCAGCCTAGTGACCCTTCTCTGGACTGCCTCTAATGCCAGTATATCTTTCCTTAGATAAGGGAACCAAAGCTGTTCACAGTATTCTAAGTGTGGTCTAACTAGTGCCTTGTGTAGTTTTAGCAAGACTTCCCTAATTTCATACTCCATTCCCTTTGAAATTAAGGCCAACATTCCATTTACCTTCCCTATTACCTGCTGAACTTGTACGTTAACTTTTTGGGATTCATGCACAAGGACTCCCAAATCCCTCTGTGCTGCAGCCTTCTGCAGTCTTTCTCCATTTAAATAATATTCAGCTCCTCTATCCTTCCTGCCAAAGTGCATAACCTCACATTTTCCCACATTATATTCCATCTGCCACTTTTTCCCACTCACTTAACCTGTCTATACTCCTCTGTAGACTCCTTGTGTCATCCTCACCATTTGCCTTCCCACCTATTTTTGTATCATCCGCAAATTTGGCAATAGTGCATTCACTTCCCTCATCCAAGTCATTGATATATATTGTAAATAACTGAGGCTGCAGCACTGATCCCTGTGGCACTCCACTAGTTACAGGTTGCCATCCTGAAAATGCCCACTTATCCCAACTTTCTGTCTTCTATTAGTTAGCCAATCCTCTATCCATGCTAATATACAGCCCACAACTTTCACTATAACTGGTAAGAAACCACTGGGGTCTCTGAACAATTTTATCACCACAAGATCTTAAATAGACTTTCAGTGCAGCCCACAGCACAACTCACAATTCCTACTAAATCTATTTCCACCATTAGATCTCAAGCAGGGCAAGAGAACGTCTTATACCCCTGGTAATTCCTGCATGCTTACAACTCACACCATGGACATGCCAGCTTCTTACAACTCAAAAAATGAAAATGAAATGAAAGTTGTCATAATCCCAGGGGGCTATAAACTGCTCCCTCATTAGAGAGAGACAACTGGTGGTGAGTTTAACCTGAGGATCACCACACCTCAGGTGAGGAGCGAGGTTGAGAAGGTGGGGCCTTCATGGATGACCTCAGCTGGTACGGGAATTGAACCCATGCTGTTGGCTTCACTCTGCATCACAATCCAGCCAACATAAGTAATATAAGCACCTACATAATTTTATGTAAAAACTGCCAATGCTTGACATATTCTTTGTGTTATATTGTCTCTTCTTCCCTCTTTGTCCTTTTTTAGGTTTACTGTCTTGTAACTAATATATCCTATCACACCTATTCTAAACTTCCTGTTCTTTTCATCTTCCTGCCCCAACTCTCCATTTTGAAAATGAGTGTAACTTTGCAAAATAGTCCCGTATGTCTGGCCAAAATCCATCTCCAAATGTTCATTCTTCAGCCATTCAAAAAGTGAAAAATTGACAGGGTCACATCATAAAGACTACTAAGTAGTCCGATAGTCCCAGAATGTCCGGCCACATAGACTTGTCTACAATGCTTCTAGAATTAATACACTGATCTCTTCCTTATAATTTTATTAATGTTGGCAGTGTTTTCAAATGAATGCTTAAAGTGCTTGTATCAAATTTCTGTCTCCACTATTTTACAGGAGGTATTAAAACATTTCAAATAAATGGGTTAAAGCATCGTTAAATTAATTGGAAGAGAGATTTAAATAAGCACAGTAAATTCTCATACAATTGCCTTACCAACAGTTAATTTTATTCATAATGCCTTTATGTTAATTGTGCATAATAGTTTTCTTTAATTCATGTCAGCTAATCTGCCAAGAGGGAGTTATTAGCAGTAAAACAGGAATATATCCAGTCCCCTGTTGTTAGTATTTGCAGTTTCATGATTACTTCTTTTCTTCCTATATAAAAAATATTAAAAATTAAAAGAGGATCTTGAAAATGCATAAGTGTTTCAAAGCCTGCACAAGACCTTTAATAGGAGCCAATTCTGGTAGCTGCAGCTACATTTCTACTCCCCGACCTGAATTTCCCTGACAGTTCATAGTGTCAGGACAATTGCCAAAGATACACTACCAAGTGTATCAACATGCCTGACTACTTTGGAAGCCAGCAATGTCAGCAAAAATGGGTGTATGCTGAGCAGAAAACAGCATCTTCTGGAGTGCCTTTAAGAGAAGTAGCTTTTTATATTTTTAAAAAGTAAAGTACTTTACTCTTTTAATAATCTTTATCCAATCTGAAACTATAGCAATGATTTATTAATTAACTTACTCAACTTGATTCCAGTATAAATTGACTATTTTTAGCAGGTATGTCATATATTGCACAGCCTCTCCTTATGCTTGAAGCAAATAATCTGACATTCAAAAGAACAGATGGTGTAGCTTTCAAGTAAAAAGACCACAATGGTTTTCCTCTATATGTTATCCCATTTTCACCCTCATTTCTGAGCAGGAAGATCATGGGTTGAAGCCTCGCTCCATGGTTTGAGCATATAATCTAGACTAACTGACACACAGTTCTCAATTGACAGAGTGCTGCATTACCAGATAGGTCAACTTCAACATCAGATATTAAAGCCAGCCACTGCCTTTCTGTTCAGGTGGCTGCAAAAGATTGCATGCTGCTATTCAAAGAGTAGAGAGTTCTTCTGGTGCCCTGATCAACATTCCTCCCTCAAAAAAAAACACCAAAATTGATTAACTACTCATTCATCTAATTTGTCGGATCTTGCTGTGTACAACTGGGCTGTTGAGGTTGCCTGCAAGTCACTATATTTTGAAAATAATACTTGGGATTTGTTGTACTTTGGAATGTGATAACATGCCTTCTAAACTCAAAATCTTTCTTTACACCTACATTTTAAGTTAAAAACTATGGTGGTCAATTTTCTAGCCTCTGCTTAAGTGTTGGGCAGAAAGATCACACTTGAAGCTGGGGTGTGGGGTTTATGGATCCTGCAAGAGTGGGAAATGTGCCATGCAGAGTGTCTGAATTAAGGGAGAGATGAAATTTCAATTTCCCGATGAGGGGTTGAGTTGCCGAGATTAAGGGTGGGATTTTCCATGCCTGCCGGTGTCAGGCGTGTTCGGTGGCGTGAGTGGATAATGTGGCGCAATTGGTTTCATGATGGCGTGAAACCAGTTAGTGATTGTCCGCTCAGCCTGCCAATGACGTGTCGCGTTCTCCGCCATCGGATGTCAGGAACTTAATCGGAATACATCGGCATATCATTATTAGGCTTGCCACCGGATCATACCCGCACCACCCCCCCCCAACCTACACCACCCCCCACCCCACTGGATCGTCCGCCCACGTTGGCGGGAAAACACACCAACATGTTTCACAACAGCACCTAAGCAGCATGCACCTGGCGGGCTGCACTTCGCTCAGGACTTCAAGGTTTGTTTGCCCACCTTACTTTGGGCAGCACTCACAATCATCAGCACCAGGCTTCACAGACAGCACCACATCACTTCTGGGAGGCTCACAGGCAGGTCTCTACCTACCAGATCAGTAATATGTGGGTGACTTTTCAATGATTGTAGAGCTAGGGCTTTCTTGGCAAAGGGGGTGAAGTGGCCTCAGGCAAGGGAAGAAGCTGCAGGACGAGAGCTGTGCTGGGGAAGGAGGGTATCCCAGGGTGTGTGTGGGGACACATGTTGATCTTTGCAAGTGGCGTCAAGATGGTGAAGGCTGAGGAAACAGTGAACAGAGGAGATGAGGCCAGATGGACATGTGAGGGTAAATGTGTGAGGATGGATGGTGATGTCCCTTGAGCTGGCAGTGAGTGAGATGCCAGTGAATGTGCGATGGGCTTAAGTGTGTGAGAGAGTGTGAAGAGATGGTTGCCATACCCTGGCTGCACAGATGAGATCATTCATCCTCTATCTGCATTGGATGGCCAACCTCTTCTGTGCCGCATTGGCACTGATCACCACTGCCACCGCCTCCCAAGCCTGGCTGCTGCCCATCCTATGTCCAGAGCTGGGTAGAGGACATTATTGCAGGCCTCCACGGCATCCACAAGGTGTACCAGTGACCCGAGACTAAACCTGGGGGCTGCAGTCTTTTTGCCTCATGTGGACATCTTCCCCGCAGCAGTCATGGGCTGAAAACACTTGAGATGTTTGCGTGCGGCTGGACTTTAAATATGGCACCCGGCGTGATGAAGCGGCGAGACGATGGCATGATGGCGTCCACTATGGAAATGGTGTTTCCCGGGAATGCATAACTTATGCGGCAGGTTTGGGATAATACAGCGTGAAAGCCTGCCATTGCGGCAACGGGTAAAACATCATTTTACCCACTCGCTACCGCACTTAGTACAAATCTGGGACGATTCCGCCTTAAGTCAGCGGTGTTTTTGTGGTGAGTCAGGCCTCACCCTGGCCTGTGGCAGGTTCCCACTTGTAATACACTGCATACCATGAATACTCATTAGCGTAAAACATTTTTAAAATTACGTCCTACCTTCAGATAAAGTCAGCGCCGCACGAGAATCTCATGGCAACCAATTAGTGTTTATTTAAAGGTGGCAATTAACCAGTTATAGAATCATAGAAAAATTACGCTGCAGAAAGAGGCCATTCAGCCCATCGTGTCTGCACTGACCAAAAAGAGAAAAAAGAAACCAGCCGCTCATTTTAATCCCACTTTCCAGCACCTTGCCCGTAGCCTTGCAGGTTACAGCACTTCAGATGCAGATCCAGGTACCTTTTAAATGAGTTGAGCATTTCAGCCTCAACCACCAACTTAGGCAATGAATTCCAGACACCCTCCACCCTCTGGGTGAAAAAGATTTTCCTCATGTCCCCCCTAATCCTTCTACTAATCACCTTAAATCTATGTCCCCTGGTAATTGACACCTCAGATGGGAAAACAAGTCTCTCCTGTCTATCCTAACTAGGCCCCTCATAATTTTGTACACCTCAATTAAGTCACCTCTTAGCCTCCTCTGTTCTAAGGAAAACAGCCCTAGCCTATCCAATCTCTCCTCATAGCTACAATTTTCATGCCCTGGCAACATTGTTAAAAATCTCCTCTGCACTCTCTCCAGAGCAATCATGTCCTTCCTGTAATGTGGTGACCAGAACTGTACACAAAATTCCAGCTGTAGCCTAACCTGCATTTTATACAGTTCCAGCATTACATCCCTGCTTTTGTAGTCAATACATTGCCCAATAAAAGAAAACATTCCATATACTTTCTTGACCATGTTGTCCACCTGTTCTGCCACCTTCAAGGACCTGTGGACATGCACTCCAAGGTCTCTCACTTCCTCAACCCCTCTCAATAACTTCTCATTTCTTGAGTGTTCCCTTGCTCTGTTTGCTTTCCCCAAATGCGTTACCTCACACTTTTCTGGATTAAATTCCATTCGCCACTTCTCTGCCCACTCAACCTTTGTATTGATAACATTCTGGAGTTGACAGCTACCCTCTTCATTATCAACTACACGGCCAATTTTTATGTCATTTGCAAATTTCCCAATCATGCCTCCCACCATCACCTTTGTGCAGTTGTGTCTGGGATCATAGCTTTTCCTTGTTTAATTCTGTGCCACAAGGGAGAGGAACAGGAGAATAGTTGCTTGCCTGGAGGCTTGGGTCCAGCAAGAGTAAGTCAGTGGTCAGGGGGGATGCATGTGAAGTGGGGTGGAGGGCACGAAAGAGTGGAAGAGCGATTCAAGGGAGGACAGAAGATGGGGTCAGGGGCACGGAGGAGGGGAAGAGGGAAAGTCTTGGCGTCCTGGGTGTGGTGGGGGGCAGTAGTGGGAACCGTCACTCAAGGTAAGAATATTAGAGGCTTAAAGGGTGACGTAAGTACTGTCCCAATGTGGGTCCATCTCAGAGTGTTGACTGACAGAGTCCTTCCACGGCTTTGAGTTCACCTACAACATTTCAATTACCCCCACTGAGTGTGATCTTGGACAACGTCCCTTATAATGCATGAACGGATGGCCAACTGAGCCTACAAGTTTAACCATGTCCCACAGAGTGGTGAGTTCAACACTGGACACTAGCATGAACATTCAATACAGAATGAAAGTAAAAATACAACATTGTTTCTTCCACAATAAAGGAAATATTGTGAACATACAAACATATGGGCCAGAATTTTACACCTCACGCGCCAGACCTGAATGGACGTGAAATATCGCGAGATGATGCCAGGCGAGCGTCCCGACGTCATCACGTGCTTGCGCAATATTTCACTCGGCAGGCGTGCACGGCAGTTGGAACCGCGCCCGCCAACAATTAAGCGGCCAATTAAGCTCATTAACGATGCAATCAACAGCGTTTTACGTGGTCCGTCCATTTTTACAGTTGGCGGACGGGCCACTCTCCCAGGCGGCA
This sequence comes from Cetorhinus maximus, assembly GCF_964194155.1. Lineage (NCBI taxonomy): Eukaryota > Metazoa > Chordata > Chondrichthyes > Lamniformes > Cetorhinidae > Cetorhinus > Cetorhinus maximus. The sequence continues at coordinate 81,978,232 of NC_135882.1, read as the reverse complement.
TTCACATTTTTGCTGAAACCTCAATCCAGAGCGGGATGAAGTCTCTGTGGGGAAATAAAATAAAAAGAGATATCTGGATACTGTTTTTTTATGAGGTTTGCTTTCAGATACTTGATTGTGCTGCATGGACGTATTTTGCAGCATTTTTGTCGTGTCCTTTATTCTGTGGAGGTCTGCAGCTCCCTGGGGCAGCTGTCTGCCTTCCGGGGGCTCTCTCGAAGCGCTCACCCACACCCTCGGTTACCTCGGTGCCCGCCCTCTTCCCGCCCCCACCCCAGCAGTGCTGAGCATTAATTGTCCAGCCAGCATGAAATCACGGTCGGGGACCGATTGTGGCCGATGGCCCATTCCCTGTCCGCACCAGGGCCCACCAATCACATGCGTCCGAAGTCTGAAAAATTCAGGCCATGTATTAGGAGCAGGAGTAGGCAACTCAGCCCCTCGAGCCTGCACCACCATTCAAAAAGATCATGGTTGATCTGATTATAAACTCAGCTCCACATTCCTGCCTACACTCGATAACCTTTCACACCCTTGCTTATCACGATGCTATCTACCTCTGCCTTAAAAATATTCAAAGACTCTACTTCCACTGACTTTTGAAGAAGAGAGTTCCAAAGACTCATTACCCTCAGAGAAAAAAATTTTCCTCATCTCTGTATTAAATGGATGACCCCTTACTTTTAAACAGTGATCCCTAGTTCCAGATTCTCCCACAAGAGGAAACATCCTCTCCACATCCACCCAGTCAAGACCCTTCAGGATCTTAAAAGTTTCAATTAAGTCACCTCTTACTCTTCTAAACTCCAGGGGATACAAGCTTAACCTGTGCAACTGTGGTAATCCGATGTGAAATATACCTTTAAGAAGAATGTTGTAATGGAAGATCATATGACCTTAGTATGCAATAGAAGAGTAGCGCGGGCTACCTCAGTTGTCAGTAATCCATAGTTAGAATCTGTAGTGTAGAGACAGGGTTTGAGTTGAAAGCACACAAATGTAGCTGCTGAATACCTTTGTAAATAAACATAACGTGTTCCACCTAAGAAGTGTCTGCTGACCGACTCTGTCTATTATACTAACTCGACCATCCCAAAACAAGCGTGCAACTTGGATCCATAAGTCCCAACAAACTGGTGACCAGGGCCCAACAAACTGGTGAGGATGAAAAAGCAAGAAAAAGCGAGGAAAACAGTGAAGATACAATAATCTAGCTTCAAGAATAAAACAAGTTAATGAAAGAAATCAAGAGAAACGAATTCGGGCTGTACCTCGCACGACCATTGTGAATAGAATTTCTGTTCTAATCATCGCAGCAATCCCCTCACAGAATGCCGCAATGCGGAAGAATTGATCCTTTTGATCCTGCCACGGACGATAGGCCTCATTTCACTGAACGCCTCACATTCTTTTTCCAAGTGAACGACATTGCGGGGAAAGAGAAGAGGCGAGCGATCCTCTTAACCACGTGTGGGAGTAAAACCTATGGATTGATTCAAAGTCTGAAAGCACCCGGTGCTCCTGATTTAAAAGTTTTAAGGAACTGGTGAACCTTGTAAAAGGTCATTACCAGCCAAAGCCCTCGGTTATGATGCAATTGTTCAAATTTAACTCAAGAAATAGAGCTCTGGGAGAGCCAGTTGCTTGTTATGTGGCAAGTTTGAACCAATTATCAGAACATTATGAGTTTGATACATCTTTAATTGACATGCTCAGAGATCGTTTAGTGTGTAGTGTAAATGCGGACACGATTCAGAAGACTGAAACAAATTTGGATTTTAAGAAGGCGCTAGAGATAGCACTGGCCATGGAAAGCGCAGTAAGGGATTCGAAAGCCATACAGGGAGCACAAAATGGCGCCATCCTCCATGTTGGGTGGGAAGCTCCAGCCAGAAAGAGCGGGAAAATGCAAGGCTCTACTGAGAAGCGGGAAACAGCCACCGCTAGCAGACAAATAAAAAGAAACGACTTGGCAGCGAAACATGGAATAATCGCAACAGAGGTGGAAAAAGACAACCTTATAATGATCAGCAGTTTAAAAAAATCGTATGTTTTTATTATCATTGACACAGACTTCTAATGAGACAGTGCAAGGAAAGAAGCAGGCAGACTTTCAAACAAAAGGAAAAACCCTGTGAGATCTACAATGTAGAAGAGCCTGAGTAACAGATTCAGATATTTATTCATTGTATAACATGAAGGTTGGGAAAACAGAACCAATATATGTAATAGTAAAGGTAAATGACAGACCTATTAGAATGGAAGTGGACATAGAAGTTCCACTATAGTGATTGGTGAACGCACCTTCAAATATCTGAATTATGGTGAACAAAAATTAAACTTGGAAGAAACAGATGCCAAATTAAAAACTTTCACGGGAGAAGACATCCAAGTCAAAGGCATAAGCAGAGTTACTGTTCATTACGGAAGCCAATCGATAAAGCTACCCTTGACGATGGTAGCAGGTGAGTGGCCAAGCCTCCTTGGATGAAACTGGCTAAAGGAGATTAAGTTAAAATAGGCTAAAATTTTCCAGCTGAAAGAAAGTGGGTTACCAAGGCTATTACAAAAATACACCTCAGTCTTCAAGGATGAACTTGGGAAGATCCAGGGGCTGCAAACAAAAATTCATGTGGACCCAGAGGCAACCTCCCGGTTCATGAAGGTAAGATCGGTACCTTATGCATTGCGGGAAGAAGTTGACAGCGAATTGGACAAATTAGAGAAACTGGGAGTTATACAACCTGTGCAGTTCTCTGAATGGGCTGCACTAATAGTCCATGTTCTTAAACCCGACCAAAGCGTTCAAATTTGTGGAGATTACAAATTGACAGTTAATAAAGTGGCTAAACTGAACAGACACCCCATACCAAAAATTGAAGATCTGTATGCTAAGCTGGCAGGTGGAACCGCCTACACGAAGCTTGAAGCTTGAGTCATGCTTATCAACAATTAGAGTTAGAGAAGGCCTCACGGGAATGTGTCACAATTAATACACACAAAGGGTTGTACCAATATATCCATTTGCCTTTCGGTGTCTCCTCAGCTTGCGCCATATTCCAGAGAACAATGGAAAGTTTACTGCAGGGACTGCCCCAAATTCTGGTTTATTTAAATGATGTTCTGGTGACAGGACTCACTGAAAAGGAGCATTTGGGAAACTTTGAAGACGTCTTAAAATGTTTCTTGCAGGTTCCAGTGCATTTAAAAAAAGAAAAGTACACATTCCAAGTGAGGGAGGGAGTCTATTTGGGTCACTGGGTAAATTCACAGGGCCTCCACCCGGGTTGAGGAAAAAGTGAGAGCCACAAGAGAGGCACCTGCGCCAAAGAACACCTGCAAGCTCAAAGCATTCTTAGGGATGATCAATTACTATGGGCATTTCTTACCTAATTTGTCTACAGAATTGGCACCTCTGTATTACCTACTCAAGAAAAATCAACATTGTTCTTGGCAAACACCACAAAAAGGTTTCATAAAGATAAAAAAATTGTTGCACTCATTCAATCTATTAGTACATTATGACCAGAGGAAAGAATTGGTGTTGACATGTGATGCATGTCCCTATGGAGTTGGGGCAGTGCTCTCTCATCGAATGGATGATGGCACGGAAAGGCCTATAGGATATGTATCAAGAATGCTCATCACAGCGGAAAAGGGATACTCACAGATAGGAAAAGAAGGCCTGTCAATCATCTTTGGTGTCAAGAAATTTCACCTTTACGCACACGACTGTTATTTTATTATCATTTCAGACCACAAGCCATTGCTAGGATTGTTCAGCGAGGACAAGGCTATACCCATAGCCTCAGCAAGAATACAAAGATAGACGTTGATCCTGGCAGCATATGAGCGTACTTTCATCCACAGGCCTGTAAGTCAAATTGTGAACGCTGATACACTTAGTAATTTGCCCTTACGAGAAAAAGATGAAGATGTCCCAGTCCCTCAAGAACTCATTTTATTATTGAACATTCTTAGATTCATCACTGGTATGTGCTAGAGAGATCAGAGACTGGACAAGTCGAGACCCAGTCTTATCCAAAGTACGAGAGCAAATTCTTCATGGTTGGTCAGAAGAGCAGGTATCTGACAAAATGAAACTGTGTTTTAACAGAAGGCACGAAATAACCAGCCAGTATGGTTTCTTAATTGTGGGGAGCATGAGTGATTGTTCTGCCAAAAGGAAGAAAGCCATTGTTAATTGAACTACATAGTGCATCTCCAGGAATTTCCTGAATGAAGACCATAACATGCAACTATCTATGGTGGCCTGGAATGGATAGAAAAATAGAGAGCTTAGTGAAGAATTGTATGCTGTGTTAGCAAGTGCAAAAGTTACCTTCAACTTCTCCATTACGCACTTTGGATTGGCCAAGAAGGCCATAGGTACAATTACATATTGACCTTCCATGGGAACAATGTTTTGCTTATTGTTGATGCCCACTCAAAATGGATGTACCTATATGAGGTGAAGTTACAAACATCTTCTGCTACAATTGAGAAGCTACGTCAAAGTTTTGCCATTCACGGATACCAGAAGTGGTCGTATCTGATAATGACACAGCATTTATGAGTGCTGAGTTTCAACGGTTTATCAGCCTCAACAGTATCACCCATGTAAAAACTTCACCATACCATCCTTCTTCAAATGGACTGGCCGAAAGGGTGGTTCAAGCATTCAAGTCTGGCATGAAGAAGTCAACTGGAGATTCCATAGCAACCAAGCTAGCACGTTTTCTTTTCCTTTACAGGATCACCCCTCACACAAGGACAGGTGTCACGCCTGCGGAATTATTGATGAAACGCTGTTCTCAGAGCGAGATTGAGCTTAATAACGCCACATTTAGGGGGAAGGTGGAAAGAAATCAGGGAAGTCAGGAAACAAGACATGACTGGCATAGTCATGACAGAAAGTTTACCACAGGAGAGATGGTATATGTGAAGAATTTTGGAGAAGGACCAAAGTGATTATCAGGTGAAATAAGTGCAGTGACTGGACCTCATTCTTACTACGTGAAGGCGGAAGACTGAGTCATATGGAGATATGTGGATCATATCAGGGGGAGAGAAATCATTCACCAAGAAATGATTCCACCAGTGTTCACGACCGAGTCACCATTTCCTGTTGAGAGAACTCAACCAGGTACAGATGTCTGAAGGGTCCGCTGTATCTGCAAGAGTTGAGGAAACAGATTTGCAGGTACCCACTGGAGAACCTAATGTTCAGAAAACTCTAGAAAAGGAGGTTCCTGACAAAGCATCTGAAGTTCTAGAACTGAGACGTTCTACACACATAAGGAAACCCCCAGAAAGACTGAATTTGCAAATTACTTATCTGTGTAAATAATTTGATATTTTGAGAGAAATTGTAATTGTAACTGTAAAATATATTTCTCAGTAAAGGGGGAGGGATGTGGTAATCTGATGTGTAATATATCTTTAAGAAGAATGCTATCGTGGAAGATCACTTGATCTTAGTATCTAATAGAAGAGTGGAGCGGGCTACCTCAGTAGTCAGTAATCTATAGCTAGAGTCTGTAGTGTAGAGACAGGGTTTGAGTTGAAAGCACATAAATATAGCTGCTGAATGCCTTTATAAATAAACAGAATATGCTCCACCTAAGAAGTGTCTGCTGACCCACTGTATTGTACCAACTTGGCCATCCCAAAACAAGCATGCAACCTGGATCCATAAGTCCCAACAAACTGGTGGCCAGGATCCAACAGCAACCTTTCCTCATAAGACAACCTGCCCATTCCTGCTTTTGGTCTAGTAAACCTTCACTGAACTGCTTCCAACTCATTTACATCCTTCCTTAAATAAGGAGACCAATACTGTACACAGTATTCGAGATATGATCTCACTAATGCCCTGTATAACAGAAGCATAACCTTCCTACTTTTGTAATCAATTCCCCTCACAATAGATGATAACATTCTATTAGCTTTCTTAATTACTTGCTGTACCTTTTGTGATTCATGCACTAGGACACCCAGACTCCGCTGCATCTCACAGCTCTGCAATCTCTCACCATTTAGATAATAAGCTTCTTTTTTATTCTCCTTGCCAAAATGGACAATTTCACATTTTCCCACATTATATTCAATTTGCCATTTACTTAACCTATCTATATCCCTTTGTAGCCTCCTTACGTCCTCTTCACAACTTACTTTCCTCCCTATCGTTGCGTCATCAGCAACCAGCCATACCTTTGGTCCAAGTCATTTATATAAACTGTAAAAAGCTGAGGCCCCAGCACTGATCCCTATGGCGCACCAGTCATTACATCTTGCCAACCAGAAACTGACCCATTTATGTCTACTCTCTGTCTTCCATCCATGCCAAAATGTCACCCTCTACAACGTGAGCTTTTATTTTCTGTAATGACCTTTGATGTGGCACCTTTTCAAATGATTTCTAGGAATCTAAGTACAGTACATTCACCAGTTTCCCTTGATCCACAGCACATGTGACTTCTTCAAAGAACGCCAATAAATTGCTTAAACGTGATTTCCCTTTCACAAAATCATGTTGATGCTGCATGATTACCTTAATTTTTTCTAAGTGCCTTGCTATAACTTTAATGATAGCTTCTAACATTTTCCCTCTGATAGATGTTAAGCTAACTGGTCTGTAGTTTCCTGATTTCTGTCTCCCTCTCTTTTCTAATAAAGGAGTTACATATACTATTTTCCAATCTAATGGAACTTTCCCTGAATCTAGGGAATTTTGGAAAATTAAAACCAACACATCAACTATCTCACTAACCACTTCTTTTAAGATCCTAGGGTGAAATCCATCAGGACCTGGGGACTTGTTAGCCCGCAGCTCCAACAATTTGCTCATTACCACTTCTCTGGTGATTGTAATTTTCTTGAGTTCCTCCCTCCCTTCTATTTCCTGATTTATAGCCAATTCCAGGATGTTACTTGTAGCTCCTGGAGTGAAGATCGATACAAAATACCTGTTCAATTCATCTACCATCTCCTTACTTTCCATTATTAATATCCCAGACTCACTTTCGATAGGATCAATGCTCGCTTTGTTAACTCTTTTCATTTTAAGTAGCTATAGAAACTCTTACTATCTGCCTTTATATTTCTAGATAGCCTTCTCTCATACTCTAGTTTTTCCCTCCTTATTAATCTCTTAGTCATTCTTTGCAGTTTTTTATATTTTGTCCAGCTGGATTGACAGACCAAGTATTTAATTGAAAACAGCTTTAGAGTGCGGACATAAACAGGCCTCCCACTTTCTCCAAACTAACAAGTTGAGTCAATATTCCCTTGCCCTTACTCCATATTCTTTCTAAGAAGGAATCATCCTGAAACGCTCAAAAGAAGGTGCAGTTTCTTTTTCTACCTCATGGGCAGATTTTTATGGTCCCCAATGGGCTGGTTTACAACTGGGGATCCCGTAAAGTTCTGCAGGTGACTTTCCTGCCACCTACTTGTCCACCCACAACCTGTCTGTAATTTTACGGGAGGCAGGCAAGGCCTAGTGCGGCCCTCCTGCCTCACCCCAATTGTTGCCTTTAAATATCCATTAAAGGCCTACTTCATGTCCCAGCTGCAATTTTCCAGCTGGCCTGTGGAGATCAGGTGCCCCCTCCCACCTTGGTCTTTGCACCCCATTCCCAACCCCAGTCGCTACCATTCCCCCCACCCCCACCCCACCCGGGGCCTCCTGTCTTGGCCTCACTGAGAAGCCTTCAGACCTTGCTTCTGGTTCCTGGTTCTTCTTCACTGTGATTGGATGCAGTCCAAGCAGTTGTCACACTCCCAGTGGCACTGCAAGGACCAGGGAGCTGCCGGCTAATCAGATGGCTGTTAACTCTTGGAGGCAAAACCTCTTCCCAGGATGGGAGCAGAAAGCCAGTCGTCAGCCAATTAGTAATCCATAGAGTGGGCGTAAATTCCCACTGACTTTTTCGGTGGTGGGATGGGAAAACCTGCCAACTATTAAATCCTGCCTCACGTGTCTCAAGTCAATGTTTTCTTCTCTGCTGCTTTCCCTTGGGGAAAACTTAGGGTGTTTATTGCCTACTTAGCAGCCTTTTTTTTCCTTCTAAGAGTGCGACCTCAGTGATTGATGCAGGTTTGACACTGCTGCTCATGAAGTGAATCCTTTGACTCAGCCATTCACTACAGTTGGGTCTTTCTGCTGGGTCAAGAAATGGTCCTTCTTTCACTGTCAGCAATTTGGCATCTGTGCTGGTTGATAGGTGCTGACCCTCTTCTACAGTCTTCTGAGACAGCCAATTCTGAGGACTGAAATTCTCCCAACTCTCCACCTGCTACATCCCAGCTCTCAGCTTGTCGATGTCCAGAAATCCACATTAGGACAGACCTTTGTGCAGTATAAGGGTCTGGCTTAATATAGGGCTGAGTACAGTACTGCCCATACAGTGTGTCAGAGGACATACGCCCGCATCTAGGGGTCAGTCTATTGTTGGACAGAGCCATGTGCACAAGCAAGCATGGAGTCATTTCCTAGCTTGAACCCTTTACTGCATATATGTACATAGTTCTTGTAGTTAATAAATACATACAGTTAGCCTACTTAAGACTACAAAGATTTCATTAAGACCTACTGAACAGTATCCAACACCCTACAGCATGGTGGCAGTGAATGGAAAAACCCAAAGCCTCACAAAAATTGCAGGGAAGAACTAAAATCCTGCAAGACTAAAGAAATATTCAAAGAAGCATTCTGACCTTAAGAAAAGCTCGAGAAGCAGACGTTCAGAAGCAGATGAGGAAAGTGCTCCGATGAAAGGCTTGGAAGCTGAAGGCAGAAATTTAAAATTCCTCACTGCAGCAGAAAACTCCATGGGATCTCTTGCAACTCCAGCTTCAATCCCCAGAGTGCAGAGTCAGCAGGGGTGAGCGAAAACTTTTAAATTCCAGGATAAAGCAAGCCTTGAGAAATTTTTAAATAGTTCAGTGGTCAGAAATTGTTATTTAAAATTTCTGTTGGAAAACCCTGATTCCCGAGTTGGCACCAGAAGACATGGCATCCGAGCTCGCCCTGAAAAAAGAAAAGAAATTAATTAATTCAGAAGAATCGCAACTAAGGAATCAGCTTTAAAGACTGGCAAAGGTCAGGATTTGACGCTTTTGTGACCCTAAAGCATAGCGCTGAAGCGGAGAAGTCTGCAGCTCATCGATCCAAGCAGCCTTTGGCTTCAAGCAAATGATTGTGCCATCTTGAATTTCAGCAACTTCTAACCTACACTTTAAAATTTTTCAACCATGGATCATAAATCCACTCTTCCAAGTCAATTTGGATTTATCCTAGCCCAGATCAATCACAGGATTGGAGACTTTGGAGAAAAAGATTCCTTAGATACAAGATTGCTTCAGGTCTGGATAAAAGACAGAGAAGCTGAACAAGTTAACACACTACTTTATTTGGTAGGTTCGATAATGGATGACATTATTGCTAGATAAGGAATCAACGAATCATCTGCTAAATTTGAAGAAGCACTAAAATCTTTGATGTTCATTTTAACCTATGATGCGCCAAAGTCCTCAAAAGGGCTAAATTTAATAAGCGTGTCCAGCAGCCAGGAGAATCCGTCAACTCATTTATTAATGATCTGTACAGGATGGCTGAAGGCTGCGATTACAGAAACCTAAAATCTGAACTTATCAGGAACTAAAATCTGAACTTAACAGGGATAGAATAGTTGTAGGAGTAGCGGACGACGCACTCTCAGACATGCTGCAAGCGAAGGAAGATCTAACCCTCGAGAAAGCTTTCCAGATTGTTAGGCAGTCTGAACTCTGTGTGCAGCACAGGCCCAATTTAAATGGAGAAAATAAACCGTGGTACAAAGGGCACCTCACAGGTCCAGTTAGTGAAACAGGGAAACTCCAGGACAAGGGAAGCCGACCAGTAAAGCGACCATGCCAGCGCTGTAGAGCAAGGCGCCCCCACAGGCAAAATCAATGTCCTGCAATTTCAACCCAATGCTTTCAATGTAAAAGAATTGGACACTTCAGCAAACTGTACAAGGCCAAAACATCTACATGCACAGAAGACCCAAAGATGATTCATGACACTGAGACTTCACACTAAGAGGATGCACAGCCATGCTTCTTAGGCGAGGTCAAAGATCCAGGACTTTTGCATTGGAATGACATTTCGGTTAACTGCCATTTCACAAACTTTAAATTGGATATGGGAGCCAGTGTTATGGTTCTATTGGACAAAGAACCATGGCTGAGAGACCTCTGGCTTTGAACAACAGGCTATGGGCCTGCAGGAATCTGACCTCCAGTCATAGGCATGATTCTGGAATCGCTAAGATAGGGCAGCAAACAATTATTCGAGCTGATGTACATCATCCATAACCAGTCTTTTTCTCTCTTGAGCAGAGATGCCTGTGTAGCTGTGAATCTCCTCAAAACGGCAGAAGATGTTAAGACAACCACTGTCATAAATTATACAGAACTGCAAGTTCAGGAGAGCTCAAACAAGAAAGGGTATCCTGACTGGGACTTCAGCTCTGAACTGTCTTCTCTCTCTGCAGGGCAGGTTTGTCCATTTTTGTTACAGGTGCTGGAAAGCCCTTATTGGTCAGGGCAGCCTCGCACTCAGATGGTAACCACGACGCCTCAAGTGAATGATAGACTAGCGAACAACCAACAACCAGAAGAGCCTCAACCTCCGGTTCAACTGACTATTGATGAGGTAACACTGCGACCACAGGGGAAGTACTGCACCAACCAATCAGAATGACACTGCTACAGATGTTGCTGGAACCAAGTAGCAATCATCAGTTGGTGCTGACAGCGCACCACACGGCCAAACGCAAAGGTGAGCTTACTAAAAAAAAACCACATCCTCAGAACAGGAAAGGCCAACTTCTGTCACAGAAGACATCGCGATGACCCATACGATGAAGGAAGAAGAGGAAAAAATGACATGGAGATGAGTACAGCATTCAACAACCCCGAAAGAAACGGGATTGGAAAACAACCACCCATCACCACAACTGCTGAATCTACAAAGAGTGGTTTAATACCAAAGAGGGCGAAAAGATACCCAGATGTCAGAATGACCTCCAAACCAACAGGGTTTACCTGCAATGACAGAGCCTGCCATTTCTCTGACAGCAGTATGAACAAGATATGAAAGTGTTACAAGTGTTAGACCGCCTAAACCTATGAACTCAGAGACTTGAAGGGGGCGATGGGGTAGTAACAAAGATGGAACTACCTGAGTAAACGAGAATAACTTGAAATATGTTGGATAAAGACTTGGGGGGAGGTGTAGTATAAGGGTCAGGCACATATAGGGTTAATGTGGGACTGAGTACATTACAGCCCACACATTAAGATAACACATGACCCACACCTAGTGATCAGTCTAGTGTTGGACATAGCCGTGTGCACAAGCAAGCTTGAAGACAGCTCCTAGCTTGAACCCTTTACTGTCACAGTTCTTATCGTTAATAAATGCATACAGTTAACCTACTTAAGACTGCGAAGACCTCATTAAGATCTACCAAACAGTACCCAACACCCTACAACATTTTGCCTACCCTTGATGAGCAAAGTGCCTGCCATAAAGATCATCTCAAGCCAGTCTCCCAGTCTCTTTAGATCAGAAGTGAGACCTTCCTGTAAACTGAAGCCCAGACTGTCAACAACAGGCACAGCCTTGTTGAACAAAATCCCATCTGCACTTTGGCTCTCTATCCTTGGGGGATCCTTAATAGGATGTCCTGGAGTTATCATTCACTCTATTGGGCTTACCAAGTCCATGAAACCCTCTCAGGTGCCAACTCAGATGTTGGAGCTGCATTGTCGCAGATGCATCTTTCCATGACAGTATCGGTAGGAGTGACCACCGCACAATCCTTGTGGAGGCAAAGTCCCGTCTTCACTTTGAGGTCACCCTCCATCATGTTGTGTGGCACTACCACCGTGCTAAATGGGCTAAATTTTGAACAGATCTAAGAACTCACAACTGGGCATCCATGAGGTGCTGTGGGCCATCAGCAGCAGCAGAATTGTCTACATCCACAATCTGAAGCCTCATGGCCTGACATATCCCCCACTCTACCATTATCAAGCCAGGGGATCAACCCTGGTTCAATGAAGAGTGCAGGAGGGTATACCAGGAGCAGCACCAAGCATAACTAAAAATGAGGTGTCAACCTGCTGAAGTTACAACATAGGACCATTTACATGCCAAACAGCAGAAGCAGCATGCGATAAACAGAGCTAAGCGATTCCACAACCAACAGATTAGACCTAAGCTCTGCAGTCCTGCCCACATCCTGTCATGAATGGTGGTGGACAATTAAACAACCCACTGGAGGAGGAGGCTCCACAAATATCCCCATCCTCAACGATGAAGGAGCCCAGCACAGCAGTGCAAAAGATAAGGCTGAAGAATTTGCAACAATCTGCAGCCAGAAGTGCAAAGTGGATGATTCATCTTCTGAGGCCCTCAGCGTCACAGATGCTAGTCTTCAGCCAATTCGATTCACTCCACGTGACATCAAGAAATGGCTGAAGGCACTGGATAGTGCAAAGGTTATGGGCCCTGACAATATTCCAGCATAATAGTACTGAAGACTTGTGCTCCAGAACTTGCCGCGCCCCTAGCCAAGCTGTTCCAGTACAGCTACGACACTGGCATCTACCCAGCTATGTGGAATATTGCCCAGGTATGACTTGTCCACAAAAAGCAGGACAAATCCAACCTGGCCAATTACAGCTCCATCTGTCTGCTCTTGATCATCAGCAAAGTTGTGGAAGGGATTGTCGACTGTACCATCAAGTGATACTTACTCAGCAATAACCTGCTCACTGAGCTCAGTTGCATTCCACCGGGGCCACTCAGCTCCTCACCTCATTACAGCCTTGGTCCATAAATGGATAAAAGAGCTGAACCCAAGTGGCAAGGTAAGAGTGACTGCCCTTGACATCACGGCAGCATTTGACCAAGTGTGGCCTCAAGGAGCACTGGCAAAATTGGAGTCAATGGGGATCGGGAGGAAAACTCTCCACTGGTTGGAGTCATACCTAGCACAAAGGAACATGGTTGTGGTTGTTGGAGATCAATCATCTCAGTCCCAGGACATCACTGCAGGAGTTCCTCAGGGTAGTGCCCTACGCCCAACCATCTTCAGCTGCTTCAGTGACTTTCCCTCCATCATAAGGTCAGAAGTGGGGATGATCGCTGACGATTACACAATGTTCAGCACCATTCCTGACTCCTCAGATACTGAAGCAGTCCGTGTCCATAACCAGCACGACCTGGACAACATTCGGGTTTGGCTGACAAGTGGCAAGTAACATTTGCACCATGCAAGTGTCAGGCAATGACCATCTCCGAAAAGAGAGAATCTAACCATCTCTCCTTGACATTCAATGGCATTACCATTGCTGAGTCCCCCACTATCAACATCCTGGGAGTTTCCATTGACCAAAAACGGAAATGGACTAGCCATATAAATGTTATAGCTACAAGAGCAGGTCAGAGGTTGGGTGTCCTGCAGTAACCTACCTCCTGACTCCCCAAAGCCTATCCACCATCTACAAGGCACAAGTCAGGAGGGTGATGAAATACTCTCCAATACCTGGATGAGTGCAAATCCAACAACACTCAAGAAGCTTGACGCCATCCAGGACAAAATAGCTGGCTTGATTAGCACCCCTTCCATGATCAATGCACAGTGGCAGCAGTGTGTACCATCTATAAGATGCACTACAGCAACTCACCAAGGCCCCTTCGGCAGCGCTTTCCAAACCTGCAACCTCTACCAACTAGAAGGGCAAGGGCATCAGATATATGGGAACAGCACCACCTGGAATTTCCCCTTCAAGCCACTCACCATCCTGACTTGGAAATGTATCGTTGCTCCTTCACTGTCACTGGGTCAAAATCCTGGAACTCCCTCCCTATCAGCACTGTGGGTGTACCTGCACCACATGGACTGCAGTGGTTCAAGAAGGTGGCTCACCACCACCTTCTCAAGCACAGTTATGGATAAGGGCAATAAATGCTGACCTAAGCCAGAATTGCCCACATACCCATGAACATGAATAAATAAAAACAGTTAAATGCTCACTGAATTGGCAAGTATATCCTTTTAAAAAAAAGCCCTATTGCCGTCAAATAAGGAGTGCGAAAGCGGGGTGCCAATGTGCCCCTCCTCACCTGATCATAACAATGCGAATCATCCAATTTAGACCTGAGATTGTCAGAGATATCAGTGCATTGTTGGAATTGCCTATCATTTTCTGACCATTAAAATTAATGAAAGATTTTATTTAACGTATTATTTAATGTATGCTGAAAGACAGCAAGGTAATCTCACAGTGATATGTAGCACTTTACCATCCAATAGTGCTTTACAAGCAGTGCATTACTTTTGAAGTGTGGTCACTGTGATTCTGTGGACAGATATAACAACCAACCGTCTGTATATATTTGGAAATACTGTGTAAACTGTAACATATCCTGACAATGAGCTTCCAGAAACAGCAAAAATGATAAACGGCCGGTTAATTTGTTTTGAATGCTATAGTCGAGAGATTTAAAGGTGTCTTCCAGCTGATGCTTTCTTGGTGTGCACTATCTGAGAGTACCTGGTTGTGGTTTAAGCTCAGTGGACACACACTATCCTTGAATTTCCTTGGGCGTTTTACCTGCCGGAAGTAAAGCGAGAATCGTGTGTAACCAAGATTCCCACTGCACTTTTAGCAATGCTGTGCAAAAAAGTCAGAGGAAATTCAGAACCTTTGAAGTTATTCTGCCTTGTCTTTCTCCTGCCTATTTTGAAGATTATACTTGCTTCATTATGTTTTTTTTCAAACCACAGTATACATCAACTTTCAGGAAAAAAAATGCCATGAAATCATACTTCATCAGGTATTCATTTTTTCACGCAACGGCATGGAATATCCTTGGGCTTATGCTGCTTTGTTGCGTATGAAGCAAAGGTACAGCTGTGCGACAGCAGGATGTCCCAGGAAATCCAAGGCCATTACTGTAACTTCAATAGTAAATGTGACAGATGGCATGCTTAATTTGTTCATTCAAAAATACGTATGTTTTATTTGTTCATTCCAAAATACATTTCTTTGAATTGTACTGAGTTTTCACACTTTGTTAAGTCAGGATGTGTTACAGATTACACAATACTTGCAAACTATTTAAAGAATACCAATTTGTATCCCATTGTGCATATTTGTGTAGCATTGCGCATGAGCACAGTAATATTTGTTCCTTGGCTTAGCTCATGCAGGGGTGCATGAAGAGACACAGTAACTAGAACAGAAGTAGTACATAAGTGTATTGTGCTTGTCTTTATAAAGACAGGCAATGTACCAATAGAAGTTTTTGATTCTTACAATGGCAGCAGTTTGTTCTGATAGAAAACTCTCAGTTCCCCCTCTAGTGTCCAGATGAATACACTACATTCCTTCCCTACCTTGAATGCACACTAATTTTTAATTAAGTAGACTTTCCAAAACATTCAAACTTTCAAACAACATAGTCCTTCAGGTACAACAAGGGTCACGTGAACAGGAGGTGGTTGATCTGTTGTCAAGGATTGCATCACCAGACTCCCCAAAGCCTGTCCACCATCTCCAAGGCACAAGTCAGGAGTGTAATGGAATAATCTTCACTTGCCTGGATAAACACAGTTCCAACCGCAGCCAAGCAGCTGGAGACCATCCAGGACAAAACAGTCCATTTGTCTGGCACCCCCTCCACCACCTTCAACATTCACTCCCTCCACTACTGGTGAATTATGGCAGCAGTGTGTGCCATCCATAAGATGCACTGCAGCAACTCACAAAAGCTCCTTTGACAACACCTTCCAAACCTGTGACCTCTACCACCTATGACTCTATGTCACCTAGAAGAAGAAGAGTAGCTGGAGCATGGAAACATCATCTACACTTTCCCCTCCAGGTCACACACGATTCCAATTTGGAACTATACCGCCCTTCTGTCACTGTCACTGGGTCAAAATCCTGGAACTCACTCCCTAACAGCACTGTGGGTGTGCCTACACCACATGGACAGTAGCAGTTCAGGAAGGCAGCTCATTACCACCTTCTCAAGGGCAATTAGGGATGGGCAATAAATGCCTGCCTAGCCAGCGACACCCATATTCCATGAACGGATAAAAAAAAACTTCTTCATTTGTGACTTTGCATTCTGATCTTATTCATGATCATATCATTGTATTTGGAAGTGATATCTTGTGGTTCTCAATTTGTGATGCCATGTTGAATGACACCAAAATAGCCAGACACAAATTCTGTGAAACCTATTAGCCAGAATTTTTGGCTCGGCGGGTGGGCGCGCACCTGACCCAACTGAGGGTGAAATGACGTGCGATGAAGTCAGCCGAGCATGCCAATGTCCATGCGCAGTTGTGCGATAGCTCAGTCAGCTGGTGCGTGCTCGCCAACAATTAAAAGGCCTGTTAAGGTCATTAAGTTATCAATTCACGTTAATTTTTCACTGCCCATTCAACCCAACGGCTGGCGGGCAAACAAATTGTTTTGGGTACCTCATCCACGGGCAGGATGAGGTTTCCAAAGGCAAATACAAATAAAATAAAAAATTATACTTTTTAATTAAAAACATGTCCTTGCTCATGTGACGGAGTCACATGAGGGGACATGTTTCATTTCATTTTTCTGCTCTTTATTATTTTTAAAAATATATTTTCATCTCCCTGAGGCAGCTACGTGCCTCAGGGAGATTATTCAGCGCTCTCTCAAGCGCATGCATGAAGTTCGCACTTGGCCTGCTCGCCCTCCTCCCCCCGCCCGCAGAGGTAGCGCTCAGCACTGCCGCTCGCATATCACGCTGGGTGGACCTTAATTGGCCCACCAGTGTGATATGGCAGTGCACTGTCGATCGCGGGCGGCTTCCTGACTGGCTCCGCTTGCCCCTGACGATCCCGCATGCCAAGGGCGAAATTCTGCCCCTTAAGTAGTAGGTCCAGTCTGCTCAGTTGGATGGCTTATGTTGACAGCAATGATTTTGTGCATTCCTCAGTAACTGCAGCATTTGGCTTTATTCCACTGCAGATGATAAGACATCAATTTCTTGATCTGAAGGGTGGGTGTGATCACGTTTGGCTTTCCACTTAAAGGTGCTATCGTCAGCTGTTAGATCTCACAAAAGTTTTGTAACTGTAGGCCTCAAGGCAATTAAATGGAAACAGTAAGTAACCATATCTAGAAGACTTTGGCCTGCATATTAACAGGGCCAGGTTATGTAGACAGGGAGGTGGCAGATTTGGAGGTGGAGTTTCAGACAAGAAATTGAGAGTTCCCCGCCTGCTGTGGAGTCTTTTGTATTTGACCAGTTCCCCATTATGTCAACCTGATTGACAGGCTTGCCTTACAGGTGGATGAGGAGTACTCTGAAGCAGACGATAGGAGCGGGTAGGTTCAATGGGTAGGGTGGGCAGGGGTTGTGGTGTGGTGGGGGTGTGGTTGTCCAATCTCAAGCTGTGGGGAGTTTCCAATTCCTGAATTTACAAGGGGGAGGAGGTCTGATTCTGGGCCTGGGTCTAATCCCAGGGTGACTGTTCCCTGACCTCAGGTGGGCTCTGGCTGATGCCTTGGGGGTAGGGCCGATTCCTGGATCTTTGTATTGTTGTGGGGGGTAGGGTAGGGGGGGTGCGGGGTGCTGCTCAGCTGGAAGTAGGAAGATTGGGGCCTTGGTAGAAGCATGCCTGCTCCTCCTGGTCCACCTGTAAAGCTGTAAAAGCTTTTTCCCAAAGCAGTCCTCACTTCCCTTCACCTGCCAAGTTTCCCAAAGTCTGGAGTACCTGGTCAACCACTGCAGAATTTGCAAAGCGGGTTAAACCAAGGACTGGCAGCCTCCTTAAAATAATCCTGGGAGCAGGTAGACTCCCCATCCCTTGACCCACCTCTGTTACGCCCAGTGGGTGGGTTGGAGATCTGTTGGCGTTGTGTTTCAGATTTTGAAAATTTTCGTGTCTGCCCTGACGCTAACCCACCTCTTCTCAGCTGCTAAAATTCAGCCCTCTCTGACAGAAATTCACAAGGGGAAAGGGTACACCCTACTGTAAATAGTGACACTTCCGAATTGATCTCTTGGACATTTCTAAGCTCTGGGGACGTCCCTTCATTATCAATAGCAGGGGCTTACACCATTAAGGATGCATCTAGTGCACCTATCTTGTTGTGGATGTTGCACACTGTGCTGCAAGTTACCAGTGCAGGATTTTCCACCCCCACCCTTTGTCCCCAACCCCACACCTCCCTCACCCCTGATGAACATCTGACTATTGACCCCAGGGGGGAGCAGATGTTCAAAATATTTATCTCGATCTTCAAAGCTCCAGGCATATTATGGGCATGGCCCACAAGCTGGTCCCTACATTTGCCATTCACCAGGTTTCACCAGGTATAACATTACCTAAGATTTGCTGGACTTCTATATGGCCATGGACATGAGAACAGGTGTTGGCTGACCTTTCCTTTCCCTGCTTCCTTGGGTCTACGGTCCTCCCCACCCTCCTATATGAATAGACATCTTTTGGGCAGGCAAAGATTCTGCCCTTTACGAGGCCCCAATGTAGGGCTGAGACTTGGCATATCCAGTTCATGCCTGGAAAGATTTAAAGAACTGGTCAGATTTCATAATGAAGCACCTCTGCTACAACAGATATATTGAACATTAGAGATTTGTATTATTTCAGACCAATGATGGTAATTTTAGCTTTTATCGCTGGGCATAAAATGAGTGCTCCCAAATCCATTGGGGTTAAAAAATCAAGGAGGTATCAGGTAGTCTGCTGATTCTTGAAAATTATCCCTAAAATATGCATTGCCTCCCCATCCTGCTGGTTTCAGGTTTCTGGCCCAACTTTGAGACAATGCTTGTTTTCCTCTTGAATAAGCTCATCCAGACTTGGAGCATTAAATTGTTTACTCTTAATTGTTTTGCTTGCTGCTAGCATATCAACATAAGTCATTAAGTTTCATGAGCTTGAAGTTCCAAAGTATTGGGTCATATGCATCATAGGATTACACAGGATATACAGCACAGATATAGGCCATTCGGCCCAACAAGTCCATTCCAGTAATCATTTATTTATTTGTTCATGGGATGTGGGCATTGCTGGCTAGACCAGCATTTATTGCCCATCCCTAACTGCCCTTGAGAAGGTGGTGGTGAGCTGCCTTCTTGAACCGCTGCAGTCCATGTGGTGTAGGTATACCCACAGTGCTGTTAGGGAGGGAGTTCCAGGATTTTGACACAGCAACTGTGAAGGAACAGTGATATATTTCCAAGTCAGGATGGTGAATGGCTTGGGGGGGAACTTCCAGATGGTGCTATTCCCATGTGTCTGTTGCCCTTGTCCTTCCAGGTTTTTATGCTTCATTCAAGTTTCCTCCTATCTTTCCTCATCTAAATCTACCAACGTAACCATCTATTCCATTCTTCTTATGCTTGACTATTTTCTCCTTAAAAGCATCCATACAATTTGCTTCAACCTCCCCCTGTGGTAGTGAGTTCCACAATCTTTCCACTCTTTGGGTAAAGAAGCTTCTTCTAAATTCCCTATTGGATTTCTTGGTGATTATCTTATATTGATGGCCAATAGTTATGCTCTTCACCACAAGAGGAAACACTCTCCCTGTATCCACTCCATTAAAACCTTTCATAATTTTAAATACCTCTATCAGGTCACCCTTCAGCCTTCTTTTTTCAAAAGAAAAGAGACGCAGCCTGTCAACCCTTTCCTGATATGTATACTCACATATTTCTGATATCTTGTGAATCTTCTCTGCACCCTCTCTAGTGTCTCTATATAATATGGTGAGCAGCACTACATGCAGTGCTCTAAGTATCATTTAACCAAGGCTCAATGTAGATTTAGCATAACTTACTTACTTTTCAATTCCAACTCTCTAGAATTAAAGTCCAGTGCTTGGTTTTCTTTTTTTATGACCTTGCTAACCTATGGCACAAATTTTAATGATTGTTGTATTTAAACTTCGAGATCTCTTTGTTTCTCTACCCCACCTAGATTTGCACTTTCCAAGTAATAAGTTACCTCCCTATTCTTCATACCAAATTGTACTACTTCACAGTTATCTGTGTTGAACTCCATTTGTCAATTATTTGCCCATTCTGTAAGTTTATTAATGCCCATTCTGTAAGTTTATTAATGCCCTTCTGTAATTTATTGCAAGTTCCCCCCCATCCCAACCATCCACGAATTTAGAAATTATGATTTTGATTCCAAAGTCCAAATCATTAATGTAAATTGTGAACTACAGTGGTCCCAGCACGGATCCTGTGGAACTGCACTTCCCATCTTCTGCCATTCTACCTTTTATTCCCACTCTCTGCTTTCTGTCTTGAAGCCAGCCAGCAATCCATTCTGCCACTTGTCCCCCAACTCCACATGCTGCTAACCTCCAGCCTCACTCAACTCTCCGTTGTGGAGAATATGGTATTGTGCAATGACACTGAGCAACAGGAATAACAGAGTTAAAAACAAAATACTGCAGGCGCTGGAAATCTGAAACAAAAACAGGAAATGTTGGAAAAACTCAGCAGGCCCAACAGCATATGTGGAGAGGGAAACAGAATTAACATTTTGAGTCCATATGACCCTTCTTCAGAATAACAGAATGGCCAGTATGTGCTCTGACTTGAATGTCCTTCAGGTTGCCTACACCATCAAATACTTGAGTGAATTCACTGCAAAAATTACTCTATGATGTCGGCACATTGATGCGACGTTCTGCCAAGAGTAAACTAATGAATTGTATTGCTTGAGCTGTATGTTGACCAAGTAGATGAATACACTTCATTCACAACAAGTGTATCTGCTAAATTGATTGCTTGTCTTCAAACAAAAAAAGCACCCAGAGATATCAAAGGGGAATAATTGGGCCTGCATGTAGTGAAACTTTATGTGAGATTCAGAATCAGCAACAATAGATTGGTAACTGGATTCAACAATAATATCCCGTAGAGACACAGAAACAACAAATAGTTTAAATTCAAAGCCATTAAAAATGTACGACTGATATTCTGATGAACTGCCCGACATAGGCCAAAGGTTGTCAATGCATGAGGGGCTACATAAGATCATTGATGGATTTGTGCAACAAAATGCTTGGTGCGTTGGCAGGCCAGTTTGAAAGCCTACAGTCAATGTCAGGAGCATGGAAAGGTCGGGATACTAACTTTACGCAGAGCTTGGATCCCATCCTTTCCAGCATGGGAGCATTAGTCATTCTGTTTGCACAGTTGTGGATCCCATGATGCAGCCTCTGATGACCATGACCAGTGTTGCAGTTTCCAGTGGAGCAGAAGCAGAAACCACTTAATATATGGATGCTGCAGTGGGATCTCAGACTGCTGCCGTCATGGCTGTGAATAACAATTTTAAAAGGGACTGACTGATGCCAAAGGCTGTCCTCTCATCATGGTGAGGTTGTCCAGCATACAGTAGACCACAAAGAATTTTGACACCCATTTGGACTCCTCCAGCATGGTCTACAAATTATTTCAGTATGTTAATAAGCTGCTCTATATGTGCACCAGCATAGCTTTCATTGTATCCAAGCTACCCATGTGTGCGCGGGTTACGCACCAGAGTCTAGAGCCATGTTGTCAGCAGGCGGCCCTTCTTGCCTAATAGTCAGCCTTTGGGTTGCTGTGATCACTCAAATGCAGTTAGCATAGCAGACCACTGCAGAATGAAGACATCACAACAGCTGACGTGATACCAAGCATTGACCTGCATGATTTGCTGCCTATATGTACTCACCAGCTGGAGGTTGAGAAAGTGGAATTCCTTTCAGCTCTGGTACAGGGCAAAGTTGGCATGCGCTGCCTGCAAAATGATGTACATGTAACCAATGGCACCCTGCACCATGGGGAGGCCAGCAATCCCAGTGAAGCCACATGCTCGCTCTACCTGCTTCTCTCTGGCAAGAAAGAATGAAATGTACTTAACTCTCATTAAGTAGAGAATCTCAGTGACTTCCTGTACACAACAGTGGATGGAAAACAGCAAGACATTGCAAATATCTCCAGCTTGGAAGAGATTAGACACATTCAAATTCGTTGCCAGGGTCACCTTCACAGCCACTGGTAATGTGGGCCTTGTCGTGCTCTGAGGTTGCATTTGTGGTTGCAGCAGGTGGCAGATTTCAGTGAAGGCATCCTTACTGAATTGCAGATGTCTCACACACACTATTCCTCTGAGAGCCATGATGCAGCCTCTGATGACCAATGTTGCTGCTTCCAGTGATGCAGTGGGATCTCAGACTGCTGTAGTGCAAGCTCAGACTCGGGCAGGTGAATTGCTCTCTGGACACTCTGGATAGATATAGCCTCCTGCTGAGAGCCCTTCTCCTCTCCTCCTCTTCCCTCCTCGAGCAGCTTGTCCTATCTGAGTGACCTCTGTTCATTCTCCAAGTTATGCTGTATTCCAAGGGAATGCCAACTGGTGTACCCATATCTGGGAGAACTAGTTTGTGCAGAGGACTTGAAGTTAGCAAAAATCTGTTTTGCACCTGTCACTCCACTCCCTGTAATCTTAGGCAACTTGAAACAGCTATACAAAGTACCAATCACTTGTCATATCACAGAAACAGTCAGAAGAAATCAACCAGCAACTAACCTGTATGTAGTTGATGATTCCTTTAAGTAGCACTGGTGAGGGGACCTTCCTGCTGCTAAATATATGTCCAGCTACACAAGGTTAAGAGAGCATGTTCGCTGTAGTGTTGAGATCGACTAGTGTCAAACCAGCACTGCATGCTAACGTTTGTCATGATTTGTTTGCCCTGCACAATTGCAGCAGATGTTCACTCCACGGTCTAACATAGTCACCAATATGGCTGAACTCAGGCACTTGTAATGCACTAAACAACGGACACTAACAAACTCAATTTCTCTTCCTATGATTCTATAACACAAAAGCAATGCTGTCCTACCATAGCATTAATGAAGTTGTTTTATTGGTCACCTCAAAACTTGTGACGGCACACTCAACCCACTTCACCCACTGCCCTCAACTTGAATGTACTGAAGTAAGGCCATAGCTAGCATCAAGAAAACAAGAAATTGTAATATTTTCTTCTGGTAATAACCTTGGATTATTTTCTTATGTACTGGAAGTCAAGCTGTAATTGGATTCAGGGTTATAGTGACAGCAACGGTCTAAAGTCAACGGTATGAAGTGGTTTTGATATGTTAATGAACCCAGAGGAACTTCAATCAGAGTTTTACATAAAGCAATAACAAGAATAGTTTGAATTAAATTGTTTTAGTTCAAAGGGGGATATTTGCAGGTTATAAAAAGGTGTAAGGGAGTGAGGTAAAGATAGGGTAAGTTTGTTTTTACAAGCCTAAGAGCTAAAGTTAAGAACAATTTAATCAATTCTGGAAAGAAAGCATTTCTGAAGAGGCTGGTTGAAGCAATAGAGAGATCAAAGGAAGAAATGCATTTAAGGAAACACTGAAGCCGATGTGAGGGGGTAGCTGCTTAGATCATCCAGAAGACAGTGTGAACAAGGCCAGACTGAAAGAACCAGTTGCTGTCAGCCTCAGAGAACACCCCAAGGAGAAAGCACAGTGTGGTATAATTACTGGACTTCTATAGATTTTAAAATCTATAAGGATAATTGCTGAACAGAAAAGGGAAAGGTTAGCTCTGAGGTTAGTTATATTAAGATTTGTGGAACTGTTTTAAAGCACTGTTTACTGTGTGAAGCAATTCTTAAGTTTAAATGTAATTGTGTTTTTATTTTTTTCCTTTCGTCTTTTAATAAATGTTTAATTTACTATAAAATCATTACAAGTAGTTGGGGAAGACATTTCCTGGGCCAGAATTTTGCCCTCACCATTTGGATTCGGTGGGGGTGGGCAGGAGTGGCCGGGGAGCTGCCCACCGCCCGTGATCGGAGCCAGAGCGTAATTTCACACTGAAGGGCCAATTTAGGCCCACCCAGTGTGAAACGCACGTGGCAGCGCTGCCTGTGCGGTGGGGGGAGGAGGAGTGCGAACCTCCGCACATGAATGCAGGTGCATGTGGGAAAAGCTCCCTGAGGCACAGAGCTGTTTCAGGGAGATGAAGATTTTAAGAAATAAAAATAAAAACTTTTAAATTGTTAAAAAAGTCTCCTCATGTGACTCTTATTAATGAAATGTTTAAATTTTGATTTAATTTTTAATAGCTGTTGGGAACCTCATCCCGTCCATGGGTGTGATTTCCTAAAAAATACAAAGGCCGCTTGGCCTTTCCGCCTGCCCGCCAACCATTAAGGTTGAACGGGCAGAGAAAGATTTCTTTCGATTATGACTTTAATGGCTTTAATAGGCCTTTAAATTGTCGGTGGGTGCACTGCTAACTCCCGCACATGCCCGCTGACTGAAATACCGCGTGTCATTTTAAGCTTGTTCAGGTCGGCGTCGTGCCCACCTGACGAACATAATATTCTGGCCCTGATTTCAGAACCACTCCTCATACTGTACAAATTGCAAAAACCGTTTTGGCAGCTGTTTCAAGTTTCCCTCTGGGATTTAAGCAGCCTGGCATTTACCATCTGCCATGCCATAACACTAGATTGAATGAACATTAATTCAGTCAATCTGGGCAATATTATTAGTGGAACAGTATTGTTACTTAGACAGATATAGTGAATTTATTGTTTATTGACTAATTCCAGAGACGTATAGGGCCTACAGCTAAGCAAAGTCTGTGTAAACTATAGGACTAATTAATCCTGCCAATACCTCTTGGATTCATCCTTACTTCCATCAAATTATTTACAAATCTTTTCAATTTGCTTGAACAAGAAAATTAACTTGAGGTTCTTACAATTCCAGTAAAGTTTTTGTTCCAACAGAAAACTCTCAAATCACCTTCTACTGTCCAAATGAAAACGCTATTGGGTTAACAGCTGCAAAATGGCTGATAAATTTAAACAAAAAAAGCGCTGGGAAAGAATTGTTGGTCTGTTTTTGTAAAATACCTAAGGATCATATCACAAGCTAAATGTAAAATTGCAGCAGATACAAAAACATGCACTAAAAAATAAGTAGATATTGGTCAGGATTTTTCCTATGGCGGGCAGGCTGGGCGGGCAGGCTGGGCGGGGGCGGGCACGGAGCCAATCGCCGCCCGCGATCAGTTCCACGCCGCCATTTTACACGGGTGGGCCAATTAAGGCCTGCCCAGCATAATGTGCAGCCGGTAACGCTCAGTGCTACCCGTGCGGGCGGGGTGAGGAGGGAGAGTTGGGGCCAGCGCTCTTTCATACATGAAAGAGCGCAGAAATCTCCCTGAGGCATGGAACTGCCTCAGAGAGATTGAATGGATAAGGATTGAATAAATGATTTAAACATTTATTTAAGCATGTCCCCTCTTGTGACTGTCACATGAGTTGGGACGTGTTTTTAAATTTATGAAAATCTATTTACTTATTTAATAAAAGCTTCAGGAAACCTCATCCCACCTGTTGATGAGGTTTCCTGAAAAACGCGAAAGCCACTTGGGCTTTTCGCCTGCCCGCCAACCTTAAGTTTGGACAGACAGTATTCTTCAGTGATTTAATTAATTTCTTAATGGCCTAATAAGCCGTTTACATTTCAGCGGGCGCGGAGCCGACTCCGGTGCGCGCGCGCCTAACGAAATATCGCGATGCCACGTGATGATGTTGGGATGCACACCCGACGTCATCATGCATCATTTTACACGTTGGCGTGTCGGGCCCGCTCCCGCACGCTGACCAGAAAATTCTGCCCATTGTATTTAAATATTTTTTTCAATTTTAATCAGGCAACTAATCCATACTGGTCAACCCGTGGCTGTACCACAGTAGGGTCAGGGGGTCGTTTCCATTGTCCTTCCTGTCGACATGAGGTGATTCTGGACAGACATGGTGTCTACGGGCTACAAAGGAACCTACTCGTTGAAAACATAATTGACTTATACAAGCAGGAGTCAATCAGGTAAAGCTCCAGTATTAGTGTCAACTCGTTCCATAAATCATCATTAAAACCTGACACTTGAAGTTGAATATAAAAGTAATGTATTTTTTAAAATAGATTTGTCATTTCAATTTGGAAGTTACGTATCAACAAAGCTTTCAGTGAAATACACAAGAGCAAGATCAATGGTGTCTGTTGCTGTTGATAGCTAGCACATATAGTGTGGTTCCATGTAAGGGAACTTAATTAATATACACAATTTGAATGAGAAAGATAACAGGAGTTCTCAGGTTAATGACAAAACCTGCTGATGATGGTTCTGTTCCCTTACAAGGTTGGACAGATATTGTTTCCAGGCCATATTCCCCTTTTTACCCTAATGAAGTTATTAAAAGTTGAGTATTGCTGAAAAAAGAGACACGTCGAAGCTTTTTGTCTTGCATTCATCAAGACATTTCGCAAGAATACTGATGTAAGATAAGGGGAAAACAACAATTTATACTGTATGTGAAGGGAATGTTGATTGATTAGCAAATGGACTCTGATTTGTAGAGGCATTGCCATGGAGAATGTACCAGTGATGGTGACTGACAGTTAACAGCCAAGCATCTTCTTCACATACAGTATAAATTATTTCCCCCTTATATTGGTATTCTTGTGAAGTGTCCTGATGAGTGCAGGACAAAAAGTCTCCTTTTTCAGCAACACTCAAGTTATGTACCGCCAAACAACTATTTATCGAAAGCTGTTGAATAGCAAAAATATTTTTTTAAATCAACAAAAATAGCCAAAAATGTTAGTATTAATCATATTTCTCCCTAGCAATTTGATTTTTTAAAGAAAATATGATGACAGTGAGATACACAATCTTTTGAGAATAACCGATTTTTAAGATAATGATCGCAAAGTTGATATTCAGCCCCCCGATAAGTTTATATATTAAGTATCGGAGCCACTCAGAACTGATCTACAGCACGTTCTGTGTTTACTAATCTCAGCTGAGGTGTGACAAGGGTCCTTAGCACCCTGGGATTAGCAATTGAAAAATCATAAAATGTTCATGCTCTTAATATCTGCTGGAAAGTATAAGAACCTCAGGAATGCCAAATTAGATTTGACTGTGATGTATCCCATGGTGGAACAGCCTGTTTAAATTGACTCAAGGTGAGTGAGGTCTTGAGGTGCCAAGGCCTGAAACATTGCTGAGGGCAAGTGGGATTGCCATAGGGGTGATGTTGCTGCAGGAGGCCTCCTCATGGGCCAAAGAATGCACGAATAGGAGGGCACCGCTGAACCTGTGGTGAAATGTCAGTAGCAGAGGGAAGAGGCCCTTAATTGGCCACTTAAATGGCTCAATTGGCTTCTGGGCAAGATAGCATCGTGGCAGGAAGACGATGGGAACTGTAATAACACAAAGAGTTGAAGTTGGAAATTTCTGCCACCCACAGCCAGCCATCCATTTAGCCTGCATCATTCAGCACAGGTACAAACATATTATGTTTATTGCTAATTGTACATTAGGTAAGAGTATATGCTCCAACACCTCTTCGCCAATTGCAAATTATTTCTTACAATACAACTGGAAGTCGAGGTTGAGTACTGTTATGTATTTGCTGGATTGTTGTATATCTTATTCATCTCAGAGCAATGCAGAGATGACTCTGGTTCTAAATCTTTATTTATAATACTTTAAAACATCTCAGAATTTACAGGATTTGTATGTATACATGGTCTTTTCTAGATCCCAGATGCTTTCCAGGACATTCCCAGTCCAGTATCAGTACTTAACTCTCTACCTCCACCCACAGGCTTAAACAATCAAGCAAGTGTACAAGGATCAGTTACCAGACTGGCAAAATCAAACACAGATGAAACCATTGAACACTACATTTTTCCCCATTTTTAACTAAAGACCTTGTTTTGAATTAAATCATTCTAAATAACAAGCATATATACATCAAGTCATTTCTTAGAGTTTAACTTGTTTGTTTCTTACAAGTACAGAAATAGTCTTTGAGGTAAGAAGGCCTCTTCAATCTGCAATTAGATCTGATGTTGTGATTCTGTGTGATCAGTTGATAAGGTGGATGATCAACATCACTCACAGGAAAAGGAAATATATCCTCATCACCACTGTCCTCGAAATATCCTGGTCTGCTTGCTATCAAGCGTCTCACCTGTTGTCATCCAACACATAAGCGTTGCAACGGTTGATCTGCCTTGGACCTGATAGAAATGATGCTGTCAATGCCAGTTAATGAGAATGTCAGAGCATTGCAGAGATGACTCTAGTTCTAAATCTTTATTTCTAATACTTTAAAACTCCTCAGAGTTTACAGGCTTTGTACACACCCATGATCTCCTTTCCAGAATATTCCCAGTCTGGTATCAGTACTTAACTCTCTACCTCCACCCACAGGCTCTAGGAATCAGCAAGTGTACAAGGATCAGCTACCAGACTAGCATAATCAAACACAGATGACATCACTGAACATGACACGCACCATGATAGTACTGAGTTAAAAAAGTCTTGTTCATGGATTTGAATATTTTCCTGTAGAAGATAACTCAAAGGGTACATTAGTTAGACGATCCACTTGCTTGAAGTTCTTGTGCTGAACTGCTTGAGGAACAGTAAAGGCAGCAGCATGTTTCCCTTCCCACTCCCACCAACCAGTCCAGCCCAGCCCAGCCTGAGCAAATTCCCTGTTGTATTGGTACCACAGCCTTAAACGGGGACAGTTTATTTAAAACCAGCTTACTTCAGAAAAATGTTCTACAGGTTGGCATGAGCTCAGCTTATGTTACTGACATTTCAAATGTGTGACAAATTTACTAAAAATAATCAGTTTGCTACCAGTTTTATTTAGGGTCTATTTTTATATGTTGCTGTTAGCATCTCTCGTCAGCACAATGTGTATGACGTGCTAAAGTAAACTAGACAAGGTGCTAATTTGGGCATCTGTCATGTCGCTTAAGCTCTCCTACATTTCTTTTTCTGAACCAGTTCACATTATTTCAGAATCACTCAATAAAAAATTGGTTGAAGGCAGTCTATTGAATTTTCAGGGTAATGATGGCTTCTCACTTAGTCACAGCCAGGTTTGAGTTCCCAAGCTGACTTAATATTCAGATTTCCCTGCTGCACTTGTGATATAAATGTATTAACTGTTGTTGGATGCTCTTACCATAGTGCCTGCAGAAAATTTTTGAGTACAAACTGTGTACTCTTAAGCTTGTTATAATGTACTTTCAATCCTCAGTAAATATAACAGTCTCAAACTCCTGACGGTAATTTAAGGTTAACTCAACATTGGCGGGGTCTGAGAGCACCCATTGGCTTGAGGAACGTGCCTTGCTGAAATGGGTGAGCAGTCTTGAGTGTGGAAGTGTGAGCTGTTCAATGAAATAAGGCAAAATATTTCTAAACTTTTGGAGGGCTTTCAATGAGTTTACTGATCATCCATGATTCAATCCTCCAGACTTTGAGAATTTGCATCTCAAATATGGGTTTGTACTGTTGAATAGTACTGGCTCTAAAGGTCTTTTTTGCCTTTTGGATATAATTTCCTGCCTGATCATTACTAAATTAATTCCTGCTGCTTTAGCACCATGAGCAGAATCATCACAGGTTTGCACTAAGTGCAGTAGAGGGCGGGAAAAAGAACATGTTACCTGGCAGCCGCAGTGGCGGTTTTCTACGCCATATCGTCCCAATCCCGCCACATTAATCATGCATTCCCAGGAAACATGCCGTTTCACTGGTGGGCGGCCTCCATTTCACCCACCACGCCATCACCTCGCCTCTTCCCCACACTGGGCGCCATATTTAAAGTGCAGTCATGTGCATACCTCTCAATGCTTCCAGCCTAGGACTGCTGCATGGAAGACATTGCCCCAAAAGGCAAGAAGACTGCAGCCCCCCTGACTCAGTGACGTATCTCTGGAGCACCTTTTGGACACCGTGGAAGCCTGCCATGATGTCCTCTACCCCCGCTCTGGCCACAGGAGGGGCAACAACATCATCAATCCGGCTTGGGAGATGTTGGCAGCAGTGGAAAGTGCCAATGCCCTGCAAAAGAGGACAGCCACCCAGTGCTGAAAGAGGATGAATGATCTATTCCATTCCGCCAGGGTAACTCACTCTTCTCATCACTCTCAACTCACACACTCACAAACCCATCACACATCCACAGGGATCTCACTCACTGCCAGTTCAAGGGACATCACCATTCACTCTCTCACACATAAATTCATTGTCTTCATCCCATCCATGGCACCACTCACCACCCACACATGCCAGGCATACTTATCATCTGCCCTGGCAGAGTCCTGCTTACACTCTCTCCATCTGTCTTCATGCAGGACAAGCTGGCACACAGCAAAAGGGGGAGGTTGCAGACTGGTGGAGGAACGCCTGAAATCAAGGTCCTCATGGACTTTGAAAATAGAGTCATCCAGCTGGCTGGCGAAGATCTGGACCATTCCTCTGCTGACAGTGAGGTTGGCGGTGCTCAATCAAGGGAGGGTCCAGCAGTGCAAAATCCATCAGGCAACAACCCTGTGAGTGATGTATCCTGCTTCACAAGCCACTGCCATGCACTAATTATCTCTCCTTGCTTTCGCAGACACATCTGGGAAACAGCCGACGGAGTCCATGACCCAGGTCCTCAACACAAGCCCTGAAGACACCTCAAAAGAGGAATCTGCTGAAACCCTCATTGAAGACCCATCACAGTACTCACCCACACCCTCCACCAGTGCAGAAACACATGCCTCAGTTGGACCAAGCTTTAGAGTAACCTCAGGGCCTAGTGAGCACAACGCATTGTCTGACTCACAGCAGGTGGAG
Source organism: Cetorhinus maximus (assembly GCF_964194155.1). Taxonomy (NCBI): domain Eukaryota; kingdom Metazoa; phylum Chordata; class Chondrichthyes; order Lamniformes; family Cetorhinidae; genus Cetorhinus; species Cetorhinus maximus. The sequence continues at coordinate 81,947,387 of NC_135882.1, read as the reverse complement.
GCAGGGAATTCTCAGGTTTCCGGCACTCGGAGAACGGCTGGAGACCAGAAAAATACCAAAACAGAGTCAGATGATGAGTCTCTGGACTCGGTCATGTCACAGTTGCTGGAGCTGCAAAGGCAAGCTCGGGAACATCAGGAAGAGATGTCTGCTGCACTCCTCAGATTGCAAGGCACAATGGAGGAGTCCATCCGCCTTAAGTCTGAGGTGATAGTGCCGGCATGCCAATGCACTGAGGTCAACACTGGTAGGATGGCGGCCTCCATGAGACTTTGGTCCAGGACATTTGTCCTGTACTGCTGCGTGAGCTGAACTCCATCGCTGACACCATAGTTGGCCTCCAACGTTGTCAACGTGAGAGGGATGCGGGGCAGCTCGATCTCACTCCAGCTTCTCTTTCTCCTCAAGGAGTCAGCCAAGGGCCCTTGGGCATCCATAGGGAGGAGGATCAGCAGATACACACCTCAGGGCCATCCATCCAGGTGACTCTGGGAGTGTTAGGCTCATCTGAATCCCCTCTTCCTGTGACCCAGAAAATCCAGCTCCACAAGCCGAGGGGAGTGCCACTGCCACACAGGAGGGCCCTCAAAGCAGGCTGAAGCTCTCCAGGTTTCATCCCACCAGAGGACGCCCATCCAGGTCATCACAGATAGGGCGTAGCAGTCAGCAGGCTACCTTCACCTCCGCCGTGAATGTCCGGGGTGCACCAAGACTTAGTGACAGGGTTAGGAAGGTTAAGGAGATGTAACTCTTTTGAGTCAACCGATTAGACTAAATCAACAAAAGAAGGGATAAAGCAAATACAGCCCCTAAGTCAGGTCATCTGTAAAACCAAGGACAAAGTTTAAAGGAAACTTACAAACATTAAACCAAAATGTGATTAAAGGGGTCGATAAAACACCCCAGTCCCCATGGTTCCCACCGGGCACGGAAGGCCTCGATGGTGCCAGCAGACACCGTGTGCTCCCTCTCCAGGGACACCCGGCCGCGAACGTAGCCGCGGAAGAGGGACAAACAATCGGGCGAGATTACCCCCTCGATCACCCGCTGCCTGGACCTGTTAATGGCTAACTTGGCCAAGCCCAGGAGCAGGTTCACAAGGAGGTCCTCCTCCTTCCCGACCCCCCTCCCCACCGGGTGTCCGTAGATCAGGAGCGTGGGACTGAAATGCAAACAAAACATTAATAAAAGGTTTTTCAAGTAACTGAAAAGGGAGTGCAGCCTATCACACCCTATATATACGTGGTCCATGGACTCCACAAGACCACAAAAAGGGCAGGTGTCTTGGGAGTCCGTGAACCTATACATTCTTCGATTATAGGGGACTGCTGCGTACAACGCCCTCCAACCCAGGTTCCCGATGGAAAGTGGGAGGACACCTCCGTAGAGGGCCTCCCAACGGGGACCTCCGCCACCGGATGGCAACAAGGCACGCCAGGGCGTGTCCGGGCGGCGGGCGAGGGTGAGAAAATGAAAGGTGTGCAGCAACAGTCCATATAGAAAGCGCCTCCGCACCGTGCCAAATGGCACGGAGGGCATGTCCCCAAAGCGACTCATATTGCGGGGCACCGGCACCCGAGGGAGTGTTCGGGGCTGGGGCCAACGTGCAATTCCGTCTGAACAAGGGAACGTTCAGATGGAAGACCACCGCGCACCTGGGCCACCTCGAGACCTAAAATTACATCAGGTCCGAGCATGACCATCCTTAGGTCTCGGATGGCTTCAGCCGCGAGCCGGACACTCACAGACGCGCAACGCGCCAACTCCTGTGGGAGCATCCAGCCCAGTCCTCTGCCACCCAGCACGTCCCCGATCCTGGTCACCCCGGCAGCCACAGCCCTCCTCTCCGCCAGCCACTGAAAAGGACGGAGGGGTGGATTCCTGAGCAGCGGCTCTCTGATGATAGCTGCTACTCCTGACGGGGGAGAGCTGCATCGCGAGGCGACCATGTTCCAGACTTTGATCAGGACCTGGTAAAAGACGGGCAACACCTGCAAGGAGCCACTGAGGCCCCTCTGCTCTATAAACAGGAGCTGCACATCATAATTCAGGCCATGCACCTGGCGGAAGAAATATGTCGCCAGGGCACACCATCTCGGAGGAGGCTCGACGTAAAGGTATCGCTGCAGGGTCTGAAGACGGAAAGTCGCCATCTATGTGCGTAGGCACCCTAGTGCCTGACCGCCCTCCTTAAGCAGGAGACTCAGAAACTCTGCAGCGACCCAGTGTAGCCTTTTGTCCCAGAAGAAGTCGACGAGCATTCTCTGGATTTTTGCGACAAAGTCTGGGGGAGGGGTCAAAGTGACCAGCCGGTACCACAACATGGCGGCGATCAGCTGGTTTATGACTAGAACTCGACCCCGGTAAGACAGCACACGGAGCAGTCCTGTCCAGCGCCGCAGGCGAGCGGTGACTTTCGTCTCCAGTTCCTGCCAGTTCGCCGGACAGGATTCCTCAGCAGGGCAGAGATGGACCCCCAGGTAGAGGAGGCTGGTGCTGCTCCAGGTGAAAGGCCTGAGCTCCTCGGGTAGGGGATCCATCTGCCACAGGCCGACCAGGAGTCCAGAACATTTATCCCAGTTGATCCTGGCAGAAGAAGCGGCAGAGTAGACCTCCTGGCACTCACGCATCCTCCGCAGGTCAGCCGGGTCGCTAAACATAAGGAGCACGTCATTGGTGTAAGCCGAAAGGACCACCCCAATGCCCGGCCCATGCAGACAACCTCCTCCGCAAGAGGCGCAGGAAAGGCTCCATGCAAATAGAATACAACTGGCCAGACAGGGGGCAGCCCTGACGTACCCCTCTCCCAAAGCGAAGGGGCGCCGTCAGGGACCCGTTAACCTTAACTAGACACTCCGCGGCGGTGTACAGAAGTCGGATCCGGGTGACAAAATGCGTCCTGAACCCGAACGCTCGCAGAGTCCCGAGTAAATATTTGTGATCCACTCTGTTGAACGCCTTCTCCTGGTCAAGAGACAAGAAGGCGCTTGACAGACCAGCCCTCTGGGAAAAGTGGATAATGTCCCGGACCAGATGGATGTTATCATAAATTGTGCGGTCCGGGACGGTGTAGGACTGGTCAGGGTGGATCATGTGGTCCAGCACGGTGCCGAGCCGAGAAGACATGGCTCTGGCAAAGATTTTATAGTCCGTGCTGAGGAGGGAGACCGGGCGCCAGTTTTTAAGGTGTCGGAGATCCCCCTTCTTCGGCAACAGGGCAATCACGGCCCTGCGCCACGAAAGGGGCATCTCCCCGGTAGCGATACTCTCCCCCAGGACCCCCGCGAAGTCGCACCCCAGAACGTCCCAGAACGTCCTGAAGAACTCCACAGTCAGCCCGTCTAGTCCCGGGGATTTGCCCCTCGAGAGACCGTCGAGGGCGCTGGTCAGCTCCCCCAGACTTATAGGGGAGTCAAGCTTTCCGGCGCCCTCCAGGCCGACCTGCGGCAGGTCCTCCCACAAAACTCTGCAAGCATCCTCGCTGGACGGATCCGAAGAGAACAGGGCAGTGTAATAGTCTCGGGCGATGGCCCTGATGCCCTCTGGATCCGAGACAAGGGATCCGTTGTCAGCCAGCAGCTTAAGGAGCTGCTGACGGACCCCGTGCCTTTATTCCAGTGAGTAGAAGAAGGGGGAGCCACGGTCCAAGTCCTTGAGGAACCGGATCCGTGACCTCACATACGCGCCACTCAACCCGACGAGTTGCAGGTCCCGCAGCGCACCCTTCTTCTCTTCATACACCGACCGCAGGGCCGGGTTCCACATCGGGCTGACGGAAACGTGCCTCCAGGTCGAGCACCTCCTTCTCCAACTCCTCGACCCTGGATTTCCGCCTCTTTGTCGACCCCCTCGCGTACTCCTGACAGAAAACTCGGACGTGAGTCTTGCCCACGTCCCACCATAGCCTCAAGGAGGGGAAGCCTCCCTGCTTCCTTCTCCAGCCGGCCCAGAAACAACGAAACGAGTCCAGGAACCGCTCGTCCTCCAGCAGCAGGTTGTTAAAGTGCCAGTACGCGGACCCCGCCCGAGCGCAGAACGGAGTGAGCTCCATCCACACCAGACGGTGGTCCGTGCACGGCACCTGCTGCACAGAAGCCGACCGAATGCAGGACACGTACGCCTTCGAAACGTAAAGAATGGTCGAGTCTGGACGCTCCGACTCCAGGTGACACAAAGGTGAAAACGCTGGAATCGGGATGGAGATTTCACCAGACATCCACCAAGTCAAAGGACCTGACCAGGTCCCGTAACTTAATCGCACCTAGCATGCGCTGCTGGGTACCGTGATGGTCCCGGGCCTCGAGGGTGCAATTAAAATCCCCTCCCAAGGATGATGCACTCGCCCGCGTTGATGGAGCCAAGATGAGTGGACACTTCCTCAAAGAAGCTCGCTTGCTGCTGCGCGCCCAGGGGAGCATACACATTCACACAGTGAAGCGCCGCGCCCCCCAGGCGCACAGTAAGGTGCAGCAACCGGCCTGGCACCGGCTCCTTGACCTCCAAGATCTCCGGCTGAAAACATGGGGCCAACAAGATAGCCACCACGCCAGAATTGGAGGCTAGGTGACTCATGTAGACCCTCCCTCGCCACTCCAGGAGCCACGTAGCTTCGTCTCCCGGAACGATATGGGTTTCCTGCAGGAAGCACACCACATACTTCCTGTCCCTGAGGACCGAGAAGTTCTGGAACCTGCGCTGTGTGTCCCTGCTGCTGTGTATGTTGAGGCTGGCTATAGTTGTCTTCATTGTCAAAAGTATGTGCAACCTTCACCTTAAGTAAAAGGAGAGGACTTTTAATCCTTCCTCTCCTTCAGGAGCCCAGCAAGAAACGTATGGACCCTCCGCCGAGCGTTCCTGTCCAACTCGGGAGCCTTGAGAGCCTCGCGAGTGGACCAGAACACCAGCGGAAAAGAATGCCGCCAGTCCATGGCCAACTGGACTGTCTCGGTGACCGCGATTACTCGCTAGAAAGTCCTGGAGTTCCCGTGGGGGGATGAGGGGAGAGTCAGTGGAGGGCACCAGGGGATCCATCACCTCACCCGATAACGACTCAACATCGTCCCCGGCGCTCACCACCGAAACTCTGTCCTCCTCCAGGTCGTCGCCTCCGGCTTCCAACCCCTCCCCCGCATTGAGTACGGGGTCTGGTCCGGAACTGCCAGTTGGCTCCACCTCCACCTCGATCCCACCCCCAGGATCAAGGCCAGAGGGGTCCTCTCTGGTCTCCAATAATGGTTTCGGGTCAGAGGGTTGCGGCATCTCGGATACTCACTCTCCGCCCGGCACCGGGTCATCCAGGGAGCTCAGACAAGCTCCTGACCTAAAACTAGGACACCCGGTGCTAAATTTTGGGAGGGAGCGGGAAGGCCTTCCTCGCCACCACCACCCAATGACCCAGACAATTTTTTAAATTTGGGGGTGCTGCAGTCCCCCGACGGGCCAGAGGATACCTCGGGGGTATTTAATGTGTCCAAGGTTAGCACCCCCACAAGGGAGGTGCCATCAGCGACCCCCGAGGGGCCCTGCTCAGGGGACTGCAGCAGGTTCATGGGGGGAACAATGGGTGTGGGGGTAAGTGCTTGGCTTTCCCCCAGAGGGCAGAGCGAGGTTTTACTAGGCGGAGACGCCACCACCTCTTCATCAGGGGAGGGGACAGACCCAACCTCTTCAGATTGGGCATCGCCCTCCCCCTCCTCTTCCTCCTCCGAGAGGTGACATCTCTTCTGGGGTAGGCTGGGGGCTAGAGAGACCTCCATCTGTGAGGCCTCCTCCACCTCATCCAGCCCTCCCGGACGCCCCACCCTCTGGGGTTTGGGTTTATCCACCGGCTCAGGGGCACGAGTCTCGCCCCCGCCGGCCCCGGGAACCCACGCAGGTACGACGCCGGGCCCAGCACATGGCGCCTCAGCGCCCACGGGCCCGGGAGCTCACGGGGAGACGACGCCGGGGCCGGATGTTAATATTTCCCCCGAGCAAATGCCAGCAGGGGTTTGGGGATCTTGGGTGGTTTGGGGAGTTTGGGAGGTTTGGGGTGTCTCAGGGGCCGCCCCCGGGTTGCGGGTCTTCCTCCACACCTCCTTAAGGCGCGGAGGCTCTCCCCCCACTTCACCGGCAGCCGAGATGGCAGTGGCTGCCGGCGACGCCTCCCCTTGCGGGGAGGGAGATGGAGTAGTGGCGGGGGGAGGAGGGGCGGTGCCAGCCGCGGCCGCTTGGGTGGAATCAGCGGCCTTGGAGGACGGGGCAGTTCTTCCTCACATGCCCCGCCTCCTTACAAGCATGGCACCGCACGCCTTCCGCAGTCCAAAACACCCGGTAGGTGGTCCCTTCATAGTTTATTGTGAAGGCCCCCTCCAGGCACTGCTCCTGGGCCAAGCGGATGAATACTTGGTGCCGGAAGGAGTACACGTGGTGGAGGGCCGTGTCCTTGAGGCCGAGCGGGATCGGTGCTATCCCTGACCTGACCTCCCCCAGTTTACAGAGGTTGGGGAGGAGGAGCTCACTGGATAAAAAGGGCGGGACGTTCGAAATAATGATCCTCTGGGCGGTGGCCTCAAGGGGGTCCACCGCCAGAAAAGTCCCGCCCACAGTGAGCCCCTTTTCCAGGGCCAGGCGCACCGCCCGCTTGGACCTCAGGAAAAATATGGCCCCATACATTTTCGAGGCTGCAACTATGGCCGAGGGGCCAACGACCCCAGCCATAGCCTTCACGCAGGCCTCGATAGTCATGTCGGGGTGAGCATAGCTCTTTACCCCCAGGGCCCTCGTGAGGAGGCGGAATGGCAACAGGGCCGCGGGAGCAGCAGGAGCCGCAGAAGCAGCCACCCCCGCATAGGTCTTTTTAGGAGGCCCTGCCACCGGTGACAACACCGCCTCCACATTTACCCTCGAGGGCCCGGCCACAGGCAATGGTGAGCTGGCCTTTGGGCCTGAGGCACACCCACCCTGAGAAAGATTGGCCATTATTTTATGTTTGTTTTTATTAATTTATATTATTTTTTTAAAGCTCCTCCCTGGGGAGGGATAAAGGGGGAGAAAGGTGAAAATAACCTCCCCCTTTTAGATATGTATAGAGGAGAAGAGAGGAAGGAGAGGGGTAGAGGACAGGGAGGCACAGGAGGGAAAGGGGAAAGTCTAGGTGGGTGTCTCTGGGTGGAAGATGGACGGTGGATGGGGGCCTTGATGATCTTCTGGTAGGGGGAGGGCGATGTCTTCACCAGCCAACACTGGCCACTGGGAAAAGGCTGGGCGGGGGAGGGGTGGCAGCAAGATGGTTTTAACACACACACACACCTCCCCCCACCCTTTTTCTTCCCCAAGTCCTTTGGCAGTCTTCTGCCCTCCCCCTACAAAGCACAGTCTTTAACAGCCCCCACCTGAACAAAATAGAAAGTCCAGACACCCACTTAGGATGTTATAAGTCACAGCCGTGGCCTCCTGGCCTTCCTGTCCTGTAGCAGCAGCAACAGCAGCAGTTGTTCTTCCTCTCCCTCTCTCTCCTTCTCCTCTTTTGGCCCCTCCAAAAGAAGGCCCTCTAACTCCCCCAGGCAATGGAGGAGGACGATGATGAAATGAAGCCAAGGGTACAGGAACAGCAGGAGCAGCAGCAGGAGCAGGAGCAGAAGCAGAAGCAGCACACAGCCTCATCTCCTCATTCCCTAGATCCAACTGAAGCAACAACGATTCCAACGAGCTCGTTAAGAAGATGAAACTTCTTCGAGTTATCAACAGTCACAGATTGTAACTCTTTTGAGTACATTCACAGTTCTTGGTTTCCAGGAGTGGGACATGAACCCACAACCTGCTGATTCAAAGGCGAGGGTGCTATGAACTGAGCCACAGCTGACACCTCATTAATAAATGCTGGGCTGTCCTGCCCCATCCGCATCCTGTGAATGAATAATAAGTGAAGTGGAGATGCCAGGGATTGAACCCAGGACCTCACACATGCAAAGCATGCACTCTACCGCTGAGCTACATCCCCAGTTTACAAAGATGTAGCTTGCACAGCCTGGGCATGGGTGTTAATCATTTGTACATAATGTTCACTTTGTTAATAAACTCCCAAGAATGTCTCCCTACCTATGGCTCCTTGTTCTGATGAGCAGTGCTCGTGTCACTCAGATGTGAAACCATGGTCTCTGCACAAGATAAAGGCAGGTGTCTCAGTCCAGGACCTCTTCCCTGTGCTTTGTGCAACCTTCCCAGCACACTGATGGTGTGCCTTCACTGTCACTGGTCACATAAGTCATGCCTGCACCTCAATGGGGCTTATCAATGCTGCCAGAATGTCCTGGACCAGCGGCACAGAGTTTCATCATTGTGTGTGTGCTCCCAGCACCTTCAAGGTGCAGCTGGCTCCCAAATCTTCAGCATCTGTATCCGGTGACAGTGAGGTCCTGAAGGGTTCAGCTCATGAAGGATGCCATGGGAATCAGGAGAAGTTAAAGTTTCCCCGCTGCATCTCCATGATATGACCCTGTTCACAGAGCGCAAGTGAGATGCCATCAGCCAGGCAGGAGTCAGACATTTACATAAGCAATGTGAGGATCTATGGAGTGTCGCCACTGCACATTGTCATCATCCTCCAGGAATGCCAGGACTATGAGCATCTGCTGCGTCTCCATGACATGAGCCTTATCACAGAGGGTATGTGCACTGCCATCAGCCAAACAGGAGTCAGATGTTCACAGATGCAATTTGAAGATCTATGGTGTCTCCTCACTGCATGTCATCATCATCCTCCACAAATCTAGCAGCTATGAGGGCCTCCTGAGCGTGCCTGCCTCATCTGGCCAGTGCAATTGCCTCATCACCAACATGCTCGCCTTCGAGGACCTCCTCAAGCTCATCACCATCAATGTCCTCATCGGAGGAGACGTGCAGCTCCTCCAGCTCCTTCTCAGCCAGCTCCTCTCCCTGTTGCAGCACCAGGTTGTAAAGGGTGCAACAAGTGACGATGATGCGTGACACCTTCTGCGGACTGTATTCCAGGGTTCCACCAGTCCGGCCCTGGCACCGGAACTTCATTTTCAACATCCCAATGGTTTGCTCCACCAAAGCACGAGTTGCAGCATGAGCCTCGATGTACCTTCTCTCTGCTGCAGTCTGAGGCCGCGGGACGGGTGTCATCAGCCACATCATCTGTGGGTAACACTTGTCCCTGAGGAGCCATCCCTGCAGCCTCTGTGGACCTGGTAGATGTCAGGGATCTGAGACCTGCTAAGGATGTAGGAGTCGTGGACGCTCCCTGGGAACTGTGCGCAGACCTGCAGGATGCATTTGCGGTGGTCGCACACCAGCTGTACATTCAGCGAATGGAAGCCTTTGCGGTTGACATAGTTAACCACTTGTTGCCATGGAGATCAGAGCACCACGTGAGTGCAGCTGATTGCACCCTGCGCCTGTGAGAAAGCTGAGATCTGGGCAAATCCCAGCACTCTTGCATCCTGGCTCTCCTGATCTCGGACAAAATGCACAAAGTTGTGTGCCTTTGCAAAGATGGCGTCCATGACCTTGTAGATGGATTTTTGGGTGGAGGCTTGTGATATCCCACGGAGGTCACCTGTGGGGCCCTGAAAGGAGCCACTGGTGTAAAAATTGAGTGCCACGGTCACTTTCACAGGCACTGGCAGTGGATGCCCTCCATGTCCCTGTGATGCCAAATCCAGCAGGTGGCAGTTGTGACTGACCAGTTCCCTAGCCATGCGCAGTCTATGATGACACTGGTTCTTGGTCATCTGCAGGAATGACAGGTGGTGTCTATAGACCCTGAGTCTAGCTAGGTGCTGACCAATGACAGCTCACTGTGGCTTTTCAGCGGTGTGTGCAGGAGCCCCAGCGACCCCTTCTTCCTGAGGGTACTGCTTCTCCCTCTGCGCAGCCAGGCACCTCCGTCACTCTCTTTTCCTTCATCTCTGCTCTCTGTAAGCCACAAAGCATACAGCTAGGTCACCAGGTTCCATGTTCCTGATGTACTCCTCCTGCAGCATGAAAGACAGAGATGCATGGGTTAGCTTGGGTTTTCTGAGAACCTTTCTTTGTTACATCTGAAAGCCCCTTAACACACCTCGGAGAGTGCTGGCCACCACTTGGATGGCCAGAGTTTAGTGCGCTGCATGGCTGCCCAAAACCCCACCTTCCTCCGCCCCACTCCACCTGATCGATTGGCAGCAGCTTTGCCCATTGGACTGCATACTGTGCTCTTGGCTCAGGTGCAGTCATTCTCCTAACCCGTACTGCAAGGCTGCACTGTTAGCTTGAACCATGGGGGAGACTGGTCCAAACCAGGATGATGACTTTGCAAGGGGCTGTGAGCACCTCTAGCAGTGACTGCTCCATGGCCAGCTTTAGCAAGGAGATTGTACAACGTGCCCAGTCAACCAATTGTTCTGCAGTCCACTAAAGCATTCATTAGTTTGCAGTCTGTTCGCAAGAGGTAGAAAGATCTGGAGCACTTGGTGGCACTTTCAGCCAGATAAGCTAGAGGCCTGACTCCCAGCACACCAATGTGGCTGCGCCTGAACTTTCTCAGCTGCGAAGAAATGGTCATTTTATACAGGGTTTCCCTAATGTATGGTCGCTTCCCTCCCGCCACCCCCCCACACGTGCTTGTGCACTACCATCAACCTCAGTGCAGCCCTTGCCCCCTAAACTCACCTCAACCGCAGGGTAGCCCTTGCCCTGGCACCACACTGTCAGCCAGCTGAGAAAACGCGACTTGCCTGTGCCCTCGCCAGAGTGCGTGATGCCTCAACCTTGAGGTCCAACAGGCGACTCTTGCGAGCACTGCACAATCTTACTCTGCACTTACCTCCCAGTTACCCTCGCCAGGGGCACCCCTTTCTAAATGCTTTTGTGAAACATGTTGGTGTGCGATCATGCCGACGTGCTCGATTGATCCAGCATCGGGGGATGATTCCAGCAAGCTGGTCTTATAACGATATGTGGATGTATTACATTGAAGTTCCCAACATGCAGCGGTGGGAAGCATGGCCTGCCATTGGTGGGCGGAGCGGGCGATTACAAACTGGTTTCATGGCATCGTGAAACCGATTTTTGGCCTTCCCGCCATATTTTCTGCTCACACTGCCGAACAAGCCCGACACCAGTGGGCACGGAAAATTCCAACTCCATGTTTTTGATTCACAACTCTATTCCCACAACAATGGTGCTGACAGCTGCCATTGCAGCAAGCAAATTGCTCAGCATGAGTTTCATTCGGACAGGCTTATGGCACTCTTGGATTTGGAGAGTTAAAAGAGGTTTCTATGGAGGGAGAAGTGTAAGTGTGACTGTGTCTGAGGCATTTAGCACCTCCTCGTGCTTGACCCAAGACTCACATGTTCAGTCCTAGGTACACCTACCTGGGCATGTCAAAGTTTTTGTTGGTGTTTTTTGAGGCAGGTAGTCACCAAGTTGTTGCCTTCCTCTCAAGCCTGACTTCTTGACTACTTCCATCCCAGGTACAGCTGCAGCTGTAAAGTTCACCTCAACACTGAAGTTCTACACTAACGTTTTTTCCCGAACTACCACCAACATCATTTGTCAAAACAGTCTTCTGTGCACCAGCATTCAAACAAATACCAGACGCTTGTTTGCCAGTGGAAGCACTTTCACCACTTTTCCCATGGAAAGGAGGCAGCAGCAGGAGAAGGCAGAACATTTCTTCCAAGTGACAGGTTTCCAAAAACACTGGGTGTTATCAATAGCACAGCAGCAACAACCCATAGCGTACACGAATAGGAAAGACTTCAATAGCATAATGGTGGTCCCAGATCACCAGAACTGAATTATTCAAATGAATGTGTCTTAACCTGTTATCAGCCACAATGATTTCTTTTGATAAAAACAAAAAGCTACTGCGGATGCTGGAAATCCAAAACAAAAACAGAATTACCTGGGAAAACTCAGCAGGTCTGGCAGCATCGGTGGAGAAGAAAAGAGTTGACGTTTCGAGTCCAACATGACCCTACAACAGTTCTGTTGAAGGGTCATGTTGGACTCGAAACGTCAACTCTTTTCTTCTCCACCGATGCTGCCAGACCTGCTGAGTTTTTCCAGGTAATTCTGTTTATGATTTCTTTTGAGTCAGTACACCATGGCTCCACAATTTTGAAGGAGGTTGGCTTCTAGACAGCAAGGGTATCACCAGGCATCTGGCTGGTGACCTATGCATACCAACCTAGGCAACTAACAAAAGCTGATCAACAGCTTCAAAAAATCTGACAAAGCCCCAAAAGGCTGACAATTCCGAATACCCTTGAAAAAATGAAAACAATTTCACCTCCTGCTCAAGTTGGTGATTAAAAAAATAAGCAGGCGAAAGCCTGAATGGGAAACCCAAATGTTGAAGGCCTCCCTCCTGCCACCCCAGAAAATAGTATTTCTATTTGAAATAATGTATTATTGTTCATTTTAAGCACTTTCAAATATTAAAACTATACAAAAGAAAGGCTGAGATCAGTAGATGTTCCAACCCTGAAAGAATTGGATATGAGGATCAGACAGGAAAGTGGAGTTGAGATCGAAGATCAGCCAACTTTCTATCTGCGAACTTGTTAACGGTGAAGCAGGCACATGGGGCCAATTGACCTATTCCCTTTTTTGTATTCTTATGAAAAAAACAAAATGATGTTTTGATTTTCAACTCAGCCACCAAAATATTTCCCTGAGTTTTACCTCAACATTTACTACCTCACATCCAACTCTCCACTGCTTCAATTCACAAAGGTTCTCTACTCCTTGGGTTCAGTTAATAAAAGCAGTCTTTCCCACCTAACTACCCACATTTGTAGCATGACTCAGCAATGTGGAGTCCTCACCAAGATTTTGTAAAATGTTGTTGCAGCCAATTTTTTCAATGCTTGGCATTTAAAAGGGAACAAGGCTGTTGGTGTACACCTTTAATTGGGTGTGGTTATGGTTTCTGTATACCTCACTAGAGGGGAAATGAAGCAATGTATTATCTGATTCAGACTTAGGCTGGAATCACCCGGCCCTGTTGCCGTCGGGCGTCATGGTGGGCGTGAGCGGACAATATGGCGAGAATGCCAAAAATTGGTTTCACACTGTCCTGAAACCAGTTTGCCATTGTCTGCTCCACCTGACAATGGCGGGCCGCCTTTCCCACTGCTGGATGCCGGGAACCTAATTTTAATACATTTGCATCTTATCATCTTGCCTGCTGGCTGGAATCACCCCCTCACGGCAAATTTACTGCCCACGTTGGTGAGAAAACACACCAGCCCAGAACACGTCTTGACAAAAGTGACGTGCAGAAGTTGGGATTAGCATTAGGGCTTTGCTCACATCGCAGACATCCGAGGAGCAGAAGATGCTGGAGCCCGACAGCTACCGGACCCGGGAGGAACACTTGCAACACATGCTGGGTGGATTGTCATGGATATGGCTCCGCCAAGAAGCAGCTCACGGAGGGTGGGAGGGCTCTGTTGATGCCTGGGGTCTGCTTTGGGACATCAGGGTATTGGCCATTGTCTACTATGGATGATCATCAAGGGGGGGAGAGGAAGGTCCAGATGTGAGTGGGAGAGGAAGGTGTACTATGGTGGGGGGACGGGTGGGAGAGGAATATCTAGGTTTGACTGGGAGAGGAAGTTGTACCAGTGGGGGCGGGATGGTGAGATTGGGAGAGGGGGATCGATGGTGTCCGGGGTGGGGGTGTGAGGTTGGGAGGGGGGAACAAAGGTGTCATGAGTTAAGGTTGGGAGGGGCGGATTAGGGTGGAACAGGAAGAATGTGGCAACTGGGGAGGTAGATGTTAGGGGGAAGGAAGGTGTAAGGGAAGAAGTTCGGAGGAAGTAAGGAGCTCGGGGGAGGGAAGGACTTCACTGGGAGGAAGGAGTTTAGGGGGAGAAAGGAGTTTTGGGGGAGGAAGGAGTTCAGAGAGGGGCAGGACTTCAGGAGAGGAAAGAGTTCGGAGGGGGGGAAGGAGTCCAGCTGGAGGAAAGAGTCCAGGAAGAGGAAGGAGTAAGGGTGGAGGAGGGAGTAAGGGTGGAGGAGGGAGTAAGGGGGGAATGTCCAGGTGAACATGCAATGGAGGGGCCTGTGGAGTCAATGACTGCCTCTTGTGGAGCGAACTGAGGGTGGGCGTGGTAGCAGGGAATGGTGAGTATGAGAAGGGGCAGAGTGAGCTGGAAAGGTGGGAGGGTAGAAAAGATAGCGAGGATGGTTGGTGGGGGCTTGGAGGCAGACATGGTCCCTGGGGGTGGGAATGAAGAGGTTGGGGAGGCCAACGTGGATGGGGGTGGGATTCTCGAAGATGTAGGGAATGTACACCTTCACCCAGACATCCTGGAAAGAAAAGGGTTCTGGTTGGTAGAGGACAGTAGAGAGGTGGAAGTTGCTGCCCTGACATCTGCAGGAAGGGTGGAGATAGCCTGTGCAATGGTTGATCCTGTTGCCTCTTATGACTTTGGCATGGGTCTTCTGGACAGCCGAGGCCATGAGGGCCCTGGTTTGCTTTGGCTGCCCTCCTGTGGGCCAACTGCTCCCTCTGCAATGACAGAGGACGCGGTTGAGGGGTCACTGGCAAAGGGGACTCGGAAGGAGAGGACAGCCTCTGAGATTCCTGATTGGATGACCAGGGGTGTCTAGCTGTCACTTCCTTCGGGTGCCCAAGGGCCCCAGTCTGACTTGAGGAGAAGGAGCACCTGGAGGGACATCGAGATGCCCAATTTCCCTTTCACGTTGCCACTGCAGGAACTCACCCATGGCTACTGCGATGGAGTGCAGGTCTGCGTGCATCTCTACATTCTTCTGGATCAGGATCTCCATGGCGCCTGCCATCCTCCCCAAGGAGATCTCAATGTGCGCACGTCAGAGAGCAGGCAAATGCACTCCTCTGACTCACTTGTTACTTTGTTGAGGGCTTCCAATAGCTCTGTTTGATGATCCCCCACCTTCTGCTGAATCTCCACGATGAGCTGTAAGGCCGAATCCAGAAGCTCGTCATCTGACTCAGACCTCACAGATGCCTCTTACCCAGCAGTCCTCCCAGTGCCGGGGAGCTCACATGAACCTGCCTCCTCCTGCTGCGGACACGTGTCCAAGTGGTGACCAGCAGATTGTGAACCTAAGTCTGCTCCAGATCTAGGCTGCACCGAAGTGTGTGTCTCTGTGCTGGTGGGGGCTGTGGGTAAGCACTGTGATGGATCTTTCAGGCTGCTTATTTCCAGCTCTTCAATAGAGGAGGTGTCCTCTTGGCTAGAGGTGAGGACCTGGATGGAGCTGGGGGACTGGCTGGCTGATGGTGTTGGTTGCTTGGTAGAGCTCCCTGTGAAGCAGAGTAGAGATAAGTAGTGCATGGCAGCACTGTCAAAAGCAGGAGAGAGAGCACTCACAGATGCGTTGAGAGAGGGATGATGTGGTGCAGGATCCTCATATGGGTGTTTGCCGCCGGCATCTCCGTCGCCACCAGCATGGTCTGTGTCCTCACCAGTCAGTGCGATGGCATGGTCCTCAAATTGAGTGAGGGACCTAATGTGGGCCACTCCACCCCTGGCCTGGGACCTCTCCCTGCTGATGTGAGCCAGCTTCTCCTACACGAAAATACATGGAGAGTGTGAGCAGGACACATGGCAATGCGTGGAATTTGGTGTGTGGTGAATGGAGCCAAGAATGGGATGAGGACACGAGCTCCAGAGGACATGAGCCTGATAGAGATGTGAGGATGTAAGTGAGAGTTAGTGGTGTTGCCCCTTGAGGTGTGAGATCCCTGCGGATGTGTAATGGGTTTGTGAGTGTGTGAGTTGAGAGTGTCAAGAAGAGTGACTTACCTGGGAATGAATGACACCATTCATCCTCTTTCTGCAATGGATGGCTGTCATCTTTTGCAGGGCGTTGGCACTGGCTACCGCCTCCCATGCTGAATTGGTGACCTTGCTTGCTGGTCTTCCTCCAGAATAGGGGTACAGGAATTTGTGGCAGGCCTCCACTGCATCCAGTAGGCACTGGAGGGAGGTGCTACTAAATTTGGGGGCAGCATGATTCCTCCCTTTGGAGGAATCAGTCATCAGTTCCCAGCATCTTCCTGTCCCTTGAAGAGCGCTCACTCTGTACATGGGTGGCCTTTTAAGTATGGCACTTGGTTTACTAAAGGCCTGAGGTGACAGCGGAGCAGGCAAATCAGAGGCCATCCCACCAGCGACCCGGCGTGTTTCCTGAGAATGCATTATTAATGAGGTGTGACACGCCTGGAATGGGACGATGCAGCATGAAGAGCTGCCATTGAGGCTGCGAGTAAAATATCCTTTTTCCCACCCGTTACCACACTTATCGCAAATCTGGGACGATTCCACCCTTAGTCTCAATTTGTTCTGAAGAAACTAGCAGCTCAGACATGTGTACAAGTTCTTCAGCTGCGTAATACTGCTAACAACTTCTCAACTCCTTAATAAATAAACTGGTGTGTTTTTGTATTAACCAGTCCCTTATGTATTCTTTCACGGGTTGGCAAGGCCAGCATTTGTTGCCCATTCCTAATTGTCCTTGAACTGAGTGGCTTGCTAGGCCATTTCAGAGGGTAGTTAAGAGTCAATCACATTGCTGTGGATCTGGAATCACATGTAGGCCAGATTAGGTAAGGATAGCAGATTTCCTTCCCTAAAGGGCATTAGTGAACTAGATGGGTTTTTACAACAATCATTGATAGTTTCATGGTCAGCATTACTAAATTTATAATTCCAGATTAATTAATCCACTAGTTGGTGGGATTTGAACCCATGTCCCAAAAGCATTAGCCTGGGTCTCTAGATTACTAGTCCAGTGATATTCCCATCACACAACCATCTACCCTTCATGTTTAGCTACTAAGTAAGCACAACAACACAACATTGTGCCAGCTGTGGAGATTGTTTTCCATTTTCAAGCACATTGTTGTGCCAGTGCTGATGGAGGAAGCTGGTAAGCAGATAAGTCTGAAGTTTAAAACCCCTCAATCAATGCAAAGGGTGTGATTTCTAACCGAAGCTTGTTGTGCACAGTCTGTGTGTTAAACAGGCAGATAAAGCACATTGAGAGGTTCAGCACTGGGCAGTGCTCAGTCGGGAAAGGCAAGTAGCTGAGATGCAGCTCAGATCAATTGTGGGCAAGGAAGAACCAAGAAACACTGCAGAAATCAGGCTGAGAAATGTTGCAAAAACAACAGGAAAAATTGAGAGTTGATGAAAGCTGGAAAAAGCCTTCGGCACCATTGTTCGTTTTGTGGACTCTTGTGGTGTGTTTCTGCAAGAACTCAGCTTCATGGGCAGAGTTTCAGAAACACACGCATAACTTGCAACAGCACCACTCATCCCAAGTGCTGTGTTGAGTAGAGGAACTGCAAACAACTGACACGTTAAAGTGAAGTGTTCACTGTATTCAAATCCTGATCAGTGAAACAGCAGGAATATTCATTTAAATGGCAGAGAAGAAAAAAGGTCCAGAAAATTCCCAAGGTTAAATTGGAAGGTGGCTGACCTACTCTTTGAGTTTAAATGATTTAAACAGCGCACAGAATTATAGTTTGTCAACTCGGGTGCATTTGATCCAGACAAACTGACCATAAAGATTCGTTTAGCCATTGGAAATGAAGGTTTACATAGGCTCAACACATCTGGGCTCATAAAAAAAATCCCAAAAAGATTTGGACAATTTTGGAAGACCAATTCAGAGTCAAATTGAATTTCTGTATCCAATGCCTGGAGTTTACGTCATACTGTCAACAGCCTAGGGAATCCATTGATCACTTTATCAGTTGATGCAGAGTAAAGGGTGCCTATTGCGATTTTTCAGAAGCAGAACTGGCAGAGAAAATCGTCAAATTGCATCAACTCCAATTGACACACTTCAAAAAGATTTGTTAGACAAACCCAAAAACTACAGCAATGAGTTACTCAAAGATGGACAGAAGTATAAATCGGTTATTGCAGGCTGACAAATCTTATAGGTCCTATATGCAACCCCGACCACCAACACAGTGAATAGAATAGCCAAATACGAGAAGACATGTGGAATGCAGACTTCTACATGCACCAAAGAGATGTTCATCATTTCATGGGACAGGATCTTCCGGTCGGCAAGCGGGGGTGGGGCTCGCTCGCCAATGCGTAAAATGACGCGGGATGTTGTTGGGTGGAACTCCCGACGGCACCCTGCGTCATTTCCATTTTCAGGTCAGCGGGGGCGCAGCTGAGTCAGCTATGCACCCGCCGACCTGTCAACGGCCTATTGAGGCCATTGATAAACTAATTAAGGTAATTAATGGACCTGCCTGTCCAACCTTAAGGTTGGCGGGCAGGCCGGGACCCTTGGCGGGCTTCGGAAAAAGCATGAAACCTCATCCACGGGCGGGATGAGGTTTCATGAGGGTATTTGAATTTTAATCAACTCTTTCAATAAAAGTTATGGACATGTCCCAACTTATGTGACAGTGTCACAAGAGGGGACATGTCAGGGAAATGTTTTTATCATTTCTATTAAAAATTTTAATTTCAAGCCGATCTCCCTGAGGCAGCACTTAGCCTCAGGGAGATCTGTGCGCTATTTCGCACACATGCACGAAAGAGCGCACACCCGGCTGAGGGAATCACCCCCGCCTGCACAGGGAACACATAGCGCTTCCTGGCGGACGTCACGCTGGTTGGACCTTAATTGGCACGCCCACGTAAAATGACGGTGTGCCCCCAATCGGGGGTACCGATCAGAGGTGCGCCCACCCGCGCCCGCTCCCATTCCCGCATTTCCCCCCCAACGGGGGGATAATTTTTCCCATGATTTCTGTAATGTGTCAAAAAGGGTCACTGACAGCGGCAATGCAGAAGAACAAAGGCCGAAGGAGCTATGAGAAGTTGTGCAAAGGCTCAAGCAGACCATAAAGAGGCCACACCTTCGAGCAGCAACAACAACCATATCAGACCTTGTAGGAAAAGCATACACGAGCTGGTGGAGGAAACGGACAATGACGATGATATTTAAGACAGTGTGAGGCACAGTGAGCACACATTCCACACTGTCCATACAGCAGAACATATAGATGCCATTACATTGTCAGAAGTATTTGCCACGCTTCAGAGCATCTGCCTTCAGAAAGCCGGTGAGCATTTGTTATTGGCAAAAGTAGCCACAGGGGCAAGTGCCAACATACTACTTCTGAGAATTCCGCAAGAAATATACCCACAGAAGTGGAAGGCCATGGTGAAACCTTCTACCATGATGCTTTCAGCATATAATGACTTGGTAATTCCATCTGTAGAATCAATCATGGTACAGTGTAAATACAATCAACCACCCTGGGTGTCACCGATATTCTACATAGTCCGAAGCCAAAGGCCTAGCGTTTCCAGGTCTACCGGCATGCCAGGATCTCACGTTGGCTATCATACATGGAATCAGCCAGATACTGCAGGGTGGATCAGCATCAGAAGATACGCCCGTCACTTCAGTTAGTGATCTGACATCATAATATCCTGAGTATATTGATAAAATTGGCAATTTTCAGGGAGATGCAATGTTATGCTTGAGAGAGGATGCTATACCATCGATTGATCTACTACACATGTGCAATGAAGATGTTCTACACTGACCTGTGTTGACCTGATGAATTTCATACAACAGAAGTGTCAGTAGCTATAGGGAGAGACAGAAAAAGATCCAATGCTGCAGGAACTCTGAAAGACTATTAGCAAAGGTTGACCAGACTCCATTCAGGATGTCCATGAACACAAGAGGCAGTTTTGGGCTTACCAGGACAAGCTAGACATATCCGGGGGAATCATCTTTAACGGCAAGGAGGTCATCGTACCAGAGTCATTGCGAAGTGACATACTACAGCAACTTCATCAGTCACACTTGGGCATAGATCATACAAGGAGGTCCACAAGAGAAACAGTTTATTGGCCGGGTATGAACAATGACATTGAGGTCACAGTTAAGGAGTGTAAGGCATGTCAGGAAAATATGCCAATTCACGCCAAGGAACTGCTTTTACCACAAAAAGTTTCTACTCATTTTTGGGGCAAAATTGCTTCCAACCTCTTCCACATCCACAGGAATCATTTCTTAGTTGTCACTGATTATTTTTCTAAGTATCCTATCATCCATCAATTGTGCAATATGTCCAGCACAACTGGAGCACCCATTCTAGGTGCTATTTTCAGTTTATTTGGGACACCCAGGGAAATAGTCTCAAAAAATGATCCTCAATTTACTGGTAAGTCACTCAGGGACATGTGTGAGAAGTGAATAGATCACACTACTTCTCCACACTACCCCAGATCTAACAGAATAGCCAAAAGAATGATTTGAATGGTGAAATCTTTAATCTTAAAGTGCAGACAGACCAAACATACCAAAGCTGCACCTTAGGGCAACACTTCCGAGTGCAGCCATTCCATGACTGCCGGAACACGTGTTTGGCAGACCAGTGTGGAACAAATCTCCCTGGTTTTTATCAATCTGCCCTGTCAGATGCCAGAGAAGAACTTTTGAAAAAAGATGGGGAGGGTGAAAGATGTGCATGACAGGAATGCAGGTAAAGCTTTGCCAAGTTTAAAGATAGGACAACAGGTTTGAATTCAGGATCCCAAGGAAGGTACGTCACAACCAGCCAAAGTGACAAGGCTCTGTCCAGAGCCAAGGCCATATGAGGTCATCACACCCTATGAAACAGTGAGACAGAACAGAGAACAAATCAGGGAAGTACCAGTCCTCATGCAACTCCATTGCATCCAGGACAGGATCCAAAGCAAAATCCAAAGCAACATCCAAGCACGACACTCCCACAAACCGCTGTGAGAAAATTCAACAATCTCAAGCTAACCTTATAGTTACTAAGTCAGGGCATAAATGCATATCACCTCTCCACTTCAGGGACTTATAAGTCTAAGGGCAGAATTTTCTGCTTGTCGGGCAGGCAGGCCCGACCCAATCTCCGGTGAGCGGGGAGCCGATCCCCACCAGAGAAGCGGGCCCCGCCGCCATTTTACGTGGGCGGGCCAATTAAGGCCCGCCCAGCGTGACGTCCGGTGGGAAGCGCTATGCGCTTCCTGTGCGAGCGGGAGGGATTCCCCAAAAGCAAGAGTGCGCACGAAAGACCGCACATCTCCCTGAGGCTAAGTGCTGCCTCAGGGAGATCGCTGACACTTTTAAAAAGATTAAAAATAGAAAAGAAAAATCCCCAACATGTCCCCCTCATGTGACAATGTCACACAAGATGTGACATGTTCATAAATTACAGTAAAACTTTATTAAACTTTTTAGAACCCTACATGAAAACTTATCCCGCCGGTGGATGAGGTTTCATGTTTTGTCTATTGCCCTCTGGGGCTCCTGGCCTGCCCATCAACCTTAAGGTTGGACGGGCAGGTCCTTTAATTGTTTAAATGATCCTGTCAATGGCCTCAATTGGCCATTGACAGGTTAGTTGCCCCGCAGCTGATTTTGCTGTGCCCCCGCCTTCCTGAAAATTTAAATGGGGCGGGATGACATTGGGGGTTCCGCCCGATGTCATCCCAGGTCATTTTATGCGTCAGCGAGCAGGCCCTGCCCTCTGCTCACCAATGGCAAAATTCTGCCCTAAGAGTTTCTTAATTCATAACTCTGTCATGTGTAATTGAGCATTTCCATGTATTATACAAAGTTATGGCTATTGGTAAGAGGGATTTATTTATTTGTAAAAGGGAGATGTTATGGTACACCTTAAAGTGTGTGGTTATGTTTTCTGTTACATCATTAGAGGGGAAATGATACAATGTATCATGTGATTCAGACTTCATCTCAGTTTGTTCTGAGGAAGGCACCAGCTAAGACATGTGTAAAGTTCTCCAGTTGTGTAATACTGCTACCCACTTCTCAAATCCTTAATAAATCAACCTATGTATTATTGTGTTAACCAAGCCCTTCTGCGTGGTTGGTGCCTTGATGTTTATCTACTAAGTAAGCACAAGGAGAAGAAAAACACAACAAAGGCCTATATGATATCTTCTAGGTTGCTGCATGGCTGTGTACATGTGCAGCTCAGTGGAAACATTGGTCACCATCCCTTGTCCTGGTCAGAAACATTCCTCCAAATTCACTCAAACAATGCTGATGCAAAGGGTATGCGAATGTTGCTGGTGTACAGCACTGGTGAGAGATTGGGGGAGGGAGAGTTCGAGTTTAAATTTAAATAGACTAGTGACCCAAAAGCAAAGCATTGTCTTCCTCATTGGTGTGATGCCCCCAGGTAACATTGGGAAGAATTTAATGTTTGCAGCAGCGGACCTGTCCACTGGCTGGAGAGCCAGGAGTAATCCTGCCATGTCCATTCTGTTCCTGCTGACCTGATTTAGTGCCAATCAGGCATTTAGCTGGTCGGCGTCAGGATCCTCATTGTGTTCAGGGTATTACACCTCCGAGAGTTACTGGCCATTCAGAAGCCAGCAGTTCTCTAGTACTGGCTGCGCTACCGGGAGCAGTGGTCACTGCCAGTACTGCAGAAGGCTCAGGCTGGAGGATTGTTGCCTGGAGTGACATTAGGTAAGGCAGTCTGTGAGTGACCCTTGCCTCAGTGGGCCTTGCCATTGGGCATGGGCTATCAAACTAGACACCCAGTTTACCTGGCAGGTTGCCCACATGGCCTGGCCTGTGCCCGCCACTGGTTGGGTGAGGATCTCAATTAGCTTCTGGGTGGGAAGACCATCCTTGAGCCTTCCTTCACTGGATTTAATCAGCCTTGGTAAGATAAATGAAAACTGACAGAGACTCCATGAGTTTTACTGCTACCAAAAGCTTTGTGTAATAGCACCTTCTTTCAGAACAAACCGTGTCAAAGGGTGTCCTGAAGACATCCAAGATCAGAGCATTGACAGCAGCTGAAGCTGATCATCACCAAACATGTCTCTTTGAATGGCATTCTCAACACATGTGGTTACCACAGCACTGACTATGACATAGATCACTCACCTGGTGTGCATTCAGGTTAGGATGCACACTTGAAGTTTTTTCTTTCAAAGCAGGAATATTGTCCTTGTATCAACATCAGCCACAGTGCCTACCCAGATAAAAATTAACAGTTCCTCAACTTGATTAAGCAGACACTCTCGGCTATGACGGGGCAACATCGCAACACTTGAGATCCATTGATGGGATCAAACAGGGTTGTGTTCTAGCATTGGCATTCTTTGGCATATTCTTCTCTTTGCTGCTGTCATATGCCTTCAGATCATTTACAGAGGCTGTCTACTTACATACCAGAACTGACAGAAAGTCTTGCTCGCCTGAGATCCAAGACAAAGATGCACCAAGTCCTCATCAGAGAGTTGCTGTAGGCTGATGATGCTGCCCTAATGTTCCACACCAAGAAATGCCTTCAGCGGCAAATGGACAGGCTCTGTCATGCCAGTAGAGAGTTTGGTTTGACCATCAGCATCAGGAAGGCAAATGTCATGTACCAGAATGTTGCCATACCATCATCTATCAGCATTGCCAATGTGACACTGAAGGTTGATGATAGCTTTGATGCTGAAACAAACACATGAATCACAAAAGCTGCAGATGTTATGTCCAAGCTGAGTAAGAGAGTATGGGACAAGAGATCTGACTGAGAAAACCAAACACGAGTCTACCGAGCCTGAATCCTCAGTGCACTTGTCAACCATGGTCAGACCTGGACCTAGGCAAGAGAAAAGGCTGAACAGTTTCCACCTTCAGTGTTTCAGGTGTATCCTCAGCATTTCTTGGTAGGACAAAGTCACCAACTCAGAGGTCCTGAAGGATGCTAATTCACCAGCAGATGCTCATTATTAAGCCAATGACATTTGCGCTGGCTCAGCCACGTTCATCAGATGGCTGATGGACTTGTACCCACAGTTCTTCTGTACAGTGAACTGGCCACTGGGTCACAAACTGTTGGATGTCCATACCTTTGCTGCAAGGACACCTGCAAGTGACATATGAAGACGGGGAACATTGACACTAACAACTGAGAGACAGTCACTGATGACTGTAACCTCTGAAGGCTGATCATTTGGAAAGATATTGGAAGAGGTGAACAGGAATAAAAAGCCCAGCTGGTCGAGATGAGAGCCCAGAGAAGACAGAGGCCAGCAAATCCTGTACCTTCTCAGCCCTCTGTCTTACTCTGCAGAAAATGTGGCAGAGACTGCCATGCCAGTGTGGGGCCTCTGAGCCACACCAGGGAATGGTTAACACTGAGTTGACCTCCACAGCGCAAACCATCGTCTCATGAGACAGAAGGCTGCCACACTGATTTTATATTACATCTCCTTGTTCTTCCTACCAAAATGTATCATCTCACGCTCCTCTGCATTAAATTTCATGTGCCACCTGCCTGCCCATCCCACTTGTCTATGTCTTTTTGAAGTTTATTATTATACTTCTTACAGTATAATAATTTCAGGTTTTGTAGATCTGCAAATTTTGAAATTGTGTCCTGTACACCTAAGTCTTGCCCGTAAATATAGATCAAGAGAACAAGTGATCCAGTACTGACTCTACTGGAAACTCCACTGTATACATTTCTACAGTCTGAGAAACAACCATTCATCACTACTCTTTGATTCCTAACACTCAGCCTGTTTTGCCACTGTCCTTTTTTATTCCATGAGATTTAACTTTACTAACAAGCCTGTTATGTGGCACTTTACCAAACACCTTTTGGAAGTCCATGTACACCACATGGTGTACATGGACTCTCAGTTTTCTCATCAAAAACTGAATCAAGTTAGTTAAACACAATTTACCTTTAACAAGTCTGGCTGGCATCATCCACACTTGTCTAAGTGACTTTTAATTTTGTCCCGGATTATTGTTTCTAAAAGCTTTCCTACCACCAAGGTTAAACTAACAGGCCCTTTTTTTTAAACAAGGGTGTAACATGTGCAATTCTCCAGTCCTCTGGCACCACCCCTGGATCCATGAAGGATTAGAAAAATATGGCAATTTTCTATGCAATTCCCACCCTTACTTCCCTCAGAATCCTTAGATGCATCTGATCCTGTCTTGGGTACCTTATCAGCTTTAATACAGCCAGTCTTTCTAATACATCTCTCTATCCATTTTTAGCCTGCCCAGTGTCTCAACTTCTTGCCCTTTCATTATGATTTTGGCAGCACCTTCTTCCTTGGTATAAACAGTTGCAAAATATTCATTTAGTACTCAGCCATGCCCTCTGACTTCATGAATAATTCAGGATTGTTCAACAAGTACTGCCCAATCACAGAATCATACCTAACATAAGGCATTGTGTTTTGGGTTTTGCAAACACGGGCTGGTTAGCACTGGGTATTCTAATATATACACTAACAACCAATTTAAGGTAATCAGTCGAGCTCTTAATATGGGTCATGCTATCTGACCTGCTGAGTATTTCCAGCATTTTCTGTTTTTATTTCAGATTTCCAGCATCCGCAGTATTTTGCTTTTACATTAGAAAAATATCCTTGCCAAACATTTTATATGGAATAGGAATTAATATGGGAAATTTGTGCCTTTATACATACTTAACATTTATGTACGTACATAACTATATGTTCATACTTACCTGGTGTATTGTTAAGGGGGAATATACTGTATCAGGCTGATTTTCTGAATGTACCGTCCAAGAGGGGAGAGCCTTACCACTGAAAGTACATTGGAAAATCATAGGTGGATTGTCTGTGATTATTCAATCCATTGATTTTAACATATAACCAGGGATTTCTGGCAGGAAGCATGGATTTTGAAAATCATCCATTAATGTTAGGTCCCCATTCCATTTTTTAATTTCTCTCTCATGCATTCTTCTTGTGTTATGTAGTGTTCCCAGATATAATCCATATATTTCATCCTGGACTGAACCATTGCTACTCTTGATCCGGTCAGAAGGCGTTATATAAAAGTGATTTGAAGTCATTTATCCATCATTTTCTCCTGCATTTTCTGTCCAGGTTTTCTCTAAGCTTCCGCATATTGGAAAAGTGGGGCAATTTCCTAAATTGTTCCATCAGGAAATGTGCCAAAGAAAGTCCAGCCAATTTCTAGGAGGAAATGAGATGAAATGATAGGTTGTGTCATGTTGGGGCACCCACCTAGTAACTGGAAAAGGACAGATCAATAAAATGATCAGTCAGTGTTGTGGGTTCTATGTATTGTGTTGAATCAAAGAGTACGAATTCATTCAGTTTTGTTTGCAGACCTGAAAAGAAGAGTGAGCAACCCATGTGTGAAGAACACGATGATGAACGAATCAACATTTATTGTCTGACATGTGAAGTGCCAACATGCTCCATGTGTAAAGTGTTTGGTGCTCATAAAGACTGTGAGGTGGCTCCACTCAATAATGTTTATAAAAGGCAAAAGGTATGACTTATTTTCTCTTCTCCGCAGATTTTTTTAAAGAAAGGTTTCTTCTTTCTAGTGATTCTGATAGAATATAGAAAAATTCTATAATAGGATAGAAAAATAACCAGTTCCCAGGACTATTTCAGTGTAATTTTTGTCACTCAGTGGAGCAGCCAAGGGTTACCCATTTCTTTACCCAGTTTTCACTTTAATGCTTGTCCTTCTTAAGACAACAATGGTGTCACATTTTTATTTGCTGGTTGCTGTTTATTTTTAAAGGGAAGTAAGCAACACAAGCACAAATGTTTGAATGGCTTCTGTTTGGAGCTACAGCTTCTAAGTGGAATATCAGGCATTAACCAGTCCCTCCTTTGACAAACCACACTGCTGTTTCAGGCCTGCACATAATTGTGGGATTATCACTGTCAATTGCCACAGCACTGCCTACCCATTGATGAGTTACTAACCCATTATAATATACCTGATGCTAGAGACAGCAAGCATATGTACAAAGCCTGTATTTGGGTCACCATTATGAATCAACCCTGAATTTATTTTGCTACTGCTTCAGCCAAGTGACTGTTTGCTCAGAGAGACTAACAACAATCTCACAAAAGGTTTATGATTTTGTTTTTGCTCTGGTCATCACAGAGTCATTGGTTAGAGTTGAACCAAGCTAAGTTCAATCACAGCAAGGAAGCCTTTTACCTACAAGTAATTAGGTGCCTAGGCCCATTGTATTGTACCATTGTGATAGCTGCAAAGTTTCAAGATATTGGTGATATTGACATAAACAATCCTTGGAAAAACTGTATAATCTGAGATAGACATGGGCATAAATGGCTCACTGTTCCTCACATTGATTAAAATGCAATTAGTGCATTTTATTACCTTTATAAATCATTAATTACTGCTGCTATCCCTGATGCACCAAACATATTTTTTTTGCAGTTGTAATGATGGCAAAACTATCAGTGCTCACTGCTGTTACAACTGTGAAACTACTGGTGTCCACTTATGCAGTTAAACACAGATCCAGAAGTTGTTTGCAGTGATTTCCTTCTTCTCTACAGGGTGCATTGTCTTAGAAATCACTCGATTTGACTTGACATTCCACTTTTCATGCTATTAGCCTCACTGTAAAAATCTTTGAAAAAGTTACATCTTGTTGAATTAAGTGTAAATGGGTTTGTAACAATGTACTAAATTACAAATACTTATGAAAAGCTTCTCTGGCCCTGAAAACCTAATTTTATATTTGTGGAATGTCAAATTTCTCCATTATGATTAAACAATTCTATAGATTTTTAAAATATTTAAAAATATTTTATTTCTTTTTAAAGTTTATCTATGACATTTCATCTTCTACCTTAATCCCATCAGTATGCCCCAACTTTGATTTAGCTTTCTGTAAAATGATTAAAAAGTGAAAGATAATCAGTGCTTTTTATTTTCTGGTTTGCTGACTCTGAGAATTCTTCAATGTGATTGGCTACTTAGCCAGCTTGATGAGATCACTGTTCTAGGGCACCAGAAATCCCATATAGCTGACACTTGAATGAAAATAATGTTGGGAAAGATGAAACCCATACCAAAGGTCTTCTAATTCTTGATTAACTAATTTAGCATTTTCTGATTTCTTTTTTGTTCAGTCTGAGTTCAGTGATGGAATTGCGATGCTAGTAGCAAGCAATGACCGGGTTCAGACAGCAATCACTCAGATGGAAGAGACATGCAAAAATATTGAGGTAATTCTGATTTTTGTAAAGTTGTATCATAAATACAAACAGCTAAAATGCAAATATGCCAGAAGTATTACGAAAATACATTTTTCAAATTTTCACCAAATGTATTCAGAAGTTAAACTCTTATTTTGTCCTGTTTTTGGGGCACAGTTCAGCTGTCCCTTGGAGACCTATTATCAAGCCTCCTACAATGCTGCTCTGAACTATTAGAAAATGCAAAAGTTATCTCAGTATGAGTAGCTCATCGATCCTCTTATCTTTATGAGGGAAGAACAACCCTATTTCTGCTCAAGATCTCCTGACAACATGAGATCAAGAGCTCAGCGTGTGGCCAATCAAACCTGCGTCCACCACACTATGGCATGTGTGCTGGTGCTCCAATGTACTAAATCCCCAGATTTTCTGCATATGTCATAAAAATAACTTTTTACCCCTGAATATTTTCATACTGATAGATGTAATACATTGATCCAATAGAAAGAAAGAAGATTTGGTCTCTGAAGCCATCCCCTGCAAATATTAGCAAGCAAGCCCTTAAGCCTTTGTATAAAATAAAGTGTTTGCCCACTTAATAAAGTTATTAGCATGTTTGCAATAAAAATGTTAACACTTCTGTTAAAATTGCAGGCAAAGGGTTAATATTCACACAACATAATTCCAAGGTATTAAAAGCCAGGAGTCTTTTGTACATTGTTTTTTTGTTTGTGGATGCAGATAGTTAGAATTTGAAGAAGTGTGGCTTGTGAAAAGTAACTAGTGCCTCAATGTTCCAGGATAACAGTCGCAGGCAAAAGGAACTGATGTGTGAAAAGTTTGATAGCCTGTATGGGATGTTGGAGGAAAAGAAAAAGGATATGATGCAACATATCACAGTGGAACAGGAAGAAAAGACACAACACATTCGCTCATTGATGAGGAAATATGGAGAATATCTTGAGGGGGTATCCAAGACCATTGAGTCTGGATTGCAATGTATGGAGGACCCTGAAATAGCAATCTTCTTACAGGTACTGGCTTAATCAATCTGACTTAGGCAACAGTACATATATGTAGGCATATCTCAAGAGTGATACTGTACATTTTTTTGGCAGAAAGTGCTTAGTACTACCCCTCCGTTTATTATTAGCGATAATAATTAAAATATTCTGGTATAATATTTTGTCAGATTTGGAGTTCTTACAAAAAGTAGCATTGCCATTTTAAATGTTTGTCTATTAGTCCTGAAGGCAACCTTGGAAATCCATAATAATGTAAGAAATGTAATAAAATACCTTCTGATCCAAAAAGGTAGGCAAGAGCACACATTGTTCATGTGTAGCAGACAAGCATTGGTGCACATAGAATTTGAGAAGTAGCTTAATATAAATGTTGACTTTAACATTTCTGTGGAGTTACAATCACATAATCATAAAATGGTTACAGCATAGAAAGAGACCACTCAGCCTGTTGTGCCCATGCTGGCCTCCTGCAAGAGGAACTCGGCTAGTCCCACACTCCTATCCTTTCCCCATAGCCCTGCAAATGTTTTCTCTTCGGGTCCTTATCTAATTTATTTTGAAAGCACAATTCAATCTGTCTCCACCACATTCTCAGGCAATGCATTCCAGACCCTACCCACTTGCTGCATAAAAATGTTTTTCCTCATGTTGTTGTTGCTTCTTTTGCCTATCACCTTAAATGGCTATCCTCTTGTTCTTAACCTCAATGGAAACAGTTTCTCTCTATCTACTCTGTCTAGACCCCTCATGATTTTGAACATCTCTATCAAATATCCCCTCAGCTATCAGCGTATGTCCTCTTGAACTCTATCACTATCCTCCTCACAGATCATTTGTGAATTTTGAAATTGTGCCCAGTGCATCCAAGTCTAGGTCATTAATATATATCAAGGAAAACGGTGGTCCTAAGTACTGATCCCTGGGCCTATTGTATACCTTCCTCAGTCCAAAAAACAACACTGTGATTCTGTTTTTCTGTCACTCAGTCAAAGTTGCATCCATGCTGCAACTGGCCCTTTTATTCGAGGGACTTCAAATTTCATTTTAAGCCTATTATGTGGCACTTCATCAAACACCTATTGGAAGTTCATATAAACCACATCAGCCTCATTACCTTCATCGATCCTCTCTGTTACCTTATCAAAAAACTCAGTTAAGTTAGTTAAACATGACTGGCCTTTGACGAAGATAAAGGCAAAACACTGTGGATGCTGGAAATCTGAAACAAAAACAAAAAATGCTGGAAAAGACTCGACAGGTCTGACAGCATCTGTGGAGAGAGAGGCAGAGTTAATGTTTTGAGTCCATATGACTCTTCTTTGGAGCTAAAGAGAAGTAAAAATGTGGTGAAATATATACTGTTTAAGTCGGGTGGAACAGATGAAGCTGGACAGAAGGCCAGCAATAAGTGGAGGCAAAGGAGAGATTGCAAAAGATGTCATAAACAAAAGGTCAAAGGGATGTTAATGGTGGTGGTTCTGGCTAAAGGAGCTGCTACTGGTAACATTAAGAGTAGCAAGCAGAATGTGATAATAGCTGGACCAGGGTAAGCACTCTGGAAAGAACAACATGAGAAAGTGACAGATGGCCCTAGTGGGGGTGGGGTGGGGAGAGGGGACAGTAGTGGGAAAAAAGATCGAAAATAGGCTAAAAGCTGGGGATAAAACAATGAATAAAAATGGAAATAAATATTATTTATTAAATTATATTATTAATTATTAATTATATTATTATTAAATTATTTCCATTTTTATTCTCTTTAGCTCTAAAGAAGGGTCGTACAGACTCGAAACGTTAACTCTCCACAGATGCTGTCAGACCTGCTGAGTTTTTCCAGCATTTTTTGTTTTTGTGACCTTTGACAAATCTGTGCTGCCTTTTCTTAATTAATTTACAGTTGTCCAAGTGACAGTTCTGTCCAGGATTTTTGGCTCTAGAAGCTTTCCCACCACTGAGGTTAAACTGATTCACATATAGTTGT
Organism: Cetorhinus maximus; assembly: GCF_964194155.1. Classification (NCBI taxonomy): domain Eukaryota; kingdom Metazoa; phylum Chordata; class Chondrichthyes; order Lamniformes; family Cetorhinidae; genus Cetorhinus; species Cetorhinus maximus. The sequence goes on along the minus strand of NC_135882.1, from coordinate 81,916,347 downwards.
GGGATTTAGAACCTTTTTTGAACAAGTGCACAACATTTGCAATTCTGCAGTCCTCTTATACCACTTCCATATCTAATGTGGATTGGAAGATTATGGCCATTGCTTACGCAATTTTCATCTGCATTCCCCTCAGTTTCCTTGGGTGCATTCCATCTGGTCCTGGTGACTTATCAACTTTAAGTACAGCCAACCTTTCTTTATCAATTTTTAGCCCATCCAGTATCTCAACTAGCTCCTCTTTCACTATGACTTTTGCAGCATTTTCTTCCTTAGTAATGGCAGATACAATGTATTCATTTAATAGTTCAGCCATGCCCTGTATCTCCATGTGTGGATCTTTGTTTTGGTCCTTAATCAACCCACTGCTCAGCTTACTACCCTTTTACTATTTATGTGCCTATAGAAGACTTCTGGATTTCATTTTATGTTAGCTGCCAGCCTCTTCTCATACTTCCTATTTGCCTTTCTTGTTTCCTTTCTCACGTCCCCTCTGAACTTTCTATTTTCAGCCTGCTTCTCACTTAAATTATCAACCTAACACCTATCATATGTCCTCTTTCTCTATTTCATCTTATTCTCTAACTCTTTCGTCATCTAGGGAGCTCTAGCTTTGTTTGTTCTATTGTTCCCCTTTTACAGAATGCAGCCCAACTGTTCCTGAACCATCACCTCTTTAAAGGTAGCCGTTGTTCCATTACAGTATTACTTGCCAATCTTTGATTCTAATTTACCTGGGTCAGGTCGATTCTCACCCCATTGAAATTGACCCTCTTTCAGTTAAGTATTTTTACTCAAGGTTGCTCCTTCTTCTTTTCCATAACTAACCTATAATTATGATACTATGATTGCTGTTCCCCAAATGTTCCCCTACTGACACTCCAATTAACCCACCTCATTCTGCAGAACCAAATCCAGCGACATCTTTTCATCATTGAACCAGAAATATGCTGATCAAGAAAATTCTCCTGAACAGACGTCAGAAACTCTTCCTCTCCTCTGCTCTTTGCACTATTACTTGCCCAGGATAATTAAAATTCCCTAATATCACTACTCTATAGTTTTTGCATCTTTTGCATCGTTCTGGAATTTCCCTGTAAATTATTCCTCTAGATCTTTCTGAATAGTTGGTGGTCTGTGGAATACACCTGGTAGTGTCATGGTAGCTCTAATGTTTTTAACTCTAACCAAATAGATTCTTTCCTTCATTGTTCCAGGACATCCTCTCTTTAAAGCACTAAAGGCACTATAATATTCCCCTTAATCAATACTGTTACCCTTCCTTCTTTCTTCTCTCCCCTATCTTTCTTGAACACTTTGTACCCAGAAATGTTTAGTACCCAGTCCTGTCCTTTTTGAGTTAGGTCTCTGTTATTGCCAGAACACCATATTCCACTGTGACTATCTGTGCCTGCAGCTCACCAACCTTTCTTACCATGCTTTGTGTGTTTACATAAATGCACTTTAAACCTAATTTACATCTTATTGCATTCCAAACACTCTGACCCCACCTAATATCTTACTACTTTATACTCAAATGCTATCTGTCTCTCCCAATTCGTCATGCACCGTGCTAATGCTACATCCAGGTTCCCAACCCTTGCCAAGTTTAAGCCCTCCCCAACACCAAGAGCAAATCACCCTGCAGGGACATTGGGAAAAATTTTGAAATTAAAGTAGAGAATGCTGGAAAAACTCAGCAGGTCTGGCAGCATCTGTGGAGAGAGAAACAGAGCTAATGTTTCGAAACTGTATGACTCTTCTTCAGAATCGAAACATTGGGCAGAAATTTCCACCTGTCGGGGGGGTTGTGCGGGGGCGGGTGGGGGCGGGGCCAATTAAGGCCCATCCAGCGTGACGCGCACCCAGAAGCGCTGAGCGCTCCCTGTGCAGGCGGTGAGAGAGATTTCCTGAGTTGGGGCCTGCGCTCTTTCGCGCTTGTGCACGAAACAGCTCAGAAATTTCCCTGAAGCACAGAGGTGCCTTAGGGAGATTAGTTTAAGGATTAAAAGTTTAAATAAAGAAAAGAAAATATTTTAAGACATGTCACCTCATGTGACAGTGTCACATGAGCTGGGACATGTCAAGGAACATTAATGAAAAAATGTATTTAATTTATAAACCCTACATGAAACCTGATCCCGCCCATGGATGAGGTTCCATGAAAAATGCAAAGGCTGCCAGGGCTCTTCGCCTACCCGTCAACCTTAAGGTTGGACGAGTAGCTCAGCTAATAACTTTAATTGATATATAAATGGCCTTAATAGGCCTTTGACAGTTCAATGGGTGTGCGCGCCTGCCGAACTAAAAGTCTGAATGACGCGCCGTGATGTTGGGAAGCACGCCCGACATCACCGCGCGTCATTTTACCCGTCGGCGAGTGGACCCCGCCCCCGCTCGCCGACCCAAAAATTCTTCCCATTAACTCTGTTTCTCTCTCCACAGATGCTGCCAGACCTGCTGAGTTTTTCCAGCGTTCTCTGTTTTTATTCAGATTTCCAGCATCCGCAGTATTCTGCTTTTATTTTAATTTATTATAGTACTAGAATTTCAATGTGTTTTAACAATTGAACCTGAAAAAAGGGAAATCTTGGTAATAACTTTATAATATCAAAAGCCTTGTGACTGTGTCAATATTATCTATGTAGTTTTGTAAGAGACTCAACAATCATTTTAACTGCAGAGTCAATTAACTCTGTTCACATTCTAGGACTTCAACTAACACAGTTGCCAAGACCAAGGTCAACAAAGGTCTCTGTCAGTTATTTCACAAAAGTGACCAATTATATTCTACCAAAAATAAAATTTACCCCAAACACCTTCTATGTCATTTCCTCACTAAAGCTACTATATACTCTGAAAGTAATATTGTGGCCATAAAATTCAATAAAGCCTATAAATGGGTGTGGAGATCAATTAAGATGAGCCAATTGATTCTGATGCAGGCAGATCACAAGCTTCATAATAATGAGCAAAATACTGTGGATGCTGGAGATCTGAAATAAAAACAAAAAATTATGGAAAAGCTCAGCAGGTCTGGCAGCATCTATGGAGAGGGAAACAGAGTTAGCTTTTTGAGTTCAATATGACTCTTCTTCAGAACTGCCTTCACCAGCTTCGTGCTGCCTGCTCATTTACTTGATTCCAGTGCGCAGCTCAATTTGAAACATGGGGCAGCATTTTCCCCCCATCGGAGGGTGTGTGCAGGAGCGGGCACAGGCGCAGGTGGGTGAGTTCCCGATCGGCGCCCTTGATTGGGTGCGCACCGCCATTTTACGTGGGCGGGCCAATGAAGGCCCGCCCAGCGTGCCGTCCGCCAGGAAGCGCTCCCTGTGCGGTCGGAAGGGGGAGTGATTCCCTGAGCCGGGAGTGCGCTCTTTCACACATGCGTGCAAAGGGCACACAGATCTCCCTGAAGCAAGGTGCCACCTCAGGGAGACCACTGGAAGTTTTAAAAATTTGTGGAAGTGTGGAAAAAAAATTCCTGACATGTCCCCTCATGTGTCACTGTCACATGAGCTGGGGACATGTCGATTTCTTTTATTTCAACATTTCATAAACCTTTTAAAGCCCTCATGACACCTCACCCCACCTGTGGATGAGGTTTCATCTTTTTCCTAAAGGCCGCCTCGCCTGCCCACCATCCTTAAGGTTGGACGGGCAGGTCCTTTAATTAGCTCAATTATTTTTTTAAAGGCCTTAAGTGGCTGTTGACAGTTCAGCGGTTGCGCAGCCGAGTCGGCTGTGCACCTGCCGACCTGAAAATGTAAATGACGCGGGACAACATCGGGACACCCGCCCGATATCACCCCACATCATTGTGTATGTCGGCGAATGGGCCCCGCCCCCTGCTCACTGACTGGAAGATGCAGCCCATGATGTTGAGTGACTGCATCCCTGAACAGGGGGTGCAAAATTGTGAGAGGCTAGCCCAAGTTAAAGCTGTCCTGTACCACTTGAAGCCAGCCTGCACTTTTTAAAGGAGAGGTGCATGTTGACTGGAGCAAATGCTGAAAACCATTCTAGTAGTGATTTTCCCATGAGAAAGAGATAAGAACGGCACAACATTGAAGAGAGTGGGCTCCAAGGTTCTCCAAAGCAGCAGTGGAGACGTCAGTGCAGGATACGAGGCGAGAGGTCCTCTATCCACAGGAATGCAGGTGGTCCTCCATACAGATACTGAGCTAGGCAGCCGTGCAGGTCAATACCAGCACTGTAGCCCCAAGAACCTGGTTGAGCTGCTGCAAAAGATTCAGTGACCGCACACAAATGGTCAAGGTCAGAGAATGTATCTTCCAATGCTATATCCCACCAACTGCACCACCACCCTCACACACTGCACAATGCACCACACACCCATCACTCGCCTACTAACATTTCTATCAATCATGACCCATACCTCACATTCATAGCTCCACCTCACCCTCATACACTTATTACTACAAACCTCACACCCACCTCTCACAGCTTGTGCACAGTACCAGCTATTCAATCATGACATGCACCTCAGCCAAACACAGTGCACCACACTCACTGACCTTCCCTCTCTCTTGCAGGACAAAGTGGCACATAACCCACACAACCACAGCTGCATGTCTTCACCACAATGTTGGAGACAGTGCTCACCATCACTGGAACCGTCATTGCTGAGGTTTTTGTCAGTGGCACGGCCAAAACCATTGAAGGTGATGATATCCTCACACCTAATCCTGCTCCTCACATCTCACTGACCCCTCGCTCTAAAATCTCTTTTGCTTCACAGACTGCAACTGGTCAAAGCACGTTTCTCCCCCTCCCCTTATTGCATATACCCAATGACTGTGACCTGATCAGGCAGTGGTACAGGAGTAAAATGAAGACAAGGAAGATATTGATGATGAAGAAGCACCGTCATTTACTCTTACACTTGCAGCCACCAGCTTGGATACTAACACTGCAGATACTTTAGAGCTTAACTTAGATCTGCACGTAGTAAGACACTGGATGAGAGGCCTGCAGCCAGGAACAGGGGGAAAGGGTAGTGCAGGTGCCAACTCCATGGAGGGTGAGGTTGCAGACAAATTCTGCTGCAGAGGACTCAGATGAGGACTTCAGTGGACTGGTGAACAGAAAAAGCCTGATGGGTATGCACATAGAAATGTTTGGTGCATTGACAGGTCCGCCAGAAGGGCTGCAGGCATTGTCAAGAACCACGGAGGAGTCCAGCACTAACCTAGCACATGGCAGTGTCCATCCTTTCCAGTATGGAATTGGTGACCAACATCATTACCATACTTGTCGACCCAACCATGATGAGTGACTGATGGCCAATGTCTCAGTTTGTACTGCAACACAAGAAGCCACACAAAGTCTGAGTGCCACAGTGGAAGCTCACACAGCTCCTGCATTGTTGCGGTACCAGCAATGGCCATTGCTCCTGGTGGTGCTGCTGGGTCTGAAAAGCTGCCAGCCCTCCAAGTTGGCAGCTCTTTGTGAGTGGGACATCATACCTTAAAGGGATGCCAGGCAGTTAATTTTCAGCTGCACATAAAATCAGGTCGGGGCTCCCATAACTGGCTGAGGCAGGGTTGCCCTCGACTTTCTGGTTTGTCGACAAGGCCACCACTGCCCCATAAGATCCAGGCCCTCCAGTGCCCTTGCTGTTGCTGGTCAGACCTACAGCTCAGGCTGCTGTCTCTCTTACCGAGCTGGAGCAGCCTAAAGCTAGGCCCTCAAGGCCCAGAGCTATGTGGGATCATCCTGCAAGGCCACCTTGGACTCCCCCATTAAACGTCAGCAGTTTTCCACCAGCCATCCTGCTGTAAATGAGGTATCACTGTGTAGGAGCACAGGGATAGGCAAAGGCACATGAAAAATAGGGACTATCGGAATTCACAAGGGTAATTTAGCTAACTTTCGTATGGCATATTGCATGATTTGATTGTTCAAGTTGGTTTGGAACGTTTGCTCTGAGCTGGATTTCATTTCAGCATTGTGGTCAAGAGGACACTGTGATGGTCAATAACTGGGGACGATAAGGCATGACACTGTTGGTGAATTGGGAATTGGGATTACGTTCACTGTAGTCGGATGAAGCGATCATGGACTCACGACTGGAAAGGAGCCTTGTTGGTTGCCTCCTCTCTCTCTCCTCCTCCTCCTTTTTCCTCCTTCTCTTCCTCAGCTGCTTGAAATGTACCTGGTGCCTTCACAATGCCAAGGTTGTGAAGGATGCAGCAGACCATGATACATACTCTGGAGAGTACTGCAATTCTCCTCCACAGCAGTTGAGACAGCAGAAGGTTTCCTTAAGCACCCCAATGTTCTGTCCTCATTATATACATACTGCCCACTTGTACAAGGATTGCACACCACAGTCATGAGCCAGGTGGGTTAGTGGTTGGTCTTTTGATGCTCAGTAGCCACCCTCTGGTTTCTTGTGGTGGTTCAAACGCTGATGGTGCAGTGGACCGCCACAGAATAAAGGCACCATGACTGCTGCCAGGGTACTAGGCATTGACCTGCATGATACACTGAGCATGGTCACACACCAGCTGCACATCATGGGAGTTGAACCCTTTGTGGCTGTGATACATCTCTAAATTTCCATGCCTGTAAAGCAAAGTGTATGCAGTCAATGGCACTTCACATCATGGGAAAGGTTGCAGTCCTCACAAAGCCATGTGCTCACGTCTCCTGCTTCTCGCTGGAAAGAGAGAATGCAACATGTTCCCATCTCTTTGCATACAGAGACCTCCCTCATACAGCAGTGGACGACAAACTGCAAGCTGTTGGAGATTTCTCCTGCTCCAACCTGGGAAGAGCCTGATGTAAAGAACTTGAAGGTCATGATCGTTTTCACAGCCACTGACAATATTGCCCTCATCCTGCTCTGAGGCGGCAGCTCAGCCTATAACAGGCAGCAGATTTCAGTGACAATCTCCTTAGTGAAATGGAGATGGCTACACTGTCTCTTACTCAGGGTGTGATAGGAAAAATACCTCTTGAAGAGCCTGGGTAGATACGGCCGCCTGCTAACGGCCCTTCTCCCCCCCTCCTCCTCCTCCCTCTTCCAGCAACTTATCCTCCTCTATGTTGCCTTTGGTCATCCTCCCTGTCATGCTGCAGGCCAAGGGGGATGGAAACAATAGCACCCATGGCTAGAAACAAGGGGAATGCGCTGAACCCTTGAAATGAGAGCCAAAGCCTTCACCAAGTGCCATACCATCCCCCGTAGACTTCAGCAACTTTAAGTCGCAGTAAAAACCTCGCCGCAATTCTACTAACTCAGCAACAGCCAGTAGAAATCAATCACCAACTAAAATATTTGATGATCCATTTAGATAATACTAGCAGATGGGTCCTTCCTGCTGCTGAACACATGTTGAGCTGCACGAGATTAAAGGAATGTGTAGCTAGAGTTAATATTGTGATTAAATTAAGAGAAGAAAAATGTGAAAATGAAAAGCAAAAGAAAGGAATGCCAGCAGAGGAAGGAGGGAGAAATAACAGTGAAGCAGGAAATGGAAAGCAAGTAAAGAATGGTAGAGAGAGAGGGCTGGATTTTCTTGTGGCACCAAATGGGGGTCCCGTGCCCATACTTGCCAGCATAAACACCACCTCAGCAATCTTCCGGGAGGAGATCTCACAATAGGCTACCTCTGAGTTTGCCGGGTGGTCTCTTCAAGCTGTTGGCCCAATCAGGGCTGGCAAGGATAGAGCGTACCATATTTCTACAATCTCTGCTCCATCTCCCTGTTGTGTTAAGGACCCAGAGGCCTTGCCACTGCTGCCCCCATAACCTGTTGCAGTCATTGTGTGTTCAGGTCACCAAATCCTCTGCCCCCTCCCAGCGATGATGCAGGAACACTCCCTGCCAAATCCTCTTCCCCCCCCACAAGGATACAGGAACATTCCCTGTCAAATCCTCTGCATGCCCCCCACCCCCACAGCGAGGATGTAGTAACACTCCCTGTCAAATCCAGGAACTCACCACAACAGCTCCAAACACATTCCATAGGACTTCCAGAGACTTTGCAATAGCAGAAGTTATTCTTACTTACCTTACCTATAAATTGGGTCCCAGGCCCTTTAAATAACATTAGTGCTGGGTCTCTCTTGCAGTTGAATGGATTTTCTTTAATGAATGACAAGCAAATGTGTTGCATGGACCTGGTTGTTTCAAATTCGCAAATAGAGCATCAAATCAGTCAATAGGGCTGAGTGATATTATGATGGCGCTAGCTCTGAGTCTTCTGGTCGGGATGCCCATGCAAGCACCTTCCCAACATGGGGTGCCACATTGGCCACAGTCTAAAGTATTCCTGCAGGACCTCATCCCAGTGTTTAGAGACCGTACTCTAGTCTCCATATTCTGGGGATGCCTGAAATGGGCTGAAACCTTTCAGGGGTGGGAATCCCACCAATAAACCAAAGGCTCACTCCATACCCTATGGTAATGTACAACAAAGAAATACATAGGCTGGAATTTTCTGGCCCCATTAGCATCAAGCATCATGATGGGCTGACGGGGGACAATATGGCAAGAAGGCCAAAAATCGGTTTCACGCCATCGTGAAATCAGTTTGCGATCATCGGCTCCACCCGTCAATGTTGGGCCGTGTTTCCCACCGCCGCATGTCGGGAACCTCATTTTAATACATTTGCATCTAAGTATAAGCTCCTTTCGCCAGAATCATCACCCACACTGGATCATCTGGGCACATTGGCGTGATTGCACGCTGACGTGTTTCACAATCGGATGTATGCGGCATGCACCTGGCGAGCTGCACTTTGCTCGGAACTTTGAGGTTTGTTTGCCGACCTTGCTTCGGGCAGCACTCACAGTCATCAGCGCCAGGCTTCACAGACAGAACCGCGTCACTTTTAAGGGGGATTCAGGGGCAGGTCTCTACCTACCAGATCAGCTGTAAGGCGGGGGTGGCTTTTCAATGGCTGCAGGGCTAGGGCTTGCTTGGGGAAGGGGGAGAAGTGGTCTCAGGCAAGGGTAGAGGCTGTAGGGTAAGGCTGTACTGGGGAAGGGGTGTATCCCAGGGTGTGTATGTGTCGAGGCACATGTTGATCAGTGCAAGTGGCCTCAAGATGGTGAGGGCTGAGAAGGCAGTCTCCAGAGGAGATGAGGCCAGGTGGAGATGTGAGGGTGTGTGTGAGAGAGTGAGTGGTGATGTCCCTTGAGCTGGCAGTGAGTGAGATGCCAGTGAATATGTGATAGCCTTGTGAGTGTGTGAGTTTAGAGTGATGAGATGTTTGCCTTACCCTGGCAGCACAGATGAGATCATTCACCTGTTTTCTGCACTGGATGGTCTACCTCTTGTGTGCAGCGTTGACATTGACCACCACTGCCACTGCCTCCCAAGCCGGAGTGGTCAGGTGAAGGGCCTCCTGTAGTTGGAGCAGGGGTACAGAACATCGCAGCGGGGCTCCACGATGTCCAGAAGGTGTCCCAGGGATGCATCACTGAATTGGAGGCTGCACTCTTCTTGGCTTTAGGGCCATGTATTCACTGGAGCAGTCCTGGGCTGTAAGCATTGAGAAGTGTGCAAGCAGCTTCAGATAAATATAGCACCCTGTGTGAGGAAGAGGCGAGGTAATGGCATGGTGGGCAAATTGGAAACCACTTGCCAGCGAGAGTATTTTCTGTGGCTGCATAATTAATGAGGTGGGAATGGGACGATACTGTGCGGGGACCCGCCACTGCGGCCGGCGGGTAAAGTGACTTTTGTCCTGCTCCTACTGCACCTTGAGCAAACCTGGGACAATTCTGCTCATAATCTTAACACGAAGAGTGTTTCCTCTTGCCTGCTGATTTTACTTTTCTCTTTATCCTTAGATTGTGGGCGATGCTGGTAAACTCACATTTGTTGCCTGTCCCTCATTGCCTAACAAAAAATGTTGGGCCCCCAGTGCTGACTGTGGCACTGTGATGATGCTTTGTAGGGAGTGCCAAGATTTTGACTCAGTGGCAGGTGAAGGGAATGTAGTATGTATCCAAGTTAGGGTGGTGTGTAGAGAACTTAAAGGTGCTGGTGTTGCCATGGTGCAACTGCTTTTGTCCTTATAGGTAGCTGAGAATGCAAAGGGCAGTGAGGTGCTGGTTGAAAACTTTTCTAACGGATGGTGACTTTTTGGCCAATCATATTTGATGCTTTGCTCCAAAAATATTGTATAGGAATATAAACGATCTTTTCTTCAGTTCTGTTCTCCTCTATCTTGTTTGCCATATTCTTCTCTGTTAAGTTGTCATTGCTCAAGGTGATGCATCACGATGCTCCAGCCATTGTGGTGTGAGGCTAGGTTGATGTTGATGTTGAGGGCTGTAGAGGCTGGGTCGTTAAGTATATTCAAGGCTGAGTTAGACAGATTTTTAATCAGTAAGGGAATCAAGGGTTATGGGGAAAAGGCAGGAAAGTGGAGTTGAGGATCATCAGATCAGCCATGATCTCACCGAATGGTGGAGCAACTCGATGGACCAAATGGCCTACTTCTGCTCCCACGTCTTATGGTCTTATGAACCTGCTACCTGTCAAGTTTGTATGCTTTACAAACAGGCAGTTTCAGGTTTGAAATGATGCTGTGGGATACAGGATACTAGAAGCTTAAGGTTGGATTCAGTTAAATTCCTCTTCCATTATTTTAGCAGAGGTTTAGTGCCACCAGTAAAACAGCAGAGAAGGAACTTCTGATAAACGTTAATTGATCACCCTCTCATATTTCACAGCGTCGTTGCAAGTCTATCCTTCTTGATGAGTTAAATGTTTGTTTTGAAGGGGTATTTTGAATATTTAACAAAAATATATTTTCTTTTACAGAATGCAAAACCTCTTATTAAAAAGTAAGTACCCAGCTGCACAGGGCTGATATTTAACAATTTTCTTATAAAATTTGGATTGTTATGTTTAAACCTACTTTCAATGCAGATATACAATTATTATATGACTTTTCTTAGGATTTCTGAAGCATCGAAAATATCGCACATGGAGAAAATAGAACACGGCTTTGAGAATATGGATCACTTTTCAACGGAATTTAAGAAGGAAGAAAGGCTTCTCAGGATGATTGACTTCCAGAAATGTGAGGACATGCTCCATAACAAAGTTAGATCATTTACTTCTCATGGTAAACAATAGGCAGCCTAAGTGTATTTTGTGCTCATTAAGATTTTGGTGCCAGAAAATGATCAGAAAACTAGTTAGTCAATACTCATTTTGTTACAACCAGAATGGGGGGAGTGCACAGTTTGACTAGACCACTACTCCAGAGGTCACACCATAAGTTTAAAAGTTTGATTCACTCACCAAAATGGCCAATTATTTATCTTCGCTACTGCGACAAATAATAAAAGAGACTTTAACCAGGCTTCTTTCAATAAGCAACAAATATATTAGTTTATCATAAAACCAGTATTGTCAAACAGGAAGGCAAAGCATATTACATACAGTATGAAAAATGAAAGTATAGCAATTGCGCTTTCAAGATACACTAAGTCACACATGCATGCACGCACAAGCACACATACACACTCTCACCAAAATAAGAGGAATTCTGCCAAAGATTAAAAGTCGATGGTTATAGGGAAAAGGAAAGATGATGGAGTCCTTGAAATGGCATCTGGGTTATGCCTTTGGTCTCTCTGCACTGATCTGCAAAACATTCAGTGATTCTTGCATTGCTTTTCAGGCAGACTCGAGGAACACTTGCTGGTACTCAATTCCAGCAAGTAGAGCAACTTAGAAGCAGCTTATATTCTATTTTGGCTGCGGACTGGCTCTGGACTTCAAAAAGGCTGCTGTCTTCCTTCACAAGCAGTTGGTTCTTCTTAAAGCAAAACAAAACCAACTTTTAAACACAATTCCAGACCCCTTTTGTACACAGTCCACCAGGGTCAAGAGGTTTCCAGCTTCTTTACAACTGCTTAATTACCTTTTCTTGTAAATGGATGTCTCTTCCAAGAAAAGCAATCAGAGTTCTTGCTTTGACCCTTTAAGGAATAGATTTGCACTAAGTGCGGTAGCGGTGGGAAAAGAGTGTTTTTCATAATCCCACCTCATTAATTATGCATTCTAGGGCAACGCACCATTTCGATGGTGGACAGGCTCTCATTTGCCCGCCACTCCATCACCTCACCGCTTCATCACGCCAGGCGCCAAATTTAAAATGCAGCCACATGCAGAGCTCTCAGTGCTTCCAGCCCAGGACTGCAGCACAGAAGACATGGCCCTGAAAGGCAAGAAGACTGCAGCCCTGCTATTCAGTGATACCTCCCTCGAGCACCTTTTGGACACAGTGGAGGCTCGCCGTGATGCCCTGCAGCCTCCGCTCTGTCCGGCCTCACACTTACTGGACACATCAGTGATGCCTGCACCTCAACAGTGCTTGCCATTGCTGCCAGAATGTTGTGGGCAGGAGTCACAGAGTTCCGTCATTCTCTCTGCTCTCAACATCTTTGAGGTGGGGTGGGCCCCATGTAGTCAACATCTGTGACCAGTGCTACTGTGTTCCTGAAGGGATCAGGTGCTGAAGGCTGACAAAGTATCAGGGTGCATTTAAAGTTTCATGGCTGTGTCTGATCACAAAGTGCAAGCGAGCTGCCCTCAGACAAAGAGGAGTCAGACATTTACAGAGGCTATGTGAAGATCTGTGGAGTGTCCTCACTACATGTCGTCATCATCCTCCTGGAATCAGGTGACTATTAGGGCCTCTGCCACGTCTCCATGACGGGAGCATTCTCACAAAGGATATGGGTGCTGCCGTAAACCAGACTGGAGTCAAAAGTTTACAGATGCAATGTGAGGATCTATGGTGTCTCCTCACTGCATGTCACCATCATTCTCTACAAATCTAACAGCTATGAGGCCTCCGAAATGCCTGCCTAATCTGGTCAGTGCAAGGGCCTCATCCCCGTCATTGTCACCTTCGAGGACCTCCTCACCCTCATCCAAGTTAACGTCCTCCTAATCGGAGGAGACATCCAGCTTCTTCATCTCCTCCTTAGCCAGCTCCCTTCCCCGTTGCAGCGCCAGGTTGTAAAGGGCACAGCAAGGAATGACGATGCGTGACACTCTCTGCGGGCAGTATTGCAGGGCTCCGCCAGACTGGTCCAGGCACCGGAATCTCATTTCCAGCATCCTGATGGTTTGCTCCACCAAGTTGCGAGTTACAGCATGAGCCTCATTATAGCGTCGCTCTGCTGCAGTCTGAGGCCGCTGCACACGTGTCATCAGCCACAGCCTCTGTGGGCAGCCCTTGTCACCAAGGAACCAATCCTGCAGCCTCTGTGGACACTGGAAGATGTCAGGGATCTGAGACCAGCTAAGGATGTAGGAGTCATGGACACTCCCTGGGAACCATGCGCACACCTATAGGATGCGTTTGTGGTGGTTGCACACCAGCTGAACATTCAGCGAGTGGAAGCTCTTGTGGTTGACATAGTTGACCATGTGTTGTGACAGAGATCTAAGTGCCACATGAGTGCAGTCGATGGTACCCTGCACCTGAGATCTGGGCAAATCCCTGCGGTCTTGCATCCTGGCTTTCCTGATTCCAGGTGAAATGCACAAAGATGGCATCGTGACCTCTTGGATGCATTTGTGGGTTGAGCCTTGTAATATTCCACAGAGGTCACCTGTGGAGCCCTGAAAGGAGCCACTGGCATAGAAATTGAGCGCCATGGTCACTTTCACGGCCACTGGCAGTGGATGCCCTCCATGTCTGGTTGGCACCAAACCCTGCAGCAGCTGGCAGATGTGACTGACCAGTTCCCTAGACATACGCATCTTTGGCTACACTTGGTTCTTGGTTATCTGCAGGAATGAAAGGCGGCATCTATAGACCCTGGGTCTAGCTTTGTGCCAACCAGTAATGGCTCGCTGTGGCTCTTCAGTGGCGTGTGTGGGTGCACCAGCCACCCCTTCTTCCTGATGGTGCTGCTCCTCCCTCTGCCCAGCCAGGCACCTCCATTGCTCTCTTCGCCCTCATCTCTGCTCTCTGTAAGCCATGAGGCATACAACTAAGTCACCAGGCTCCATGCTCCTGATGTACTTCTCCTGCAGGATGAAAGAGGGAGATGTGTAGGTTAGCATGGGTGTGCTAAGAACCTCTCTTGGTTAAGTCTGAAGGCACCTTAAACATGCCAGAGAGTGCTGACCACCACTTAGATGGCCAGAGTTTAGTGTGCTGCATGGCTGCCTGAAACCCCACCTACCTCCACCCCACCCCACCTGACTGATTGGCAGCAGCTTCACCCACTGGACTGCATGCTGTGCTCTCTGCTCATGCACAGGCATTCTCCTAACCTGCACTGCAGTGATGTCACTGTTAGCTTGAACCATAGGGGAGACTGTTCCAAAACAGGAGATGACATTGCAAGGGGCTGTGAGTGCCTCCACCAGTGACTGCTCCATGCCCAACTTTCGCAAGGAGATTGTACAATGTGCCCAGTCATCCAACAGTTCTGCAGTCCACCAAAACGCTCATTACTTTGCAGTCTGTGCCCAAAGGATAAAAATCTCTGGAGCATTTGGTGGCACTTTGATGCCTCTGCATTGCTCGAGTGGGCAGATAAGCTAGAGGCCCAACTCCAAGCATGTCAATGTGGCTGCACCTGAACTGTCTCAGCTGCAGAGGAATGGTCACTTTACGCAAGGTTTCCCGAATGTGTGGCAGCTTCCCTGCCCTCACCACCCTGCCCATGCTTGTGTGCTACCATCAGCCACAGTGCAGCCCTTGACCCCCCCAACTCACCTCAACTGCAGTGCAGCCCTTGCCCCCACCCCATCAAGTCATCTCAACCTTGAAGTCCAACAGGCGACCCTCGCGAGCACTGCGCAACGTTACTGTGCACTCACCTCTGAGTTCTCCTCGAAGTGCAGACCGCCAAGCGCAGGCCTTATATATGCTGTTGTGAAACACGTTGGTGTGCAATCATGCCGACATAGGTGGATAATCCAGCGTGGGGGGATGATTCTGGCGGGCTGGGCTTATAATGATATACAGATGTATTACAATGAAGTTCCCAATGTCTGACGGTGGGAATCGCAGCCCACCATTGACAGGCAGAGTGGACGATTGCAAATGGGTTTCATGACATCATGAAACTGATTTTTGGGCTTCTCGCCATATTTTCCGCTCATGCTGCTGAACACACCTGATGCCAGCAGGCACAGAAAACTCCAGCCAGTGTTTTTTAAAACACATTCTTCCAGCATGTTCTTATCCTTAAAGATGAACCATTTTCTTTGATTAAAATGTTCATCCCAGTTTCATTTAAAATTGGAACTGCTCTCAAGTAAAATTAGAAAATACTGCTCAATCAGATCACAGCTTGTATTGTATCTAATCCTTCAACTAAACACTGCGGGTACGTTTTCATCTTCACCGCATG
Organism: Cetorhinus maximus; assembly: GCF_964194155.1. Taxonomy (NCBI): domain Eukaryota; kingdom Metazoa; phylum Chordata; class Chondrichthyes; order Lamniformes; family Cetorhinidae; genus Cetorhinus; species Cetorhinus maximus. The sequence goes on along the minus strand of NC_135882.1, from coordinate 81,900,971 downwards.
GGTGGTAATCCAGCAGAGCAGATCCTCTGCCTGTTATAGAATTCCAATTCACCACCACCCACCAACCCCTTCCATTTCATTCCATTGAAAACAATGGAGTGATATCAGGCGGGTTCTGCAAAGAATGGGTGTTCTTTTTTTATTCATTCATGGGGTGTGGGCTTCGCTGGCTGGGCCAGCATTTATTGCCCATCCCTAATTGCCCTTGAGAAGGTGGTGGTGAGCAGCCTTCTTGAACTGCTGCAGTCCATGTGGTGTAGGTACACCCACAGTGCTGTTAGGGAGGGAGTTCCATGATTTTGACCCAGCGGCAGTGAAGGAACAGCGATATATTTCCAAGTCAGGATGGTGAGTGGTTTGGAGGGGAACTTCCAGGTAGTGGTGTTCCCATCTATCTGCTGCCTTTGTCCTTCTAGATGGTAGTAGTCGTGGGCTTGGAAGGTGCTGTCAAAGGAGCCTTGGTGAGTTTCTGCAGTACATCTTATAGATGGTACACACTGCTGCTACAGTGCTTCTGTGGTTGGAGGGAGTGAATGTTTGTGGATGGGGTGCCAATCAAGTAGGCTGCTTTGCCCTGGATAGTGTCAAGCTTCTTGGTGTTGTTGGAGCTTCACTCATCCAGGCAAGTGGGGAGTATCCATCACATTCCTGACTTGTGCCTTGTAGATGTTGGGCAGGCTTTGGGGAATCAGGTGGTGAGTTACTCACCGCAGGATTCCTAGTCTCTGACCTGCTCTTGTAGCCATAGTATTTATATGGCTAGTCCAGTTCAGCTTCTGGTCAATAGTAACCCCTGGGGTGTTGATAGTGAGGGATTCAGCAAATGTAATGTCATTGTTTGTCAAGGGGCGATGGTTAGATTCTCTCATGTTGGAGATGGTCATTGCCTGGCACTTTTGTGGTGCAAATGTTACTGGCCACTTGTGAGCCCAAGCCTGGATATTGTCCAGGTCTTGCTGCATTTGGACATGGATTGATTCAGTACCTGAGGAGTCACTAATGGTGCTGAACATTGTGCAATCATCAGTGAACTTCCCCACTTCTGATCTTATGATGGAAGGAAGGTCATTGATGAAGCAGCTGAAGATGGTTGGGCCCAGGACACTACCCTGAGAAACTCCTGCAGTGATGTCCTGGAGCTGAGATGATTGAGATCAAACAACCACAGTCACCTTCCTTTGTGCTTGGTATGACTCCAACCAGCAGAACATTTTCCACCTGATTCCCACTGACTACAGTTTTGCTCCACCAGATTACAGGCCAGGCAGTGAAAATAAAAATTTACCTGTTCTTTCAGGTGTTGATTGACTTGTATATTTTATGTAGAATTTAGGCAGAATTTTTCCCTCGCCGGGCCCGCCCACTACACCTGCCCACCACACCTGCCCAACAAGGGGAAAATCCTCCCCTATAACACATTCCCAGCGCAGGGTGAATGCACAGACCTGTTCCCCTAGTGGTGAGCCAAGCTTGGAGGGAAAGTGGGTTGGCAATAGTGCTACAACACTGCAACATTTTTCCTCCAACCTGCATACCCTTCATGGTCAATTCTCTGCACAGAGTAATTGAAGTGCAAAGTTTACAATTATGTGCATTTTCTCCTTTCTATGGAATGGCTCTTTTCATAGAGCTTTCTTTTTGGTTATAATGAATTTTGTAGAGGATGTCAGTGTTAGGGAAGAGAATATTTGCACTATTTCCAGGCAATGGTAACATTAAACATTTTCAAGTTTCATGCAGTACAGGTGAAAGTTCCTTTCACACTACTCAAACAAGACAACATAACTCCATTTGATTTTCTATTGCCCTGGACTTTGTAGACTTTCTAGGTCAGGTTGAAAATTTAGTACAAGTCAGTGCTGGGTAATTTTGTATTGCAGAGATGGAACTGCTAAAATCATTTCATGTTAGGCTCTTATAGTCATCAAGATCTTGTCAGGTAATGCAGAATTGCAGCCCAGGTCATAGGGCTGAAAGGATAATGGATGAAGAAAATTATGTTTCTCATATTGCATCTATAGAAGTTGATTATTATCTCAATTTTCCGGTTAGGTTAATAGATTTTTATTGAAACGATCAATTGTAATTTGCCTTAGAATATGCAATACAATATACAAATGAAGATCCAATAATTCCAAGAATAAAATTCTCATTTAAAATACACATTGCCACTTCACTAAGAAACTCCTCCTTGCGTAGCTTGTTTGGTTTGTTGATCTACACAGGGGCAGATGGGGACATTATAAGTCATTGATAAGAACATAAAAAATAGGAACAGGAGAAGGACATACACCCCTCAAGCCTAAGTTCATGGCTGACCTGATCTTGGCCTCAACTCTATTTTCATGCCTGTTCTCCAGAACCCCTGGCTCCAAAATAGTTGAAGAATCTGTCTATCTCAGCTTTGAATATATTCAATGACCCAGCTCCACTGCTCTCTGAGGTAAAGAATTCCAAAGATTCACGTCCCCCGATAGAAGAAATTCCTCCCCATCTCCCATTTTAAATGGTTGATCTCTTATTCTGAAATCAAGCCACCCGAGTTCTCGATTCCAACACAAAGGGAGTCATCCTCTCAGCATCTACTTGTCAAAACCCCTCAGAATCTTATATGTTTCAATAAGATAACCTTTCATTTTTCTAAACTCCAGAGTATAAGGTCAACCTGCTCCACTTTTCCCCCTAAGACGACCCCTTCATCGCAGGAATCAACCTAGTGAGCCTTCTCTAAGCTGCGTAAAATACAAGTAGATTCCTCCTTAGATAAGGGGACCAAAACTATATGCAGCACTCCAGATGTGGTCTCACCAACACCCTGTACAGTTGTAGCAAGATTTCCCTACTTTTATACTCCGTTCACCTTGCAACAAAGGTAGACATTCCATTTGACTTCCTAATTATTTGCTGCACCGGTATACTAAGTTCTTGTGTTTTATTTATGAGAACAACTGGATTCCTCTGGTTGACAAAGAAATTAAAATGTTGAGTAAATTATAAGGAGGGAACATGGAGCAGAATGAGTCAAGTTCAGAAATAGACCAATGTAAAGCACAAAAAAAACCAAGAAGTGCAAATCTAGGAAATAGAAATAAAAACAAAATTCTTCAAATGCACAGATGTCAATCACCACCTGAAAAATAATATTTGTTTAAAATTCTGGAGTAGCCTCCCACCAGAAATTTTAGCATTCTCTTTAAGATGTATCACTGGGCTGATGCAGGAACTACAAAACATTTAAGTACTGTGCAATGGGCTTCACATTTTCTTGCTTTCGGCAAGGTATAGGTCTCACTGAGCCTAAACAGATAGTGAACTGGGCTGAAGTCCCAGGGCATCCTGGGAACCCCCTCAGACATGACCCCACAATCCTCCATCGACTTAATGGGGAAAGACTAAGAAGCACCACCTTACACCGAAATGCATTTTGGGAGGGAAGATACGAGGGATGGAAACCTGGTAGATCTGTGTTCCTGCTCAGATTGCAGCCTGTTGCTGGCATCTCAGAGTTGCACAGGTTAACTGCCCTTACCAGGCCCTGGAACTTTGGGCCCAATGTCTTGTTGGGCAAAATTCCTCTGTTGTGATGTGGATAGCAAAATTATAAATCACTTGTAAAGATCATGTTCATGATTTTGCTGGGCATAGCACACAATGAAAATTATCCACCAATATCTCGGAATTGCTGATTGTTTACTCAGCTCCAAGCTGATTTTATATTATGCTGAGTGTTATGTTAGTGCCACCTGCTCCTGATGTCTGGATTTTGTGCAGCTGGCGGCAACACTATGACAGGATTTGCTGCGGCCACTGCCAGGGAGAGCCAGCAATTTTGCCAAGTTGTTGCTGCCAGCTGATTGATATTCATGCATCAGGAGGTGACAACGCTAGCACAGCACTAAAGTAGTATAAATCAGGTCTATGTGAGAACTTGTATTCTTTAAACCCATAGTTGAAGAGGAGGCAACTGAACTCGAAGAAGAAGAAGTGGAAGCAGAAAACACTGAAGACATTCACGCTGAAGTGGAACAACCTCAACAACAGGAGGATGCTGCTAGAGCTACATCACCATCCATAAATCCAACAGGTCCAATACCCCCAAGCACAGCTGCATTGGCATCAGAAGAGGGAACTGATCCATTGCCAACAGATACTGTTCAGCAGGTAATATTTATTCATTTATTGATGTTAACAACTCGTGACAAACATTAAAACTTTCCAGAAACTGTAGATTATTTTATTGGTATATTTTCTTAGGGACAGATGGATGCTTTCTTTAGCTAATAAATGTTTTAATGTTTTCAGTGAAATGAGTTTTCCTTTACATCAAGATTCCTCAGAAGAAAAAGGATAGACTATAAGCAAGGACAAAAAGCAGTCATCTAAGCCCTGTTGATCCCTAATTTTTATATTATTTCGGTAGGCGTTTCAGAGCTATGATAAACTCATAAAGATGGAAACCACTTGGCTGGTCTACCTTTCATTTTGTAAGTTTCCCCTTCCTATAGTGATTTACAAAGCTCAGTGATATTGCAACTTCAATAAAAACCTAACCAGTTGCTAAGTACAAGGGATAATGTTTCTAGGAAAAACCTTGCATATGCTTGGCATATATAGCCTAGAATTCTACTAATGGCACAATTAAAGTGTTTTTTGCTGTTGTACTGAAGCAGAGCCAGCCAGTGGAACATGTTTCTTAAGTTTCCTAACTGCATTTGAATAACTATTTGCAGTTGCAAATGCAGCTTTAGCCTTGCTCATGGAGCAAGCCCAATGTGGCAAAAGCTGAAAATTTAGAATGAACACTCAAGTCAAAAGCATATGCACAATTTAAGGTTCTACCGGATATACAGGTGTGCATAGCAATGATGTCGTACAATTAGCAACATTTCCCACATGGTGGGAAATATGGGACGAGAAAGTCCCAACTCAAGTCCTGTCAAATTATTCCTTTTAAAGAGTTTAGTGTCCTGGAGCAGCCCAAGCCTGCTGTTCTGCCAGCATTGTCTTGCTGGATAAACAATACTTATAGAGCACAAGGTCTTGGTCCCGATTTCCGTTCCCTGCCTTCTTGCCCAGAGTAGACATGCTACTTGATCAGAGTGTGGAACTCAATATGATTTAATATAAACTAAGGTTATATGCTTGTATTTTAGTTACCTGCCTTGGTACTTTGATTGGTCTGTTAGTAATTATTTAAATTTGTAATATATATGTGAAACTTAGTTTTGATCTCACTTTTACAAAGTAACTGTAAGATAATTCAGAGCAAGTGACTATTAATTTCTAGCTGCAATTTTCACAATTTTTATTACCACAGTAAGAAATCCCACTATGTCAGTGGTTCAGTGGCAACCCACTAAATACGACCCAGAATGATCCTAGGGCAATCCCATACCTGTGTTGAGTTAGCTGACATCAATGGGACAGGCATTGGGGGATACAGTTGGTCCTTCGAGTCCCTCGGCTAAGGAGGGAAAGTTAGATGGAATCTGCCTTCCTAACTGGAGTGATCTAGCTGGAAAGTACACATGCATGGGCGTTGGATGCAGTTTGGGCTCAGCTATCATAGCTTCCCTCTGCAAAATAGAATAACTTCCCATAAGTCTGGACTTTCCTCTCTGATGGGATCACTATGATGGAATAGACTTTCTGATCATCTGACTGTCCCAATGTTGACTCTGCCAAATTTACCAAGTTTCATTTACATATTATAGGGTTTATCAACTCTATTTGGGAGCTCACCATTATGGGATGGGAAATAGTTGTAATTTCTTTAAAATATTTGAGGAATCTGTAGTTGTTTTAAGAATGGTTGAAAAAGACGTTGACGAGTTTGCATCAATTGTAAAGGCATCAACTGTAATTTTCTTGGATAATAAGAAACACTGGTCCATGTGATCTGGTGACCCTTGACCTGGAAGCAGCACCAAACAGGAAGGAAGTTAACTAAAAAGCTGTTTGACCAAACACAGAGAAGACTGACAAAAAAGCTACTGTTGCAAAGAACAAAGGAGACCTATGCAGAGGGGAGAACAGAGAAGGTACATTCACAACCCAGAACGAGAAAACAGTAGAAACTTGGAAACAAGAATATTGGTCTGAACTGATCTTGTATACCTTAAAATGGCACACCAGTAAAAACTCCAAAATAAGAGTATAGGTCCAAACTGTTTTTTCCCGCTGAGTCCATGTGGATATCAACTACATAGTTGGGACTAAGAAAGAGGTTCTGCTGAGGGAGTATGAGCAGCTAGGGGCTAAATTAAAAAGTAGAATCACACAGTTAATAATCTCTAGATTACTAACTAGACCACGAGCAAATTGGCATAGGATAAATAAGATCAGAGAGTTGAATATGTGGTTCAAAGAATGGTGTGGGAGAAATGGGTTTCAATTCATGAGGCACAGGCACCAGTGCTGGGCAAGAGAAAGATGTACCACTGGGACTTCCTTTCACCTGAACCATGTTGGGGCCAATAACCTGTCAAATCATATAAGTAGGGCTGCAGAGAGGGCTTTAAACTAAATAGTTAGGTTCATTTTTTTTATTCGTTCATGGGACGTGGGCATTGCTGGCTAGGCCAGCATTTATTGCCCACCCCTAATTGCCCTTGAGAAGATGGTGCTGAGCTGCCTTCTTGAACCGCTGCAGCCTATGTGAGGGGAAATTTGGAAAGTTAAAGTGAAAGGACAAGGCAGTAGTGCAGGATAATGTTATGGGTAGTGATAACCGCAGTTTAACAGGAAGGGACAGAGTGTACAAACATAACAGTGCACCAGCAAATAAGGTCAGAATAGGCAGAATTAAAGACTCCTTATCTGAATACGTGTAGCATTCATAACAAGATGGATGAATTGATAGCAAATGGAAATAAATGAGGATGATATGGCAGCCATTACAGAGGCATGGTTGCAAGGTGACCAAGACTGGGACCAGAATATTCAAAGGTATTTGACATTTAGAAGGATGGGAAGAAAGGAAAAGGAGGTGGGGTAGCTCTGTTAATACAAGATGAGATCAGTACAATAGTGAGAAATTATCTTGGTTCAGAAGATCAAGATGTAGAATCTGGATGGAGATAATGAATACCAAAGGAAAACATTACTAGTGGAAGTAGTTTAAAGGCCTCTAACGGTTGCTACATAATAATGGGAGATTTTAACCCTTGTTCCGATTAGATGAATCAAATTGGCAAATTTAGCTTGGAGCTTGAGTTCATAGAGCATTTGGGACAATTTTCTAGAACAGTACATTCTAGAATCAACCAGGGAGCTGGCTATTTTAGACCCAGTAATATGTAATTAGACAGGATTAATTAATGACCTCATAGGAAAGGATTCTCTAGGCGAGAGTAATCATAACATGGTAAAATTTCACATTCGGTTTGAAGGTCAGAATGTGGGTCTGAAACTAATGCCTTAAACTTAAATAAAGGCATTTAGAAGGTATAAATATAGAATTGATTAATGTGGACTGGGAAAATAAATTAAAAGGTAAAACAGTAGAGATGCAGTGGCAGACATTTAAGGATACATTTTGTAACTCTCAATATATATTCCAGTGAGAAAGGAAGACTCTAGAAGAAGGATGCACCATCCGTGGGTAACTAAGGGAGCTAAGGATGGTATCAGATTGAAGGGAAAGATGTACAATGCTGCAATGGGTCGTGGTAGGCCAGAAGATTGGGAAAAGTTTAGAAACCAGCCAAGGGTGACTAAAAGAAAGAGAGGAAACTAAAGTATGAGAGAAAACTAGCAAGAAATATAACAACAGATATTAAGAGTTTCTACAATTATGTAAAAAAGAAGAGTAGGTAAAGTGAGCATTGGTACATTAAAGGGTAACACTGGGGGCTAATAATTAGAAACAAGGGAATGGCAGAGATTTTGGACAAGTATTTTATGTCCGCCTTCAGAGTAGAAGACACAAAAAAAACATCCCAAGATTAGAAGAAAATCAAGAGACAAAAAGGAGGAACTTAAGATAATCACGGCTGCTGGAGAAAAAGTGCTGGGAAAGCTAATGGGACCAAAGGCTGACAAGTTCCCAGCATCTGATGGCCTGCATCCTAGGGTCTTATAAGAAGTGACTGCAGAGAGAGTACATGTAGTGGTTGTGATCTTCTAAAATTCCTGAGATTCAGTAAAGGACCCAGAGGATGGAAAACCACAGATGTAACACCTCTGTTCAAGAAAAGAGGGAGGCAGAAAGTAGGAACTATAGGCTAGTTAGCCTATTGTCTATCATTGGGAAAATGCTGCCATGACCCCCCCTTGCACTGTAGCCCTTATCCCGAGGTTTCCTTCCCCAATTGGCACTGTCGCCCTTGCCCCACCACCACAAGCCAGCCATGGCAAAGCCGATGTGGAGTCATGCCTGTGGTCCCCACAGAATCCACAGAGCCACTTCCTTGAATTGGGATCATTGTGAGTGCTGCGCAAAGTTCTGTACGCTCACCTCCGAGTCCCCCTCGAAATTCAGGTCATCAGGTGCACGCCTTTTAAAGGTAGTTGTAAATCACGCCTTCATAAAATCACACTGACGTGGGCTTTAAATTTGACTGGGGGGGGGGGGGGGGGGGGGCGGCGGTGGGGTGGGGGGGGGGGGGGTGTTGGGGGGGTGATTCAAGCATGTGGCCACAATAATGGATGCATTTCCCAATGTTTGACTGCGGGAAACATGGCCTGCCATTGATGGAGGGAGGGGACAATCGCTTCCTGGATTCACATCACCAGGAAATGCGCTTAGGGTCTTCTCGTGAGATTTCCCGATCCTGCCACCAAGCCCACCCACCACGATTGAGCACTGAATATCCTTGTGGGACGTTCGACGGTGGAAAACGCAGCCTGTCATTGACGGGGGGAGGGGACAATCGCTTCCTGGATTTAAAAGCGGACTGTTATTTAAATGGGGAGAGATTGCAGAATGCTGCAGTTCAGAGGGACCTGGGTGTCCTTGTACATGAGTCACAAAAAGTTATCATGCAGGAACAGCAAGTAATTAGGAAGGCAACTGAAACGTTGGCCTTTATTGCAAAGGGAATGAAATATAAAGCTAGGGTGAGACTTCACTTAGAGCACTGTATACAGTACTCCTTACTTAAGGAGCGATATACTTGCATTGGAAGCAATTCAGAGAAGGTTCATCAGGCTGATTCCTGGGATGAAGGGGTTGTCTTATGAAGAAACGTTGAGCAAATTGGGCCTATACTCATTGGACTTTGGAAGAATGAGAGCTGATCTTATTACAACAAATAGGCTTGGATTTTTATAATGGTGAGGTTTCTCTTCCCGCCATTCGAGGAGTCAGTGACAAACACATCCCTACCAATACTGGCTAGCCTACAGCCATTTAAAGCTCCTACAAGCACTAATTGACTGACTATAGGACTTCCACCCTCACTCTGGAGAAAGTCCTGTCTCATAGAGCTGCTGGCCAATCTTGTTGGTCAGCCATTTCTAGCCCCAGCAGTGCCAGAGTTGCAGTGGATAGGACTGGGACTGCAATCAGTCCTCAGTGTCTAAGTCCCGGGAGTCCAGGACCAAATAAATTGTGGGCTCTCAGTGAGGAGGGGTGGTGAGGCTTGGGGAGGGCTGGTGGGCAGAGGGGTGTGGGTGGGGTGTTGTTGGAGAGATCAGGGGGTGAGGGGGCGCCTGCAGGTGCCAGGCCTTGTGTGGAGGTGGGAAGGGCAGCCAATGTTGAAAGGAGGTTGTTGATGGAAGCGCTCCCCCTCCTCCCTGCCCGAGGCCTGGGCTGGGTCATTTTCTGAGTTAAACCTGCCCCTGAACTCCTCTCGCCAGCCTGAAAATTTAGGCTGGGCAGAAACGGTCGTTAGATGGTCATTAAGGCCTCTTAAGGGCCTCATTTGGGGCAAGGGCGGGTGGGCTGGTCTAGGCCTTGCCTGTGCCTCAGTAATATTACGGAGAGATCGGGGCAGGCAGGAGTCTAGTGGGAAGGAATTGTACAAGCTCCTGCCCGACCACCCACTGCCTAAACCTGCTGACAGGGGAACATAAAATTCTTCCCATTAGATTCTGAAGGGGCTTGATAGGGTCAATGCTGAGAGGACACTCCCCCTCATGGGGGAATCTAGAACTAGGGGGTACAGTTTCAAAATAAGGGCGTGCCCATTTAAAATGGATATGAGCAGGGATTTCTGCTTTCAAAGGACCGTTATTATTTGGAACCCTCTTCCACAGACAGCAGTGGATGTCATTGAATATATTTACTGCTGAGTGAGACAGATTTTTGATCTACAAGGGAGTAAAGGGTCTTGGGGTGATGGGGGTGGGGGGTGGGGGGTGGGGGATGGGGGCGTGCAGGCAGGAAAGTGGATTAAAGCCACAATCAGATCAACCATAATCTTATTAAATGGTGGAGCAGACTTGAGATGCTGAATGGCCTATTCCTGCCCCTGTTACTTATGATATCACGATCCATCCAAACATTTGTCTTGCTGGACCAAGGAGAATGAATACAGTTGGCTACCTTAAAATAAAAGAGTTTTATTAACTTCCAGAAGAATGAGCATTCACTTTTATGATTTGGTACTGCTGGTTTTGAAAGTGTGAAAGCTTTTTCTATTGCTTTAGATGATAGACTTGATCACAAATGGCCATATGGCCACAATCTAAAATTCCTGGGATATAAACAGAAAATGCTGGAAATATTCAACAGGCCTTCCAGAATCTGTGGAGAGAGAAACAAAGGGCTGGATTTTTAAACCGGTCAGAGTCCAGATCAGAGGCAGGGTTGGGGGAGTGGGGGGAGTGGGCATGCAATTTGGCACGCCCAGCCTCTGTACCAGATCCCTGCCACGATCTGAACCCTGAGTGATTTTGAAAGAGGTCAACTTGGGGTTGGAAGAGCTACTTTCTGGCAAGTAGTGGGTAGTCAATTGAAGCCAATTAGAATGAATTAAGGGGCCTCTTAAGGCCTGTTCCCATGCTAACTGGAACTTCCAGTCAACAATGAGGCATTAAAATTTTGCCCAGCATGACCGGGCGCTGCAATTTCAGAGTGGCAGGATTCTCTGAAGTCCAAAGAGCTTGGTGAAAGGCCACAGGCCTGAAACATTAACTCTGGGCTGAATTTTTAATCATGGGTCAGGAAACAGGAATGGGTCAGGAGGCGTTAGTGGTGATCTTTCAGGAATCACTCGCGTCAGGGAGGGTCCCAGAGGACTGGAAAATCGCTAATGTAACCCCCCTGTTTAAGAAGGGGGTGAGGCAAAAGACAGGAAATTACAGGCCGATTAGCCTGACCTCGGTCATTGGTAAGATTTTAGAGTCCATTATTAAGGGTGAGATTTCAGAATACTTGGAAGTGCATGGTAAAATTGGGCAAAGTCAGCATGGTTTCATCAAGGGGAGGTCATGCCTGACAAATCTGTTAGAATTCTTTGAGGAGGTAACAAGTAGGTTAGACAAAGGAGAGCCAATGGATGTTATCTATTTGGACTTCCAGAAGGCCTTTGACAAGGTGCCGCACAGAAGGCTGCTCGGTACGATAGGAGCCCATGGTGTTAGAGGCAAGGTATTAGCATGGATAGAAGATTGGCTGTCTGGCAGGAGGCAGAGAGTGGGGATAAGGGGGTCCTTCTCAGGATGGCAGCTGGTGACTAGTGGAGTTACGCAGGGGTCAGTGTTGGGACCACAACTTTTCACTTTATACATTAATGATCTAGTTGAAGGAACTGAGGACATCCTGGCTAAGTTTGCAGATGATACAAAGATAGGTGGAGAGACAGTTAGTACTGAGGAGGCGGGGAGGCTGCAGAAGGATTTGGACAGGTTAGGAGAATGGGCAAAGAATTGGCAGAAGGAAAACAACGTGGGGAAGTGTGAGGTCATGCACTTTGGTAGGAAGAATAGAGGCATGGACTATTTTCTAAATGGGGAGAGAATTCAGAAACCTGGAGTGCAAAGGGACTTGGGAGTCCTAGTCCAGGATTCTCTTAAGGTTAACTTGCAGGTTGAGTCGGTAGTTAGGAAGGCAAATGCAATGTTGGCATTTATTTCGAGAGGACTAGAATATAAAAGCAGGGATAAGCTGCTGAGGCTTTATAAGGCTCTGGTCAGACCACATTTAGAATATTGTGAGCAATTTTGGGCCCTGTATCTCAGGAAGGATGTGCTGGCCCTGGAGAGGGTCCAGAGGAGGTTCACGAGAATGATCCCAGGAATGAAAGGCTTAACATATGAGGAACGTTTGAGGACTCTGGGTCTATACTCGATGGAATTTAGAAGGATGAGGGGGGATCTGATTGAAACTTACAGAATACTGAAAGGCCTGGATAGAGTGGACGTGGGGAAGATGTTTCCATTAGTAGGAGAGACTAGGACCCGAGGGCACAGCCTCAGAGTAAAGGGAAGACCTTTTAGAACAGAGATGAGGAGAAACTTCTTTAGCCAGAGAGTGGTGAATCTATGGAATTCATTGCCACAGAAGGCTGTGGAGGCCAGTTCATTGAGTGTGTTTAAGACCGAGATAGATAGGTTCTTGATTGGTAAGGGGATCAAAGGTTATGGGGAGAAGGCAGGAGAATGGGGTTGAGAAACTTATCAGCCATGATTGAATGGCGGAGCAGTCTCGATGTGCCGATTGGCCTAATTTCTGCTCCTATGTCTTATGGTCTTATGGTAACAGAAACCAGGACCAGGTTGATATGGTGGGCTCGGGGCCGGAAAGGGGGCGTGGCACAATGGATCAATGAAGGAGCACCCCCACTCCCTCCACAACACCACAACATGAATGGTAGCTGGCCATCCCCTGGAGGAGTTGCCCCTCTGGGATCATGGCCAAGGAGACATTTAAAAAACAAAATGACTTACTGGCATTTATCCCTCGCTCTCTGCACCCTCACATTCGCAGCTCCCACCTCAGCAGATGGGAATGCCAATCTCTGAACGCTGGAGGACCCCCATTGGCCTTCCAGCATCCGGAGCCTGCATGCTGTCCCTGATTGGATGGCAAGACCACTCCCCGGCCTTTAATTGGTTGGAATATTGGAAATTGTGATGGGCGTGTTTAAAGCATGTTGTGAGGGATGAGAACCCAGAACCCAAAACCAACCACCATTTCTGTTTCCTGACCCCTGATTAAAAATTCAGCCCAGAGTTAATGTTTCAGGCCTGTGGCCGTTAACCAGGCTCTTTGGACTTCAGAAAATCCTGCCACTCTGAAATTGCAACGCCCGGTCATGCTGGGCCAAATTTTAACTCTTTTAAAATACACCCAATTACACAGCATTAAAATTGGGCTCACTGTCTCAGGTTGTCTGTAGAAAACATAACAAACTGACAAACAATGCATCTATCACCCGCTTTATACAAATGCGCACAATGGCTAATGGTACAGATGCTTTGGCACCACCAATTGGTTTTCAATCAGTTTTCATCCTCGCCTGCTCTGAAAATCAAGCTGTAAATATACTTTTAATTTCATGGAAGTAGTGTGTGCTCACTTCTCAGCTACTGAGAACATTGGAATCTGCTTCATATGTCAGTTTTTAATCAGCAAACATTGAGCAAGCCCACCTCCCTTCAGAGCATGCCTCAAGTACTACTGCTAATGGAAACTCCAGGATAACCATGGAGGGTTGGCAACACTAAGAGGCAGAGACTGACATCTGAAGATAAAGGGCTCGAGTCTATTAATTGCAAGATTTGGGGAGGGCATGAAGGGGAGCAGTGCTCAGTCTCGGTGCATTAGTAACCACAACTGTGTTGGAGCTGCACTGAAAGCAGAAAGGAGGGGAAAAATAAATCATAGAAAAGGAAAAGAAAGAACCTAGGGTGGCATTTTAGGGCTGGTGGTGAAAGGAGATGGAATAGGTAGGGAGAGTGTCAGCATGAACTATGGCTGACAGGTAGCATGGAAGTAGTAAAATATGGATTGGGACATAGAAGGATGACAAAATCACCAGCTTAATCTGGATCATAAAAGGAACAGAGTGCCAGCTTGAATTGAATTGAAGGAAAACAGTGTCGGTGTGAACTGGGATGGTTGAAACATGATTCTCCGTGAAAGAGTGGGTAAGTTTTTTTTTATTCTTTCACAGGATGTGGGCATTGCTGGCTTGGCGAATATTGAGTGCCTAGCCCTAACTGCCCTTGAGAAGGCGGTGGTGAGCTGCCTTCTTGAACTGCTGCAGTCCATGTGCTTAGGTACACCCACAGTGCTGTTAGGGAAGGAGTTTCAGGACTTTGACCCAGTGATAGTAAAGGAACAGTGATATATTTCCAAGTCAGGATGGTGAGTGGCTTGGAGGAGAGCTTGCAAGTGGTGGTGTTTCCATGCATCTGCTGCCCTTGTCCTTCTAGGTGCTAGAGTTCATGGGCTTGGAAGGTGCTGCAGAAGAAGCCTGGGTGAGTTGCTGCAGTTCATCTTGTAGATGGTACATACTGTTGCTACGGTGTGTCGATGGTGGAGGGAGTGAATGTTTGTGGATGGGGTGCCAATCAAGTGGACTGCTTTCTCCTGGATGGTGTAAAACTTCTTGAGTGTTGTTGGGGTTGCACTCATCCAGGCAAGTGGAAAGTATTCCATCACACTCCTGCCTTGCGCCTTGTAGATGGCGGACAGGCTTTTGGGAGTCAGGAAGTGAGTTACTCACTGCAGAATTCCCCACCTCTGACCTGCTCTTGTAGCCACAGCATTTATATGGCTGATCCAGTTCAGTTTCTGGTCAATGGTAACCCCAAGATGTTGATAGTGGGGGATTCAGCAATGGTAATGCCATTGAATGTCAAGGGACGATGGTTAGATTCTCTTTTGTTGGAGATGGTCATTGCCTGGCACTTTTGTGGCACAAATGTAACTTGCCACTTGTCAGCCCAAGCCTGGATACACCAAGTCTAGCTGCACATGGGCATGGACTGCTTCAGTATCTGAGGAGTCGCGAATGGTGCTGACTATCGTGCAATCATCAGCGAATATGCCCACTTCTTACCTTATGATGGGTGGAAGGTCATTGATGAAGCAGCTGAAGATGGTTGGGCCTAGGACACTACCCTGAGGAACTCCTCCAATGATGTCCTGGGACTGAGATGACGGACCTCCAGCAGCCACAACCATCTTCCTCTGTGCTAGGTATGACTAGGTGACAGTTTTGCGAGGGTTCCTTGATGTCACACTTGGTCAAATGCTGCCTTGATGTCTAAAGCAATCACTCTCACCTCACCTCTTGAATCCAGCTCTTTTGTCCATATTTAGGCTAAGGCTGTAATGAGGTCAGGAGCTGAGTGGCCCTGGTGGAACCCAAACTGAGCATCAGTGAGCGGGTTATTTCTGAACAAGTGCCACTTGATAGCACTGTCGATCCCCTTCCATCACTTTACTGATGATCAGGAGTTGACTGATGGGGTGGTAATTGGCCGGTTTAAATTAGTCCTGCTGTTTGTGGACAGGACATACCTGGGCAATTTTCCACAAAGTCAGGTAGATGCCAGTGTTGTAGCTGACTACAACAACTTGGCTAGGGACACAACTAGTTCTGGAGCACAAGTCTTCAGTACTATTGCCAGAATGTTGCCAGGGCCCATAGCCTTTGCAGTATCCAGTGCCATCAGCCATTTCTTGATATCATATGACTACCACCCTGCCACCCAATTACACCCCCCCAACTAGACATGACTACCCCCACCCCCAATGACCTGGATCCCTCGGCTACCTGACTAACTCCCAACCAGACTTGACAAACCCCCCGACCACCTGACTACCACCCCAGACCAGACCCAACTACCAACCTGACCATTCGACAACCCCCAACCATCTAATTAGCCCCCAACCAGACCCGATTTCCCCCATGTCTCAACTTATCATTCTTTCCACCTCACCCATCTCACTCACCTCACCCCCTATCCACCTCACCCACTCACTCATCTACCCACCTCCCTCACCTACCCACACCATCCACCTACCCACCTCACCCACTCACCCACATACCAACCTCACCTCCTCAGTCACCTACCCATTCACTCATTCATCCATTCACTAACCCAGTGCAAGATTTGGACCTGAATTTTCCCCTCGTCGGGTGCGCGCGATTGGCGGGCCCGGGAGCGGTCGGGAAACGGCCCCCCAACCACAGTCAACCCCCCCACTTCAATTTCACATGGGCTGGCCAATTACCGGCCAGCCAGCGTGAAACACATACTGAAAAGCTCAGCGCTGCCAGGGTGGGGGCGGGAAGAGGGCGGGTGACGACATCACCGCGGGTGCTGGCGAATGCTTCCAGTGAGCTACCTAAAGGCAGACAGCTGCCTCAGGGAGCTGCAGAGCTCTGAATAATAAAATGAAGCATGAAAAAGCTGTAAAAAATGTCCATGCAGCGCTATCAAGCACCTGAAAGCATACCTCATAAAAATGCTGTCCCCAGGCATTTCTTTTTATTTTACTTCCTAATGGAGATTTCATCCCACCCTGAGGGATTCATCAAAAACATAAATGCCACCTGGTCGACTGGCCCATCTGCCAACCATAAGGTTGGATGGGCCACGAAAAATCGTGTTCAATTGTGCCGTTAATGGGCTGAATTCCCTTTTAATTGTCAGCAGGAGCTCTTCCCACTGCCGTACGCACCTACCGGGCGAAATGTGATGTCGGGATATTCGCCCAGCATCATTTCGTGCAATTTTACACCCGATCAGGTTGTGCGTGTGCCCACCTGCGGAACATAAAATTCTGCCCTTGGACCTTTAAAAACTTACCTGAAGCTATTTGTTGTGAAAAGGGGGCATTTCCCCCCCTTTTCCAAATCTTCTTGCATCCAACCAATCTTCTCCACGAATGGCTGAGCAGACCATTCAATGCTTCAGACGGAATCAGAAGACATGGTTGAAAAATCGTTAAAGTGTCAGGTCGCAAAAATCTTCATGGGCAGCAAGAGTGTGAACATAAGGACATAAGGAATAGGAGCAGGAGTAGGCCATTCGGCCCCTCAAACCTGCCCCACCATTCAATAAGATCATGGCTGATATGCTCCAGGCCTCAACTCCTCTTTCGTGCCAGCTCCTCATAGCCCTCAACATCCTGATATTTCAAAAATCTATCTACCTCCTCTTTAAATACTTTGTGATCTAACCCCCACAACTCTCTGGAGTAGAGAATTCCAGACATTCACTATCCTCTGAAAGAAGAAATTCCTTCGCATCTCAGTTTTAAATGAGTGTCCCCTTATTCTGTAACTATGTCCCCTATTTCGAGATTCCTCCACTAGTGAAAACATCTTCTTAACACCTACCCTGTCAAGCCCCCTCAGAATCTTGTACGTTTCAATAAGATCACCCCTCATTCTTCTAAGCTCCAATGAATAAAGGCCCAATCTGTTTAACCGTTCTTGATAAGTCAACCCCTTCATCCCAGGAATCAGTCTAGTGAATGTCCTTTGAACTGCCTCCAATGCCAGTATATCCTTTCTTAAATACGGGGACAAAACTGTACACAGCACTCCAGGTGCTGCCTCACCAACACCCTGTACGGTTGTAACAAGACTTCCCCATTTTTTAACTCCAACCTACCTCCTAGCAATATAGGCCAAAATTCCATTTGCCTTCTTAATTTCTTTCTGCACCTGCATGCTAACTTTTTGTGTTTCATGCACAAGAATACCCAGATCCCTCTGTGCTGCACTTTTTTGGAGTCTCTCTCCATTTAAATATTAGTCTGCCTTTTGATTCTTCCTACCAAAGTGCATGACCTCACATTCTCCTATATTAAACTCCATCTGCCAAGTTTTTGCCCAATCACTCAACCTATCTATATCCCTTGCAGATTTCTTATGTCCTCACCATAACATACCGTCCCATCTATTTTTATATTGTCAGCAAATTTGGATACATTACACTCTGACCCCT
Organism: Cetorhinus maximus; assembly: GCF_964194155.1. Lineage (NCBI taxonomy): Eukaryota > Metazoa > Chordata > Chondrichthyes > Lamniformes > Cetorhinidae > Cetorhinus > Cetorhinus maximus. The sequence goes on along the minus strand of NC_135882.1, from coordinate 81,883,112 downwards.
CCTCCAAGATAGACATAGATAGTAAATAATTGAAGCCCTAGAGCTGATCCTTGTGGCACTCCACTCGTTACGTCTTTCCAACCTGAAAAAGACCTATTAATCCTGACTCTATGTCTCTTGTGTGTTAACCAATCCTCAGTCCATGCTAATGCGTTACCTCCAATACCATGATCTCCTATCTTGTGCAATGACCTTTTATGTGGCACCTTATTGAATGCCTTCTGGAAATCCAAACACACTACATCTACCAGTTCCCCTTTATCCATTCTGCTTGTTAAATCCTCAAAAAATTCTAGCAAATTTGTCAAGCATGATTTCCTTTTCACAAAACCATGTTGACTCTGTTTGATTGCGTTAAGCTTTTCTAAATGTCCTGCTATTTCTTCCTTAATAATGGACTCTAATGTGCTCAGCGTCCACACTGACTGGAGGTTTTGGGCCTACATCTTACATCAAAATGTAAAATGCTGTAAAATACACCCAATGAAGTATTATAAAGGAATACTTTCTAGGGGATTTTACCCCAAACTCCAAAGCGTACAGTACATCTATTTCTAAAAATGCTAATACACTATTGTGAGGCAATGCCTATGAAGTCATTTCCAATCTTCAGGAGAGAAAGGGTGAGCATTGTGGCAACAATTTATAACTATTAAAGGTAAAGCTAATAATCTGGACAGCTGTAATAACCTCTGAGCATCAAATGATGAAAACTGGTGACACAATGACTGATTTCACACCATATTCATTTTGTTTGTATTTGTCCTGCTGAAACTCTTTCGAGTTATCAACAGTCACAGATTGCAACTCTTTCGAGTACAATCACAGTTCTTGGTTTCTGGGAGTGGGACATGAACCCACAACCCTCTGATTCAAAGGCGAGGGTGCTATGAACTGAGCCACAGCTGACACCTCCTTGTCCTGCTGAAGATATGCAAGTGTTTTGTTCCCATTAACAAGTCTAATAATAGGATTAAAAAAGAAATATTAACATAACAAGAAGGACCTTTTACTCCTAATTCTTTTAAATATACATTTCCTTAAGGAACAATTTAATATATGAATGGTAATCAATTAATTGTATCCTAAATTCTTGTTTTAACAATTAGGTTGTTAATATTGCAATTCCAGATTACTTTGTGAGGCTTTGTAGGAATCTGTTTCAGCAATGACACAGTGGTATAGTTGTGATCTTGACCATGATATGCTCGCTTTTTATCATGGACATCATTTTGTAGATCTTAGGCATTTTTGTTCAGTGAGAATTTACACATTTAGTTGATATATAGTAGAAACAGAAAAAAAAGACAACTCATGATTTGGTGCGTACACATAAGACTCAAGTATTTTCCAAAGAAGGTTTTGGTAACTCAGGACTAAACAAGGAGTAAGCATTTATCACTAATGTTCCCTTAAAAATAATACAATGGTAAATAATCCATTTATTATAAACTAAATGTTAATTCTTATTTATAATTCATTACTATGCATGGATAACAGAATATTGTCTATTCTCTGTTCTGTCCTGTTTGTCCCTATAAAGGCCGTGGTTGAGTTGAGTGAGGCTCGTGATGCTCAGAAGTCTGAAAATCAGTTGCTATCAACAGCAACAGCTGCAGATGCCCTGTTTTACCCAGCTTGGCATACAACTCATACATTGGACAAGATCAGCCCCAATTTGAACCTAATGAGCAACAGTTCAGGTGATAGTAACAGTCAGATTGGATCAGTAGTTTCCATTGACAAAGATGCAAAGAAACCGGCAGCAGACTACAATTCAGCTGCATTGGAGGTGGATGGTAATGAAGCTGGTTCAGCTGCAGCTTTGTCACAGGTCAGTGGAGATTTAAATGTTTGAAAAAGAATTCTGCTCTTATGGTAGACCAGCTTGACCATAATATCATGCACCTCACTGTCATGCTCAATCATGCATCTAAATGAGTTTTGTGCATGGTGACAGTAGACTGTATTTTTTGCTTGCTACTAATGAAGAATTTTTTGGCAGTTGGATGTGTTTCCTGATGGCTCAAAGGATAAGTGCATCACATGGCGTGGAACTGAGCCAAACAAATTAAGAAGACCATAAATTTATTCCTTGTGCTAAATTAGTCGATTTCAACCTAGGACAGCAGGACTGGGGAGGGTAAAAGCCAACTGGTATTCCACTTTGATAAATCTTAAATTTTAATAACACATTTTACAATATATATTAATGACTTGGAAGAACAGACAGAGTTTAATGTATCTAAGTTTGTTGATAATATCAAGCTAGGTGGAAAGGTAAGCTATGGGGAGGATACAGAAAGGCTGCAAAGAGATACAGGCAGATTAGGTAAGTGGGCAATAAGATGGCAGATGGGGTGTAATATAGGGAAGTGTGAAGTTTTCCACTTTGGTCGTAAGAATAAAAAAGCAGAATATTTTTTAAAAGGTGAGAAACTTGTAAGTGTTGATGTTTAAAGAGACCTGGGTGTGCTTGTACAAGGAACGCAGGAAGTTAACATGCAGGTGCAGCAAGCTGAGGAAGGCAAATGGCATGTTGGCCTTTATTGCAAGGGGATTGGAGTACAAGAATAAAGAAGTCTTGCTACAATTGTACAGAGTTTTGGTGAGACCACATCTGGAATGTTGCATGCAGTTTTGGTCTCCACATTTAAGAAAGGATAGATTTGCTTTGGAGGCGGTACAGCGGAGAGTCACTAATTTGGTCCCTGGGATGAGGGGTTGTCCTATGATGAGAGACTGAGTAAATTGAGCTTATATTCTCTGGAATTTAGAAGAATGAGAGGCAATCTCATTGTATTCTACAAAATTCTGATTGGGCCTGATAGGGTAAATGCTGAGAGATTGTTTCCATTCGACAGGGAATCTAAAACATGGGGGCACAGTCTCAGGATAAGGGGTCGATCATTTAGGACTGAGATGAGGAGAAATTACTTCATTCTTTAGAATTCTCTGCCCCAGAGAGCTGTAGAAGCTCCATCGTTGAATACTTTTAAGGCTGGTATAGACAGATTTTTGGTCTCTCAGGGAATTAAGGGATCGGGGGGTGGGCAGGAAAATGGAGTTGAAACCCAAGATTAGCCATGGTGGTATTGAATGGCAGAGCAGGCTCGATGGGCCACGTGGTCTACTTCTGCTCTTATTTCTTAGGTTTTCATGTTCTTATGACTATCTAATGGTTCCAGTTGAAAAGTGCACATAAACGTTTCTTGTGTGAGGGTAAGATCAGTTTGGGCTGTGATGACCCACATAGTTAAATAGGCTGCTGACAAATTAAGTCTAGGTTTTCTGATTATCAAGCAGCAGTAAATGGGTTGACACTGATGCTTAAATAATGCTAACCATAAAATCTAGACTTTGCTGTCTTTGTTCACAAAGGGGAAAACAACACGTGGGCAAGGAAGTGGAGGGCTGCTGGTGCCCATGAAGCTTCATGAATCACTGTCTTTAGGAATGCTGGGCAGTAGGGGAGGGTGAGGAAATTCACTGTCACTCTTCCTTTGATACCTAAAGGATATCACCCTAAACAGATCAGTAGATAGAAAGGCTATTCTGCCTTTGAATGAATAATTTCATGTTATCTTCATGTACTTACACAAATGCTTCACTAAGGATAACATTTTTGCATTATTTCATGTAATCGCCTTCTCACCACTCTGCACAGTTGTGCATTGACTAAACTATTTAAAGGATAAGTTATGAACAAAAGTGCAGACCCAGTGTATCTTATTTTCTCACAGGGTCTAGCGCTCTTCATTTCAGTTTTGGGTTTGATGATCGTACTTCGCCATCTTTGGAATCTGATTCAGTACATGATTTTTTCTTTACTGGGTAGGAGGAATATTTTTCAAATATGGTATCTTAAAGACACAAAGTAGTTTCTCATACTCTCAGCTGGTTTAAAGAATTATAACCAGTCAATTCTAATATCACTGAATCATTTTTACATCAAACTTGGAGTAAATAAATTTCCTCCACAATGGCACACTTCCTCTGACTGTAAGAGATTGCCTAGGCTGCCTTTTTACTATTACTGCTTTCAATGTTGCACTACAATTGACTAACTGAAATTCTACATCATTGGTTCTGATTGGTTCTATCATATTTTTCTTCACAAACTTGAAATCATAAAGCAATGAGAGGAGATGTGAATGAATTTCTAACCACCTGGATTGGAAAACCATTTATTTGGCACCAAGGCTGCCTGGCCATTAAACAGCCAAGTATAGAATATGTATTCAATTGCAAAGATTCAGGATTTAAGTTTTCATAAGCTGACAACTGCTGTCTTTTAATTTCTTGCTAACTACTTTTCTTTCCATATTTGCCCAGCTATTACAGAGACACTTGGAAATCTTGCAGCTGGCATGTTGATGAATAATCTAACTGCTGACGTTTCCTTGGTTTAATTTCTTCATAAATTAACTGAGTTACTCAGATTCTGTTACTGATCTTAAACCCTGAAGCTCACTTTTCATTTCAATTCGCACTTGTGAGAGTGAGAAACTACTTTAACGTGGCATATAAGGCAATCCCAAAATTTGATGAGTGAGTGGTGAAATAAAGTCCTAAAGATCCTCTCTGGATGAAAAAGTGTTTTCTTTTACAAAAAAAATCAGCATTTTATAATCAGTGTTGCTCATGAGATTCACATGAATTTGGAAAATGTCTCACATGAGTATGAGTCACTAATTTGTTCATTAATTTTGATAAATATAGAACATATTAAAAATTATGCTTTTAAATCATACAAAAACTGGTTACCAGGAAAACACGCTGATAACACAGTAAGGTGAAGGCTAACTGCTAGTTTGTGTTCTTTCTCTTCATGCTTGAAAAATTTTCCGTAGGTAATTCTTTTTCTATTCATTTATTTTCTTCCTATCTGTGTAAATTTCTTTTGCTAGCCATGCAGCTGGATTGGGTAGGTGGGTGAGCAGACAAGTTCTGCTCAGTCTGTGATGTTTCAAACTCTCTTCAAGAGCACATGGAGATGTCCAAGGGCAGCCTTTGAATGATACTCCTAGTACCCTTTATACCATTTATATCACAGGTTTAGCACAGATATGACCTGTTTTCACCTCCACATACATTTTTAAAATTAGGGAACAGGCAGCAGTAGCACTACTACTTGAACATACAAATTTAGTAGAATGGAGAATAGTGCCAGAGGACTAATGGATAGCCAATGTTATTCCTATATTTAAGAAGGAGGATAGAAAGTCCAAGAAACTGTAGACCAGTTAGTTTAATGTCAGTGAGAGGAAAGATAATGGAATCTTTACCCAAAAATGTATTAGAAAAAACACCACGAAACTGAAAATATAATGGAGTAGTCAACACAGATTTAAAAAAGATATCATACTTGACTAACCTTATTGAATTCTTTAAAGAAGTAATAGAAAGAGTAGACATGATTAATTTAGATTTCCTAAGAGGCCTTTGATTAGGTACTGCAGAGTAAACTCATGACTAACGCCGGAGCATATAGAGTTAAGGAGCAAGTTGAATACATAGTAAGCTGGCTGCAAAACAAAAAGCAAAGTGTAGGGAGTAAGGGTAGCTGCTCAAATTAGCAAAAGGAGAGAAATGGCATTCCACAAAGATCAATGGTGGGAACATTGTTGTTCACAACTTACAAGCTTACTAAGTTTGGGCTCAGGAATCAGAAATGCAATTTGAAACTTTTCAGATGATACAAAATTGGGGAAATAGTTAATACTGAGGATTCATGCACCACAATACTAGACATTAATAAATGTGTGGATTGGTAATATGATTGACAAATGAATTTTGATTATAGATACGTGTGAGGTGATATATTTTGCTGGAAGAACAAAGAGGCCACTTACTGCTTGAATAATAAGAGTCTAAATGGGGAAGAAAAGATAAGGAATCTAGGAGTACAGATGCACAAATCACTAAAAGTAGCAATGCAGGTTAATATGGTCATAAAAAATAATGTTGTTCATTTCTGGAGGGATAGAATTGAAAAACAGAGAAATTATGTTAAACTTGTATAGAACATTGGTTAGAGAACACTTTACTGTGCACGGCTCTGGTCTCCATATTATAAAAATAATATAGAAGGACTAGAAAAAGTGCAAAAATATGATACCAGAACTAAGATGATATGCTTATCATAAAAGGCTGAACAGGCTGGAGGTCTTTTCTCCGGAACATAAAACACTGAGGGATGATCTGATAGAGATCTTTTAGATTATGAAAGGGCTTGATAGTGTAGACATAAAGAAATTATTTCCACTTCTGGGGAGTCCAAAGCTAGAGGTCATATACCAATAGGGAGTTCAAGAGATTGTTTTTTCTCCAAAATGTGGTATGAAAGGAACTCCTACCACAAGGAGTAGTTGAGGTAAATATCATGAGGAATTAAAGAATAAGTTAGATAAGTATGTGAGGGAAAAAAGAATAGAGAAAGATACTGATAGGGCTAGATGAAGAGGAGTGGCAGGAGGCTCTGGTGGAACATAAACACCTTATAGATCAGTTGAATGGTTTCTGTGCTATGAGCTTAATCTAATTCTGTAATGCCAATGCTAAACCAACGCAGTGTACATCATGTATTAAGGTCCAAACTGACTCCAAAGCAAAATGAAGTGAGATTCATTTAGCCAGGGAGTCTCACTGTGCCTTGCTCTGAACTTGAGTTCTGACTCTCGATGCACACTTCATTTACACTACAATTGTAGTTTCAATAAAAAGTGAAACACTTATGCAACCACACTGCTGTTCTCATGTAAATATACCCTCAGGTTATTCTTCGTTTTCAGTTGGGAACTTCCTATCCTCAATTTGACTCTTCCTCATAGATAAAGCATATTGGAATCATTGATACAAATTTACCTGTATTGATAGTAGGTTAGGATTCCAAAATGCTATATCAGCATGCTATCTTCCATCCTGTGGATAATTTACTGGAAAAGTCTTGTTTAGGGGAATGGAATAGTACAGAAGATTAGGAGCTGGTTTTTCACCTCTAGTTGTTACTTTCAGTAGAGAACATTATGGATAAAGAAAACCCTTTTCTTTAGGACTTTGGTATTTTTGGATGCACTGATATAATAGCAGTTAAATGTTTCAGAGATTGGTTGTTTGCTTAAAAAGCTGTTGTGCTTCATCTTGTCCTCAATTATAACATTATCTGCATTATTCTAATAAAACGTTCAGGATAATTACCAGAAGTTGCATTTTCACTTGTTTCCTATGACAAAGTTTTCTCTCAAACTATGTTGACAATCATTGACATGTGCTTTGTAAATTTTCTAACACAATGAACTTAAAAGGACTAAACTTATGTTGATGTTGAAAATTTCACTTTGATGCTGACTAAATGAATTCACAGCAAAACAATCAGTTAAAATATTGATCTGCTTAGTGTATTAGTAGAGAATGCCATAATAATCAATTATCCAACAATTATATAACAATGTTTGTCTGAAATTGTACTTTGAGAGAGGCAATGTTAATTATAGCAAAGCTTTGAAAATTGCTTGGTTGTAGCATGTTTGCATCACTGAAATATCAGTGTGATTCTACATTGAATAATAGCTCAATGAAAGTGTTTTTACATGGATGTCTAATATTATTTGACCTCATGAAAAGTTTGATTTTTTCTATCCCATTAAACGCTGAAATATCCTGCTCAACAATAACTGATACATTCCACTCCATGGCTCCTTCTCAGACAATCCAATGGAGGGTTTTAAGGTATCATATATAAACTAAGTTATGTTCGACTTGTTGAAGTTGAACCTGCAGCTGGCAGTTTACAGGTCTGCCCTAATAATAGACCTAAACTTCAGATATTGAAGTGTTTACAAGATGTAACGAAAGAAGTCACTTCACTGCTGGAATACTGTTGATCTTTGACTGCTTAGCTCGCAGTTGCAAATACCGATCTATCTTCATTCAGTATTATCAGGGGCTCCATTCCCTATTCTGAGCTTTATGTTTTAGAATCCATCGTGGATGATTTAACTGTCTGCTCCATTAATGTATCTCTGCAGTGCTTCTTGTTATTACTGCCAAAAATTTGTTACATTGAAAACGATACAACCGCTCAGAGTCACAAACACTGTGCCAACAAATAATCGCAGGTTGAGAATAAAAATTGACTGTTCCACAGACAGATTCCATTACCCAGACTGAGTCATGAGGATATGTTAGATTAAAAGCAATAGGATGCAACAATTAACATAGTGACACACAGCTGGGGAGATGACTCAGAAAAATGTGTCTCAGAAAATCCAGTATTAATAAGAGAAAACATGATCAATTGATTTGAGAATTGTGAGATGATCAGTCAAAGGGCAACAGAATTCCAGCAGTGAACTGACTTCTTTCATTACATCTTGTAAACACTTCAATATCTGAAGTTTAGGTCTATTATTAGGACAGACATGTAAACTGCCAGCTGCAGGTTCAACTTCAACAAGTTGAACATAACTTAGTTTATAACACATGTTACTTTAAAACCCTGTATTAGATTGTTTGAGAAGCAACCATGGTTTGGAATATATCTGTTATTATTCTTCTCCTCTAGGGGTTCGTCAAGATAATGTCTGTCGGTGGCATCAACATAGATTGTCAACATTTTCAAAATGTTTCATTTCTCCTTGTTTAATTGTATTCCTTAATTTTTCTGACTGTTTTCTTTCCTTCTTCCCTCTCCTGAGGATGGTTTGTTCTGAGCTATTTTTCCATGGAGGTTAGGGGGTATTTTAGCACCTCTGTCAAAATTCCTCATAATTTTAAAGCCCTTTATAAATATGTTCTTAGTTGTTGCTGCTCAAATAGAAATAGTCCCAGCTTCTCACCTCTCTGCTTCTAATTATATTTTCCTGTCCTATGTATCATCCTGCTCAATCTATAATATGCATTTTCTGTGGCTTTCATGTCCTCGAGTATATGTCCATTACATGTATATTCTCATTCCTGTGTTTTTTTTTCTCCTAAAATGCTTGCCTCACACTCACCCACATTAACTTGCATCTGCTGTCTGTCCATTCCCCTGATACGTTTATAACTTCCAGGAGTATTTTACACTCCTCAAAATGTTTGCCAAATGTCCTACTTTCATATATTCCATAGATTTTAAGATTGTGTTCCCTGTGCTCAATGCAAATAATCTATAAAGACCATGAACAAAACTGAACCCAACACTGACCCCTGGATCCCTTCAACCCATCCCTAGTCCGAGTGAGCAACATCCATTTAGCTTAACCCTGTCCATTTGACAACATTCTCTCCATGCTGCTGCATTTCCTCTTGTAGCATACGCCTGAATTTTTCCAACACCCCTTTTATGAGATATTTTATTGAGCAATTTTCTGAAAATTAATATACACTACATCAATTACATCCCCTTAATCGGTACAATCTGTGACTTCTTAAAAAGCCCTATTAAAGTTGTCAAACATCACTTCCCCTTAACTGCCTGGCAACATTTGATTAACCAATGTACTTCTAAATGTGCACTAACTTTATCTCAAATTATATGTTTTTTTTTCCTAATCCAAGGGCTCTGAGGTCAATTTTCCACACCACAATGTTACCTCCACTGCCTTAGAGGGACTAGAGTAGTACAAGAGTGGGATTAAACATTAAATCCCTCTGGTCTGCATGACTCAGCTACTCAATGGAAAAATTCAAGAGCCACAGTGGGTTAAGCAAAACATTGCTGATGAAGTCATAAAATTGAAATTGCACGGAGGACCACTTTGGTTTGTTTACATCAAATCTTTCCGTTTGATATTTTAAATGGGTTAAGACTTTTGTAAAACTAATGGACAAAATAATTTCATAGGAACAATTTGTTCATCTCGCACAGTGTGATTTCACTCTAAAATAATGAGTGCTTGCTAAAAGAGGTGGAAAAGTTCCTCCATTTAAAGTACTGTATCTAAATATGAATTGGATCATTAGCCAGCCATGACTTGCAATTCCCAATCTATAACTGCTAAAGTATTGTCCGTTTGGCCATTCAGTTTAACAGCAGAAGTGGAGAAGCCTATAGAAACAAACATTCCAGAGAAAATTAACAGTCACTTGGACAAGTATGAACAAATAAAAAGACAGCCCAGATTTGTTGAGAGAAAATTGTGTTTGACTAACTCGATTGAGTTTTTTGATAAGGTAACGGAGAGGGTGGAAGAGAGCAGTGCAGTTGATGTGTATATGGAATTCCAAAAGGTGTTTGATAAAGTATCACATTTTATACTTGTTAGTAAAATTGCAGCCCATGGGATAAGACGGACAGTAGCAACATGAATACAAACTTGGATAAGAGTTAGAAAGCAGAGAGTTGTGCTAAATAATGTTTTTCAGGCTTGAGGTGGTATATAGTTGAGATCCCCAGAGGTCAGAACTGGGATCACTGCTCTTTTTCATTCAATAAGGACTTGCATTTGGGGTTACAGGGTACAATTTCAAAATTTGTAAATGACATGAAACTTGGAACTGCAGTGAACAGTGAGAAGATTATAATAAGTTCAAGAAGATGTAGACAACCTAGTGGAATGGGTGGGCACATAGCAACTGAAGTTTAAAGCAAAAACGTATGAGGTAAAATATTTCGGAAGAAAGAATGAGGAGAGCTATAGGTCCAGATCTTCCGGGTCTCCGGATCGTTGAAGACTAGATGTACTCCCCAAAATGCGCGTTGGGAACTCACAGAGGTCCTGAGGCGTTGACCTACGTGGGTATTGCCTGGGAGCTTCAGATGGGCAATTTCCCTGCTCCCTAAGATCCTAAGCAAAAGTCTCCAACTCTGAGCTAGAGTTGGAGACTTTGGACAGTTCTGCTGTACTTACCTGAATAGTTACCTTGGAAATGTTAGATAGAAAACTCCTAATCTAACTCCTGGGTAACTACACAACTGACACCGCTAATCACTCACACTGACTCCTTGACTCCCTACTCAATACTCTGACTACTCCTCCTGACACCTAGCTACCCCTCTGACCTCCTGACTACACCCTGACCCCCGACCAACCCACTGACCTGACCCAACCAGACTCTACTAGCCCCCATCTCCCAACTACCTCCCCGACCAGACCTGACTAACCCCCGCCACCCAACTGCACCCCCCCACCAGACATGACTATCCCCCAGCCACCCAACTAATCCCCATCCTGGCCTGACTACTCCTCCTAACCCATCCCAACTACCCCCAACCCACCTACCCACACACCCACCTATCACACCTGACTGCCACACTAATCACCTACCACACTACCCACCGGCCACCCACTGATCTACCACTGCACCCACTTGCCACCCTATTCACCTGCCACATTACCCACCTACCACCCTACCTACCTGCCATCCTACCCACTGACCACTGCACTCCAATTGCCCTTGAGGAGGTGGTGGTGAGCTGCCTTCTTGAACTGCTGTAGTCTGTGTGGTGTAGGTACACCCGCAGTGCAGTTATGGAGGGAGTTCCTAGATGTTGACCCTGCAACAGTGAAGGAATGGCGATATAGGACATCAAGCAGCCCTAGCAAAACTGGAGTCAATGGGAATCAGGGGGAAAACTCTCCGCTAGTTGGAGTCATACCTAGCTCAAAGGAAGATGTTTGTGGTTGTTGGCGGCCATCCATCTCAGTTCCAGGACATCACTACAGAAGTTCCTCAGGGTAGTGTCCTCGGCCCAACCATCTTTAGCTGCCTCATCAATGACCTCTCTTCCATCATAAGGTCAGAAGTGGGGATGTTGACTGATGATTGCACAATGTTCAGCACCATTCCTCAGATAGTGAAGCAGTCCATGTCCAAATGCAGCAAGACCTGGATAATATCCAGGCTTGGGCTCACAGGTGGCAAATAACATTCGTTCCACACATGTGCCATTCAACGGCGTTAACATCACTGAATCCCCCACTATCAACATCCTGGGGGTTACCATTGACCAGAAACTGAACTGGACTGGCCATATAAATACTGTGGCTACAAGAGCAGGTCAGAGACTAGGAATCCTGCGACAAGTAACTCACCCCCTGACTCCCCAAAGCCTGTCCACCATCTACAAGGCACAAGTCAGGAGTGTGATGGAATACTCCCCACTTGCCTGGATGAGTGCAGCTCCCACAACACTCAAGAAGCTTAACACCATCCAGGACAAAGCAGCCCATTTGATTGGCACCCCATCCACAAACATTCACTCCCTCCACCGCCGATGCACAGTAGCAACAGTGTGTACCATCTACAAGATGCACTGCAGGAACTCACCAAGCCTCCTTAGTCAGCACCTTCCAAACCCACAACCACTACCATCTAGAAGGACAAGGGCAGCAGACACATGGGAACACCACCATCTGGAAATTCCCCTCCAAGTCACTCACCATCCTGACTTGGAAATATATTGCCATTCCTTCACTGTCACTGGGTCAAAATCCTGGAACTCCCTTCCTAACAGCACTGTGGGTGCACCTACACCATAGGGATTGCAGCAGTTCGAGAAGGCAGCTCACCACCACCTTCTAGAGGGCAATTAGGGTTGGGCAATAATTGCTGGCCTAGCCAGTGATGCCCACATCCCGTGAACAAATTAAGAAAACCTCCCTGCCATCCTACCCACCTAACACCCTAGCCGCCCTACCCATCTCCTATCCTACCCACCTGCCACCTCACTCACCGAGCACCTCACCAACCTGCCACCCTACCCATCACCTCACCCACCTGCCATCCTACATACCTGCCAACCAACCCACCTGCCACCTTACCCTCCTGCCACCCTACCCACTTACCTCACCCACCCTACCACTTACCCACACTATCAACTTACCCATTCTCCCATTCATCCATTCACCCATTCATTAACATTCACACTCGCCCTTTAAACTTACCATACAGCAGTTATGGGATCATGTCCTGTTTTCCCCCAATGCTACAGCGCTGCGATGGAACTCTCCATGGGACACTGTGCTCCACATCTCAGGAGAAGCCAGGCTCGGAAGACCCGGTAAGAAATGCAGAGCAGCATCGGGGTGTGGAACAGTTCGAGCGGAACGACAACCCAATGCTGATCCTGCTCCGTGGAAGAGTGATACAGTTTTTAATAGGGGTGCAGAAAGAGAAACACCTGGAGGTGCTTGTACATGAATCATTGAAAGTAGGACCGGTTAATACAGTACTTACTAAAGAATAGTGATCCTAGGCTTTATAAATAGAGGTTTTTGGTGAGAAATGTGGATCATGGTGGGCACTACACGTGTCCTGAGGAGTTCCAAAATGGTTTCTGCAACACGCACAAACACTTTTGGGGCAAATCAGTCCGGATATTGTATTGACCAGTTAATGCGCATGATGAACAACATTCAAAGCATGCGAAGCAGGTAAATCGTCTAATCAATCAGCGTGTAACCCAGGTATGACCACAGCGGTGCCATTTTAGAGCTGCTTGTCCCAGCGAACACCCTCTCTCAACCTCATCATCATGAGGGAACGGCCCTTGCCACCAGCTATGTGGCAAGCAGCTGAGAAGCAGGGGGAGGAGGAAGACGAGGATGTGATGAAGCAGCCTATACAACTCCTTTCTGGCTGGCTGTTTGAAAAGAACTCATTTGAGTGCAATACCATTAACCACAACCCCATTCGTCACCTCACCGTCTCCCTGTCATTGACCATTACAGCATCCAACTGGCCACAATGCAAAAAGCTGGAAAGGATGGGCTGCAAGTTTTCAGCAAAACCCTGGGCCAGGTTGATGCTGGACACCTCTGTGCTCCTTGACATAGACCTCAAGCTTACTAATATACTTCCTAATGCATCAATCATTTCAATGTGCACACCAACAGCATTCTTCTGTAGGCTTCCCCCATTGAAGCTTTCATTTGAGTTCTTGGCAGCAGAACCCCTGTGTCACCTCACTGTCCAATGAGCTGGCATCTTTCCTACCCTTGCCCCTTGCCCTGCCTGTAAGCCATTATTGCCAGTGTTTCACCACACGCAGAATCCAGCTCTATGCAAGCCTCTAAGTTGCCTGCAGAGTCGTTGGCTGCAAATGTGAAATCTAGTGATGCTGAATCTTCATATCACTGTCTTCTTGGTGCCCCTTAACTGCCTGTCCCATGTTGCTGTTCTTGAATATCTGAAATGAAAGAGGCACAAGGGTATGGTTGTGCCTATGTGAGGGAGAAAATAAGAGCTACTTGCTAACACTAATATGTAGCTAGTAAACCAGAACAATATATGATGAGGGGGGAGATGGGTTGTGAGAAGAAGGATTAAGTATGAGGATACCATCATCTTCAATGGTTTCAGACCCATTGCTGGCCACAGTCCCAGCAATAGATGTTCCACTAATGGCCAGCACTGTCTCCTCCATGGGCTTAGAACATGTAGGTGCACCTCTATTCCTCCAGTTAGCTCCTGGTACATTTGGCTGTACACCAGCTTCTCTTGGAAGAGATAGGGATGTGTGTCAGTGAATGTGGTACAATCTGTTTGGCTGATGTCATAGTTGAAGAGTGACAGTGTGTACAAGCTGTGAGATGTTGCTGTGAGATTGGAGTAACTGAGGATGCAATGGAACATATGAATGTCAGGAATGAGCCCTGATTGATAGAGATTGTTGACAGATGAACGATGGGGGTGTGGTGAATTGACCAGTGTCTGAGGCTGGCGGGGTATGTCATTCTAAGATGAATTCACTTAACTTGACCATTAATGTGAGGCCACTGAAATTCTTGTAGCACTGCGTGCAGGTCTTCAGAGCCTGACTCCTGGAATTGTTCTCTTCAGCTATCAATCCCCACTGCCTTCTGAACATGAGGTCCCCGGAGGTCTCTGGGGATCACTAGCGGATACCGGAATATTACCTTTTTCCCACTTTCTGCAGCGCCCAAAAACCTTGGAGGCCAGTCTCTCCACTGTCGAGCCATTCGCCAATGTTTCCCAGGTCAGCTTCACTTCCTGTACATATTCCAGCCAATAAACACCTCGCCTTTAAGAGGTGCATGTTAAGCCATTCCCTGCTGATGAGTCCAGATAATTAATAGTATTGTTGGCACTGGCTGGATGCTAAAAGCGATGAAGTGAGCAGGCAGCATGAAGGTGGTGTGCTGCCCGAACCCAATCAGCAGGCGTGGGCTATTTGTCCATCTTGACCCCCATGCTGTTTTTAGATGCCGTCGAATTTAATCTCCAATGAATGCAAAAGGCAGGAAGTCATATCAACCTATAAACGCACTGGTTCTGTCCCAGCTGGAGAATTGTGTCCAATTCTGGACACCACACTTCAGGAAGGATGTCAAGGGTTTGGAGAGAAGGGATCCACTGGAATGGCCCTGGGGATGAGGGAAAGACTGAAAAAACTGGTGTTGTTCTCAGAGCACAGATGACTGAGGGGATTTGATAGAGGTGTTTGAAATCATGAAGGGATTAGAAAGAGTAAATAAAGATAAACGATATGGCTGAATCGTCTCGCACAGATTTAAGGTGGCTGGTGAAAACCTTTTTGCACAATGAATGGTTGGGATTTGGAATGCACTGTCTGAGAGAGAGCTGGATATAGATTCAATAATAGCCTTGAAAGGGGAATGAAAGTGCAGGAGTAGGGGAAAGGGGAGAAGTGGGGCTAACTGGATTGCTCTATGAAAAAGATGGAAGGGGCATGATGGGCCGAGTGGTCTCTTTCTGTGGTTATACTGTTTTATGATTCTATGGAGAGCAGAGCACCCTGTGACAAACCTCAAGTAATATTCTATCCCGGTGATCTTTCAATGCCACCTCCAGCATCCCAGCCACCCAGCAGTGGCTGTTTATTGACTGGAACATGTAGGTCAGGGGATGAGGGGCGCGGAGGAATGGACACAGGAGTTTTTTGCAAAGCGGGAACGTGCCGCTGAAAAATGCCCCCTCGCCTTTTGGAAATTCAACTTCGTTACTTGTGAGGTGTCTACAGATGACAGAGAAGAAGCTTAAGTATTTGAAAAGTGTGCAAAATTATACAGAAATGAGAACAGGGATCGAAAAAAAGCATGCTTTAAATCTATAGTTTTTTCCCTAAGAAAACCGCGGTAGGAAATTAGCAGTCGGATTTTTGAAGTAAGCCGAATGTGTAATTTTAACGAGAGGGGTTGCTGGATCTTATGACACATGAACGTTGGGTAAATACACAAGTTCCGAGCTTCTCAGAGAGAAACGAGCCGCTATCCTTTGCTCAAGCAGGTACGTGGATTACGTGCGAGTCAAACATGCCAAAAACTTCCTCTCCCTAGCGCGAATTCTCCCAGGTGACGGTTATTCGAAGCCCCCGGTATAAACTATGAATGAAGCTTTTAGCTTTTAGCTTTTTAGCTATGAATGAAGCTGTGCTAGTGTTTGTTAGAGCCAAAGGGATTGTGACTGGTGTGGTTGGAGGGGGGGTGATCAAATTGCAAGGCTGCGGGGGAGATTTTAGTGTCACGTTTGGAAGTAAGTGAGCCTCTTTGTGTTTCCTTCTTGCAGGCTGGTTCTGAAAGTTCCGCCCCCGGCCAAACTGAAGATGAAAGCGGCGGCGGAGCAAAGAGCGGCGAGGCAGCGCGCCACGTCTTCTCCTTCTCCTGGTTAAACTCACTGGCTAAATAGAGAAATTAGACCCCCGATAAAGTCAAAGAGAAGCATCTTAACCCTTCCAAAATAACATCAACAATTGGTTGAAGATATGGGATCTCTGGATTTCTATTCAAGCTTTGAAACTGTTGATCTTTGAATTTGAGGATTATTTATTTCATTCTGTGCCCTACTGAAAGTGGACTCATTTCACTACAGGCAGCGTAGGTCTGCAAACGATTACAACATGTTAATGTGATTGTGATGGCAATTTCCTCTATGGTTTCGGATCATGTCCAGTGAACTGTGGCGTCCGCAAATTTTAACTATTTTAATGTTAACCCCTAACACGAGCCCGGTGAGACGGCGATGTTAGGGTGGGTGAGGTAAAGGCTTACGGTAAAACGTGTAACATGTGAGTAGTGACGGGTTGTATTCCCAATTAGCAGTGATCTGGGCGCTTTACTGTTTCATGAATGAATGCCCGACGGCGTCTTCTTGTGATCTGAGCAGCAGGCGGTCCGAGGGGTTCCCGCGTTCTCACTTCATTGATGAAAATTGTTTGCCCCACACAAGTAAAACACACAATTCCGGCGCAAGAATGTACGAAACGGTAACACAGCAACACGCGATGTTTATTCAGGGTTTTTTTTCCCGCGCCTCGTGTGTTCGCAGACAATCCCCTTTGACATTTGAGTAACTGAACTATCACTGTCTCCACAATAAAGCATAAAGCAAGCATCACTTTGCAGCTTTTATTAAAAATATAAATATTAGACAATCTCTTACACAAGAAAAATGATTGGCACCGATGTGTTTTTATTTAGAATTCTACAATGTAAATTGACCGTTAAATACAGTGTTAACTTGGTTGAAATGCACACCTTAATAATTTAGCGCTATAAAAATAAACGGCTAGTGCCAGAGCAGCGCTATGATATATGTGTTTTTGAAGTGATCGATGTCAGATCTTTGGTGACTGCTATCTATTTGCCGATTAGCTCCATTATTTTCCTGTTGCTGTGTGCTTGCTGCGCCAGTTGCTCAGCTCTGGCCATCTCTAGCACTTCTCTTAGAAGGTGGAATGTTAGATCCAGGGAAATGGGGGGGTCGTCTAGCCTTTTTCCTCGTTCTAACATCTGATCCACTTCATCCTGGAATCCACTGTCAACTTCGTCCAATTCTCCAACTTGGTCTTGCAGAAGGCGCTGGAGCTGGGCCGGTTGCATTGGGAACTCTCGGTCGGAAAGGGCCATTCCCCGCGGGCTTGGAGCAACGGGAGAACGATCCTTGGATGTTTTGCCCAGGTGCGTAAGGTATTCCTCTCCAATGCGAATCCAAAGTGGTAGAATGGACTGTTGGATTTTTGATTGTGGATCTGGGCCGTTTTTAGCTGACGCTGGGCTCTCAAAGGCTCGACAGTCACCGCTGGGTAGGAAAGCAACAAGACAGATAGCAGTGCACAGCAACATGGGGGTCTTCATAGCAGGGGAGCTGGGAATCTGCAAGACAAAACGACAATACAATTGCACAAAGTTCTAGCTCTCTATAGAATTTATGCAACTATTAAGAAGAGTAACTAAGAAAACATTTGGTTCGAGTAGTTTTTTTTTGGTTATTTGGCAACTGGTCGTTAAGGGGCGCAAATAGCACAGGACGTTGGAACTGGAAATGCAAGTCAGAGAGTAAATTAAATGAACTTCTGAGTTTTCACCATCCAGCGTGAAAATGTTTCAAAAAGGAACAACGTTTTACTTCTCACTCCTTGTCTGCCCTGGACTGGTATGTTGCTTTGACCATCAAATCAGGAGATGAAATCATTCATACTAAATTAAACAGGATTCATTCCCAGTGAGGACTCATTTCCGTTTGATGTTATATGTATAGGAAGTTAAACGCAGGATGAACAGGGCATGGCACACACACACACAGACACGCGTACAGACGCACACACAGACAGACACCGACGCACATACAACAGACATAAACGCACACAGGCACAGACACAGAAACAGAGAGATAGAAAGATACATACACAGAAAGACAGACAGAGACGCACACAGACGCACGCAAACAGAGGCACACACAGACATACACACAGACACACACAGGCACATCCGACATGGTCAAGGCTTTGTGTGGCTTTACATCCAAAACTTCATTTTTAAATAAATTATCTGAACCATCTTTATATATAATATACCAATATTTATATATAATGCATATATACATCATATTCAAAACCGCAACCAATTCTGGAATCCAATGTAAATTGTAAGACACAATGGCATCATCAATCTTGTGACACAACACGAATCGAAGTCATAGAAAACAAAATACTCAGAATGCTGAGAATCTAAATACTAAAAATGCTGGAAACACGCTGAGTGTTTCTGATAGAAAATGCCATTTAAATTATCTCATCGATTTCCTCCACATAAAACCTGCTTCTTTTTAGCAATTCCCTAATCGACTCTGGTAATCGACTGTGTCCTGTAACATTAAGGTAGAATAAGATTAAACTTCAAATGACTGTACATGTTTTTAAAAAGTAACAACTCGTTAGCCGCTACGGAGGGGACACCGGGAGTGGGTAAAAAATACACACCTCAACGACAACTGGTGGCTCTGGTCAGTCCCGCAGCCTTGCTCCCTCCAGACGAGATTGCAAAGTGGTAGGAAGTTATTTGGGGTACAGACTGGCTCTTGCACTTTTATACTTCCTTCGGAGCTTTGGGTATCACGTCCACAGCCTGGTTAGTGACGCAGAGCATTGGAATATGGTGTCGGCGCACTTATGAATGAAGAGTGAGGGGGAGGAAGCCACAGACCCCACCCCCCAACACACATACACAAACATACACACAAAGTACTCACACTCACGACAAGCTACGGGTGACTCAGCTCCCGAACAATCGGTGACCGTGAAACCGAAAGCTGCATCTTTCTAACCAGCGGCCCCGCTCTCACTCGCAAGACGGCTGGACCCAGCTCCATCCTGAGGTTTTTCCCCAAAGAAATATCTCAGAATGACAGCAGTACTGGACGTCAATTCATGGTTATGATTTCAATAGTGTCCTGTATAGAATATCCTCCATTTAAAAGCGTTTGGGATTTCTTTGAAGGAATGTCACTAGGACTACGAGTTACTGAAACTGGAACCAGAAAGGAAATCGGGTTGTTATGGAATTGGACTTTGATCGGAATTAGGACAAAGTTAGGATTGGAGTCTTACTGTGCTTATAACTGGAGGATTATTGGGGTTGTATTAGTTGGGGTTGGAAGTTAAAGTTGTTTGAGGCCGGATAAAAGCAAAATACTGCGGATGCTGGAAATCTGAAACAAAAACAGAAATGCTGGAAAAACTCAGCAGGTCTGACAGCATCTGTGAAGAGAAAGACAGAGTTAACGTTTCGAGTCCGTGTCAAACGTTAACTCTGTCTTTCCACAGATGCTGCTGAGTTTTTCCAGCAATCTTTGTTTTTGTTTGAGGCTGGGTGGAATTGGAATAAAGTGTAGGAGCTGTCCGACGTGCTGAAAGTATAAATCAGCCGCCTCTCCCTGACGAAAATTAATTCAGAAGCCGCGGGTCGCTATTTCCCTCATTTCGATTGATCCCGAAGCCACTCGGTTCTGTATATAGTGCCTTTAAAAATATATTTGTATCGAGACAGTTACCTCTCTCGCGGGGTGGGAGGCGGGGGGGGGGTGGGGGTTGGTGGTAAACTGAAGCTAGGGTTTGGTACCAAAACAAAAAGTGCTGGAAAAACTCAGCAGGTCTGACAGCATCTGTGGAGAGAAAGACAGAGTTAACGTTTCGAGTCTGTATGACTGTTCTTCAGAGCTCTGTCTTTCCACAGATGCTGTCAGACCTGCTGAGTTTTTCCAGCACTTTTTGTTTTTGTTTCAGATTTCCAGCATCCACAGTATTTTGCCTTTATCCTAGGGTTTTGTACGAAAGGGAATTGTACATTCCGGAGGAATTCAGTGGTAGGTGGTGTGCAGTACTATTGCTGCTGCAAGGCTATTGATTGAAGACGAGGAACCCGCCTCTGACAGAGGTACCAAGAGTTTTTCCCATGCAGTTTGAGATGATAGTGGCTTGAGCCAGTTTGGCGGTGATCTCTTGGAAGATCTCAAACGTTTACTTGAACTCTGCTCAACTGATGCAATAGTGTCAGGAATTACTGTTTGTTTACTTCAAATCGTGGAGTTTCCCCCCTTTAGGGCCGAGCACATTCCAGCACGATATTCCCTTTTCACCTGTAAATCAGGTTCACATTCAGTTCGGGAGGTTTTTATTTGGACGAGTGAATCAACCCGAACATTCAATGCGGAGGTTTCAAGATTCAGTTGAGAGTTTAATTGTAGAGACAATGATTGATCTTAAAATTCTGTTTGTATCATTAAAACACACGGGTGTATGGCACATGAAAGAGTTCTGCGTTTTTCTTTCAATAACTTTTCCTCTTTATGATTTTTATTGCTTCCATAGAACATTTTGCATATTTCCCAGTGATGATTGCCAAGTTGTTGCCGAATCTTCCATGTTGCAGATATCTGACACACTTTCTAATGACCTCTGGAAAAGGCCAATGTTCCACTGCTTCTTCATCATGGAGATCGGTAGCGTTGCTCCTAACTGGAAAACGGTAGTAATATCACTGCATCACGGACTTCTGGCACGAGGCAGGCCAGATACAACAGAGTCCGATTGAAGCTGTAAAAGTTGTGATAGGGCTACTGAAAATTAGGATCCTAGAATAGTTACAGCACAGAAGGAGGCCATTCACCCGTCGTATCCCTGCCGGCTAAAGCAATGCAGCTAGTCCCAGCCTCCCGCCCTTTCTCCTGTAGCGGGCAATTTCTTTTTCTTCAGACAATTATCCAATTACCTTTTGAAAGCTACAGTTGAATCCCCAGCACCGCACTCCCATGCAGAACATTCCAGATCCTAACTATTGGCTGCATAAAGAAATTTCTCCTCATGTGGCCTCTGGTTCTTTTGCCAATCATCTTAAAACAGTGTATTCTGGTTCTGGGCTCTTCTGCTAATGGGAAGTTTCTCCCCATCTATTCTGACCAGACCCCTCATGGTTTTAAACACCTCTATTAAATCTCCCATCAATCGCCTCTTCTCCAAGGAGAACAGTCTCGGTTTCCCCAGTCTAACCACATAACTGAAGTCTCTAATCCCTGGAACCATTCTTGTAAATCTTTTCCACAACTTCTCCAATGCCTTCACATCCTATGGAGCCCAGATCTGGACACAATTTCCAGTTGAGGCTGAACCAGTGTGTTATACAGGTTCACCATAGCTTCCTGCTTTTATACTCTACACTTCTGTTTATAAAGTTCATAAGAATATAGAACATAAGAAATAGCAACAGGAGTAGGCCATTCAACCCCTCAAGCTTGTTCTGCCATTTAGTAAGACCATGGCTGATCTGTTTGTGTTTTGAGTTCCACATTCCCATCTATCCCCGATAACCTTTGATTCCCTTGCCTAACAAGAATCTATCTACCTCTGCCTTAAAAATACATAAGGATCCCGCCTCCACCACCTTCTGAGGCAGGGAATTCCAAAGTTGCACAACCCTCTGAGAGAAAAAATTCTCCTCATCTCTGTCCTAAAAGGGTAACTCCTAATTTTAAACAGTGCCCCCAAGTTCTGCACTCACCCACAAGAGGAAACAACCTTTCCATGTCCACCTTGTCAAGACAATTCAGGATCTTGTATACTTCAATCAAATCACCCCTCACTCTTCTAAACTCAAGTGGAAACAAGCCCAGTCTGTCCAATCTTTCATCTTAAGACAACCCACTCAATCCAGGTGTCAATCTAGTAAACTCCTTTGAACCACCTCCAATGCATTTACATCCTTCCTTAAATAAGGAGGCCAAAACTGCACACTGTATTCAAGATGCGATCTCACCAATGCCCTGTATAACTGAAGCATAACATCCTTACTTTTATGTTTGATTCCTCTTGTAATAAAGGATAGCATTCCATTAGCCTTCTTAATTACTTGCTGTACCTCCATACTAACTTGTTGTGACTCATATATTAGAACAGCTAGATCCCTCTGCACCTCAGAATTTTGCAGCTGTTCTCCAATTAGCAATACTCTGCTTTTTTTATTCTTCCTGCCAAAGTGAACAATTTCACATTTTCCCACACTATACTCCATTTGCCAGATTTTTGCCCACTCACTCAACCTATCTATATCCGTCTGCAACCTCCTTATGTGCTCTTCACCACACACCTATCTTTGTGTCATCTGCAAATTTAGCTATCATGCCATCACTCCCCTCATCAAAGTCATTGATGTAAATTGTAAAAAGTTAAGGCTCCAGCAGAGACCCCTGCGGTACTCCATTCATCACATCCTGCCAATCAGAAAAAAAACCATTTATGCATACTCTGTTTTTTGCCAGCCAGCCAATCTTCTATCCTTGCCAATATGTTACTCCTTACACGATGAGCTTTTATTTTCTGTAATAACCTTTGATGCGACACCTTATCAAATGTCTTCTGGAAATCCAAGTACAGCACATCTACAGCCTTCCCTTTACCCTCAGCGCATGTCACCCCTTCAAAAAACTCCAATAAATTGGTTAAATATGATTTCCCCTTCACAAAACCATGCTGACTCTTCCGATTACCTTGAGCTTTTCTAAGTGCCCAGCTATAGCCTCCTCAATGATTGATTCTAGCAACTTCCCTGCAACAGACGTCAAGCTAACTGGCCTAAAGTTTCCTGTTTTCTGCCTTGCACTCTTCTTGAATAGAGGGGTTATATTTTCTACTTTCCAGTCTGATGGAACCTTTCCAGAATCTAGAGATTTAACACCAGTACATCTATTACATCATTAGCCACCTCTTTTAAGACTCTAGGATATAGTCCATCAGGACTGGGAGACTTGTCAGCCTGCAGCTCCATCATATAAGTTTGCTCAGTACCGCTTCCCTAGTGATTGCAATTTCACCAAGTTTCTCTCTCCCTTTCACCCCTTTGATTTACAGCTATTACTGGAATGTTTTTTGTATCCTCTATAGTGAAGACAGAAGTAACACATTAGTTCATTTCTTCAGCCATTTCCTTATTATCTACTATTAACTCCCCATTGTTACTCTCTAGAGGACCAACACTCACTTTACTTACTCTTTTCCTTTTTAAATACCTGTAGAATCTTCTGCTATCCATTTTTACATTTCTAGCTGGTTTCCTCTCATATTCTAATTTATTTCCCCTGATTAACCTTTTAGTCATTCTTTGCTATTCTTTATATTATGAGCAATCATCTGTCCTTCCATACATCTTTACACAGTTATATGCTTTTTCTTTAAGTTTGATGCTTTCCTTAACTTCTTTAGTTAACCACAAATGGTGGGTCCTCCCCTTCGAATTTTTCTTTATTGTAGGAATATACTTATCCTGAATATTCTGAAACCTCCACTTAAATGTTTGCCACTGCTTCTCTATTGATCTATCCTCTAGCCCAGTATCCCAGTACACTTCAGCTAGCTCAGCTTTAATGCCCACATAGCTGCCCTTATTTAAATTTAAGATACTAGCCTTAGACCCACTCCTCCTTTTCAAACTGGATGTAAAATTCAATCATATTGCGGTCGCTGCTACTCAGGGATATCTTTACTCTGAGGTCATTAATTAATCCTGTCACATTACACAATACCAAGTTTAGTATAACCTGCTCTTTGGTTGGTTCGACAACATGCTGCTCTAATAAACTATTTCAAAAGCATTCTAAGAACTCCTCATCCAGGCTACTGCCAATCTAATTTTTCCAGCTAAAATCACCCATGGTTATTGCTGCCCCTTTATCAAAAGCACCTAATATTTCTTCCTGAATACTTTGTCTTACATTTTGGATACTGATGGAGGCCTGTAGACCAATCCCACTAGTGACTTTTTTCCCTTGCTATTCCTCATCTCTACCCATACCAATTCTACATCCTGATCTCCTGAACCAATGTCATCTCTAACTATTGCACCAATGCCATCTTTGATTAACAGTGCTACCCCTCCACCTTTACCTAGCTTCCTATTCTTCTTGAATGTCATATACCCCTCAATATTCAGGACCCAATCCTTGTTGTCTTGCAGCCACATCTCCATAATGGCTATCAGATCATATTTATTTACTTCAATGTGGGCCATCAATTCATTTACTCTGTTATGAATGCTATGTACATTCAGATACAGAGCCTTCAGCTTTGATTTTTAGTTACCTTTGTAACATCCAGTCTTGACTGTTGGTGTATTCTTAGGTTTTTTTCCCTCTGTCCCTTCCTGCCATTCCCTGACCCCCATTTCCCATATTATTATTTTGCTCTCCTGTCTTGACTCTACCCCTTAATTTGCTACATCTACCCAAACTTGACCCCTCACCCCTCTTGTTTAGTTTGAAGCCCTCTCTAGTTCCTGAGCTAAGCGATTTGTGAGAACACTTCCCCAGAATGGTTCAGTGTAAACCATTCTAACGGTACAGCCCCCACACTTTCCCCAGTACTGATGCTAGTGCCCCACAAGCTGGAACCCACTTCCCCCAACACCAGTCTTTGAGTCACGCATTCATCTCTCTAATCCTATTTGCCTTATGTCAATTTTCACATGGCTCAGGTAATAATCCAGAGATTATTAGCTTTGAGGTTCTGATTCTTAATTTGATACTTAGCTCCTCATACTAACTTTGCAGAACCTCTTTCTTTGACCTGCCTATGTCATTGGTACCTACATGGACCATAACAACTGGGTCCTCCCCCTCCCACTGCAAGTTCCTCTCCAGCCCTGAGCAGATGTCCCGAACCCTGGCACCGGGCAGGCAACATAGCCTTCTGGACTCTCGCTCTTCATTACAGAGAACAGTGTCAATCCCCCTCACTATACTATCCCCTACTACCACTACATTCCTTTTTGCTCCCCCAACTTGAACAGCTTCCTGTACCATGGTGTCATGGCCTGCCTGCTCATCCACATTGCAGACCTCCCTTTCATTCACACAGGTTGCGAGTACCTCAAACCTGTTTGACAATTGTAAAGTCTGAGGCTCCACCATTTCTGTCTGCTTGGTCCCATTATCTAACTCATTGATGGTCACATCCTCCTGTCCCTCACTGCTGACCAAAACAGACGACCCTATTCCAAGAGGTGTGACCATCTTCTGGAACAAAGTGTCCACGTATTTCTCCCCCTCCCTTATGTTGTGCAGTGTGTTTGTAGTTCAGCTTCCAGATCAAAAACCCTGATCTGAAATTCCTCTAGCTGCTTACTCTTCCTGCAAATGTGTTTGTCATGGATCGCCTTGGCATCCAAAAGCACCCGCATTCCACAGCTGCAACTTAACACCTGATCCGCCATTTTAACTTACGTTATTTAGTTAATTTATTTTAATTACTTTCTTCCTATATATGTTACAATTTACTGTGCTTATTGAATGCTAGTACCACTGACTACTGTAAGTTAAATGCTTCTTAACTACACAGGTGTGTGTCTAAGATGCTTGTCTTAATTATTTTATTTTCATTGCTTTTTATTTTTATTGTTATATTTTAATTTTAAAGTTTTAAGTCTTTTTTTTTTATTTTAAAGTTTTAGTTCTTTTTATTTGTAGATCTACCTTTTATTTATAGATCTACCTTAACTCGGGTGTCCCAAGCTGGTTTTTCACACACTGTCCCTTAGACTGAGCACTTACCGGCCAATCAACTTGCTAGCTTCCTGTGACATCACAGTTGCTTTTTTCCACCCCCCACTCCTGCCTGACAGTAGCTGAAATGGTGAAACAATGCACTCTTCAGCTCCCGACTATCTCCCGCAGGCCCGCGCCGACTCTCAGCAAGACAGACCACTCTGCCATGCCCGGTCTTTATTTATAGGCGCTCCTCAGCTCCCACAGGTCCGTGCTGACTCCCAGGATCCCATATGTCTTATTAAGCATTTTGTCAATCTGCCTCGCCACCTTCAACAATTTGTACACACATACCCCCAGGGCCCTCTGCTCCTGCACCCCTTTTTAGAATTGTATCTTTTAGTTTGTATTGTCTTTCCTCATTCTTCCTAATAAAATGTATCATAGAATCACAGAAAGTTTATGGCATGGAAAGAGGCCACTTGGCCCATTGTGTCTGTGCCAGTCGAGAAATGAGCCACCCAACCTAATCCCACTTTCCAGCATTTGGTCCGTACCCCTGCAGGTTACGGCACTGGAGGTGCATATCCAGACACCTTTTAAATGAGTTGAGGGTTTCTGCCTCTACTACCCTTTCGGGCTGAGAGTTCCAGACCCCCTCTGGATGAAAAAGTTTTTTCTCATCTCCCCTTTAATCTTTCTACCAATCACTTTAAATCTATGCCCCCTAGTCACTGAACTCTCTGCTAAGGGAAATAGGCCCTTCCCTTCCACCTATCCAGGCCCCTCACAGTTTTGTATACCTCAATCAAATTTCCCCTCAGCCTCCTCTGTTCCAAGGAGAACAACCCCAGCCTGTCCAATCTTTCCTCATAGCTGCAATTTTCTAGTCCTGGCAACATTCTCATAAATCTCCTCTGTGTCCTCTCTCGTGCAATTACATCCTTTCTGTAATGAGGTGACCAGAACTGCACACAGTACTCATATTATGGCCTAACTAATTTTTTATACAGTTCCAGCAGTGCCTCCCTGCTCTTGTATTCTATACCATGGCTAGTAAAAGAAAGGATTCCATTGGTCTTCATAACCACATTATCAACCTCTTCTGCAACCTTCAGGGACCTGAGGACATTCACTCCAAGGTCCCTCACTTCCGCTACACCCATCAATATCCTCCTATTTACTGTTTAATCCTTCACCTTGTTTGACCTCCCCAAATGCATCACCTCACACTTCCCTGGGTTGAATTCCATTTGCCACTTTTCTGCCCACCTGACCAGCCTATTGATATCCTCGCTTCACAATTCTTTGCATTAAATTTCCTCTGCGATGTGTCCACCAATTCCACCAGCCTGTTAGGTCCTCTTGTAGTTTACCACTATCCTCTCACAATTCAAAATACTTCCAAGTTTTGTGTTGTCTGGGAATTTTGAAATTGTGCCCTGCACACCCAAGTCATTAATATAGATCAAGAAAAGGTTTCGTAATAACAACTCCTGCTATATAGCTTCCTCCAGTCTGATAAACAGCCGGTCACCACTATTCCCCATTCCCTGCCACTCAACCAATTTCATATCTACTGTCCCTTTTATTCCCCGTGCTTCAACCTTGCTGAGAAGCCTGTTATGTCGCATTTTAACAAATGCCTTTTGGAAGTCCATGTACACCGCATCAACCTTATTGCCCTCATCAACTTATCTGTTATCTCATCAAAAACTCAATAAATTTAGCTAAGCGTAATTTGCTCTCAAGAAATTGATGTTGGGTTTCCTTAATTGATCCATCCTTGTTCAAGTGGCTGTTAATTTTGTCCCGGATTATCATTTATTAAATCTTTCCCTTCACTGAGGTTAAACTGTCAGGCCTGCAGTTGATGGGTTTATCATTATAGTCTTTTTTAAACAAGGGTGTAACATTTGCAATTCTTCAGTCCTCTGTCACCGTCCCTGTATCTAAGGAGCATTGGAAGATTGTAGCCAGTGCCTCTGAAATTTCCAGCCTTACTTCCTTCAGTGTCCTTGGATGCATCTGATCCAGTCTTGGAGACTTTTCAAGCTAAGTGCAGAATGCCATTCTAATACCTCCCTTTTGTCAATTTTTATCCCATCCAGTGTCTCAGCTGCCTCCTCTTTCATTATGCCTTTGGCAACATCTTCTTTCTTGGTGAAGGCAGATGCAAAGCACTCAATTAGTACTTTGGCCTTGCCTCCCCCTCCATGCTTAAAATCCCTTTTTCATTCCTAATTAATCCCAGTTCTCATTTCACTACCCTTTTACTACTTATATGTCCACAGATGACTTTTGTATTCCCTTTTATGTTAGCTGCCAGTCTCTTCTCGTACTCTGTCTTTGATGTTCTTTTCACTTCCCCTCTGAACTTTCTACATTCAGCCCAATTCTCAATTGTATTACCAACATGATACCTGTCATAAGCACACTATTTCTGCTTCATCTTACTCTCTGTTACAGTCTTCATCCAAGGAGATCTGGCTTTGCTGGTCCTATCATTCCCCCTCATGGGAATGTACTTCAACCGTGTCTGAACTATCTCCTCTTTAAAAGTACTCATTGTTTCATTATAGTTTTTCCTGCCAATCTTTGACTCCAATTTATCTGGACAAATCCATTCTCACCTCATTGAAATTGGCCCTCCATCAATTTTTTTTAACTCTGGATTGCTCCTTGTCCTCCCCCACAGCTAACCTAAACCTTATGATGCCATGATCACTGTCCCCTAAAAGTTCCCCCTACTGACACTTGATTCACTTGACCCACCTCATTCCTGAGAACCAGATCCAGCAACCCTCCTTCCTCACTGGGTTAGAAACATACTGATGAAGAAAATTCTCCTGAACACACTTCAAAAACTCTAACCCCATTCTGCCTTTTATGCTGTTACTATTCCTGTCCAAATTAAGATAATTAAAGTCCCCTATTATAACTACTCTATAGTGTTTGCACCTTTTTGTAATTTCCTTGAAAATTAGCTCCTCTCTATCTTTACCATTAGTTGCTGGTCTATAGAATAAAATCAGAAGTGTAATGTTACCTCTATTATTTCTTAACTCTAATCAAATAAATTTTCTTGTTGATCCCTCTGGGACACCCTCTCTGTCCAGCATTGTGTTATTATCCTTAATCAGTGCCACCTCCTCCTTTTGTTCCTTTCCTATCTTTCCGAAATATCTTGCAGCTACAAATATTTAGCATCTAGTTCTGCCCTTTATTGAGCTAGGTCTCCATATCGCCAAAGCATCAGTTTCCCAAATGGCTACCTGTGCCTGTAGCTCACTAACTTTATTTACCATATTCCGTGGGCTCACATAAAGGCATAGTACACCTAATTTAGGCCTTATTAGATTCCCTCCTACTCTGGCCCCATCTAATACTCGACTATTTCTTACTCTATTGCTAATTGTCTCTCCAAGATGGTTCCCATCTCACTACCAAATTAATTTAAACCCTCTCCAACAGCACTGGCAATTTGCCATGCAGGAACATTGGTCCTGGCTCTGTTCAGGTGCAATCCCTTCTGACCTGTATAGGGCCCATGTTCCCCAGATCAAGTTCCAATATCCCAGAAATCTGATACTCTCCCTGCTTCACCATTTCTTCAGCCTTGCATTAATGTTCTCTAGCCTCTTATTTCTATATGCACTAACACATGCCAGAAGGAGTAATCCGGAGAAGACTACCTTTGAGGTCTTGCTTGCTAGTTTCTTTCCTAGATTCCTAAAATCTGCCTACAGGACGTCACTCCTCTTTCTACCTATGTTGTTGGTCCCTTTATGAACCACAACCACTGGCTAGGAGTGCTCTTCAGCTGTTCAGTGACATCTTTGACAAGGCAACATGGCATATATAAACAGAAAAGGCTGGGAATTCTCAGCAGGTCAGGCAGCATCTGTGGGGAGAAACAGAATTAACATTTCAGGTCAATGGCCCTTCATCAATGTTCTAAATGTTAACTCTGTTTCCCTCTCCACATATGCTGCCAGAACTGCTGAGTATTTCCAGCATTTTCTTTTTTTTATTCCAGATTTCCTACATCAGCAGTATTTTCCTTTCTCATTTTGCAAACTAGCATCCTGGATTCATGTCAGCAGCTGCAGAAATGCCTGTCTGTTCCCCTAACTATCAAATCCATGGTCACTATTGCTTTCCCAATCTTCCTCCTGTTCAGTTGAGCCAGCCATGGTCTAGTGGGCCTGGCTGTGGCTGCACACCCCAGAGGAACCATCACTCTCAGTCATATTCAGAACTGAATACGGAGTGAAGAGTGAGATAAATTCAGGGAACTCCTGCATATCCTGCCTGGTCCTCCTTGATTACCTCTACCTGCATTTCCTTAAGCTGCGGGGTGACCGCATCCAGAATGCTATCCACATAGCTCTCAATCTTGTGGATGCACTGCATTGACGCCAACTGTTGCTTGAGCTCCAAAACCTGGAGCTTGAGTTGCTCCAGCTGACAAAATGTCATGCACCTGTGTTTTTCCAGGACACAAGAGGCATCCTGGAGTTCCTACATGGTACAGGATGTACATTCCACAGGACTGAGGATTCCTACAATGCCTCTATATATTAGGCTAACTAAACTGAACAGAAATAAACTAAAGACTTAAGTAATAAAAATTCCAGTCAGAACCCTCTTTTGCATTGATGATATTTTTAGTTAGTTTCATCGTACCCACTGATGCTCAGTCCACTCTATTGCCTGAACTCCTAGCTATGTGCTCCTCATCTCAGGGCTCTCCAATCCCCTACTTGCTGCCCTCCTTGATTTTTTAATTGATTTGCTCTCTCAATTCACTGTCTTCTGCTCCACTGCCGTCCTGCCGTCTGCCCCCCTGCCCCCCACCGCCCCCCTGCCGTCCTGCCGCCCTTCCCCCCCAGCCGTCCTGCCACCCTTCCCCCCTGCCATCCTGCCCCCCTGTCATGCTGCTGACCTGCCCCCCTGCCACCCTTCCCCCCTGCCCTCCTGCTGCCCTGCCACCCTGCCAACGTGCCCCCTGCCCCCTGCCCTCCTGCTGCCCTGCCACCCTGCCCCCTGCCCTCCTGCCCCCTGCCGCCCTTCCCCCCTGCCCTCCTGCTGCCCTGCCGTCCTCCCCCCTGCCCCCCAGCCCCCCTGCCGTCCTCCCCCCTGCCCCCCCGCCCCCCCTGCCGTCCTGCCATCCTGCCGTCCTGCCCCCCTGCCCCCCGCCGCCCCATTGCCGTCCTGCCGCCCTTCCCCCCCAGCCGTCCTGCCACCCTTCCCCCCTGCCGTCCTGCCCCCCTGCCATGCTGCTGTCCTGCCCCCTGCCGCCCTGCCTCCGTGCCCCCTGCCCTCCTGCCCCCTGCTGCCCTTCCCCCTGCCCTCCTGCTGCCCTGCCACCCTGCCGTCCAGCCCCCTGCCCCCCCTACTATCCAGCCCCCTGCCCCCTGCCCCCCTGCCCCTCTACTGTCCAGCCCCCTTGCCACCCTGCTGTCCTCCCTCCTGCCCCCCTGCCCCTGGCCCCCTGCCCCCCTACCGTCCAGCCCCCTGCCCCCCTGCCGTCCTGCCATCCTCCCCCCGCCCCCCCGCCCCCTGCCCCCCTGCCCTTCTGCCCCCCTGCCCCCCTGCCCCCGCCCCCCTACCGTCCAGCCCCTGACCCCCTGCCTTCCTCCCCCTTCCCCCTGCCCCCTGCTGCCCTGCCATCCTCCCCCCTGCCCCCCTGCCCCCTGCCCCCCTACCGTCCAGCCCCCTGCCGTCCTGCCATCCTCCCCCTACCCTCTGCCCCCTGTCCCCCTGCCCCCCTGCCCTCCTGCCCCCTGCTGCCCTTCTCCCCTGCCCCCTGTCCCCTGCCATCCTGCCCCCTGCCCCCCTGCCATCCTGCCGTCCTCCCCCCTGCCCCCCGCCCCCCTGCCCCCCTAGCGTCCTCCCCCCTGCCCCCCTGCTGCCCTGCCGTCCTCCCCCCTGCCCCCCTGCTGCCCTGCCGTCCTCCCCCCTGCCCCCCTGCTGCCCTGCCGTCCTCCCCCCTGCCCCCGCTGCCCTTCTTCCCTGCCCCCTGCCCCCTGCCGTCCTCCCCCCTGCCCCCCTGCTGCCCTGCCGTCCTCCCCCCTGCCCCCCTGCTGCCCTGCCATCCAGCCCCCTGCCCCCCTGCTGCCCTGCCTTCCTCCCCCTGCCCCCCTGCCCCCTGCCCCCCTACCGTCCAGCCCCCTGTCCCCCTGCCGCCCTGCCATCCTCCTCCCTACCGTCCAGCCCCCCTGCCCCCCTGCCCCCCCTACTGTCCAGCCCCCTGCCCTCCTGCCGCCCTGCCGCCACTTTTATCTGTTGGTCTCAAACTTTGTTTCACTCAAGCTCCCTCTCTCCCTCTCTCTTTCTCTCTCCTTCACATGGGATGTTGTTTTACAGGTTTTTATATAGAAACATACAATTAAGTGTGGGCCATTCAGGCCCTCTAGCCTGTTCTATTGGACTACGCTGATCAGTATTTTAACTCCATCTACCTGCCTTGGTTCAATAAAACCCTGGCACAAAAAATCTATCAAATTTAGTCCTGAACAGCCTAATTCTAATTTGAAGGTTCTGGACTTTCGCACCAGAGGGAATAGTTTCCCTCTATCAACCCTGTCAAATCTTTCAATCATCTTAAACACTTCAATTGCAGCATTCCTCAATCTTCTATAATCTCTAGAATTTAGAAGAGTAAGAGGTGATCGAATTGAAACATATAACATTTTTAAGGGGCTCAAGAGGGGAGATGCTGGCAGGATATTTCTCCTGGTTGGGAGTCTAGAATCCAGGGTTACAGTCTCAGAATAAGGGGTAGACTATTTAGGGCTAAGATGAGGACAAATTTCTTCATTCAAGGGGTTGCGAATCTTTGGAATTCTCTACCTCAGAGAGTAGTGGATGTTCATTCATTGGGCAATTCAAGGCAGAGATTAACAGATTTTTGGGTACCAAGGGAATCAAGGGGTATGGAAACAGAGTGGGAAGGAGGAGTTGAGACAGATGATCAGCCATGATCTTATTGAATGTCAGAGCAGGCTTGACGGGCCAAATGGCCTTTTTCTGCTCCTATTTCTTATGTTCTCATGTTGAGAGAACGCCAGCCTCATCTATACTACCTGTCTTCATAGTGTAATCCTTTTAGCTCCATATCATCCTGGTGAATCTGCACCGCACCCCCTCCAAGGTCTGTCTATCTTTCCTGAGGTGCAATGCCCAGAATTGAATGCAGTGCTCCAGGTGCAGTGAATTCAGAGCGCTGTACAGCTGCAACATAACATCTACTATATTGTATTCCAGACCCCTTGAGATAAAGGCCAACATTTCATTAGCCTTTTAAATTACATTTTACACCTTTCAACTCTCTGTTCATCCACAGTTCCTAACTTCACACCTTTTAGAAAGTGCTCTGGTCTATCATTCTTAGGTCCAAAATGGATGACCTCACACATTCTATGCTGAACTCCATCTGCCACTGTCCACTTACTAAATCTATCTATGTTCCTTTGCAATTTTCTGTTCCTATGTACACGATTTAATGTGCCACCTAATTTTCTGTTATCAGCGTGCATACTTAGGTTTATGGTTCTCCATTTATCCAAGTCATTTATAAATATAGTGAAAAAAGTTTTGGCCCCGGGACAGATCTCCAGGACACCATTAGTCACATCATGCCCACCTGAGTACATATCCATTATTTGCTCTCTCTCTTCTACCTCCTAACTAATTCCCTACCCAAGCCAGTAGATTGCCTTCAATTCCACGTGCTCTCATTTCCGTCTCATTCTAGTCTGTTAAGTGGAATTCTGTTGAATACCTTCTGAGAATCCATATAAATAATATACATAGGCACTTCCTTATCTACCACATTGGTTACTTCCTCAAAAACTTCACATTGGTTTGTTTGAAATAATTCACCCTTTGTAAAGCCATGCTCGCTCTCTCTGAAATGCTCACATTTGTCCAAATGCTTAGTCAACCAGTTCTTAACGGTAGATTCTAATACCTTCCCTACAACTAACATTAGAAAAATAGGCTGATAGTTTCCTAGTTTATCTCTCTTACCCTTCTTACGTAGTGAAATGCCATTGTCAATTTTCCAATCCAAGCAATCAATTCCTGCATAGAGATAGTTTTGAAAGTCTAATGTGTCAACAATTTTCTCACTTGCTTCTTTCAATACCCTGAGATAAAAACCATTGAGTTCTGGAGACTTGTCGTAGAGGCAGATGGTGGCATTTGAATTCAATTAATTAAAAGAAATCTGGAATTAAAAATGCAAAGATGACCATGGAACCATTGTCAATTGTCATAAAAACCCATCTGGTTCACTGATGTCCTTTACAGAAGGGAATCTACTGTCCTTACCTGGGCTGACTAACATGTGACTCCAAATCTACAGCAATGTGGCTGACTCTTAAATACCCTCTGAAATGGCCTAGCAAACCATTCACTTGCATCAAAACTGCTAGAAACTCTGTAAGGATTGAAACTAGACGGACTACCCTGCATTGCCTAGGCACCAGAAACGATAATGGCAAACTCAGCCTTGTCGACCCTGCAAAGGCCTCCCTCATTCACTGCCACTGGGTCAAAATCCTGGAACAGCTCTGTGGGTGTACCTACACTACATGGGCTGCAGTGGTTCAAGAAAGCAGCTCACCACCACCTTCTAAAGGGCAATTACGGAAGGACAATAAATGCTGGCCTAGCCAGCAATGCCCAAATCTTATGAGAGGATTAAATAAATTAAATTCCACATGCCATTGTCTGCCCATTCTGCTGGCCTATGTCCTGTTGTAGTTGATTTGTATCATCCTCATTATTTGCCACACTTACAAGTTTGATATCATGAGCGTATATTGAAATTTATCCAATTAATTTAAATATATCCAAACAAAGCACAATGATCCTACAACTGACCCTTGGGGAACACCAATATCTACCATCCTCCAGTCTGAAAAACAACCATTTAGCACAACTTGTTGTTTTCTGTTGTTGGGAATACCTAGGGAAGAATTTCCCCCCTGTCGAGGGGGATGTTGAGGAGTGGCACGCCGCCATTTTATATGGGTGGGCCAATTAAGGCCCACCCAGCGTGACATCTGCCAGGAAGCGCTATGCACTCCCTGCGCGGGCAGGGGTGGGGAGGATTCCCTAAGCCGAGAGTGCGCACTCATCTCCCTGAGGCTACGTGCTGCCTCAGGGAGATCGGTGCCAAATTCAAAAATGTGAAATATAGAAAAATAAAATTCCCCTGACATGTCCCCTCATGTGACACTGTCACATGAGTTGGGACATGTCCATCAGTTTTAATTAAACTTTTATTAAATTTTTAAAAACCTACATGAAACCTCATCCCATCCATGGATGAGGTTTTCATGCTTTTTCTGAAGCCCGCCAGGATTCCTGGCCTGCCCACCAACTTTAAGGTTGGACGGGCAGGTCCTTTAACTACTTTAATTAGATTTTAAATAGCCTTAATTAGCTGTTGACAGGTCGGCGGGCGCACAGCTGATTCGGCTGCGCCCCCGCCGACCTGAAAATTGACATGATGCGGGATGACATCGGGAATTCTGCCCGACGTCTCACATGTCATTTCATGTGTTGGTGAATGGGCCCCGAACTCAATATCCTGCCCCTAGTTCATGGTTCATTTGTTTTAGAAAATAACTTCTAGTTTTAGGAATTAAAGTTTTAACTGTAGAAAATGGGGTAAATACAATTAAACAAACTTGCAGTCTGTTACACTTAGGAGGTTGGGGCCATGTTGACTTAAGAGGCTAACAGCTAGAAAGATAAGATCCTAAAATAGTAGGTGGAGAATCTTAAACAATGCATGAGCTATCTCCGGGCCTTTGGGTAGAGACATGGTATCTGCAATCATTTCAATATGGGCCATCCAGAGAGATGTTTTTGTTTTGGGAGTTAGAGCTAAATTAGTTTAAAAGCATTCAGTAACCCCTGAAGATCAACTTCTTTCATCAGATAAAAGAAGGAAGTTTAAATGAGGAATACATAACCTAAAGGTCTGTTCGAGGACATCCCAGAGCATGCTACATTGTCATGGAGGTGGGAAGAGCTTAAGGAAATTCTCTGATTTCAACTTATCTGGGTGTTTGCTGAGAGTTAGGTGCAGCTTGGGCCTTGTGTCACAACAATGGGAAACTGTGACTGAGTGAGTCACCTACTTATAATTTCACCAGCTAACCAAAAAAAATTGAACTTTTTTTTTAAATAAAAGAAAAGACACTAACCAAAGATGGCTACCGCCAGTCACCTGATTCTGGTATTGTAAGTTGACCACTTTTCTGGAAAGTTCTTATATGGATTGCACCGCAGACCTGCCCTGATATGTTGCATGAAATTTCAAACCTAATCAAGGTCCACTTCAAAAAGGAACCTTTGAAAGGAAGGTATTAAAAATGCAGAGTGCTGAATTTTAATAAACAGTAATTCTGTCAAGATAATGGGAACTACTAACCAGCCAGATATACCCAACAACACCCTGTGGAGGATGAAATAACCCCACTTCTTGTTGGTTTCTACTATTTTGAAATGTGTTAAACGTTCCTGAGATGCAAGATCAAAAATGTGATTACTTGTTCTACAACAACGGCGGCAAGACATTTTAATCAAATTCCTTTCATGAAATACACAGACAGGTTGTTTAAGAACTGGTTTTTCCAAGCCAGGCACAGAGAGAAGTCATCGAAGTAATCTGGGGAAACTGGTGAAAGAAGCAGTAAGGGGCCTTTTTATTTATATTCATTTAAGGGGTGTGGGTCTCGCTAGTTGGCCCGCATTTATTGTCCATCCATAATTGTCCTTGTGAAGATGGTGGTGAGCTGCCTTCTTGAAACGCTGCTGTCCTTGTGGTGTAGGTACAGCCACAGTGCTGTTAGGGAGGGAGTTCCAGGATTTTGACCCAGCGACAGTGAAGGAACGGCGATATATTTCTGTGTCAGGATGGTGAGTGGCTTGGAGGGGAACTTCCAAGTGGTGGTGTTCCCATGTACCTGCTGCCCTTGCCCTTCTAGGTGGTAGCAGTCGTGGATTTGGAAGGTGTTGCCTAAGGAGCCTTGGTGAATTGCTACAGTGCACCTTGTAGAGGTGGAGGAGGGAGTGAATGTTTGTGGATGGGGTGCCACTCAAGAAAGCTGATTTGTCCTAGATGGTGTCAATGTTCTTGACTGTTGAGTTCTGAAGAAGAGTCATATGGACTCGAAATGTTAACTCTGTTTCTTTCTCCACAGATGCTGCCAGACTTGCTGACTTTTTCCATCATTTTCTGTTTGAATTTCAGATTTCCAGCATCTGCAGTATTTTGCTTTTATCTTCTTGAATGTTGTTGGAGCTGCACTCATCCAGGCAAGTGGGGAGTATTCCATTACACACCTGACTTGTGCCTTGTAGATGGTGGACAGGCTTTGAGGAGTCAGGAGGTGAGTTACACACCGCAGGATTCTTAGCCTCTGACCTGCTCAGCACAGTTTCTTCACAGCCTCTCATCTTAGTCTCAGCCTACTCAGTCATTTCCAGGTAGCTCTCCCAATAGGTTGCATGTGCTAGAATTGTGTGTGAACTAGAATTAAATAGAAATTCTGCCAATGTCTGTAGCAGTAACACAGAGGCTCAATGTTGCTGAATAGAGAACTTGGGGCTGATTTTGACTGACTCACACCCACACCTGCTTTGAAAAGGAAGATCTGGCCTCTTTAGCATTTGGTCAGGGAACTACAGGGTACCAAATAGACATCCCTTGTGCAGCCTGCTGGTTTGAGGCCTTCCAACATCAGGGGTGCCAGCAAGTTAGGTGTGAAGTTAATGGTGGAGATTCACAACTCAGACAGCAGCTTTTGGAAATGTAATTGAACCACATATCTGCTTCTTACCTGAGTTTGCTGTACCATTCATGCTTAAATTTCAGTAAATGCCATTAGTCTCCTCGTTATTTTGACAGCAAAATCTTGCCCATTTTAAGATGCCTGTTCTTTCCACAGATAATAAGCATTTCCATTATTTTTTATTTCAAATTTCAAGCATCTTTTTTATTCACATTAACTTTGCTTCCATCTATTTGTTACAAATGTTAGAGTTCTATAAGTACACTTTACAGACAAATTGCAATAATATGGAATAATAATATGCAATATGCAATAATAATATGCAATAATCAGCTCTGAAGAAGGGTCATACAGACTCAAAACGTTACCTTTGTTTTTCTCTCTCCACAGATGCTGTCAGACCTGTTGAGTTTTTCCAGCATTTTCTGTTATTGTTTCAGATTTCCAGCATCCACAGTATTTTGCTTTTATCTTAGTGTTTAATTCACTGCCACTTCTCTTCCAGGAACGCCTATCTTGAAGAAGTACTGCTCTTCTCTCCGACAGGATTTCCACTAGTCTCTTTCGCCCTGTTCACCTTCATTGCTTTCCATTTCCCTCCAGGTGTTTGACAAGGTGTTTACCGAAACTCGCTTTCACAGCCACATTTCCTTCCTCAGCAATTGTATCCATCTCCAACTTACCCCACATGTAGCAGGGCATCTAATGGTATCTGCCATTAATTAAGCTTTCCCTTGTACTTGTGGATTCCAACTGACGTTCCATCCCTCATGTTTCGAATCCACCCAGGATTATAGGTATCTACGGGGCATACAACGTTCCTCGGTCTGCTGTTCTCACCTCATTCTGAGATCCACACTCAATGCCATGCACCGTCATATTAACACACTCGACCTCTCTCTCCAGCAGCACTGACTCATCCTATCTCAAAGCTGTCCTTGTCTCCAGTTTCATTTTATTCTTCATCTCATCCGATGCCTTAACAGGAAACATTTCCTCCTCCAGCTCTGAAGAAGGGTCATATGGACTCGAAACATTAACTTTGTTTTTCTCTCTCCACAGATGCTGTCAGACCTGCTGAGTTTTTCCAGAATTTTCTGTTTTTGTTGCAATAATAAGGCTTCTTGTGTCTCTAAAAACAATTGATCCTAAGGTATATTAGTCATTTGAAGACTAAACAAAAACTTCATAATTGAACCATCATATCTCCTTATTAGATCTAAGGCCCAGAAATTTGTCATCAATGCTAACGGTGATGTGATGGTTCAATAATGAACATTTCTTTTAGTCTTCAAATGACTAAAATACCCAAGGAGCAATTGTTTTACTGCTGCTCTGTTTTGAGTTATGGCAAGTGATTTCTTTTGAATGCTTAGAGCTTATATTTTGTTCAGTTTTATCACACCTGTCTTATAAAAGTACTTTGAGCATGAAGGAGTTAATTTTTGCACAAGTGGCTGTGCACTCGTTGACCAGCTCCTTGCGCATTGTAGCCCAAGAGACCCGGTCATGGTAAATTTGGATTACTTTTGTGGACTCCCATAAAGATAATTGGGGCCGCTGCTATACTAATTCCCATCCTCCATGATAGCAAAAGTCCACCCTGCACTTCAATCTGATTAGTTAAGGATTGTTACATGCCCAGTTCACCCAGGTCCCAGGTACCCTGTACCCTCACTGCACCATTACTAGTTCATACTTGCAGCAATTAGCCACTCCAAAAACTTAAAAACCACAAGTACAAGGGAAAGCTTAATTAATGGCAGATACCATTAGATGCCCTGCTACAGCAAAATTTGGCTCAATATTTGACTATAGGTATGAATACAAAGTATTCATTTAATATTGAATGACTTCAGTCATTTTCAATCATCTTAAAAGAGCCTTCC
This sequence comes from Cetorhinus maximus, assembly GCF_964194155.1. NCBI lineage: Eukaryota > Metazoa > Chordata > Chondrichthyes > Lamniformes > Cetorhinidae > Cetorhinus > Cetorhinus maximus. The sequence goes on along the minus strand of NC_135882.1, from coordinate 81,843,190 downwards.
TTGTATATTTGAAAAATCTATGTGATCATCCTAATTGAGAAATGAATGCAATCAAGACCAATGCATAACCTGAGTATTATTCTGCAATTTGGTTTCATCGGAATGTACAAAAGCAGCTTATTTCCAAAATAACATCATATCACAACAAATTGAAAAGCATTGCTGAAAAAAGAGACTCGTCAAAGCTTTTCATCTTGCACTCATCAGGACATTATGCAAGAATATCAATATAAGGGGAAAACAACAATTTATACTGTATGAGAAGGATGCCTTTGATGGGCCAATGAGTATTGTGGTATATGAATTTCAGTGCCAGTGTGATGCTAGATATGTAGGCCATATGTCCCAAAGGCTGGCAGATCATATCAAACAGCATGTCCCAGCCAGGACATTCCTCAGGGCAAAACCTTGACCAGTCAGGGTCAAGCTGCCTGGTTTAAATTTTAAACAATACTTGGCAGTTAACTGTCAACCACCATCACTAGTGCATTCTCCATGGCAACACCTCTACCAATCAGAGTCCACTTTCCAACCAATCAGCGCTCTCTTCTCATACAGTATAAATTGTTCTTTTCCCCAATATTGGTATTCTTGAGTGGTGTCCTGATGAGTGCAAGACAAAAGGCTTTGACATGTCTCTTTTTTCAGAAATACTCAAGTTCTGTACTACCAAACGACTATTTGCAAATTGAAAAGTCATGTTTTTATAACTTTCTCATTTTGACTATTGCAGCTAGGATCCAGTTCGTATCTACTGTGCAACTACAGCAACATCATGCCAGTTAATGGGTGGAATTTTCCCTGAATTGCACTAAGTGCAGTGGTGGGCATGAAAAAAGAGATTTTTTCCATCAGTTGCAATGGCGGGTTTTTGTGCCATATTGTCCACTTCCCAGTGTGTCCCACCTCATTAATAATACACGTACAGGAAATACGCTGGATCGCTGGCGGGCAGGCTCGGATTTGCCCTCCGTGATGTGACCTCAGTGCTTCCTCACTCCAGGTGCCATAACTAAAGTGCACCAGAGCACAGCCTACTTCATGTCTACAGACCAGAGGACTGTTGCAGGTGACAGATGCCCCGAAGGAAGACAGCAGGACCCAAATTTAGTGACGCCTCTCTGGGGTGCCTGCTGGATGCAGTGGAAGCCTGCTGCAACTCTTCTACCCCACTTTGGGCAAAGACCAGCCACCAAACTCACCAATCCAGCATGGGAGGTTATGGCAGTGGTGAGCACCAAGGCTTTCCAAAAGTGGACAACCACCCAGTTCCGCAAGAGGATGAATGATCTCCTCAATCCTGCCAGGGTGAGTCATTGTTCTCATCACTCTCAACTCACTCACAAACTCATCACATGTCCACAGGGTTCACACTCACTGCCAGTTCAAGGGACATCCCACTCACTCTCTCACAGACACCCTCATCTCCCTTGCCCATCATGTCCTCATGCTGTCTATGGCACCATTTACACTTCACACATGCCAGGCTTCCTTCTCAACTGGCCTAGCAGGCATCTTTCTTACACCTCTCTCCATCAGCCTCCATGCAGGATAAGCTAGCCCCCAACAACAGGGAGGCATCCCAGATTGGGGAAGGAATGCCCGACATCAAGGCCCTCACGGCCTTTGAAAATAGAGCCATCCAGCTGGTTGGTGAGGATGTAAACCATTCCTGCACAGACGGTGAGGTTGGTGGTGCTCAACCAAGTGAGGATCCTGCACTGCAACATCCATCAGGCAACCATATTGTGAGTGATGTCTCCTGTTTCACTGTCCCCTGCCATGCACTAATTATCTCTCTTTTCTCTCACAGACACATCCGGGAAGCCACCAAGGGCAGCCACAAGCCAGGTCATTGGCTCCAGCCCCGAGGACAATTCAGAAGAGGAATTCACAGACACCGACATTGAAGACTAGTCATAGCGCTCACCACACTCTCCACCAGCTCAGACACACACCTTGGTAGGACCAAGATTTGCAATCTGGTGTGCAGGCTGTACTGTCTGATCCACAGCAGGCGGAGACAGGGAAATCCAAGGGAGCCAGCATGCAGAGGACAATTGGAGGACAGGAATCTGCTGAGTCTGAGTCAGATGAGGAGCCTCTGAACTTGGTCATATCTCAGTTGCTGGAGCAGCAAAGACAAGCTCAGGAACATCAGGAAGGATGTCTACTGCACTCCTCAGATTGCAAGGCATGATGGAGGACTCTGAGGTGATAGCATCGGCATGTTAATGCACCGAGGTAAGGTGGCTGCCACCATGGAGACTTTGGTCCAGAACATTGGTCCTGCACTGCTGCAGGAGCTGCACTCTATCACTGAGGCACTTGCTGGCATCCACCAGTGTCAAAGCAAGAGAGAGGTGGGGCATCTTGAACTCATTCCAGCTGCCCCTTCCTTTCAAGGAGTCAGCCAGGGACTCTCGGGCACCCACAGGGAGGAGGACCAGCAAGTGAATACCCTGGGACCATCTACCCAGGTGATTTCGGGAGTGTCCGGCCCATCTGATTCTCCTCTTCCTGTGAGCCCTGCAGCTCCAGCTCTGCAGGGTCCTGCCATTCAGCAGGACTCTGAATGCCGGCCGGGCCCTCCAGGTCTCAGCCCTCCAGAGGACACCCTCCAAGGTCATCACAGGCAGGGCGTAGCAGTCAGCAGGCTGCCTCCACCTCCACTGTGGATGTGAGAAGAGCACCAAGACGTAGCGGCAGGGTTAGGGAGGTTAAGAAGATGTGGTTGCACAGCCTGGGCATGGGCATTGATCACTTCTACATAACATTCACAATTGTAAATAAACTCCCAAGGATATCTCCTTGTTTATAGCTCCTTATTATAATGGGCAGTGTTTGTGTCACTCAGAGGCGAAACATTGGTTCCTGTACAAGATGAAAGCAAGTGTCTCAGTCCAGGGCCTCTTCCTTGTGCATTATGTAACCTTCAGAGCAGAGTGATTGTCCAGCTTCACAGTCATTCGACACATTAGTGATGCCTGCACCTCAATGTGCCTTGTCATTGCTGCCAAAATGTCGTGGGCAGGGCATCACAGAGTTCCATTGTCTCTGTGTGCTCTCAGCACCTTTGAGGTTGAGTTGGCCCCCCCATCTCTTCAACATCTGTGTCTGGTGCCAGTGCAGTCCTGAATTGATGAAGGCGGCCAAATGATCAGGTGCTCAATGATCATCACTGTGTCTCCATGATATGAACCTGATCACAGAGCACAAGTGAGCTGCCCTCAGCCAGACAGGAGTCAGACATTCACTGAGGCAAAGTGAAAATCTAGGAAGTGCCCTCACTGCGTGTAATGTGCAAGGTTGTATTCACTCACCCCTGAGTTCCCCTTGAAGTTCAGCTCACCAGGTGCACGCCTTTTAAAGGCAGTCATAAATCACTCCATTCGGAAGTCGCACTGATGTGGGAATTAAATTTGACATGGAAGGATTAAGTCTGACATGTGGGCACAATAATGAAAAGCAAATCATTAAGATTAACTTCCTGACATTGGACAACAGGGAACATGGCCTGCCACTGATGGGGGTAGCAGGCAATCACATCCTGGATTTATGTCGCCGGGAAGCGCAACTAGGGCCACCTCACGACATTTTCCACTGTAAGGAACATATATTTTTATTTTCTGTTGGACTGTGGATTAGAATTACAATGGCTGCAGTTTAAAGGACATGTCCCCTGGAACAGGATGAGAGATATATACAGTGTTGCAGTCATGGAACAGAGAGTGCCATGAAAGACAGGATGGTGCTGGAAAGGAGTCCTGGATCAAGGGACCTGCCTGACAACAGCATTTTAATTGGCTCATGACCAGGTGACCAAGGTTTTGTGTGAAGAGCAGGGCTGCAGAACGCTCCTGGCCTGCAAAGAGAAAACATCTAAAATCTCTTTTCCTCATATCTCTCTCTGAGGAAACCTCTGTAAAAAGGAAAAGGGGAAAACCACTGTTAGAGGCACTGAAAAGCAAGTTCTGAACCAGTGAACTAAATACTGAAACTGCTGGAAGACCATTTCATGTCATCAACAGGAACTGAAAGGAATTTAGAAGACATTGATCAAAATCATCCCATCGGATCCTGTACTCCGGATTGGTGCTATTGAACTGATTTATCTCACCCTTAAAATCCATGTTTTGTGTGTCTTGTGTGTGCGCGTGTATATATAGGGATTTAAGAAGGGGGTAGAGTTTAAGTTATAGATTTGGAAGTTAGCCGTTCATATTTCTTTCTTTTGCCAATAGTTAAAGATAATTTGTTCAATAAAACAGTTATTTACTTATTAAGTTTACAAACCTGGTGCTAATTCTGTTAACCTAAATTAAACAGTTCGGTAGAATTGGGGAAATCTGTTGGTTTGGTCAAACTTTTCACATTTCTCGCGGCTTGGGGAACGTTGTGGCTTAATATTACAGCGCACTATCCCCAGTGAGTCCTGACAATGTTTGGGGGCTCAGATCTGGGATATTTTGGAACAAAAGACAATGGCGATTTGGGTGTAGATTTAGTAAGTAATAAAAGCTAAAAGGAAACATCAGGTTTGTACTGTCAAAAAATAAGATGGCACTGGAAACTGCTAAAGCTTTCCTGCAAGTGGAAGAGGTGTCCCTGACGATTTTACAAGGGATCCCAAAAGCCAGGTTAATTGAATTGGCAAATAAATGAAGAATAAGATTGTCTGCTAAAGCTAAGAAGGCAGAGATAATCGAAGAGGTGGCACAGCATTTGAAATTGGAAGGAATACCCGAGAGACCTCCAAGGGGCGGTCCATTGGAATGGGCTCAAATCCAGTTGCAAATGAAAAAAAATAGAACTAGAGACATCAGAAAAAGAAAGAGCATTTCAAAGGGAACAGGCAGGAAGGCAGGGGAGAGAAATAAAACAAGCAAGGGAATTAGAAATGGTAAGGTTAGAAAAGGAGGAAAAAGAGAAAGAGGGAGACAGAAAATTCCAGCTTAGAATGCTGGAGTTAAAAAAGAGACACCAGTAGGTGAGGCAGGACTTATTTCCAGATCAGAGCCCAGTGGGAAGATGTTTAAATTTGTACAAGCTCTTCCAAAGTTTGAGGAAAGGGATGTTGAAGCATTCATTATTTCATTTGAGAAGATAGCTGAATGGATGAACAGGCCAAAGGAAAGCTGGACATTGCCCATGCAGAGCAAGTTGACAGGAAATTTATGTTTCACTATCAGAGGAGGTTTTTAGGGATTATGATGTGATGGAAAAGGTCAGTTTGAGTGCATATGAGTTGGTCCCTGAAGCATACAGACAAAAGTTTCGAAATTTAAGGCAACAGCCTGGGCAAACTTACATTGAATTTGAAAGGATTAAGCAAAATAATTTTGACAGGCAAATACAAGCAGTAGGAGTTGAAACTACCTATAAAGTTTTCTTGGAAGAGTTTAAAAACTCCCTATCTTCTGTAATAAGAACCCATGTTGAAGACAAAAGGATTGCAACTGCTAGACAGGCAGCAGTAACGGCTGACAATTATGAGCTGATCCATAAAAGTAAATCTATTTTCCATCACCCCCATAAATTTGAAATGGGTGGGAGAGTGAAAGGAAGGCGAGTAGCTAGGGCAAAGAATGGATAGTTGGGAATACCATGAGATCTCCTCTCCAGATCAGGAAGGAAAGTATTGAGGGTGGAGGTGAAACTCGAAGACATAAGTGTTTCCATTGTAATTAAGTGGGACACATTCGTTCAGAATGCTGGAAGTTGCGAGGGAAGCCCAAGGGACTTATTGGAGTTTATAAGAGTGTGTTTGAAAAGGGAACTCATAAAGAAAGTGCTAAAGATCAAATTGTAGCTTTAACTACAAATAAGGGTCTGGAGGTAAACGTTGCTGTGAATGCAGGTGAAGTGGTTAAGGAAGATGAAAGATATAAAGGGTTTTTGGCTAAAGGAAAGATAACCCCCTTTTCATCAAATTATGCAGCTAAACCCATAACTATATTAAGGGACACAGGAGCTACTCAAATTCTCTTTCTGGAGAAGGACCTAGTTTCCCCTCTAAAGAGTTCAATGAAAGCAAAAGTATTGATAAATGGGATAAGTGGAGCGTATATCCCAGTTCCATTGTACAAAGTGCAATTGGAGTGTGATTTGTTGTCTGCATCGGTGGTTGTAGGAGTGGTTAAGAAATTACCCGTGGATGGAGTTGATTTACTCCTGGGGAATTATTTGGCAGGAGTGAAGGTTATAGCTTCTCCCATGATTATGAAAAGTCCAAGAGAGGCTAAAGAGACAGACAGAGCAGTTACAAGAACAAGTTCCTGGTATTTTTCCATTGTGCATGGTCACCTGAGCAATGGCTAAACAAAGTCCATCACCAGAGATCAACGTAATACCACGAGCAGATGTTAGAGTAGTTGAAACTTACTTTAGGGATAAGGATAATTCAAAGGAATTGTTTGGCAGGTCTTCATTAATTGAGGCTCAGAAAGCAGATCCAGAATTAAACAAGTTAACACAGTCAGCTCACACTGAAGCTGAGGCTGAAGAAGTTCCAGAGTGCTATTACATCAAAAGCTGAGTTTTGATGAGGAAGTGGAGACACCCTCACAGACCTGCAGATGAAGAATGGACGTTTGTTCATCAGATAGTGGCACCACCCAAATATCGTAAGGAGATATTGTGGGTAGCGCATGAAATTCCTATGGCAGGACATGTAGGAATACAGAAAACCCAAGCATCGAAAGAAAGGGATTTTACCTGGCCAAGACTTCATAAGGACATAGGACAATTTTGTAAAACGTGTCATACATGTCAGGTAGTAGGTAAACATCAACATGTAATCAAACCAGCACCTTTAATACCCATACCAGTTTTTGAAGAACCATTAAATCGGTTATTAGTAGATTGTATAGAACCATTACCCAAAATGAAAGTAGGACATCAGTGTTTCCTTCCAATCATGGATATGACAGCCCGATTTCCAGAAGCTGTTCCTTTAAGAACAATTACAGGTAAGGTGGTAGTGGAAAAGTTAACTCAGTTTTTCACTTGTTATGGCCTACCAATTGAACTACAATCTGACCAAGGTTCTAACTTCATATCTAAAATTTTCCAGGACATAATCAGCAGTTTGGGTTTCAAACAAATAAAGTCTACCCCTATCATCCACAGACACAGGGAGCTTTAGAGAGATACCACCAGACTCTCAAAACCATGATTAAGACCTATTTCTATGAATACCCAAAGGACTGGGACAAAGGATTAGACTTCTTACTATTTGCTACCAGAGATTCGCCAAATTAATCTACTGGATTTAGTCCTTCGAATTGATTTATGGTCATGAAGTAAGAGGTCCATTAAAAGTGATTAAGGAAAAGTTCCTAAAGCAGAAAGATGAATGCTCCATGTTGGATTACATGTCCATGTTTCTAGAAAGACTCACAGGGGCGTGTAAAGTAGCACGAAAGCATTTAAAAATTTCAGAAGCCAAAATGAAAGAATGGACAGACAAACATGCTACAACTGGAACATTTCAAGCAGGAGATGAAGTATTGGTATTATTGCCTTTGCAGGGTGAACCCCTGAAAGCAAAATTCAGTGGCCCCTACAAGATCGTTAGGAGAGTTAGTAAAGCAACTCATCTGATAGAAACTCCAGAGTGTAGGAAGAAAAAACGGTTATGTCACATAAACATGTTGAAGCAATATCATCGTTGAGAAGATGATAGGACAGATCAAGTGTGTCAGATGGTAGGTGTAGTGGAGGATGACATAGACAGTAAGGGCAAGGTAGAAGGAGAAGTAGACAGTGCCCAAAGTGAACCTTCTACAATTTGACTAGCCAATATGACAATACTGGGACAGTTAGACACTGTGCTCTCATATTTAGAGGAAGGACCAAGGGAAGATCTACCAAGGTTACTGAGGAAATATAAGGGAATTGGTAGGGATACACCTGGATGTACTATGTTAGCTAAACATGATGTAAACGTAGGAGACTCAGTGCCGATACAACATCATTATCAGTTGAGCCCAGAAAGACATGCTCAGTCAGAAACAGAGATCCAATGTATGCTGGACAATCAATTGATTGAGCCTAGCCAAAGTGGCTGGAGTTCACCGTTAGTATTTGTTCCTAAGCCGGATGGATCCACTGGATTTTGTATAGACTACCGGAAAGTGAATGTAGTAACGAGGACAGATTCGTACCCAATTCCTCGGTTATAAGATTATATCGATAGGGTTGGCAGTGCCTCATTTCTTTCTAAAATTGATCTATTGAAAGGGTACTGGAAAGTTCCATTAACATCAAGGGCTAAAGAAATATCTGCCTTTGTTACACCAAGTGGGTTGTATCAATGTCCAGTCATTTCGTTTGCATTTAAAAACACCCCAGCTACATTTCAGAGATTTATGAATCAAGTCGTAGCTGAAGTATCTAACTGTGTGTTTTATTTATACGATGTCGTAATAAATAGTAACACATGGGAAGAACATATAAACCAATTAGAGGACCGGTTTAAGCAATAGCAGTTGGCTGGCTCACTCATAAATCTGGCCAAAAGAGAATTTACAAAAGCAAGGGTCACTTACCTAGGACACATCGTATGACAAGCGCAAGTGTTGCCAAGAACAGTAAAAGCGAATGCTTTAATAGAATTTCCCATTACTAAAACTAAATGAGAAATCATGAGGTTTTTGGGAATGTATGGGTTTTATAGGAAGTTTGTGCCTAACTTCAGCACAATAGCAGTACCTCTCACCAATTTGTTAAGAAAACAGGCAAAAGTGGTATGATCAGCAGAATGTCAAGCAGCCTTTGAACAGCTGAAGGCAATTAGTGCTTGCCGCCCCTGATTTTACCAAACCTTTTAAAATGGCAATTGATGCTAGTGGCTTGGGGGTAGATGCGGTCCTATTACAAGATGATAAATTAGGGATAGAGAAGTCGGTGGGGTACTTTTCCAAGAAGCTAAATCAATATTAGAGGAAGTATTCTACAGTAGAAGAAAAAGCTTTAGCATTGTTGTTGTTTCTTCAACACTTTGAAGTTTATGTCTGACACAACACCAAAGAAACACTAATCTACATTGAGCATAATCCACTGGCGTTCATTAAAAAGTTTAAAACTTGAAATGCAAAACTGTAAAAATGGAGTCTATTGTTTCAATGTAAAAATTGTTCATATTGCTGGTAAAGATGATGTGAACGTAGGTGCATTGTCCCGGGTGTAAAATACTAAAATAAGTTAAAGGGGTAAGGAATGCTGAAGATTGTATAAGGGGAAGGAAGGATGAATGAAAGTAAGTCTTGTGGTTTGTTGTCCACATGTCACATACCTTGTGACGAAACACATTTTTTAAATGGTGTTTCATCTCTTTTAAGGGTGGAGACATGTAAGGAACATATCTTTTTATTTCTGTTGGACTGTTGTAAAGAATATATCTTTTTATTTTCTGTTGAACTGTGGATTAGAAGTACAATGGCTGCAGTTTAAAGGACATGTCCACTGGAACAGGATGAAAGATATATACAGTGTTTCAGTCCTGGAACAGAGTGTGCCATGAAAGACAGGATGATGCTGGAAAGGAGCTCTGGACCAAGGGACCTGCCTGACAACAGCATTTTAATTTGCTCATGACCAGGTGATCAAGGTTTTGTGTGAAGAGCAGGGCTGTAGAACACTCCTGGCCTGCAAAGAGAAAACATCTAAAATCTCTTTTCCTCATATTTCTATAACCTGTTCTCTCTCTGAGGAAACCCCTGTAAAAAGGAAAAGGAGAATACCACTGTTAGAGACATTGAAAAGCAAGTTCTCAACCGTGAACTAAATACTGGAAGACCACCTCGTGCCATCAACAGGAACTGAAAGGAACATTGATCAAAATCAACCCATCAAATCTTGTACTCCGGAATTGGTGCTATTGAACTGTTTTATCCCAGCCTTAAAATCCATTGTGTGTATGTGTGTGTGCGTGTGTATGTGTATAGAGGGATTTAAGAAGAGGGTAGAGTTTAAGTTACTGAGTTAGAAGTTAGCAGTTCATATTTCTTTTGCCACTAGCTAAAGACAATTAAAGACAATTTGTTCAATAAACACTTATTTACATATTAAATTTACAAACCTGGTGTTCGTATTCTGTTAACCTAGATTAAACAGTTCGGTAGAATTGGGGCAATCTGGTGGTTTGATCCAACTTTTCACATTTGTCGCAGTTCAGGGAATATTGGGGCTGATATTACAGTGCATTATCCCCAGTGAGCCGTGATACCGCTCACGCTGCCAAACATGCCTGCCACAAACGGGAGCAGAATATTCCGGCTATTGTGTTTCAATGGTGAGACAAACAGCGAGATGCTGTTTTCACAAAGCTAACAACACAGCAATACAACTTGGACAGCAACTTTTTGGATATTGGTATTTAACCATGCCTCTGCCCCTCACCTGAAATTACTGTACTACTTGTGCATAAATAACAGCAAGCATGATTAGCCTCACCATAACTTTGGCAGGAAAATCTGAGCTATCACTTTCCCTAATGTGGGCAATATTAAAATGTAGCACTTCGATCAATGTTCATATGGTTGGGTTTTTAGCATTTTCTCCTACATTTTCTTTAGGTGCCTGATTTGTGAACACATAGCACATGGCCCAGAGCTTCTGATCTCTGAATGGTCATACCCTGGAGGCATCCCCCAAGATGCACTAGGGGACCCCTTGGATATCCCCATGCACTGACTATGTGGGACTTTCCTGGGAAATTTGGAGTTCCAATGGGCAATTCCCCTGCATCTGGAATTCTCCTAAACTCTGAGTTAGAGTGAGAGAATTTGGATGATGCCTACTCATTTACCAGAATAGATACACAGGAAAAGTTAGAAGGATTAAGGCCAGTTCTAACTCCTGGCACCACACCCCCCAACTCCCCATTGGACCCCGAACTATTCCCCCAGACCCGACTACCTCCCGGCTCACCTGACTTTCCCCTAAACCAACTACCACCTAACCACCCAACTATCCCCTGACCCCCCTGCTACCACCAGACCCGACTACACCCCAACCAACCAACTATACCCCAGCCATCTGATTACACCTCCGACACAATTAAATCTCCAACCCTCAGGCTACCCCACTGACCCAGTTACCACCTAACCAACCAACTATACGCTGACCACCTGAAAACTTCCCCTGATAACCCCCGCAACTTCCCGCCTACCCCACTGACCCCCGACCCACAAAACCCCCTTACCCACCCACCTGCCATCCTACCCCCTCACTAACCTACCACCCTACCCCCTCACTCACCCACCTGTTACCCTACCCCCTCATCCACCCACCTTTTACCCTACCCCCTCATCAACCTGCCAGCCTACTCCCTCACCCACACACCTTCTACCTCACCCCTCACCCACTTACCTGACACCCTACCCCCTCACCCACTTACCATATACACTTAGCTTTTCTCCATAGGTTCTCAAGTTGGCTTTGGGACATTTAAACTTACTGTAATATGGCAGCTAGCGCTGTAAAAAAGGGGTGTGACTTGGCTTCCCCTTACAAGCCTGCACTCCAAAGGAAGGACTTCCAGAACAAGTAAGATCCACATTTCTAAAGAGGCCCAGTTGGAAGTCAGGGTGAGAAATGCTGAGTTCCAGTGTCATTTAAGTAAATAGGTGCGGGATGGCAATCCAACAATGAAAATTCTTTAGTAGCAGGAAATTCTTTAGTAACCTGACCAACATTCCTACCTCACACATTCACACCAAAAGCAGATTACCTGGTTATTTATTCATTTGTTATTTATAAGACCTAACTGTGTGCAACATTGACAACAGCATTAGCCTAGCTAACAACAGTGACTATATTTCAAAAGTAATTTGGTGGTTATAAAGTGGCTTTCCTTTGAATTCGTTCATAGGATGTGGGCAACGCCAGTGATGCCAGCACTTATTGCCGTCCCTAATTGCCCTTGAGCTGGTGCTGGTGAGTCTTCTTGAAGCATTGCTGCCCATGTGGTGTAGGTACACCCACAATGCTATTAGGGAGGGAGTTCCAGGATCTTGACCCAGTGCCAGTGAAGGAACCATGATATAGTTTAAGTCAAACTGATGTGTGACTTGGAGGAGAACTTGAATATGGTCATGTTCCTATCTGTCCGCTGTTCTTGTTCTTCTCAGTGTTAGAGGCCAGCAGTTTGGAACATTCTGTGGAAGGAACTTTGGTGAGTAGCTGTAATGCATTTTGTTAATGATACACATTGTAGCCATTGTGTACTGGTGGTGGAGGGAATGAATGTTTAAAGGTGATGGATGGGGCTGTTTTGTCTTCTATAGTGTTGAGCTTCTTGAGTGTTGTTGCTGCTGCAATCACCCAGGCAAGTGCAGAGTCTTCCATGACACTCCTGACTCCTGCCTGAGAGATGGTGGACAGTCTTCGGGGAGTCAGGAGGTGAGTTAATCGCCGCGGAATTCCCAGCCTCTGACTTGCCCCTGCAGTCTTAGGTTGTATGTGGCTGATCCAGTAATATTTCTGTTTAACTGCAACTTCCAGGATGTTAATAGTGGGCGATTCAGCGACGTTAATGCCGTTGAATGTCAAGGGGAGATGGTTAGATTCTCTTGTTGGAGATGGTCCGTGCCTGGTATTTGTGTGGTGCAAGTTACTTGCCACTTATCAGCCTAAGCTGATAACCCACATAGAACCAATGTTGTGATGTCCTGGGGATGTGAAGATGCTATAGGATGCAATTTTCTTTCCCTTAGATTGCTGAAAGGGGCAAGTGTGGTCAAGGCAATAATTAATTTCAAAGGCTGACCATATCCATGTTTAACTTGATTTTTGTCCCACTCCAAAGAATGTACCCACAACAAATATTAAAAACTGCTCTTTATTTCTATAGGGAGTTAACAACTTTTATGACACAAAATGGAGAATGCATATTCTTCTATACATCTCAGTCGATATTTTAGTAAAAAGCGCTATCAGACTTAAAACATGATTACGAAATATTTGCCTCCTTCATTTCTTTTGTTATGCACCATTTCTGGTCAAGAGAAGGTGATTTACTCCAGGTTTTACATCCACTCTATATTCAGCTGCAAGGAGAAATATAAAAGTTATCTGGGTGATTGGATGTCCAATTATCAATCATTCTACTTGTGGAATGATCCTAGCTGTGTTCATATATCACTCTGCAAAGAATTCTGAATATAAACCTGCAGCATAACATATCTGCAGGTGGGACTAGATGCATTGGGGAACAGATCTATCAGCGGCATGTCTTACAGTGTTGGCAAGTGAAGTGTAATGTGTTTGTGCCATGGTAATTCTGGGCTGCTGAGTGGACGGAGGACCTGGGTTGTTGTAGTTCATGAAATTTGAAGATCCATAAAGTGCATCATGAGAATGTTGCAAAAGAGGTTAGGATGTGTAACTAGGATAATTAAATATGAAACTAGAAGGCCAAATCTTACATTGTACAAGACTTTTGTTCAGCTGTATCTCGAATACTGTGCCCAATTTTAACATGTGAGATACCAAGACCTTCAGAAAGGTCCAGAGGAAGGCTACTTGGTTGCCACATAGTTAAGGCCCTTAGTTATCATGATAGGCTTGGAAGACTGGAAATTTTTACTGTAGAAAAGTATAGCCTTCAATGGGATATGATTTATGTCTTTAAAATAGCTGCAGTCTCCCCAGTGTCCTACCCAATATTTTCCCTTCAACTAACTCCATCAGAACTGATTATCTGGTCATTATTGCATTGAAGTTTGTGGGACCATGCTATGCATAAATTGACTTCTGCATTTTGTACATTACAGTGGAGTGAATAGACTCGAAAATACTTAGTTGGCTGTACAGCAGTGGAGGATATCCTGAGATCCTGATAAAGGTGACAAATGCATTTTTTTCCTTTTTCCCTTTTCCCTTTTTCCCTTTTCTTTAATATAGAGGGATTAGATTCGGTCCAAGTTTAGCAAGAAGGTTGGAGAAGGATGATCTGGGGCATCACGACTAATTATTAAAGTATAGAGTTAGTTTAAATGCTAGAAAGTAATTTTTTTGCAAAACATTGATAGTCTTTTGCATAGGTTGCATATATGCAGTGAGCCATGGATTCAATGCACGCTTCCAGAGGGAGCTGGATGATTAGTGAAGGTATCTGTGTTAATTTGAATTAGTGATATCAATCACAATGATATCCTAGAATTGCTCGATTACCTTTGAGAGTTAAGAAAATTCCCAAAGCTTGCTCCAAAACTTGCTTCATGCTTCTACTCTAGATTTTTTTTGCCTTTCCTGGTAGATTGACTGACTTGGAGGTATGTGATTGTGACAATGTAAACTATCACTCCTTACTCTTCTTGACCTGTCTGCAGCTTTTGACATGGTTGATCACACCATTCTCCACAAATGCTTCTCCACTGTCCCCCAGCTGGGTGGGACTGCACTTACTGGTTCCATTCTTATCTACTAATCGCAGCCAGAGTATCACCTTCCTGCTCCTGCATTTCCACCTCTGGTGTACCTCAAGGATCTATCCTGGGCCCTCCACTATTTCTCATCTACATGCTTTCCCTTGGCGACATCACCTGACCGCACGGCATTAGTTTTCAATGTATGCTGATGACACCCAGCTCTAACTCATTATCGCCTCTCTTGACACCTCCACTGTTGCTAAATTGTCAGACTGCTTGTCCAACATCCAGTACAAGATGAGTAGAAATTTCATCCACTTAAATAGTAAGAAGACCAAAGCCATAAACTCTCTTCCCCAGCTACTGGATCCACCCCTTTCCCTGGCAACTGTCTGAAGCTGAACCAGGCTTTTCACAATCTTGGTGTCATATTTGATCCCAAAATGAGTTTCTGACCATCCAGCATAATCACTAAGACCATCTATTTTGACCTCCATAACATCATCTAATTCTGCCCCAGCCTCAACACATACATCTAGACTTGACTATTCCACTTCACTCCTGGCCAGCCATTCAACACTCCATAAACTGGAGGTTATCCAAAACTCTATTACTGACACCCAGCCACACTTACCATTTCCCCTGTTCTCGCTGAACTACACTGGCACCATGTTAAGCAATGACTCAATTTTAAAATTCTCATCCTTATTTTCAAATTCCTCCATGGCCTCGCCCTCCCTGTCTCTGTAACTTCCTCCAGCCCCACAATGCACTGAGATCCCTGTATTCATTTAAGTTTGACCTCTTGAGCATCCCTGATTGATCCCCTTGTTTTCAGCTACCTAGGTTCAAAACTATTCCATTTATTTATTCATTGGTCACTTATGTATTATAAGTCAGATATGCTCCTCATTGACTTTGAACAGGAAATTTGAAGAAACATGTCCTCCATTGATATTTCCAATTCAGTATTAATCTTACAGGATTCATTCTTGATCCAATGCATGTGACTGATTCCTTTGAATTTTAACACATCTTCAAAATTCATTTAAGAGCATCATGCACAATGATGAACTACTACATGATTCATGAATTTAATTGCATTTACGTGAGCTATCAATCCCCTGGGAAATAGTACAGCTTCTTTAGTGATGTAAGGAAATGAATAGAAGAAAGAAATAGGTGTTTTTGCCCACCCTTTGGTAAATGCACTGATCAATATGGAACTGAGTCATACAGAGAGAATCAACTAGAGTCTATGATTAAGGTTAGGGTGACTGAACACCTTGATAATTTTTACCTGGTCAGAGTGAGCCAGCATAGATTTGTAAAGGGTTGGCCAAACCTGACAAACCTGACTGAATGTTTTTAAGAGGTGACTAAAGCAGTGGACAGAGGTATGTCTATGGATGTTATTTATATGGACTTCCAGAAGACATTTTTTAAAGCCCTTCATTAGAGACTCTCAGCTAAAGTTGAATGTCATGGAATTGAAGGCAATTAAATTCCTTCAATTCTGGTTAGGGAACTTGCTGAGCTGCAGGAGACAGAGAGTAGGAATAATGGGCAGATACTCTAATTGACAGGATGTGACTAATGATGTTCGCAAGGATCTGTGTTGGAGCCTGAACTATTCGCCACGCTTAGCAATGACTTAAATGATGGGATAAATGCCACATATCCAAATTTGCTGTTGATCAAAGATAGGTGGCATTATAAGCAGTATAGGTCAAAACATAAAATTACGAAGTGATATGAATAGATTAAGTAAATGGGTAGAACTGTGGCAGATGAATTTAAATGCAAGCAAATGTGAGGTCATCCCTTGTGGACTTCAAAAGTATGAAATAGAGTGCTTTCTAAATGGTGAAGAGCCAAAAACAGTGAAGGTCCAAAGAGACTTGGGGATCCAGGTCAACTGATGAAATGCCATCAACCTATAACATTGGAGTGAGTTTTACATTTTGTTTTAGTGGGTGCAGGAAGCCAACCCAGAAGTGCACGGTCCACCGGCTCCCACTCCCAGCCTTCATACATGCTGAATAAAGAGTGTGGCAGCCAATTAGCGGGCTGCCCAGTGGGAATTATAGCCACTTAGGTATCTTGCTTCCCAACTACAAACCCTTCTCCTTGCTCCTTACAAGTTTGCAGTCAGTATCAGAGCCAGTTTCTCATGCCTGTTTTTAGATGCCACAATATAGTCAGCTCTTGTGACTTTGAGTTAATATAAAAAATAATATGGTGTTGATTTTTACTGCAACTACAGTCACATTGTAATATGAATGACACTTTGTTGTGAGGCTTCTGAGAAATTGGCACTGCAGGCTGGTATGTCATGCGGCAGAGGGGTAATGCCGTGGTCATGGTTAGAGAGCCCCTGCTCTCAGAATCAGTCTTAATTAATCATAGATAGATTTTTTAAAATGTCATTGAAGGTCATACTGATGCTGCCATCTTCCCCAGTAAAATCTGCTGGTACATTCAATCTTGGGCCCATGTGGCAGGCTTTGTCTGTCACCTTCATGTGGCCTAATTTTAGCTGGCATAAAAGACTCCCAAACAATTTTAGATCTGACACCCGAAAAACCCAGCAAACGATTGGGTTGCTAACAAGCTTAATAGATTGTTAATTCATTTTTTAAAAATGGCTGCCAATTTCGGTGCCTGTCCCACTTGCATATTATCGAAGGCATGATGTCATCAAGCCGGATTTTACGTAAGGATGGGGCACCTGATTTTGGAATGTAAAATTCACCCCATTAACTCCATTTCTCTCCACAGATGCTCCCTGACCTGTTGAGTGTTTCCAGCATTTTTTGTTTTTATATTAAAATGTCATGAACAGGTACAGAGAATAATCAAAAAGGCTAATGGGATTCCGGCCTTTATATCTAGAGGACTAGAATAGAAAGAAGTAAAAGTCATGCCTCAGCTATTCAGCTGGTTATACTATATTTGCAGTACGGCAAGCAGTTCTGGGCACCACACCTTAGAAATAATATATTAGCTAGGGAGTGCTATATAGATTTACCAGAATGAGACCTGGACTCCAAGGGTTAAATTGTGAGAAGAGGTTATACACATTCGGGTTATATTCCATAAATTTTCAAGGTTAAGTGATGGTTTGATCCAAGTTTCGAAGATATTGAGGGGAATTGGGTAGATAGGCCAGGATTTTTCAGTTGGCATGCGGGGGCGGGTCCAACACACCGATGTGTAAAATGACGCACGATGACATTGAGCATGTGTCCTGACATCATCACGCTGTCTCACGATGTTTCGTTCGGTGGGCATAAGCCAGAGTCGCCTGCACGCCCGCCGACAATTAATAGGCCTATTAAGGCCATTAACGAAGTAATTAATGTCCAGTTTACGCTGACCGTCCAACCTTACGGTTGGCGGGCAGGCAAAAAGGTTAAGCAGCCTTTATGTTTTTTAGGAAACCTCATCCACGGGTGGGATGAGGTTTCCTAAAGCTTTTACTACTTAAATAAAGAATTTTTATGAAAAATAAAAACATGTCCCATCTCATGTGACACAGTCACTCAAGGGGACAAGTTTCATTAAATTTTTAATGTCTTTAAAAAATTTTTTAAAAACCTCTTCAATCTCCCTGAGGCAGCTCCGTGCCTCAGGGAGATTGAAGCGCTCTTTCACACGCATGCGCAAAAGAGTGTTGGACCCGACTCTCCCTCCTCCCCCCGCCCACACAGGTAGCGCTCACCACTCGCATATTACGCTGGGCGGGCCTTAGTTGGCCCACCCATGTAAAATGGTGGTGCGGAGCGCCCGCTCCCGCCCCAGCCTGCTCCCGCCCCCGCCCACATCCGTCGAGGCTGCCGGACACGGGAAAAATTCAGGCCATAGAAATCATTCCCACTGGTTTCAGAGACTAGGACCAGGGGGTATAGAGTAAAAGTTAAAGCCAGACCTTTCAGGAATGAAATTAAGAAACACTTTTACCCATAAAAGGTGGTAGAAGTTGAGAACTCTCTTCCATGAAAGGTAATTGATGATAGATCAATCGGTAATTTTAAACCTGAGGTTGATACATTTTTATTAGCCAAAGGTATTAACGGGATATGGGGCAAAGGTGGGTATTTTGAATTAAGTCGTAGGTCAACCACGATCTCATTGAATGGCAGGACAGGCTCGAGGGGCTAAGTGGCCTACTCCTGTTCCTATGTGCCTAAGCATAATGGTCAGCCCAGTCTGTGCTGAGTTAGATGATAATAATAGGAGTAGCAGTATGACACCTTGCACAAGGGATAGAACAAAATCGTATGAGAATTCCATCTCTTGATTGCTCTTCAGTGAATCATGCTCACATGTTTAGGATGTATCAGTAGATCTTTTTCTGTCCATCATTTTCCTACCTTCCCATGAATAATCCATTCACAAAAAAACCCATTAAATTGCATGTTCCACACCTCTTACTGAACCACGAGTTATGATGTGGCAGAGATGTGTGCCAGGTAGACCAAATCCACAAGAAAAACTTGGCTGCGCTATCACAATGTTTTTGCAATTTAATTTATGACGAGATGCATGCACTGAATTCAGAAGTAATAAGTCCATCAGGACCTTTAGAGATTTAAAAAATTAAATTAAAATATTTATTGACAAAAGATTTCAAGTACATACTTAAGAATACAATTACATACTACTATAATAACTCGTAAAAATCCTAATTAACCTGTCCCCCAGTTACACCCGCTTTAAGGCAACAGTCCAAAATAGATTTTAGATTTATAACAGAACCAGCAAGTTAACACATTACCCACTTGACAGTGGAATTCCAAAGCGCTTTTCCCCAGCTTAAGTTTTGTTATATAGCAGACTTATGAACAAATGGCTGGAGGCTTCATTAAGGCTATTTCACACACACCTGTTAGATCTTACATTGCCTTCTTCCCACATAGCTTTTCATTCTCCTTGATATAAAGTTCTCTCTTTTTAATATGTAAATTCTATTGTTCCATATGTCTTTGAAACTGTACCTTCCTCATGATATAAAAACTGTTAATTCATGTTGCCAATATTGTCAATAGCCTATGGGAATAATAAATACACTCCTTAGCCTTGCTGATCTGGCTAGTTTTAAACAGACTAAGATCCCTTTGAAATCCAAATCCCTTCATTTATCTAAAAATGCAAATTCCCTTCACACCTTACATGCTAAGCTAGCATTTACTCATTAGCATGTCAAGATATAGCTTCTTTTGATGATTTAAAGCTTACAGTCTACTTGACTCCAAATGTAATTAAATCACACAGACAGACCCAACTATACTTACCCTCATAAACCTACTTCACAATAAACCAGAAAAATATTATGAAAATTATTATACTTTAATCACACATGGACCAACATTGCTCCTGATAGGGCAATTAGCTAGCTTTTACTTGTTGGGTATACCAATGATATAAAATTATGCAGCCCAGCAAGAATGTTAGCTGACCTAGCTTCAGCTATTCATCCAGGTTAATCACCTTGCTGACTGGGTTAGATGAAATGGGATGGGAGGAGGCTCATTTACAGTGTGAATGGTTGAAGTTGGGCCGAATGGCCTTTCCTTTGCCGTAGCTTTGTTGTAATTCTATAGAATTGCAGCGTTTTGTCCCGTTCACTATCTTCTCAATAACAAGTTGCATGATTTATTTAAAAAGATGAACAAAGTCACAGCAAGCAGAGGTAATTATCACATGGAGAAAATAATTCACAATTCAGATGATGTTTAAAAGATGTATGAAATTCTTTAATGGGATGTTTTACAATTTCACCAATGTTTTTCACAAATGAATACTGATAAGTGAAAAAAATGTAGAGGCAGATTGATCCCTTAACAACAGTTAAAGGGATGATTTACAATCTGGTGCTTTCAGCTGGAGTTGTGCATCCCAGGAAGTCGCAGATACATAGCCAGTGATTTTTCTTCCATTAATTTTAGTTACGGGCAGCTTCTGGCAAAAGATGGTGTTTCACAGAGATTGATGCTAGCACTACTGTTGTTCACAATTTGACCAGGATGGGAGTCAATTAGAGGAGACAGAGGTGATTGATAGAGGAGAGGAAAGGGAGGTCAAAGGCAGGAGGGGAGGCAGTGCACTCCTGACCCCGGGGTCTAGGGGGAGGGTAGAGGCCTCGGTGGGTGGTGGTTGGCACAAGATGAGCAGTAGCCTTTTAGGTAGGGGATGGGGTTGGGGGCGTGAGGTCAGTAGTCTGAGAAGGAGCTCGGAGGCTTGGGGCATCAAGGTCTTTGAGGGGGGGATGGTGAGGGAGGGATCAGAGACCATGGGAAAGGGAACTGGAGGCCTAGTGGGGAATAAGGGAGATCTGAGATGGGGACTCAGAGGCATGAGGTCGTTGAGAGTGGGGGTGGGGTGGGGGGGTGTGAGGGGGTGTGGTGGTGGGTTGGTCGAAGGGCCCAGGGGAAGCTGGAGGCCTGGGTGAAAATCAGAAACCCAGGGGAATGAGTGAGATCAGAATCCTCTTGGCAAAGTTCAGGGGTTGGGGGTGCAGTGGTACCTGATCATGGGCAGGGTGTGTGTTGGTGGAGGGAGGCTCTTCGGACAGACAGGCTGGATTCAGGAGATGAGTGCCACTGGATCAGCCAAGTCCTTATCTGGTTGTAGATGTCAGGTTTCCCAAGCATTAGGAAACCTAGCTATCTATAGTTAAAGTCTGAAAGCTGAGTAATAATGAGGCTCTCAGTCTCATTATGATATTTAAAGTACCAGCCAGCCTTCTTTAAGCATATTCTTTGCTCACTCTGCTTTGCCGCCTCAGTTAAAGCTGGGGGCAGGTTTAGGTCAGAATCCGATTTTTACAATTTTAATGCCCCTCCTCACCTAAACCAAATCTCCCCCTTTTTTGGGTAAAAATTGCCCCTTAGTGTCCAAATGGGGCAAAGGAGCAAAGGGAACTAGGGGTAGAGACACACAAATCACTAAATGTGGCTATGCAGGTTAATAGGGCCATATTGTCGATGGTACACACATCTGCCTCTGTGAGTCAGTGGTGGAGGGAGGGAATGTTTAAGATGGCGGCAAATGGGGTGTTGATCAAGTGGGCTGCTTTGTCCCGGATGGTGTCAAGCTTCTTGAGTTTAGTTGGAGTCACACTCATCCATCACACTCCTGGCTTGTGCCTTGTAGATAGTGGACAGGCTTTGGGAAGTCAGGAAGTGAGTTACTTGCCATAGAATTCCCAGCCTCTGACCAGCTTAAATAGCCACAGTATTTCTATGGTTGGTCCAGTTCAGTTTCTGGTCAATAGTAACCCCCTAGGATGTTGAAAGTGGGGGATTCAGTGATAGTAATGTCATCGAATGTCATAGGCAGATGATTAGATTCTCTCTTGTTGGAGATGGCAATTGTCTGGTACTTGCGTGGCGTGAATGTTACTTGCTATTTATCAGCTCAAGCCTGAATGTTGTCCAGGTCTTGCTGCATATTGGCATGGATTGCTTCAGTACCTGAGGAGCCACGAATGGTGCTGAACATTGTGCAATCATCAGTGAATATTCCCACTTCTGTCCTTATGATGGAAGGAAGGTCATTGGTGAAGCAGCTGAAGGTGGTTGGGCCTAGGACACTACCCTGAGGAACTCCTGCAGTGATATCCTGGTACTGAGATGATTGGCCTCCAACAACCACATCCACCTTCCTTTGTGCTAGGAATGCCTCCAAGCAGTGGAGAGTTTCCCCCCTGATTCCCATTGACTTCAATTTTGCTAGGGCTCCTTGATGCCACACTTGGGTCAAATCTTGCCTTAATGTCAAGGGTAGTCACTCTCATCTCACCTCCCCCCAATTTTATTTCTAGCCAATGGCGGCTCCCAGGGCTTTAATGATGGGAGATTCAACTTTGGTAATAACATTAAATGCCAAGGGGAGATAGTTAGATTGCCTCTTGTTGGAGATAGCCATTGCCTGGCACTTGTGCGGCACAAATGTTACTTGACACTCTTCGATCCAAGCCTGGATGTTGTCCAGGTTTTGCTGCATGTGGACATGGACTGCTTCATTATCTGAGGAATTGCAAATGGAACTGAACACTGTGCAGTTTTCAGCCCACATCCCCATTTCTGACCTTATGATGGAGGGAAAGAGCTGAAGCCACTGAAGATGGTTCACCCTAAGTCACTGCCTGTGGAACTCCTGCAGTGATATCCTGGGACACTGATGGAGTCAAAGCCTCTGCAGTGCACAATTGTCATGCTGTCACCTTAATTGGTGCAGATGGCTACATGGCACTGGTCAGTAATCACCAACCCCCACCAACACCACTCCCACCCCACCAACCCTGCACCAGATTTCGGAGATGCCTGCCGTATGAAAGAATAACTATTGCCATATACCAGCAATGAAACAATAACTTTAAATAGACAAAAACAATAACTAATCCAAAATACTCAATAGTTAAATTTGTCCAGGCCATGATTTTTCAAAAGTTGTAAGCTCACCTCTGTAGTGTTTCCTAACCACTGAAATTGGCAGAGGGACAATAAAAAACAAAAATGAGCAAACATGACATACTTTTCTGTTTTCTGGTCTTTTCAGTTTGCTGCTTTGCTTTGTAATAATTTAAAACATAAGTTTATCTTGAGTTTCAAAAATATATTAATATAAAGCTGTCTGAACTTATAAATTTTGCAAATCCATGATGCAATTAAGAACTGATTTAACTTTATAATTTTTGTCTCCTTCAATTTCCCTTTCCTTAGCTGAGAAGGCAAGTGCACTGTATACTGCCAAAATCTATCAATTCCTACTTGTGACCACTAGGAGGTGCATGAGAGCAGCCTGTATTGGCTCACCTGTAGTTTGCTTTCCTTCTCTGTGGGGAACTCTTTTCAAGTTACCAACAGTCACAGATTGCAACTTCTTTCGAGTACAATCACAGTTCTTGGTTTTCCAGGAGTGGGACATGAACCCACAACCCTCTGATTCAAAGGCAAGGGTGCTATGAACTGAGCCACAGCTGATGATATATACTCCCTTGATTTCTCTGCTAAGGAGCTCGTCATGTGGAATAGTGCATGTGAAGCTGAATCCTAACACTCTGTATTCACTGATAGAGGACAGAAACAGCAGTTGATGTTTTAGGAATATTCCAACCCTACCACACAAACACTGGAGAATAGTGAAAAGTATTAATGTGTTTGTGCAATGTTTTTTTTAAAATAAGCTACAAATGCTGTAGAACTTGAGAAATGATCTATTTTCCAGAATCCCTTATGATAAATAATTACATAATAATAATTACAGAAGTTCTTTATATGTGCCAGAGAAATTCAAGCGGGTCACACCAGGACTTTATTGATTTATTCAACTCTTTACTATGTAAAGCAATGTTTTCTAAACTGTTGATAAAATATAATATTTTAGTTTCACCTCACCTCTGACATTCTACATTATCATGTTTTAAAATGTACAGAATGTAACACAACATTTCTGATATAAATATGAAATGATTTCCCTTTCTAGAAATCTGTGAATCATTTGCTAATGTACATATGCAAACTATAACTAAAGGTCAAATTGAGACTAATGGATTCCTGGGACCAATGATGGCTAGAGCCATACCAAGAGGATTCAGAGCTTAAAATCAATGGACCTGAGCAACAGCTTGGGCCACTCTGCCCCATAAATGGGGGAGGCTGGTGGCATAGAGGTATTGTCACTGGACTAGTTATCCAGAGGCCCAGGTTAATGCACTCAGGGATGTGGGCTCAAATCTGACCATGGAAACTGGCGAAATTTAAATTTACTCAATAAAATCTGGAATTGAAAACTAGTCTCAATAATGATGACCATGAAACTGTCATTGATTGCTGTTGGTAATGCCCTTTAGGGAAAGGGAAATCTGCTGTCCTTACCTGGTCTGACTCCAGAACCAAAGCAATGTGGTTGACTCTTAACTGCCCTCTGGAATAGTTGAGAAAGTCACTCAGTTCAAGGGCAATTAGGGATGGGCAACAAATTCTGGCCTTGCCAGTGATACCCACATCCCGTAAAAGAATAAAACATGAGAACAAAGGCTTAGAGGGAGCAAAAGAATGAAGCATAGGGGGTACAGTGGGTGAGTATCAATTGAGAAAGGACAGGTACAGGAATGCCTCATGAGCCTGGAATTGTCCAAAAGCTGAGGTTGATGAAGCCAGGAATAGTAACCACGTGTAACTGTGCAACAAGTTATTAACCATGGAGTTGAAAGTGAAGGCACTAAGAAGTATTTGCGAGTGGCAATTATGAATGACTAGAGGAATATAAAGTCTCTTGCAACTCTGACTGAGAGTTGTGTGTGTTGTGATGCCTCCCAGGCAATAGGGTAAGGAAAATACTGGAGTGGGTTGAAATATTTCTGGAAAAGATGTGATAAGACCCAGAAGTGATTGGATCAGTGACATAGTAAAGAGTTGAATCAAACTCTTACAAAGACAATTTGAAGAGTTACATAGAATTTACACCACAGAAACAGGCCATTTGCCCCAAGTACTTTTTGCCGGTGTTATGTCCCACATGTGCCTCCACCCACCCTACTTACCTAATCCAATCAGTTTATCCTTATATTCCTTATGCAGATAAGCGGAAGTTGACCATATAGTAGATAACATGGCACTGTTCCTTTTTAATTAGTGTTTTTTTTAACATTACAGTTGAACATAAGAAATAGCAACAGGAGTAGACCATCTGACTCTTCAAGCATACTCTGCCATTCAACAAGATCATAATAGATCATCTATCTCAATTCTTCCTTCCTGCACTAACCCCATATCCTTTAATTCCCTTATTACTCAAATTCTATCGACATGTACATGGATCACAGAAAGGTTACATGCAGGTACAGCAAGCAATTAGGAAGGCAAATTGTATGTTAGCTTTTGTTACAAAGGAATTGGAGTATAAGCTTAGTAAAGAAGTCTTAGGCCTGGATTTTTGCCGTGATGGAGAGGCTCTATGTCAAGACCAAAATCCAGGAAATGGCCAAAATTCTAAGCCCCACCCGTGATCCCAGCAGTTCCTATCTTCACGGAGGTGAAACTGGAATTGGGGCGGGTTTCGCGCATGTGCAATTCACGTAGGCAGCTGGCCATTTAAATCACCAACTGCCTCCATTGAAATGGGAATTTGGAAGAACAGGAGTGTGGAATACAGAGTGTGCCGATTAGAACAGATAAGAAGTGCTTAGTGGATTCTTATGGATAGCCAACGCCGGTTTGGAGAGGTAAGGTACCCCTTTGGATAGGGTTCCGGAACATCTTTGGGAGTGGTAAAGCATCCTTTGGAAGAGGTAAGGCACCCTTTGGGGGAGATAAGGCGCCCTCCGAGATTGTTAAAAATGAACATAATTATGCACTTTTTACTCATTGAACAAATTGAGTATGTACAAAATCATTGGAACTATCAAGCTGTAAAAGAGCTATACATCTTTCAAGGAACTGTCCAGCTGCTAAAAGACTGTGAAAGAACTGTCCAGCTGTCAAGGAACTGGCCAGCTGTCAAGAAAGTTTCCAGCCATCAAGGAAATGTTAAGGAGCTGTCCAGCTATCAAATCTATCAAAGCTATCCAGGAAGCGTCAAAGCTGTCAAGCAAATGTCCAAGGATACTAGGTGAGTTGGCATGGAGAGGGTAAGGGTAAAGGGTGGTGGGTGAGGAGCATGGGTGACATGAGTTAGTATCAAGTTAGCATGGGAGTATGGCAGTGGGTAGAGCAGCAGTAAGTTAGCATGGAGCGTATATGGGCCATGAGGGTGAGTGGGGAGCATGTGTTGGCAGAGGTTGGCATGGGTGGAGCATAGGATGTGCATGAGAGGTGAGGGCTGGAGGAATGTTTTTTGTTTTATTATTATTTTCTATTTATTTAAACACAGTGCTGGAATACAGAGGCAGGCCTTGCGCCCATCCTGCCTCTGCATCCGGCAGCTTTCTCACTCATTTTGGGATCGCCTGCCATGACTCCTACTTCAGCCCACCCCACCCACCACCGCCAACAACCCCCCAACCCCGACTGAAAATCCGGCCTGCGGGCGGACATTTTTGAAGGTCGGGTTCACCAAGCTGGGAAATCTCCCAACTCTGTGAGCCCAACTCAGGATGAAAATCTGGGCCTTACTACAATTATACAGGGCACTGGTGAGGCCATACCTGGAATACTTTGTGCAGTTTTGTCTCATTGGTTCCCTCATCCTTCCTATTAGTTACATCCTCAAAAAACTCAAATTTATCAAACACAAGTTCCCTTTCATACATCTGCCTGTGATCTGATTAATCATTTGCTGATTTCCTAAGTGCCCTGTTATCATGTGCCTAATTCTAGCATTTCATCTTTAGTTATTAAGCTAGCTGGCCTATCATTCCCCATTTTCTCTCTTCCTCCTTTCTTAAATAGTGGAGTTATGTTTGCTACCTTCCAATCCTTGGGATCTGTTATAGAATTGAAGGACTTTTGAGAAATGAAAACCAATGTACCCACTTTCTTCGCAGCTACTTTTTTTATAAGCAAAACACTGTGGAAGCTGGAAATTTGAAGTAAAAACAGAAATTGCTGGAAATACTCAGGAGATCTGGAGGCATCTGCGGAGAGAGAAACAGAGTTAACATCTCTGGTCATCACCTTTCATCAGTACTGCAAAGTTTTGATGAAAGGTCACAGCCTGAAACATTAACTCTGTTTCTCTCCCCACAGATGTTTTCGGGTCTGCCAAGCATTTCCAGCATTTTCTCTTCTTATTACTTCTTTCAAAACCATAGGATCCAGACCATCAGGTCCAGGAGTTCTGTTGTCACCCAGTCCTATTACTTTCTCCAGTATTTACTTAGATTGATTTCTTTAAGTTCCTCATTCTTGCTAGACCCTTGGTTCCCCATTATTTCCAGAATGTTTATATATCTTCTACCATAAGGATAGATACAATAATGTCTCTGCCATTTTCTTATTCTCTATTATAACTTCACTTCTTTCTGCCTCTTATGGACCCACATTTACTTGCACTAATTTCTTCCTATTTATGAACTACAGAAATCTTTACAATCTGTTTTCATATATCTTGCCAGTCTACTCTCAAATTCTCTTTCCTCATCAATTTCTTGGTCCTTCTTTGCTGAGTTCTGAAATACTCCAATCCTCAAGTTTACAAGGCTTTTTGACAAGATCATATGCCTCTTCCTTTGATCCAATCCTATCTTTAACGCCTCTTGTTAGCCATAGTTGGACTACTTTTTCTCTGTGGTTTTTGTTCCTTCAAAGAATGTCTATTTGTTGTATTTTATGTATTAAATGTTTATATGTTAACCATTGCTTGTATACTGTCATATCTTTTAATGCAGTTTCCCAGTCTACCTTAGCCAACTCACCCCTCATACCCACATAGTTTCTTTTGTTTAGATTTAAGAGAGGTTTGAGATTTAAGTCTCAAACTTTACTCAATCACTTTCAAACTCAACATAAAGGTCACTCTTCCCTGGAAGCCCCTTTACTACAAGTTATTAATTAACCCTTTCTCATTGCACAATACTAAATCCAAAATAGCCTGTGTTCTCTAGTTAGTTCCTTGACATACTGATCTAGAAAACTATCTTGTACACATTCCATAAACTCGTCTTTTGGTGGACTCAGTCCTGCTGATGTAAACGGCCCTTTCGTGTTCATTTACGAATAAAGCATTTGATTCAACCAGGTACAAATAGGATTCAAACATTTATCTATAAAAAGGCATTATAAAAGGTGATGCTGAAAGATGACACCCGAGGTGTACAGGACAGATACACATATGACATGCATTATTATATGAAGACTGGTAGATATACAGATTTTTGTCTACATCTCTGAATGGGGATAAATATGCTGCAGTGAAAACATTTCCCCTATAATTGTATTAAGAGTCATAAATAGAATATGTATTTCATGAGTTTCCTTAAAAAAAGCAAACAAAACATGTATTTTTGTTAAGTGTTTGATTTTGGCACAGAATTACTTCCGCAGACCTCAAAGCAACTTTCTACACAGATTAAACAAGTAGTTGATGAATCTAAGTGACAGCTACTGAAAATCCAACCCAATGGCTATTTCAGACTGTCATTATGACTTTCTTTCTTTCTTTCTATAGATTGCTTTATGTGTGTTTCATCTGTGATTGTGGGCATATTAACTGTTTTGATACAAACAAAGACCTTATTTAAAGTTGTAGCAAACTCGCTAATTGTGAAAAGAAGGAAACTGACCACTTTTGGTCAAGTGTGGCCAAATTTAATTATGAAAATACATGTAGATAAGCACAAGACAATAATATCTCATCACATCCATAAGAAGCAGAGCATTTGTTATCATTTTATGATGTACGTCTAAAAATGATTGAGGATAGAGTATTACCCCATCACTGGTGTAATGATACTTCTTATTTAACAAGTCTGCTCTTCTGCTAACTTGAAGTTACTTAATATCTGTTTCAAAACATTACTTTAGTTTGGAATCAATTTTCACTAGTTCTCAGACTAACATCTATGCAATCTTTGGTTATTATTCCTTGCCTTTTTCCCTTTCCACTTTTTCTGAAAATATTGCCTCCTTAGTAGGGTAAAGCTCCACTGGTAATGGGCATGCTTCAATTTCTTGTCCAAATGGTTATTATTCATTGACAATCAGTACAGTGTTTGACAAGGGCACCGCAGCCCAGCCCAACATTGTCTTCACCCAGCATCCACACTCTTTTAGACAGTAGTGAGTAGAAAGTTTGCCTAATTTTCAAAGTCCCTACAGCAGAGACACTAAGGACAATTTTAGCATTGCTACTTCCACCTCAGTTCAGATCAGCAAATGCAGCTGTGGATCAAACCAATGACCTTGGTGGTTCCTATGGTTTAGATTAGCTGCTCACTGGATAAATTTAATGAGTAATGTAGCTTTCTAAACTCCATCTGCAGCAAGCAGTATACTTATCATGGATGCTCTAATTGCTCTCTGTCAAAATCAAAGAAGATTAGAGCTGTTGTGGTTAATTTGAGATGGGCCTTGAGGATGATGGCCCTGTGCAAAATATCTTCCTGTAACTCTCTGAAAAAGAGTGACATGGGACTAAATTTAATGTTGCCACATCCATTTTGTGCAGCAAAATATGATGACCAACAATCAATTTAGGAGGACAAAGTTTGCACCTAATCTGCATAGGCATCTTGGCCACTTCTAAATTGGCCAGTGACTTTATTTTTAAGCATCCTATGCCAGCTGTCTGACATGAGCACAATTCTCATTTTAGTATTGAAATGAGGTTACTGAGGCCATTTCAGATCAGAATGGCCAAATCTGTTAGCCCTAGTAAGAGCTTGCACTGAACAAGCTCTGACTAGTATTTCTAGGCGTTAACCACCAGTCCCTCGAGGTTCCTAAAACAAGACCCTAAACCCTAAACTTATAGGAGAGCAGCTTCTTGTGGAATTGAGAAGAGCATGAATGTTCCTCTTGGCTCCACAAAACAACTGCAGGCAACTGTTGACCTGCCTTTGCTTCTCTCCTGATTGCCTCCCCAGGCCCATTCCAGATTTATCTGTGGGTTTCAGCGTAGGTTATGTTTATAGTCTGCATTACTAGTAAGTTTCAGTATTAAGAGTATCCCTTAAGTGTCACCTGTGGCTCAGTTGGTAACACTCAGGCCTCAGAGTCACAGGGCGGAATCTTACAGCCCCGTTGCGGGGGTAGGGCTGTAAAATGCGGCAAGCCATTCAAAACTCAATTGACTTTGGTGGAACTGGAAAATCCCACCTTCGTAAGAGGCTGTAAAATTCCGCTCATAATGTTCTAGGTTCAATTCCCACTTAAGGACTTGAACACAAAAATCTACACTGACACTCCAAGCAGTACCGAGGGAATGCTGCACTGTCAGAGGTTCAGTCTTCCAGATGAGATGTTAAACCAAGGTCCCATCTCCCTTCTTGGGTAGATATAAAACATCCCATGCACTAGTTTGAAGAAGAACAGGGGAGTTATCCCTGGTGTCCTAGCCAATATTTATCCCTCAATCAACATCACAAAAAATAGACTGTCAGGTCATTATCACATTGCTCTTTGTGGGAGCTTTCTGTGCGCAAATTGGTTGCTATGCTTCCGACATCACAACAGTGACCACACTTAAAAAAAAGTATGTCATTGGCTGTCAAGCACATTGGGATGTCCAGTGGTTGCGGGAAGCACTTTGTAAGTGCAAGTCTTTCTTTACGATTTGATCATAATTAAAAAGATACAAAGTACTACAAAGTACGTACAGCACAGAAACCATTTGGCTCGACAGGTCTCTGCTGGTGTTTACAGTCCACATGTCCTCCCACTATTCTCCATTTAATCCCATCAAAATATCCTTCTATGCTTTTATCTCTCATGTCTTTACCTAGCTTGTCATTAAATCCATCTGTGCTGTTAACCTCAACTACTTCTTGTGGTAGCAAGTTCCACACTCTAGCCACTCTATAGGTAAAGAAGTTTCTCCGGAATTCCCCGAGCTTATATTAATTCCAGACTTAACATTGAGTTCAACAACTTCAGGCCATGAATTTTCTCCTCTATCCTCACCCCTCTTTTAATCATTTTTTCAACATTCATTTTTATTTTTTATCCACTTACTTTTATTTTTAGTTTTATTCATTAATTTATTGTTTTATCCCCCTTTTTTAATCCCCCTTTTATCCCATTTTTTTATCCTTTTGTCCCCCACCACTGCCCCTCCCCCAAAAGGGCTATCTGTTACTTGTTCCATGTTGTTCTTTCACACAATGCTTACCCTTGTTCTGCTTTTATCACGTTCTGCTTTCTTACCTTAATACCGCCATCAGCACCGTTTTTAGCCCTTACCACTGCCATTAACACCCCCTTTGTTCTTTTGTTCATAACATCTTTGTCAATCTCTCCCTTGTCCCCAACTATCACTGGCCTCCTATCCAGCTTCACCTCCTCCACCTGCTTTAAACAGTGTAAATTTCATCACATTTCTACTTCTCTTTAGCTCTGAAGAAGGGTCATACAGACTCAAAATGTTAACTCTGTTTCTCTCTCCACAGATGCTACCAGACCTGCTGAGTTTTTCCAGAATTTTCTGTTTTTGTATCTTATATTAATGGCTCCTAGTTATGGTTTTGCCTGCAAATTGGAACAACATGTCCAAACTTAATGAACAAGCTCCCTTTTAAAAGATTAAAAACCTCCATCAGGTTACCCCTCAATCTCTTCTTCTGGAGAAAAGAACACCAACTTGTTCAGCCTTTGCTGATAAGTCCAACTTCTTAGTTGTGATATCATTCTAGTTAATTTTTTTTGTATCTTCTTCAGTGTCTTTATATCCTTTTCATAACATGGAGACCAGAATTTTTCACAGTACTCCAAGTGTTGTCCACCCAAAGTTCTATAGAAGTTTAGCATAACTTCTCTGTTTTTCAACTCTATCCCTATTTGTTTGTCAATCTTGTAAACTTCGATCAAGTCATCCCTTAGCTTCCTAAATTCCAGAGAATACAATCCTAGTTTGTGTAACCTCTCCTCACAGCTTAACCCTTGGAGTCCAGGTATCATTCTGGTAAATCAAAGCTACACTCCCTCCAAGGCCAATATATCCTTCCTAAGGTAGGGTTTATAGAACTGCTCACAGTACTCCATAGCTCCCCAAAGCCTGTCCACCATCCACAAGGTACAAGTCAGGAGTGTGATGGAATACTCTCCACTTGCCTGGATGAGTGCAGCTCTAACAACACTCAAGAAGCTCGACACCATCCAGTACAAAGCAACCCGTTTATTGGCACCACATCCACAAACATTCACTCCCTCTACCACCAATGCACAGTGGCAGCAGTGTGCACCATCTGCAAGATGCACAGCAGGAACTCACCAAGCCTCCTTAGGCAGCACCTCCCAAACTCATGTCCACTGCCATCTAGAAGGACAAGGCAGCAGACACATGGGAACACCATCACCTGGAAGTTCCCTTCCAAGCCACTCACCATCCTGCCTTAGAAATATATCACCATTCATTCACTGTCGCTGGGTCAAAATCCTGGAACTCCCTCCCTAACAGCACTGTGGGTGTACCTACATTACATAGACTGCAGCAGTTCAAGAAGGCAGCTCACCACCACCTTCTCAAGGGCAATTAGGGATGGGCAATAACTGCTGGCCTCGCCATCGAAGCCTACATCCCATGGATGAATAAAGAAAAATGTGTGGCCTAATCAGGACTTTGTAAAGCTGTAGCATAATGTCTACCCCATTGTATTCTAGTCCATCTAGATATAAAAGGCAGGATTTTCTCAGCCTTTTCAATTATTTCTGTACCTGTTCATGACATCCTAATGATCTATTTACCTGAACATCTTTTTGGACCTTCACTGTTTCTAACTCTTCATTATTTAGGAAATACTCTGTTCCGGAAAGATGGCCTCACATTTGCCTACATTGAAATCCATTTGCTGCAGTTTTGCCCATGCACACAATCTATTAATACCTCTTTGTAATGTTATGCTTCTATCCACACCGCTTGCCATCTATCTTTGAGCCATAGGCAAACTTAGGTATGTGGCTTTCTGTCCCATCATCCCTTTATAAATCCATGCTGACTTTCTCTGATCAGCTAAAAATGTTCAAGGTGCTCAGCCACCCTACCCTTAATTGTAGACTCTAATAATTTCCTGACAACAAATGTTAGGCCAACTGTATTGTAATTCCCTGGCTTTCCTCTGTTGCCTTTCAAGCTAGAGTGTTTATTTGAAGTAATTTTTAATGTTGTCATGTTACCCAGTGTATTCCTCATATTAAAATGCATTAGATTATCATGAAAAGGGTTTTTTCCATTGTTTAGAAACACATAATGGTGAAATGTATTCTTCTATCATGTTGACATTATGCCATCATAAATGTCTCGCATTAGCCTCAGGTAATGAGATTGTATTTGAATTTGTGACTATTTTCGTTTAGGAGCCACAGTGTTGAACCCCGAGACTCCAAATGTTTGTCAATTCTTAACACAAACAATATGATATTGGTCTTAACATTCTCTATTCTGCAACTCAGCAAATACACAAACTGATCTATGGTACAAATGCAAAAGAAAAGTGTTGATCTATTTCTTAATTATAGAATATTAAATTTAAATTGTTATCAATTGGGAGGCAGATTGTACATAAAAGAAATTAAGTTTGGTCATGGAAACACCTCATTTCTCCCCTTGAGAAACATTGAAATGCCTTTCATGTATAATAGTTACTTTGGGGAACAATGAATGAGTAAGTAAGGTAAAACTCAGTGCAGCAATACTCTACACGGAAGTTCTTTCAATTATTCAGTTGTATTAGTAATGAAGGGGCTTCTAAATAGTAGTTTGAACTTCGTTAGTAGGACCACTCTACATCACGTGGAGACCTGATGCCATGTGCAAACGTAACATAAATTATAAGTTCCACCTTGAGGGCCATTATTGATAATCTTATGTCAGCACTGAAAAAGAGTTTTAGAATTTATTCAGTATGGAAGGTGAAAGGTAGGTTATGAAATTAAATCGTTTAGATCAGCATGGTGAATAATAGTCTTTTTCAATCATAATCACTATTGTTATGGTAGAATACTAATCACTCAAAAAATCAAAGTTGAAGAAATATGAAAAAGCCACCAAAACAGTTAAAGAAGTTGGCGAACAGTCTGATTTAAGAAAACAACAGGCAATGAAATGTGACAACAGTAATATAGATGAGTGTGCGTTTAATAGATAAATCAGGAGAAATGTTTCTGCAAAATAATTATAAATTAAAAGGCCTGATAAAAGGCACTTCAGTTTCTACAATAACTAAAAAGCAGTACTTAATTGTGTACCTGCAGATAGAGAGAAAATAAATTGTTTTCTAGGTACCCTACTCAGTATTATGGAGCTTGAGAAAATGAAAAAGTGTGTGGGATTGGTGATGTCGTGATGTGAAAGGTGTACAATTTAAATGACTTTCTAATGGAAGCCAGTTAGATGAGTCACACTCAGCCTATCATAAATACTTCTCGACCACTTAAACTCTTTACTTTAAATTGCTTAATGGGCATTGAAAGAATTTTTGTATCTTTAAACATGAAATTACATTTTGCAAATATATCCTTGAAAGAATGGCTGTCATTTTCCTCAAAGTGAGGAATTCTAAATAGTATAAAAATGATTGAGATATGAGGAGCATTAATCATTGCAATTTGCACATTGTTGGTAAAAGAGAGTCATCAGAGCACATCCCAGTAACTACAATGGTAAAACTTATGCTGCACTCTGTGTGGCAGCAATACATATTTGTCCTGAAAACTGACTTTACTATTTCATATCTTAAAAGTGTGTAGGAACCATTTGCTATCTTTTCGCTGAAAAACAATGGTAGCATTTATTAATGTTATCCCTTATCCATATCTCCTTCAAGGATAATCCACCATATATTATTGATCAAAATGCTTCAAATTATGAAAATATGTCCTGAATCATAAAAAAGTGCATCACAAGCCTGAGTAGACTTGCACCAGTGCATGACTACCTTTGTGATGCCTACAAATCAATGTAGTTCCACATATTCAACATAAAGTGAACTGGGACTAATTTAGTAAAATCTTTCCTAAATATAAATGTGATAGACTTAAGTGTCAAAACAAATTTAAGGAAAGAAATAGCCAAAATGTTTGTTATTAATGAATCTGAAGACGTTCAAGTACGACATAGCTCGACTCTTGACAGTCTATCAACAGAAAGCCTGCTGACCTTTAGGTTTGTCTGAAATCAACAATGACATTTCGATGCTACAACTCTATTTGAAACTAGGTGTGATCTAAATGTGTGGGAGAGATATCTCCCATTAAACAACTTCATAATTAGTATGCTAATAATAGTAAAATATATTTGTCCCTGGGCTAAATAACAGTAATAATCGTTCTGAAATTTGAGTCGTAGTTACACATTTTGACATAACTGATTTGAAGCCTTTGGCCTGATTAGGCTAAATTTTACTGTGAAGATTAGTGGCAGGTCAGAAGATTGGACAGACTATAAATACAGCAAAGAATGACTAAAAGAATAATGAAGAAGAAATTAGAGTATGAGAAAAAGCTAACTAGAAATATAAAAACAGATAGTAAGAGTTTCTACAGATATTTAAAAAGAAAAAAAGTAAAGTTATCATCGGTCCTCTAGAGAGTGAATCTGGGAAGTTAATAATGGAAAATAAGGAAATAGTGGATAAATTGAACAGATATTTTGCATCTGTCTTCACTGTAGAGGATACAATTAACATCCCAGAAATAATTCTGAGTCAAAGGGTGAAAGGGAGAAACTTAAAACAATCATCAGGGAAAGGGTATTGAGAAAATTATTAGAACTAAAAGCTGACAAGTCCCCAGGGCTTGATGGGGCAGAATTTCCCCCCCGTTGTGGGGGAAGTTCAGGAGCGGGCACGTGCAGGCACGCCTCCAATTGGCGCCCCTGATCAGGGGTGTGCTACTATTTTACGTGGGCGGGAAAATTAAGGCCCGCCCAGTGTGACGTCCACCAGAAAGCGCTATGCGCTCCCTGTGCAGGCGGGGGGAAGGATTCCCTAAGCCGAGAGTGCGCATGCGCGAAAGAGTGCACTCATCTCCCTGAGGCTAAGTGCTGCCTCAGGGAGATTGGCGCCAAATTCAAAAATGTTAAATATAGAAAAATAAAATTTCCCTGACATGTCCCCTCGTGTGACACTGTCACATGAGTTGGGACATGTCCATCACTTTTAGTTAACCTTTTATTAAATTTTTAAAAACCTACATGAAACCTCATCCCGCCTGTGGATGAGGTTTCATGCTTTTTCTGAAGCCCCTCAGGGTTCCTGGCCTGCCAGCCAACCTTAAGGTTGGACGGGCAGGTCCTTTAATGAGTTCAATTACTTTTTAAATGGCCTCAATTGGCCGTTGACAGGTCAGCGGGTGCACAGCTGATTCGGCTGCGCCACTGCCGACCTGAAAATTGAAATGACGCGGGGTGATGTCGGAAGTTCCGCCCAATGTCATCCTGCAACATTTTACGCATCTGCAAGCGGGACCCATGCCCCCCGCTTGCCGACCTCAATATCCTGCCCATGGACCTCATCGTAGAGTCTTAAAAGAAATGGCTGCTTAGATAGTAGACACATTGGTTTTAATTTTCCAAAATTCCTTAGATTCTGGAAGGGTCCCATCAGATTATAAATTAGCAAATGTAACTCCTCTATTCAAGAAAGGAGGGAAACAGAAAGCTGGAAACTGCAGGCCAGTTAGCTTAACATCTGTCATAGGAAAAACGCTGGAATCTATTATTAAGGAGGTTATAGCAGGTTATAGAAAATCTCAATGCAATTATGCAGGGTCAACATGGTTTTGTGAACGGGAAATCATGTTTGACTAATTTATTACAGTGCTTTGAGGAAGTAACAAGCAATGTGGATAAAGGGGAACCTGTGGATGTGGTGTACTTAGATTTCCAGAAGCATTTGACAAGGTTCATCAAAGGTTACCACACAAAATAAAAGCTCATGGTGTAGGGGTACAGTGGCGTGGATAGAGGATTGGTTAACTAACAGGAAACAGAGGGTAGGCATAAATAGGTCATTTATATGGAGATGGTGGAGTAGTGGTAAAGTCATTAGACTAGTAATTCAGAGGCCCAAGCTCAATGGTGACCATGAAACTATCATTGATTGCCATAAACCCATCTGATTTACTAATGGCCTTTAGGGAAGGAAATCTGCCATCCTTACCTTGTCTGGCCTAGCTGTAACTCCAGACCCACAGCAATGTGGTTGGCTCTTAATGCTCTCTGAAATGGCTGAGCAAGCCACTCAGTTTAAGAGCAATTAGGGATGGGCAACAAATTCTGGCCTTGCCAGTGGCACCCACATCTCAAGAAAGAATAAATACGTTTTTGGGTTGGCAAGATATAACAAGTGAAGTGCCACAGGGATCAGTGCTGTGGCCTCATGTATATCTATATTAATGACTTGGATGAAGGGACCAAATGTATAGTTGCTAAATTAATTGAAGACACAAAGTTAGGTAGGAAATTAAATTGTGAAGAGGACATAAGGAGTCTGCAAAGGGATATAAATAGGTTAAGTGAGTGGGAAAAAACTTGGCAGATGGAGTAAAATGTGGGAAAATGTGAACTTGTTCACTTTGGCAGGAAGAATAAAAAAGCAGCACATTATTTAAATGGAGAGAGATTGCAGAATTCTGAGGCACAGAGTGATCTGGGTGTCCTGGTACATGAATCAAAAAAAGTTAGTATGCAGATACAGCAAGTGATTAGGAAGGCAAATGGAATGTTGTTGTTTATTGAAAGGAGAATGGAAAATAAAAGTAGAGATGTTTTGCTGCAATTGTACAGGGCATTGGTGAGACCACATCTGGAGTAATGTGTACAGTTCTGGTCTCCTTATTTAAGAAAGGACATAATTGCAATTAGAAGCAGTTCAGGGAAGGTTCACTCAGCTGATTCCTAGGGTGAGGGGGTTATTATATGAAGAAAAATTGGATAGTTTGGGCCTGTATCCATTGTAGTTCAGGAGAATGAGAGGTGATCTGACTGAAACATCTGAGATCCTGAGGGGAGGGCTGCTGAAAGGATGTTTCCCCTGGTGGAAGAGACTAGAACTAGGGGACACAGTTTAAAAATAAGGGGTCTCCCATTTAAGATGGAGATGAGGAGAAATTTTGCCTCTCAGAGGGTTGAATCTGTGGAACTCTCTACCCCAGAGAGCGGTGGTGGCTGGGTCACTGAATATTTTTAAGGAAGAGGTAGATATGTTCTTGATTAACAAGGGAGTCAAAGGGTATCGGGGGTACGCAGGAAAGTGGCGTTGAGGCCACAATCAGATTAGCCCATGACGTATTGAATGGCAGAGCAGGTTTGAGGGCCTGACTGACCTACTCCTGCTCCTAATTCATATGTTGACATGATCACTGTCGCTTTCAGGGTCCAGAGCTACTGAAGTTGAGACTGCTAACACCAACCACACTCCATGTTCAACTCCTCTGAACAGTGTTCATCACTCATACACTGGGAAACCACCTGCAAAGCAATAACAACAGGCTCGCAAACAGAGTTGTGAATTGTCCAAAAGATGTTTCCTGAGCAGTGGTGCTTACCCACACCAGACAGAGTGTCCTGCTACTGGCATGCAGTGTAATGCTTGTAGAACACCCAACCACTTTGCTTGTGTTTGTTACCCATCAGCAAAATCAACCACTAAGACCAGTGCCAGCAAAAAGGTGCCACGAATGTATACAACAGCAAAAGGATGAGAAAGTGTAGCCAGTGAAGAGGAAGGTGACCCTGAATATATTTTTATGCCCTCTTTTGGACACAGGAATCAGTGAGGTGTGACAGTGACCATTAGCTACTCAGATGTAGATGCTCTCATAGATTCTGAGCATCTGTCAATGTCATGGCCAGACAAAAGGTTCAACAAACTTCAGGATTGCTCCATTTTCTGCAAACCAGGAAATACAAAAAAATTTCCCTTGGAAGAGCAACAAACCAATGAAAGTTCTCGGGACTTTTGAAACCCAGGGCAGAACCTTCTGGTCGGGGCGCAGGGGCGGGCCTGACACACCAACATGTGAAAAGACGTACGATGACGTCGGGCATGCGTCCCAATGTCATTGCATGCCATTGCGATATTTTATTCGGCGGGCTTGCGCCAGTCAGCTGCGCGCCCACCGAATTGTAAACAGTCTATTAAGGCCATTAAGAAATTAATTGAGCCACTTGAAAATGTGAAAAGCCTTAAGATTGGCGGGAAGGCGGAAAGCCCAAGTGGTCTTCGCGTTTTTCAGGGAACCTCATCCAGGAGCGGGATGAGCTTTCCTGAAGCTTTTATTAAATAAATTAATTAATTTTCATAAATATAAAAACATGTCCCCACTCATGTGACATAGTCACATGAGGGGACATGTTTAAATAAATTTTAAAATCATTTATTTAACCGTTTAATCTCCATTCAATCTCCCTGAGGCAGCTCCGTGCATGCGTGCGGAAGAGCACTGGCCCCGACTTTCTCTCTTGCCCCCGCCCGCACAGGTAGCGTTGAGCGCTACCGGCTGCGTATTATGCTGGGCGGGCCTTAATTGGCCCACCCGTGTAAAACGGCGGCACGCAGCTGATTGCGGGCGGCGATTGGCTCTGCACCCACCCCCGCCCGCTCCCGCCCAGCCCACTCGCCATAGGAAAAATCCTGGCCACAGTCTCATTCAAAGACAGTGGTATGATTGCTGCATTCTATGTCATATCTGGAGAAGGTGACATTCTTGTCAGTTTCCACACAGCAATAAACCTGCAAATGATTACAGCCACATAAGTGATTTTTATGCATCCCAACAACATTCTTGAATTGCATGTTGACTGCCTCACTGGTGTCGACAAACTGAAAGGTCTCACATACAAGCTGCATGTAGACTCAGTGTACCCCCAGTAACCATCAAAGGCAACAAATACCATTTGATGTCAAGAAATGGACAGAGAAGTAACTTCAGCGCCAACTTGACTTTGACATTAATGAGAAAGCTGGGGATGATCCTACTCCTGGGTCTCACCCATACAAGAAAAACAAGAGAGAGAACCAGATTAGAATCTACTTTGTATGTGGTCAGAAAATCAAGCCATACAGCGAGAAAGACACTTGACAGCAACAATTGATGACATCATATAGATATTGCATGGTGCTAAATTCTTCACTAAACTTGACCTCAATGCAGGCGACCATCAAATCTAGCTTGCAAAAGATTCGAGGTATCTTACAGTATTCTCCACTCACTTTGGACTTGCTCAATACAAGGGCTCACTTTGGAGTCAGTTCAGCAGCTGAGGTATTTCAGCACATGATTCAGTCCGCGCTTCATGGCCCTGAAGGCACTTTGAACATCAGTGATGACATTCTTGTCACACTGAAAGTGAACTTGAGTCATGCATTCCTATAACGTCTTAGAGAATGTGACCTCACCGTTAACAAAGACAAGTCCCTGCTCAATGAAAGCAGAATCAAATTCTTTGGTCATGTGTTCAGTGGTGAAGGAGCATCACCTGATCCATGGAAAATTGAAGCCATTGCAAAAGCTACAGATCATACAAACATGCAGGACATGTGGAGTCTGCTAGTACGGTAGTCTGCTAGTCTGCACGTACAGTAGTTGTTTCATTCCTGACCTCGCCAACCTATCTGCCCCCCTACACAATCTGACAAAAGAGATCACCAAGTGAGAGTGGGCTACATCACACAAACAAGCTGTACACCAGATCAGACAGTGGTTTTCAGCAAGTTGCACAAATGCCCATGAGAAAACTGCCCAGCTGGTCACGGATGCATGCCCGGTTGACTTATAGGCGCAGTTCTTGTGCAGAAAGTCAAGGCAGGCAATCCATCAATCATTGCGATGGCAAGTGGATCGCTAATGCCAGTAGAGCAACATTATTCACAGAGAGAGAGAAGCTCTCTCAATCACATGGGGTATCTTACACCTTCATCCCTACTTGTAGGGAAGCAAGTTTGAAGTCATAACTGATCATAGGTCATTAGTAAGCTTGTTCAACAATCCACATTGCAAACCACCTACTTGAATAGAGCGTTAGATAAGTAAACTATAAGCATAAGAGTTCCATGTTGAGTATTAGCCAGGCAAGCTCAACCCAACAGACTATCTTTCATGGCAGCTGTTACCAAAAGTCAGTCCTACTAGTCGTGAGGAAAAGGTTGCTGAACAACATCTTAACTATGTAAGACTAAACGCGGTGC
The DNA here is from genome assembly GCF_964194155.1 of Cetorhinus maximus. Lineage (NCBI taxonomy): Eukaryota > Metazoa > Chordata > Chondrichthyes > Lamniformes > Cetorhinidae > Cetorhinus > Cetorhinus maximus. Next base: position 81,802,024 of record NC_135882.1, on the reverse strand, counting down.
CAAAGTCGCCAAAACTAGCTGACATCAAAGTGACAACAAAACAAGATGAGGCATTACAACTATGTATGACAGCTATTAAATCACAAAACTGGAAACTCATAATCAAAAGAGCATCTACAAATGAAATCGCTCACACATTAGAAGGTTTTCACCATGTTCGAAATGAGTGCACCATTACAACCGCACTTGATCTCATGTTACACAACCACTGTACTGTTGTTCCACAATCATTGAGGGAATGTGTTGTCGATGTAGCACATGAAGGTCAGCAGGGAATTGGTAAAGCCAAACAACTCCTTGGGGCAAAGGTATGGTCCCCAGGAATTGACCGTGTGGTAGGGCACAAAATCAAACAGTGTTTGCCATGTCAAGCAACCTCAATGTGAAATCTTCATGATCCTCTCAAGATGTCAGAACTAGCTCCAGCTAGATTCATCTTTGCACATCCTACGCATACACGTTTTCCTAAGCTACCCCACAGTGCTAATGATCAACATTTATATGAACGCAACCAAGAACAGAAGGATCGAGTGAGGATAAATGCAGAGCGAAACATGAGATTTAGAGATACACCAGTAAAATCAGGAAATAAAGTGCTCGTGACTCATCATGGTTATGTTGGAAAACAAACAACCCCTTATGACACCCAGTGATTTGTTGTGACCAACACAAAATGATGAATGATCACTGCAAAGTGAGGTTCGCAAATCATCGCACAGAACGTGTTATTCTTCAAAGCACTGAAAACACCATTCATAGGCATTGAATCCAATTCTGACATCAACATCTCAGGTGAAGAACATGAGTTAAATAAAACCACTCCTGATGTCAGATGATGTTCCACCCTGAGAGAAAATGTACTTAAATGATTGTGTTAAGGAGTGAAGTATTGTCAGTTGGTGAACAAATCTTTCATCCAATCGTGTGTAAGTAAGTGCATTGTGAAATTAATGCAAAAGTTAGAATAAAAGGTGAATGTTCAAATTATTTTTAAATGTATTGCTTACAGTTGGGAAACAAGCCATGAAATATACTATGGGCTGAATTTTATGCCCCCCGCCCCTGCCCTCCACCGGGCGTGTTTTGAGTGGGTGGGTGGCACATAAAATATGTTGGGTGCCTCACATTCTTGTCCAGCCTCACCCCCAACTAGGTCCACATAATATGGGGGCAAGGCGGGGAGTAGCAAGGCGCCCACTTAAGGCTCTGTCTCCACTGCCACAAAAAGCTAAACAGTGGCAGGCAGGCAAGAGTGAGAAAGTCGCTTTTTAACAAACTTTGTTGAAAAGGCAGGATAGAAGGAGGGAAACACCATTTTGGGGGTGCCCTGTGCACATCCCCCTCCACCTTGGTCCTCCCCACATTGCCTACAAAGCCCAGTGCCCACCACCCTCGCACAACCCTGTCTAGGCTCCCCAATCCCTCCCGTCCATAGCTCCAGACTTAACTCTCTCCAATGGTCATGTCCTTTACTTCCAGACCGGCTTGCAATTCCAGCACTGTCAACCACTGAGTTCTGGTGCTGCTGGGGCTGCTAGAGCTGCCACCAATCAGATTGGCCTGTAGGTCTTGAGAGTGGGACTTCCTGCCACTGAGGGGTGGAAGTCCAATCATAGTTTGTTTAGGCCACCAGCATCATGTTATCACTGTGGGGCAGCCTTTTATAAAACCAGTCAGTTTGAAACCAACTTTCCTTCCGGAGAGGGGGGCAAGCAATATGCACTGTTGCCACCCTGTAAAATCCAGCCTTATGTCTGGAGTAGAAATCCTGCCTGATTTTCCCTCCCTCATATAGGAATGGAGCCCAATTGTAGAAATATCAGACTGAAATCAGCTAATTCTGCATAGACCAGGAGTCAAAACATGAGGCCTTCCAGGTTGATATGGCTTACTTGGTCACGTAATAAACTCACTGGGGAGAATTTTCTGGGGACAGGAGCGGGCATGGGCGGGTGCGCAGCTGATCTCTGCCCGCCATCGGCTGTGCGCCACAATTTTACGTGGGTGGGCCAATTAAGGCCCGCCCAGTGTGACACGCACCCAGAAGCTCTGAGCGTTCCCTGTGCAAGCTGGGGGAGGAGGCTGAGTCGGGGCCTGCTGGCATGCACGCGAAAGAGTGCAGAAATCTCCCTGAGGCACAGAGCTGCTTCAGGGAGATTAGTTGGATTTTTTAAAGTTTTAATAAAGGAAAAAAATGTTTTTAAGACATGTCCCCTCATGTGACAGTATCACATGAGCTGGGACATGTCTATGAATTTTATTAAAAATTTTTATTAATGTTTTAAAACCTTCATGAAACCTCATCCCGCCCGTGGGTGGGGTTTCATGATAAATGCAAAGGCCACTTGGGCTCTTCGCCTGCCCGTCAACCCTAAGGTTGGACGGGAAGCTCAGCTAATTATTTCAGTTGGAATTTAAATGTCCTTAATAGTTCTTTGACAGTTCAGTGGGCGTGCAGCCGACTCCGGTGCGCACCCACCGAACTCAAGATCTGGATGACATGCGGTGACATCAGGACGCACCCCCGACGTCACCGCGCAGCATTTTACGCGTCGGCGAGCGGGCCCCACCCACACTCATCGACCTGAAGATTCTGGCCACTGAATTATTTGCGAACACTTTCAAATTAATTATTTTGAAATACCTGACTATTAAAACCTCATAAAATTGAACACAAGTTTTTGTTGCTCTTTCATGCCTTAAGTGATATTCTGCGAGTTCGATTTGAAAAAAAGAGATGAGTTTTAGGGCGTGATTTAGTAGCTAGCTAGATTAAAGCCATTTGCACCTAGGAATATTAACTATACAGGCTACTGTTTCTGTGGTGGATTTGTAAACGAATTGTATCAGCTACAGCAAATTCTCTTTGGCTTAATTAGAAAACACAGTAGATTTACACACAAAGTGATGCCAATGTAGATATTTTTCGATAGAATCTGTTTCTAGTTGTGGATTAAATTATTGATACGAAAAAGACATCATTGATTCAACCTGCTTAAATGATTGAAGAGCCATTATTCCTTCATGCATTGCTGCAATTAAGCCATTGCACTGCATTACTATATTGAATTAAATAGAACACCTGTTTTAAACAGCTATTTCACATCAATCACATATTCTCAATAAATAAAACGCACTGAGATAAGAGTTCCTCGAAGTAAGATAATTCCTTTCATTAAATCCATTGCATTTGAAATGTGTTAAAGAGCAGAGAATAACAGACTCTGATAACTCTTATAAAAACAGAAAGTTCTGGAAAAACTTGCAGTTGGCAGCATCTGTGGAGAGAGAAACAGAGTTAACGTTTCGAATCCAAGGTGACTCTTCTTCTAAGCTTATGACTTGAAATGTTAACTCTGTTTCTCTCTCCACAGATGCTGCCAGGCCTGCTGAGATTTTCCAGCATTTCCTGTTTTTATTTCAGATTTCCTGCATCCGCAGTGTTATGCTTTTGTTTTACTGATTACTGTTATATAGGCTATATTTGATGTATAATTCTTCAATAATAAAAACAACCAAAGTAATTTATATTTTTGTTTTTTGAATGAGCAAGCATTGCGATATCGTAATACAATGATTGAAACTGAATCCATAAAAATACCAAAAATACTTTCACTAATATCTGTATTAAAATTAAACAACACCTCTATATGAAGGCCCATTAAGAATCAGGTAACAGAGTCTGTGACTTCCAGAAAACAATGCAAACATAGTTATGTGCATAGAACAGTATCCATAAGCATAATGCTCAGCATGTGTCTGTCCGGACTGCTTTGTTTGGTCAGTTTAAGGGGCATGTCTGTTGGTGGGTATAGTTGGTGGATAATGCCTGGCACACACAGAAGCATGTGGGGCACAGAGTCTTTGGTGAAAGAATGACTAGAAATCCTGCATTTAAAGAAGTACTTTTGCAATAAAGGGCAGAAATTTTCACGTCGACACTTAAAATGAAGCATGGCGACGTCGGGCGAGCTTCCCAATGTCACCTTGTGCCATCACGATATTTCAGTGGGCGGGCACGCGATGATCTACAATGCACACCCGCCATTAATTAACGGTCCTTGAGGCACCAATTGATGCAGATTATTCGAGGCCCGTGCGATCTTCGGGTTGTCGCACGGGCGCAACGGGCAGGCAGGTAGGAGACATTTGTATAAACCTCATCCAAGGGCGGGATAAGAGGGCTCAGTGGGGTTGCGAGTGTGCTCTGTCAAATATTTAATTTGTAATGTTACTGATACTTGCCTGTGTGATCTGTAATACTTCAAAACACATACCAGCTGCTCGGACTGGACTCACAACCTTCAGGTCAGCACTCTGCAGTGAGGAATCTTTTTTGGGCCTGCAGGTTTCAGGAAACCTTCCCTTAGCCTGGGAATGGGAGCTGAACTCTCCACTGGAGGCACCTCCTCTGCGGAGGAAGGGAGTGCCAGAAGGGGGAGGAGGCCAGAAGTGCACATTCAGCCTCTAGGGAAGCCACCTTTGGGAGGACAGGTGCAGGCACAAGGGGTGCAGGGCCAAGAGGTAGTCCAAGGCAGAAGGGGCCACAGAAGACGCCACTATCCTGCTGCCAGGGTATACAGGTGGCGAAGCAGCTACCTGTGGGTGGACACCCCAGCCAGTGGCTCTGAAGGTCACAGCTGCCCTCAACTTCTACACCTCTGGCTCCTTCCAGGGCTCGGTGGGTGATCTTTGCGGTGTCTCCCAATCAGCTGTCCACACTTGTGTCAAGCAGATAACAGACACTCTGCTCACACCTTCAAACACTACCGCAGGGACGAGGCCAGCCAGACAGTGTGAGCCAGAGGCTTCACGGCGATTGCTGGCTTCCCCCACATCCAGAGTGCAATAGACTGTACACATGTGGCCATCAAGGCGCCAGCAGGTGATCCCGGTGCCTTCGTCAACAGGAAGGGCTTCCACTCCATGAACGTGCAGATAGTGTGTGATCACAAGATGCTGATTCTACAAGTCTGTGCAAGGTACCCAGGCAGCTCCCACGATGCCTACATCCTCAGACACTCCCAGGGGCTGGAGCTCTTCAGTGCTCCAGCCCGGCTGGATGGTTGGCTGCTGGATGACAAGGGCTATCCCCTGCGAAGGTGGCTCATGATGCCTCTCCACCATCCAAGAAAAGAAGCTGAGGAGTGCTACAATAGGAGCCACACTTCCATAAGGGCTGTGGTGGAGAGAGCCATTGGTCTTCTCAAGATGCGCTTCCAATGCCTGGACCGCTCAGGGGACGCACTCCAGTACCCCCGAGATCATGTGTTGCTGATAGTGGTTGCATGCTGCACTCTGCACAATCTTGCGCTGGAAAGGGGGGGATGCAGTGGGCAAAGAAAATGTAGGCGCAGTGGCTGCGGCTGCACACGATGAGTCCAGCAGTGAGTCCGAGGATGAGCACGCACAGGGAAATGCTGAGGGGGTAGACACTGACCTTTTTCCAGGGAGGCAGGGACACACAGGAAGCTTTAATCCAACCAACTTTCAGCTAGCACACCACATATGAACCTCTAGGACAAGCCTGGGCTGCAGGCTCCATTCTCGATTCCTGAGTGCTAAATCTGCCTGGATAGGAACAGTAACTAAGGGCCTTGTTAATAAAGCTGAATGTCCCACAAATCACTCATAACATTATTGGAAACCATCCACCTGCAGAAGAAAAGAGGCACCCTCAGCCATGGTGACATGTCTGAATTTAATATTACAACCAAAAGAACTTAAGAAAACAAAATGACAAAGGTGTTAAAAATCACACCAACTCATGAAGACCTCATTGCGAGCCAACACAAAAGCACCAGCGATAAACCCATTGTGTGCCTAAGGTGCCTTGTGTTTACATTTTCCGGTTCTACATCTTGGTGCTGCCCTATCACTAGAAGTAGCATCTGAGACAGCCTGATGACTCTGCTGTCCTGTTGGCCTCGATGCCCTTGTCAGTTGTCCTCTGGCCCGTGGAGCCTGTGCTGGCCCCGCCTGGGAGGATCTGCCAGTTCCACAGCTGGCATCTCCCCAATTGTCGCAGCCTCATCGGATGCAACGGTCACTGGCAGAGGGGTGGAGGAGCTGCCGCCCTCATCCGGAGCGCCCTGAGAGGTACCCGCAGAGACGACAGGTAGCTGCTGCACCGACATGAGGTTGCTTCGGACCTCCCTGCTCACCATGGACGGATGGGCACGGAGCTGGGAAACTTGGTGCCCAAACCATCTCCCACACTGGCACTGACCAGCTGAGGTCAATGCCAATGTGAGGGATTGCTGATCCGAGCACATCCCTAGTAAGCCCTGATTGGTCTCCTGGAGGAGCCTTTCCACGGGAGTCACCACTCTCTCCATGGAGCACGCACGGCGCTCGGCCATGAGGCTCATTGCATCAACAATGGTCCAAGTAGATTCCTCCACCACGGACGCCAAGCCAAGCATAGTCTCATGTATCTCTGCCAGATGCTCCCGCACACCCGGCCGCATTTCCTGCATTTGCTGCATCGCGGACAACTCCAGAGGCACATCATCAGGCACCGACTGAGCATGTGCCTGGTCCCCTGCTGTCCTCCGACTGCTGGCACCATGGGTACACTCTGTCTCCGCCAGCTCCTCCAGTGACTGTGAAGTGCCCTCACCGCTGTGCCCCGGGACACTAGCTGATGTTCAAATTCCCAACGAGGATCTAGTATCTGCGCTGGTGCCTGCCTAACAGAGATGGTGTGACGCTGGTGAGACTTCAGGGCCCTCAGGTGTGAGATGGGGCCCCTGCTGCTCCTCCTCCTCCTGGCCCTGCTCCGATGATGCTGAAAGGAAGAACAAGGACGTTGGATCAGTTAACATGGAGACAATGACAAAGTGCATCACCTGCACCACGTACAGCAACACTGAGAGTGCCTCACACCCGATGACCAGGTTCTTACCCGCAATGGAGAGACCCCCGGATCATTATGCGCTCATCCTTCCATAAGCAACGGTCAAGCCATGTTGCAAACTTCAATCACTGAACATTCAGCACTGCCATGGCTATTGGGAGAACAATGGTGACCTAAGTGCTGGGCAAACATATCTGCCCGTGGCACCCCAGCCTCACCGACACCGGTGGACCTGGGCGCATGCCGCTTCTCCAGATCTAGGACCTCCTGCTCGAACCGGGTAAACATCGCCACCTGGGCCGGCCCTCCGCCAGTCCTCACCCGCTCGGCAGCATTATGTGCATTCTTCTCCTGAAAAGGAGAGAAGAGCATTGATTAGTGCTACTTGTACCTGGAATCTCTTGGCGGACGGCCCAACCCAACCAGAGTGGGACATTGCAGGGCTCCAGTGCCTCCTCACCCTGCTGCTGCCGAACACTCTCACAAAGATGCCAGGCCTGTCCGCTCCCTTTCTTTGCCAAATGCTGCCTACATCACATGTGGCACCACATGATATATCCTTCCACAGCAAGGAGGTGCAAGCACGTGGAGCGCAGAGGGCAGCAAATGGTTTGGTGACACGCCACCTTGAAGCTCCCCTCCCAGCATGTCATCACCCTGACTTTGACATGTCCTGGAGTTCCAGCACTGCGCCTGGGTGCAGCTCCTCCAGGTTGCCCCCAAACCAGTCATGTGACTCTCAGTCCACTACATGCTGCGGTGCAGAACCCATCTCTTCACCCTCTCAGGCTGACCTCGGCCTGGGCAATATCTGCTGGCCCACCCAGCGAAGGACACATGCCATCAATGATTCAATGCAGTCACTACTCTCAGGCTTCGGAGGGTGCCGCCAGCGGGGGAAGCCTACCTGCTGGGTTAAGTGACCAATGCCAACATGGTACTCACCCTTAAATAAAAACAAAAAACTACTGCGGATGCTGGAAATCCAAAACAAAAACAAAACTACCTGGAAAAACTCAGCAGGTCTGGCAGCATCGGCGGAGAAGAAAAGAGTTGACGTTTCGAGTCCTCACGACCCTTCAACAGAATTGAGTATAGTTAGGAGAGGGGTGAAATATAAGCTGGTTTAAGGTGGGGGAGGGGGGGCGGTCCGGGGAGAGAGAAGTTGAGGGGGTGGGTGGTTGTAGGGACAAGCAAGCAGTGATAGGAGCAGTTAATCAAAAGATGTCACAGACAAAAGGATCAAAGAGGTGTTGAAGGTGGTGATATTATCTAAGAAAATGTGCTAATTAAGAATGGATGGCAGGACACTCAAGGTACAGCTCTAGTGGGGGTGGGGTGGAAAGACTGACAAGGTATTAGTTGTAGATTTAAAAATAATGGAAATAGGTGGGAAAAGAAAAATCTATATAAATTATTGAAAAAAACAAAAGGGAGGGGGAAGAAACAGGGTGGGGATGGGGGGAGGGAATTTAAGATCTAAAGTTGTTGAATTCAATATTCAGCCTGGAAGGCTGTAAAGTGCCTAGTTGGAAGGTGAGGTGCTGTTCCTCCAGTTTGCGTTGGGCTTCACTGGAACAATGCAGCAAGCCAAGGACAGACATCTGGGCAAGAGAGCAGGGTGGAGTGTTAAAATGGCAAGCGACAGGGAGGTTTGGGTCTTTCTTGCAGACAGACCGCAGGTGTTCTGCAAAGCGGTCGCCCAGTTTGCGTTTGGTCTCTCCAATGTAGAGGAGACCACATTGGGAGCAACGAATACAGTAGACTAAGTTAGGGGAAATGCAAGTGAAATGCTGCTTCACTTGAAAGGAGTGTTTGGGCCCTTGGATGGTGAGGAGAGAGGAAGTGAAGGGGCAGGTGTTGCATCTTCTGCGTGGGCATGAAGAGGTGCCATAGGTGGGGGTTGAGGAGTAGGGGGTGATGGAGGAGTGGACCAGGGTGTCCCGGAGGGAACGATCCCTACGGAATGCCGCCGGGGGGGTGAAGGGAAGATGTGTTTGGGTACCATGCGGGTACCCATAGCCACACCTTTTCCCCAGCTATGCCTGTCTCTTTATGGGGTATGTGGAACATTCCTTGTTCCAGTCCTACTCCGGCCCCCTCCCACAACTCTTTCTCCGGTACATCGATGATTACTTTGGTGCAGCTTCATGCTCTCGCCTGGACCTGGAAAAATGTATTAATTTTGCTTCCAATCTCCACCCCTCCATCATTTTCACATGGTCCATCTCTGACACTTCCCTTCCCTTCCTTGACCTCTCTGTCTCAATTTCTGATGATAGACTGTCCACCAATATCCATTACAAGCCTACCGACTCCCACAGCTACCTCGACTACAGCTCCTCACACCCCGCTTCCTGTAAGGACTCCATCCCATTCTCTCAGTTCCTTCGCCTCCGTTGCATCTGTTCTGATGACGCTACCTTCAAAAACAGTTCCTCTGACATGTCCTCCTTCTTCCTTAACCGAGGTTTTCCACCCACGGTCGTTGACAGGGCCCTCAACCGTGTCCGGCCCATCTCCCGTGCATCCGCCCTCACGCCTTCTCCTTCCTCCCAGAAACATGATAGGGTCCCCCTTGTCCTTACTTATCACGCCACCAGCCTCCGCATTCAAAGGATCATCCTCCGCCATTTCCGCCAACTCCAGCATGATGCCACCACCAATCACGTCTTCCCTTCACCCCCCCTGGCGGCATTCCGTAGGGATCGTTCCCTCCGGGACACCCTGGTCCACTCCTCCATCACGCCCTACTCCTCAACCCCCACCTATGGCACCTCCCCATGCCCACACAGAAGATGCAACACCTGTCCCTTCACTTCCTCTCTCCTCACCGTCCAAGGGCCCAAACACTCCTTTCAAGTGAAGCAGCATTTCACTTGCATTTCCCCTAACTTAGTCTACTGTATTCGTTGCTCCCAATGCGGTCTCCTCTAAATTGGAGAGACCAAACGCAAACTGGGTGACCGCTTTGCAGAACACCTGCGGTCTGTCTGCAAGAAAGACCCAAACCTCCCTGTCGCTTGCCATTTTAACACTCCACCCTGCTCTCTTGCCCAGATGTCTGTCCTTGGCTTGCTGCATTGTTCCAGTGAAGCCCAACGCAAACTGGAGGAACAGCACCTCATCTTCCGACTAGGCACTTTACAGCCTTCCAGGCTGAATATTGAATTCAACAACTTTAGATCTTAAACCCCCTCCCCCATCCCCTTTCCGTTTCTTCCCCCTCCCTTTTGTTTTTTTCAATAATTTATACAGATTTTTCTTTTCCCACCTATTTCCATTATTTTTAAATCTACAACTAATACCTTGTCAGTCTTTCCACCCCACCCCCACTAGAGCTGTACCTTGAGTGTCCTGCCATCCATTCTTAATTAGCACATTTTCTTAGATAATATCACCACCTGCAACACCTCTTTGATCCTTTTGTCTGTGACATCTTTTGATTATCTGCTCCTATCACTGCTTGCTTGTCCCTACAACCACCCACCCCCTCAACTTCTCTCTCCCCGCACCCCCCCCCCCACCACCTTAAACCAGCTTATATTTCACCCCTCTCCTAACTATACTCAGTTCTGTTGAAGGGTCGTGAGGACTCGAAACGTCAATTCTTTTCTTCTCCGCCAATGCTGCCAGACCTGCTGAGTTTTTCCAGGTAGTTTTGTTTTTGTTATGGTACTCACCCTTCCTGAGCGCAACAGGTCGTTGAAGCGCTTGCGGCTCTGGATCCATATGCGTTGCACCACGTCGCGGGTGCTCACCACCTCCGCAAGCTCCTCCCAGGCATGTTTAGTCATGTGGGGGGTTCTCCTCCTCCCGTCCCTGGGATTGAGGACCTCCCGCCATGCTGCCACCTCCTCAAGGAGGGCAGCAAGGCAATCGTCCGAAAAGCGAGGGGCACAGTGCCCCCCTGTCCTACCCTCCTGCCTGGTCTGCTCACCAGCAGCGCTCTGGGGAACCCTTCCAGTAACCATGTTTCACAGCTTTGAAAGGCTGCAGCAGTTTTTTCAAACAGGCCACCGGGTTGTCATTGGACCCAAAGGTCATTGCAGTCCCGCCACCACCTGCCCTCTCCCGCTGTCCTCGGGAGCCGCGATACATGCTGGGCGGGCCTTAATTGGCCCGCCTGTGTAAAATGGCAGTGCGGACCTGATCACGGGTGGCAATCAGGTGTGCCCGCTCCTACTCTGCCAACCCAACAGGCAGAAAATTCTGGCCAAAGATTCTAATTTGACGACAAATATTTTACGGGTATCTGCTAATTTCTAATAATAGGTACAATTAATAATGTTGATGTAAATCAACAACTGTAATGGCACTGTGCCTTCCACCTCTCTCCATATCTCTTTTTACACAGAATCTTCTGGGATAGAATTTTCTCCCCGTCGGGTTGTGCAGGGGCGGGCACGGGGGAGTGGGGGGGCACAGACCCGATTGGCACCCCCAATTGGGTCCGCGGCGCCATTTTACGTGGGTGGGTTTTAATTGGCCCGTGACGCGCACCCGGAAGTGCTGAGCGCTCCCTGTGCAGGCGGTGGGGGGTGGGGGTGGGGGGGGGGGGGGGGGTGGGGGGGGTGGTGGAGGGGGAGGGATGCGGGTGTTCCCTGAGTCAGGAGCGTGCTCTTCCACAGAGGTGCCTCAGGGAGTTAAGTTTTAAATTTTAAAACTTTTAATAGAGAAAAAAAAATTAAGACATGTCGCCTCATGTGACAGTGTCACATGAGCTGGGACATGTCAACGAGCTTTAATGAAAAAATGTATTTAATTTATAAACCCTACATGAAACCTCATCCCGCCCATGGATGAGGTTCCATGAAAAATGTGAAAGCCGCCTGGGCTCTTCGCCTGCCCACCGACCTTAAGGTTGGACAGGCAGCTTTCTCAATAGGGTTAATTAGTTCATTAATGGCCTTAACGGGCCTCTAACAGTTCGGCTGCATACCTGCCAAACTGAAAATCTAAATGACGCGTGGTAGCATCAGGACGCTCGCCCAATGTCACCCCGCATCATTTACACCTTGGCGAGCAGGCCCCGCCCTCGCTCGCTGAGCCGAAGATTTAGCTCCTGGGGTTTGGCCTACATGCCCAATTTTCAGCTTCCCTTTCCTATGGGAAAGAGGAACCACAAACTTCACATTCCTATGGAATCATTAAAAATGTCATGTAAGTTTTCAGTGTCAGTTTGGCTTAGCCTGTAGCACCCAGTGTTAAAAGGCCAACTTCAGCTTTTGATCCACACTGCCACTTCAGTACAGTAATTGAGGGTGAGCAGCATTGTCAGAGATGTTGAGCTGAATTTTCCCCCCAGGGCTGGGAAACAAGAGTTTGGAATGGTTTCAGGGTCTCAAACCTGCCCCCAGGGGGAAGCAGTTACTCATTGTGATTTACTTAATTGTTCTGGAGGTGGGCTTGTCATCTAATTAAGGACTGTGGATGGACTCTCGAAGCTGGAGGGTGCTTCAAGATGGAGGTAACCTCTCCCCAACGTTTCTAAACTTTAAATTTAAAAAATGGGTTTTACAGGCGGGTCACCACTGTGGGAGGTGGAGCCCCTTAACAGGGAGGCCTGCACCCTAGCGTTGGGGAGGCTACCTCCAGACAGCTAAACAGGCCCTCACTGTCTGCAGGAGCCTGGAGGAGGACTGGAAAATCCCAGTCATCTCCTTTAATTGGATTTAATTGACCCTTAACGAGACATGTTGGCTACCCGCCACGTGCAGCTGAATAGACCTGCCGCCCCTCATCCTACCTCCATGAAAATGACCCAGAGCCAGAATGGAGCTGGGGAATCAACATGCCGACCAGGGGTGCTATGTTTGTTAACTCCCACCTGCCTCCAATTCCAGTCCCGTGAATTGGGGGTTGAGGGGGTGGGGTGGGGTGCGTGATGCTGAAAATCCAGTACATTGTCTTTTGGGTGAAATGGTAAACTGGGCCTCATTATGTTCAGGTAGATGGAAAAGATCACAACATCATTATTTGAAGAGGAGTAGGGGGTCCTGGTCTTTCTTCCTTCAGCATCACCAAGACCTGAATATTTCGGATGGCGGTGTTTCGCTTCCGGGGAACACATCCCTGTCGATTCTGACTGCCCTGCAGCCATTTCATGCTTGAATGAGTGTTGATTGGCTGTAGGCGGGGCTTCTGCCCTTCCCTTGGGAGGGAGTCCTGCCTTAGAGAGCTGTCAGCAAATCTAATTGGCCAGCAGTTCTCTAGTCCCTGCAGTGACTGGAGCTGCAGTGGACAGAAGAGGAAGTGCTTCAACGTGCCAGAGCCTAAGTCCCAGGACCGGATCGCAAGGCAAGTTTTGGGTGTCCCAGGGCGGGCAGGGCATGGAAGGCCCGGGGAGTAAAAAGTGGGTGTTTGGGGTTCTGGGGGAGAGCCGGGGAGAGGGAAATCCAGCAGCCACTGGACCTTAGTTGAGGGAGGGGTGCCCAAAGTCAGAAGGGGACTTCTGATAGAGGCACCCCCACCTTCCCGCCTGAGATCTAGTCCTGTTCATTTTCCGGCTTCCCCCATGCCAGGTAAATCCTCTCGCCAGCCTAAAAATTGAGGCTGGGCAGGGAACGTCCCTTGAGTGGCCAATAATTGGAGCAAAGGCGAGCAGTCTGCCTAAGGCCTTGCCAGCCCCAGCATAAAATCACTACGAGGTTGGGGCGGACGGTAACCTAGAGGGAATCCCATTCTTTCAATTTCACACTCCCCCCCCACACCACCTACAAACCTACTGGTGGGCGAGCATGAAATTCTGGCCCAAAACAGATTACCTGGTCATTTATTCCATCTGATATTTGTGGAACTGGCTGTTTACAAATTGGTATTACTTTCCCTACATAGCAACAGTGATTATAGTTCAAAAGTAATTTATTAGTTTTGAATCATTTTGGGGTGTCTTGAGAACATGAAAGGTGACACTGTATTTGAATAAAATTCTTCTACTGAGGGAGTGTTTACAAAAGGGCTTCATTAGCTCTAAAGTGCTTTGAGATGTCAGGTGGTTGTGAAAAGTGCTATAAGAATGCAAGTCTTTCTTTTCTTACAGGACAAGCTGGCAAGTAAGATTTCAAAAAGGTTTATCACTTTCCTGGATCACACAAATGCCGATATATGAATTATCACCCATACTTGAGCTTATAATACCTTTCTTTAGCAATCTCTTTCTTACTCTACTACTCATTTAAGGTGCTCCCCCAGTGCCTACCACATGGAAAGTGGAAGTCTGCTGTGAACATAAGCAGATCAAGGAACATTGCAAGCTCTAACATTAATAAGTGACATGGTCATCAGTATCATTGGTAGAGAGACAGCACGCAGAATTGAGATGGTGGGAGAAAGGCCACATGCAGCAGGGTGTTTGGCCATTTTTCTTTCCTTCACTCTTTCTCCTTAACTCTCATTCAAATATGCACATGCACATATGCACATGCGCAGATGCACAGATACACACACACATGCACACGCTCACATGTACACATTTGAGGCAGAATTTAATGTTGGTGACAGGGGTCTCGCCCAATAGCTGGAGAACCGACAGGAACCCCATGTCACCTCCATTGGGGAAGGCCCGAAAGAATTAAATGCCCATCAAGCACTTAACTTGCCAGCGTTGGGCCTTTACAGAATTTAGCACCCCAGACGTGGAAATCCTGCCCCCGAGAGCTATCAACCAATCAGAGGCTGGAAGCTCTCTATTGCCCGTCAGTGCCACCAGGAGCGATGGCTGATGCTAGTAATGCACCCACCAGAGGCCTAGGATCATCGAGGGACCCAGGCCACAAGTAAATGAGGGTGGGGCGGGGGTTGCGAGGAGGAGTTCGCTGGCTGCAGAGGTAGGAGGTTGGAAGAAAGGGTAGGAGGTGGCCCTCAGCAGGCCTTCCCCACCCTGATACTGGGTCCTTTGATCAGGCAATGAGTGCCTTTGAATGAGGGACCCCCACCCCCTTCCCCCAGAAGCCCACAAACAAATCCAACAGGGCTGGCTTTTTGGGCTCCCCATGTGGCGATTCCCCCACCCGCCACTAGTTGAATACCAGTAGTGATGAGATGAGGCCCACAAATGGGCATTAATTGCCCACTTAGGGCCTCAGTTAGCATCTGGATGGGAAGGCCGTCCACAAGCTTTCCCGCCTGGACTTAATCGGGTGGAGGCAGAAAAGCAACGGTGTTTCCACTCCGCGTCCCCCCGCCCAATTAAATGCCTCCCAGCTCCAGATTTGCTGCCGAGAGGACATTAAATTCTGCCCTTGGTTTCTTCCCTCCTGCTATTTTTCCAAAAGTTCATCACCATAATGATGGAAACACTTGAAAGGGGGACTCAGGAATAAACAGTAAAGTATTCTCAGCAAATTGGACCTCCAATTTGATTTTAAATTTTAGTGTTGTCTCCTATTTTCCTTGGATGCCTTGCCAAGTAAATTTTCAATAACTTGTTCTTTGGTACTTTGTTGCCTGGCTGTTAGTTTCTTTTTCACAGAGGATAATATTGATGCTTATCTATCATTTTTAAATACTTGTAATATTGCAAAAACTGCTAATTTCGCAAAGGCTTAAAAGGCAAGGGGTTGGATGCATCCACTACCTCTAGGCTGCCACAATATTGTATTAAATAAAACAAACAAATCAAACAAATGGGATGGGACCAAACAAATAAATAGAGTAATAGAAGAACTATCATCAGAAACACAAGGGCCAGAATTTTCCCGTTGGCGTACAGGGGCGG
This sequence comes from Cetorhinus maximus, assembly GCF_964194155.1. Taxonomy (NCBI): domain Eukaryota; kingdom Metazoa; phylum Chordata; class Chondrichthyes; order Lamniformes; family Cetorhinidae; genus Cetorhinus; species Cetorhinus maximus. Next base: position 81,786,446 of record NC_135882.1, on the reverse strand, counting down.
GCCCCACACGCTGACACATAAAATAACACGCGGTGACCTCAGGCGAGTGTCCCGATGCCACCATGCGCCATCGCGATATTTAGGCAGGCAGGCACGTGATGTTCTTGGATGCACGCCCACCATTAATTATTCATGTACTTAAGGCCCTTGAGGCAGCAATTGACTACAATTTTTTGGGGCCTAAACGGTCTTCTGGATGTTGCATGGGCGCCATGGGCAGGCGGGTAGGAGACATTTGTACAAATCCCATCCACAGGCGGGATAAGAGGGGTGAGTGGGGTCGTGAATGTGACCTTTCAGGTATTTATGTACGAAAGTTACTGATACTTGCCTGTGTGAGCAGGAATACTTCAAAACTCATACCAGCTGCTTGGACAGGAGTAAAAGCCTTCAGGTCAGGACTTTACACTAAAGATCATTTTGGGGCCTGCAGCTTTCAGTAAACCTTCCCTTAGCCTGGGAATGGGAGTTGTGCTCTCCACTGGAGGCAGCTCCTCTGAGGAGGAAGGGAGGGCTAGAAGGGGGAGGAGGCCAGGAGTCCACATTCAGTCTCCAGGGGAGCCACCTATGGGAGGAGAGGCACAGGCACAAGGGGCGCAGGGCCAACAGGAAGTCTAAGGCAGAAGGGGCTTGCTCGGCCATTTCAAAGGGCATTTAAGAGTCAACCACATTGCTGTGGGTCTGGAGTCACATGTAGGCCAGACCAGGTAAGGACAGCGGATTTCCTTCCCTAAAGGATATTAGTGAACCAGATGGATTTTTACAACAATCAACAATGGTTTCATGGTCATCATTAGGCTTTTAATTCCAGGTTTTTAAAAATTAAATTCAAATGTCACCATCTGTCATGATGGGATTCAAACCCGGGTCCCCAGGTCACCAACCTGGGTCTCTGGATTACTAAGATAAAAACAAAATGCTGCAGATGCCGGAAACCTGAAACAAGAAGAGTCATACAGACACAAAACATTAACTCTGTTCTTCTTGCCACAGATGCTGTCAGACCTGCTGAGTTTTTTGAGCTTTTTTTTGTTTTGTCTCTAGATTACTAGTCCAGCAACAATACCACTACACCACCACCTCCCCAATGCCTTGTCCTTTATCTTGCATTCTTATGTTACTTTTCAATTCCAAGCAGTACAGGCAGACGTGATCTGATGGAAAGTCATCAACCTGAAACATTGTGAGCTCTGTTTCTCTCTCCACAGATGCTGTCAGGTCTGCTGACTATTTCCAGCAATTTCTCTCTTTAGTTCAGATTTGCAACATCCACAGTATTTTGCTCTGCAATTAATTTCCGTGTGTGGGAAAGATATTTTGAATTGCACGCTCATTCTAATTTTAATTAAACAATTTTGTGCAAAAAGGGCATTTTATCATTTTTTTTAAAAAAACCTTTGAAATCAATGTGTCATCAGAAACATTACACAACATGCTTTTTAATGGATGCTTAACAGTAATAGGTACGGTAACTACTATTCTTACCATTGTCCGAGTTTTACATAGAAAGCTAAAAGAGGGTGCTGAGAGCTCTGTTATTATGATTGTCCAATACACCAAGAGTGCAATTAATGTAATTTTTTTGACAGGTTTAAACGTTATCTGCTCTTTATAAATTTTAAGAACACAATATAAATAATTTGGGTCAAATGCACTCAAAAGAGGCAACTAACTTTTAGAATACTCACTGAGCACATTGGACTTATACTGAAGAAGTTATCCTAGACTTAAATTATAATTGAGTCACAGATTTTGTGTACTTTATTAGAACCTTGCAATAATGTGCAATATTTAAAAGCTGCTGTATCTTTGACAATGCTAATTTGGGCAGCAAATTAAAAATAGTTCAATTGATAGACTTGGTTGTTCTTTTGGGATTACTTTGTAAAGAAGTTTTAGTAACTTTATTTATTTAAGTCATTAAATTTGATAGAAAATACTCAAGATAGATATAGCTGATTGCTCAGTGCCTGGAAAGAGAAAATATAAAGTCACATTTCCAGAGCAAGAATGAATAATCCTATACCCAAATATTACCCCGTCTTTCCTCTCTGCAGATGCTATATCACCTGTATTTTCTGCTGTTGTTTTAGACTTCCAAAATTTTCAGTGTTTTTCCGTGAATTTGTACTGTTGAATATGACAGCTTAATATTTACTGATAAGTAAAGGAGGCGTGGCAAGACAAACTGTTTATATAATAATAAAAATAAAATACTGCATGCTGGAAATCTGAAAGAAAAACAGAAAATGCTGGAAAAACTCAGCAAGTCTAGCAGCATCTGTGGAGAGAGGAACAGATGTTTCAAATCGAATACAACTCTTCTTCGGAGCTTTATGTATGATTTTCTTGTGAGCAGTGATTGTGAATCACAAACCCATTCATTTCTACAATATATTAATTTTTGGAAATATAGTGGGCCTTAACTTCTGAGCTCCCCAGCATCAGATTTTGGGTTGGGGGGGGGGGGGGAGCGGGGGATGCCCCGACGATGCGCTGGGGAATTCCTTTCGGAGGTTCACAGGTAAGGTTTGAATGGCAATTGGACAGAAGTACAAACTTCCCCTGGGCAATGCCCTGCACTGGGAGCCATCTGAAAATGCAATTTAAATCACAAACTTCAGTCCGACTGGGTTATATCGATATTTAGCCAGAAAAAGTTAGAAGGATTAAAACCACTTCTAACTTCTGTGCATCTGTTGTACAAACCCAGGCTGACCCCCTACAGGAGTCACTCCATTCCCGACCCCCCAGGGGAGACCTCCCCCACCCCCTAACTACCCCTTCCACAGGACTTTCCTGTGCCCCCTGACCCTCCAGGGGTCTCCCCTCGCCCCTGACTGTCCCATCCACGGAACTACCCCCAAACCCTTAGCCCCTCACAAGACTCTCCCCATTCTCTGACTACACTCCCCATGAGAATCCTCCAGTCCACTGACCCCTCCCAGGGGTCTCTCACAGCCCCCCCACTAGGGTACACCCCCCAACCGCACGGGGCTTCTCCAGCTCTCGGTGGACCCAACTTTCATCCCCACCCTGCCCCCTGAGGCCGACACCCTCTCGAGGCCCAGCCTCTCTCCCCTGAGGCCCGACACCCTTCCCCTAGGCCTGAACCAACCCAAAGCCCTGCATCCCATCCCCGAGGCCCAAACACCCCCACCCCCCCACTTCCTCCCCATACCCCCAAGGCCCGACACCCTTCCCCCACACCCCTGAAGGCCCGACCCAACCCGAGGCCCAACTCCCCGACCTCCGAACTCCCACTCCCAAAATCCTATCCACTTACCTTAGAGACTTACCTTTTCCCTGGCCTATCATGGACCTTTATATTACACTGGACCTTTAAACTTACCTGGTTTACAGCAGCTATTGCCGTAGAAATGGGGGCTTGGCCTCCTTCACTTTGACTGTCCTGCTCTTCGAGGCTGGACCCCCAAGGATGCGCTGCGCTGCCTGGATCTCATCCAGCCTGTGTCGGAAGGTCAGGCGAGACAGGATCGAAGAAAAATTGTGGTAAGTAATTGGGCACGGAGTGGCAATCCAACCCTGACTGCCAGTCCGAGGAAGCTCAGCTGTGTTTGCCATTTTAGAACTCAGAGAAAATTAGCTGTTCCTTTAGGATTAATAGAATTTTCTTTTCACTGTTTCATTTGCCTTTTCACATCTTAACTTAATTTAATCATAATGTCTTTAGCCCAGTGGCACAGAGCATCTTAGTTGAAATTCAAGAATAGTTTATGCATTTAGTACTGAGGACTTTCAAATGTATTCCCTTTGTTTATCGTGCAGAGGGCACACGAGTTGCTTCAGTGACTCATTTCCACCAGTTCATTTGAAAATACATCATTGCTGCTGTCAATCTGCCGAACACACGTAAGTTAAAATCTTTAAAGCTGTGTATTTCTTCGCTGTGGGTTTGGGTCTATTAAGAATATTTGAATTTGTTCTTCTTTAAATTATGCAAATTCTACTTCTCCCTTCAGTCTGAATCTTGAGGTCTGGGAAATGCAGTGACGTAATACCTTTGTGCTCATGCATTTGAAAGAGCAATAATCAAAGAGGGAAAGACTGAGCTTATTTCCTGAAGGACAAAATTCCAAGCCAAGTAAAGCTCGTTAACGTATCAGTGATTTAGTAATGCTATCAGGGGGCAGCTTCGAATGTTTTAATGCAGAACTGGATTTAAAACGCTGACCTCCGTTAACTAATATGTACAGACACTGAAAGTACTTTTAGAACTCCATATTCCAGCTTCACGAAGCAAAGATTATACTTTATTGTAAATGACACGTTAAATGAACAGCGACCTTAATCATGTCTAGCATGCTGTTACGTTCTTTAATGATGTTCAATTAAAAAATAATTTTCAAACTCTTATTTACAGATGCATAAGAATAGCAACTGATTTTATCGGTCAGATTTAGTGATAATGTGACAAATAATTGAGACCAGTATTGATCGATTCATGTGTTTATTCCAAACCTGTCCTCATCTGAAAATGCTGATTCTTGCTGCAGTACTGTTCCACAAGCATTGGCAGTCCTCCGGTATTTAGTTGAAGAGGTTATTCTTCCTGGTAAACTCAAAAGGGAGGACTTTAATCTGGATAAATGGGTTGGGTGTTGGTGGAAGGTTAAATGGGTAGAGAATGGAAGCACTTCAGGAAACCTGCTCCACTGTCTCTGGTTTTACTCAGGCTGGACAAGGAAGGAGCAGTCAAACTCTTCCCAAGGGGGCAAGTTGGGATTTTCAATATGTTGTAGATTTAACATGCTTTGCAGATTTATCATGGTTTCCTGGGCTTCAGAAACCCAGCAGTTGCAGTGAGGAAAAGGCAGCCTCCGGACGAAGGCAACTGGCTTCACAGCATCGCTTGTGGGCCGGGAGGAACAGGAGCACTCTCACCCAGACCCCATAAGGCCAAAAACTCCTCCATGTTCAGACAACCCCCACATAAAAACAACCTAGTAGCGCCCCCCACCCCCACCCCCACCACCCCCACCCCCAGCCCCCTGAATCCCCTGAACAGACCCACTCCAGGATCACTGAACAGATTTCCCAACCAGAGGTCAGGGATCAGACACCCCACTGAGAATGGACAACCCCTGGGGTCATGGATCAGACACCTGTTGTGTTGTTGGCTCTTAGCACAAATGTACCAAACAACGTAACAATGATTGTTAAACTAAATGAAGGGTTCTTTATTAAAGAATAACAAGGTTCAGGAGAGCCCTTCTATGTGCTAGCTGCTGACGAACACTGCTCCAACAACTGTATCACATGTTAGCTTGCATCGCTTCCTGTGATGATGTATATTAAACTATTTACATATTCAGTGGTATGTTAATCAGTATTAAAGAAATAAAAACAATATCACAACAACATCCCCCTTGGGATTTGACAAGTCCCCCTGGGGTTAGGGGTTGAACCTCAGGCAACAGGAATCTGCCAACCCACCCCCCTTTCAATCAGACCCACTTTAGGCTCAAGAATCAGTTCCCCTCTTTCGATTGTACCCCAGCCAGGCTCAGCATTTAGATCCCAATTGGGTTCAGACGCCTTTCAAAATCATGATTTAGACAGTCCTTGGGATTGGACACATTTCCCTGCCCCAGGTCGGCAACTGTGCCTACCTGGCCCTGTATCCTTCGCCACCTGACTGGAAACCAAGCTTGTCAATCAGGCTGGGCAGGCAACATGCCAAGCAGAAAGATGCATGCTGTGGATTCTGGAACTCCACAGCATGAGGGAAAACCCAGTCTTTTGGATTTCCCATGAATTACTGGGGCCCACAAACACCCAGCATCAGAATGTTAAAATTCCATCTAAGGTGCCAGAGGACATGGAGACATCACAAACAGGTCATAGAAACATAGAAACATAGAAAGTAGGAGTAGGAGTAGGCCATTCGGCCCTTCAAGCCTGCTCCACCATTCATTATGATCATGGCTGATCATCCAACTCAATAGCCTGCTCCCGCTTTCTCCCCATACCCTTTGATCCCTTTCGCCCCAGGAGCTATATCTAACTCCTTCTTGAAAACATACAATGTTTTGGTCTCAACTACTTTCTGTGGTAACGAATTCCACAGGCTCACCACTCTCTGGGTGAAGAAATTTCTCCTCATCTCAGTCCTAAATGGTCTACCCCACATCCTCAGACTGTGACCCCTGGTTCTGGACTCCCCCACCATCGGGAACATCCTTCCTGCACCTACCCTGTCTAGTCCTGTTATAATTTTATAGGCTTCTATGAGATCCCCCCTCATTCTTCTGAACTCCAGCAAATAAAATCCTAATCGACTCAATCTCTCCTCATATGTCATTTCCGCCATCCCAGGAATCAGCTGGGTAAACCTTCATTGCGCTCCCTGTATAACAAGTACATCCTTCCTCAGATAAGGAGACCAAAACTGCACACAATATTTCAGGTGTGGTCTCACCAAGACCCTGTACAATTGCAGCAAGACATCCCTGTTCCTGTACTCGAATCCTCTGGCTATGAAGGCCAACACACCATTTGCCTTCTTTACCGCCTGCTGCACCTGCATGCTTACCTTCAGCGGCTAGTGCACAAGGACACCCAGGTCTCATTGCACATTCCCCTCTCTCAATTTATAGCCATTCAGATAATAATCTGCCTTCCTGTTTTTGCTACCAAAATGGATAACCTCACATTTAGCCACATTATGCTGCATCTGTTATGCATTTGCCCACTCACTCAGCTTGTCCAAATCACACTGAAGCACCTCTGCATCCTCCTCAATGCTCACCCTCCCACCCAGCTTTGTGTCATCTGCAAATTTGGAGATGTTACATTTAATTCCCTCATCTAAATCATTAATATATATTGTGAATAACTGGGTTCCCAGCACCGATCCCTGCGGTACCCCACTCGTCACTGCCTGCCATTCGGAAAAAGTCCCATTTATTCCTACTCTTTGTTTCCTGTCTGCCAACCAGTTTTCTATCCATCTCAATACACTACCCACAATCCCATGTGCTTTAATTTTACACCCAATCTCTTGTGTCGGACTTTGTCGAAAGCCTTCTGAAAGTCCAAATAAACCTCATCCACTGGCTCTCCCTCATCAACTCTACTAGTTACATTCTCAAAAAATTCCAGTAGATTTGTCAAGCATGATTTCCCTTTCATAAATCCATGCTGACTCTGTCTGATTCTGCCACTGGTTTCCACGTGCTCAGCTATTAAATCTTTTATAATTGACTCTAGAATTTTCCCCACTACCGACGTCAGGCTGACTGGTCTATAATTCCCTGTTTTCTCTCTGCCTCCCTTTTTAAATAGTGGGGTTACATTAGCTACCCTCCAATCTGTAGGAACTGTTCCAGAGTCTATAGAATCTCGGAAGATGACCACCAATGCATTCACTATTTCTAGGGCCATTTCCTTAAGTACTCTGGGATGTAGATTATCAGGCCCCAGGGATTTATCGGTCTTCAATCCCATCAATTTCCCCAACACCATTTCCCTACTAATACTGATTTCTTTCAGTTCCTCCCTCTCACTAAACTCTCTGTTCCCCAACATTTCTGGTATGTTATTTGTGTCCTCCTTTGTGAAGACAGAACCAAAGTATGTATTTAGTTGGTCGAAACCTGTCTTTGCTAACCTTCGCACAAACCTTCCAGAAGAGGTCAGGATTCAGGACCAAGAACACTATTTGTTTCAACCAGGTGAGGAACTATAGCTATGAAGAGAGACTTAATCCATGGGACTATGTCCAGTCAGAGAAGTGTTTTGACACAGCAGTTGGTAAAGGCTGTTATTTAAAATCCCAGAGGGAAACTTTAAACAAGTCATAATCTATATTTTCAATTGGTATGTTTGAGATGCAGCTCTAAATTCAGGAATAAAACCACCAGGCCTCGAGAGGTTTTTTAATATAAATTAACTTAAACAATAATTCATAGACTTTAAACAGGCATCAGGCAAAGTACATTTTATCTTACAAATTCAAAATGAGGTTCCTTTCAATTTGTTCCTTCGCAGACACAGTGGTAGGGCTTAGAGACCTTTAAATATTACGTGCCTCTGACCCACACCCAAAACTCTTTTCTGTATATTCCTAGCCTTCCCTTTGAATGCAAATTCTCATTGTATCACCAGGCCCTTTGAACACCATCTCTTCTAACAATAAAACCCCTTTCATTGTACCAATTTTATTAGTAATATAAACATATTGCTTGGTGTCTCCTAGATAGGTACAAGATTTCACACCCAGTCTTTGAATGGTTTACTCACAAAATGCAAACGTACCCTCTACTTTACTGTTTAACATCTCAAAACTACTACACATCAAAGCATCCAGACTAGCTGTCTTTAATCCAATTAAGACACACACTCATACTCACAGGCACAGACCCTACTACAAGTCCAATTTAAAATTACTTTCAATAACATTATAGACATTAATATCTTCATGACAAGAAGGTTAAGAGGAGATTTAATGGAAGCATTTCTTTACACAGAGCAAGGCTGATTAATTTGATTGCAAATTGATGCTATTTTTGCTGCTAGATATTCATGAATGGGCTGCCAGAGAAAAGAACAATAAATATGCGTTGCATAGCACCACTTGTAACGGTACGTCAGATACATTGTACCACGCTACCTGTCTGCCCCTCGCTCATGGTTGCTTCCTACAGGCTTTGTGGCATTGTTGAATAAGAAGGGCACATGCAGGGGCATCTCCTGAGTGTACCAGAGGACTTTGGAAAGACACTATCTTGATGTTACACAGACCAACCAGCTGATGTGATGCCAGGCGTCCAAATTTGGCCAACAAATGTGCAGGCCGTCGCTTTGTTGTTCAATCTACCAACAACAAGTGCCAAGCTGAAGATGAGCCCTTCATTAGCATCATTAACATTATTTAAAGGGACTTGCACCAACTTTCAAGGAGGTTAACTTTTTGAAATACATCCTATTGTAAGGTTTCTGGACATGTTGTGGTAAGTTCCTGGATTTGCCAGAGAATGTTGCCGAATCTTCACGGATTAGCATAGGATTAGGTGACCTGTCCACACAGGGACTGCTCCAGGTAGGGGGCAGCAGACACAGTGCCTCTGGGTCTGCAGGATGACAAAGAGATGGAGCAGAGGGTGTGGACAGGGAAAGCTCTGCGCTGTCCCCTCTGCCAAGTTGGAGCTAGTCATAGTCATAGTCATAGTCATAGAATCATAGATGTTTACAGCTCAGAAGGAGGTGATTTGTCCCATTGTGTCTGCACCAGTCAGCAAAGATCTGACTACACTGATCTCTTTGTTCAGCGCGTGGCCCATAGCCCTGGAGGCTATGGCAATGCAAGTGAATATCTAAATACTTCTTAAATGTTACGAGAGTTTCTAACTCAACCACCCTTTCAGACAGTGAGTTCCAGACTCCCACCACCCTCTGGGCAGAATTTTGCCCTTGATGTGCAGGCGGACCCCACCGGCTCAGCGGCAGGCGGCAGCCGATCGCTGCCGCCGAACTGGGCCCCGCCGCCATTTTGATTGGGCGGGCCAATTAAGGCCTGCCCGACGGGAAGCGCTATGCGCTTCCTGTGCAGGGGGGGACAGATTCCTCAACTGTCAAAGTGCGCTCATTCGACATGCGCGCGAAAGAGCGCACATCTCCCTGGGACTAACTGCTGTCTCAGGGAGAGCACTGACAGTTTGATAAACTTAAAAAATAGAAAAATAAAAAAATTATTAACATGTCACTCTCATGTGACAATGTCACACAAGATGGGACATGTTAAAAAATATCACATAAAGTTTATTAAAGTTTTTTAAAACAGACATGAAACCTCATCCCTCCAGCGGATGGGGTTTCATGTTTTTTCAGAAGCCTGCTGGGGCTTAAGGTTGGACGGGCAGGGCCTTTAGTTGACTTAATTATCCTGTCAATGGCCTCAATTGGCCATTGACAGGTCAGCGGGCGGACAACTGATCGTGCTGTCCGCCCGCCGACCTGAATATTTAAATGGGGCGGGATGACGTCGGGGGTTCCTCCCAACGTCATCCTGTGTCATTTTTGCGTCAGCGAGCGGGCCCCACCCCCAAATCGCCGACGGAAAAATCTGGCCTCTGAGTGAAAAAATTTCTCCTCAACTCCCCTCTTAGCCTTCTACCCCTTACCTTAAATCTATGCCCCCTGGTTATTGACCCCTCTACTAATGGAAAAAGTGCCTTCCTACCCAGCCTATCTATGGCCCTCATAATCTTATATACCTCTTTCAGGTCCCTTCTCAACCTTCACTACTCCAAGGAAAACAACCCCAGCCTATCCAATCTTTCCTCATAGCTCAGACCCTCCAGCCCAGGCAGTATCCTGGTAAATCTCCTGTGCAGCCTCTCCAGTGCAATCACATCCTTCCTATAATGTGGTGACCAGAACTGCACGCAATACTCTAGTTGTGGCCTAACCAGCGTTTTATACATTTCCAGCATAGCCTCCCTGCTCTTGTAATCTATGCCTTGGCTAATAAAGGCAAGTATCCCATATGCCTTCTTAATCACCTTATCTACCTACCCTGCTACCTTCAGGGATCTGTGGATATGCACACCAAGGTGCCTCTGATCTTCAGTACTTTCCAGGGTCCTACCATTGTTAGTGTAATCCCTTGCCTTGTTAGCCCTCCCCAAGTATATTACCTCACACTTTTCCAGGTTGAATTCCATTTGCCACTGCTCTGCCCACCTGACCAGTCCATTGATATCCTCCTGCAGTTTACGGCTATCCTCATCACTGTTTACCACCCGACCCATTTTCGTGTCATCCGCAAACTTCTTGATAATGCCCCCTACATTTAAGTCCAAATCATTTATGTACACCATAAACAGCAAGGGCCCCAGCACTGAGCCCTGCGGAACCCTACTGCAAACAGACTTCCAATCACAGAAACATCCCTCTACCATCACCCTCTGCTTCCTGCCTCTCAGCCAATTTTGAATCCCACATGTCACTTTGCCTTAGATCCCATGGGCTCTTACTTTCTTGACCAGTCTGCATGAGGGACCTTATCAAAAGCCTTGCTAAAGTCCATGTAGATCACATCAAATACATTACCTTCATCAATACTCCTGGTTACCTACTCAAAAAATTTGATCAAATTTGTCAAACACGATCTTCCCTTAACAAATCCGTGCTGACTATCCCTGATTAATTCCTGTCTCTCCAAGTGTAGATATATTCTGTCCCTCAGAATTCTTCCTAGTAACTTCTCCACCACCGAGGTTAGACTGACTGGCCTGTAATTTCCTGATCTATCCCTTCCTCCATTTTTTAATAATGGGACAACGTTAGCAGTCCTCCAGTCCCCTGGCACCTCAACTGTGGCCAGACAGGATTTGAAAATTGCTGCCAGGGCCCCTGATATCTCTTCCCTTGACTCCCTCAACAGCCTGGGATACATCTTATCCAGGCCTGCGGATTTATCCACTTTTAAGGCCACTAAACCCACTAGTACATTCCCTCTCTCTCTGTGATAACTTTCTCTAATATTTCACAGTCCTCCACACTGATGTCTATACCTGCGTCATCCTTTTCCATTATGAAGACTGCCACGAAGTATTCATTGAGGACTGTACCCATGTCTTCCGGGTCCACACACAGATCACCTCTTTGGTCCCCAATTGGCCCTACTCTTTCCCTAGTTATTCTCTTGCTCTTTATATATTTAAAAAACCCCTTTGGGTTTCCTTTATTCTACCCACCAATGCTTTTTCATGCACTCTCTTAGCTTTCCTAATTTCCTTTTTAAGTTCCCCCTGCACTTTTTAGACTCCTCTAGGGACTCTGCCATATTGAGCCCTCAGTATCTGCCATAAGCTTCTCTTTTTTTCTTAATCCTAATCTTTATATCCCTTGACATCCAGGGTTCTCTGGACTTGGTCCCCCCCCCCCCCCCCCCACCCCTTGTCTTTACGGGAACATATTTGCCCTGTACTCTCGCTATTTCCTCTTTGAATGCCTCCCACTGCTCTGACAGTTTCATCTGCAAGTAGCTGCTCCCAGTCCACTTGGGCCAAATCGTATCTCATCTTAGTAAAATTAGCCTTTCCCCAGTTTAGAACTTTTATTTCTGGCCCAACCTTATCCTTTTCCATAACTATCCTAAATATAACCGAGTTATGGTCACTATCTCCAAAATGCTCCCCTACTGATACGCCTTTCACCTGCACGAGCTCATTTCCAAATATTAGGTCCAGATTTGAACCTCCCGTGTTGGGCTTTCTACATACTGGCTAAAAAAGTTCTCCCAGATGCAACTTAAGAATCTTGCTCCCTCCCTACCTTGCACACTAAAACTATCCCAGTTAATATTTGGGTAGTTAAAATCCTCTACTATTACTGCCTTATTATTCTTACAATTCTCTGAAATTTGATTACATATTTGACCCTCTATCTCTCCCTGATCTTTTGGGGACCTATAGTACACACCCAACAGCATTTTTGCCTCTTTTGTGTTTTTTACTTCTACCAATATGGCCTCATTTGATGATCCTTCTAAGATATCATCCCTCCTCACTGCTATGATTGATTCCTTGATCAATATTGCGACCCCCTCTCCTCTTCTATCCCCCTCTCTATCTCGTCTGAATACCTTACAACCAGGAATGTTGAGCTGCCAATCCTGCCCTTCTTTTAGTCAAGTCTCGGTTATAGCTATGATATCATTCTCCCAAGTGCCTATCTGTGCCCTCAGCTTGTCTGTCTTATTACTCAGGCTCCTTGCATTAAAATATATTCCATTTAACCTTGCTGAATTCACTACTTTCTTATCTAGCCTATGTTTCCTCTGCCTTCCAGACTCATTTCTAGCATTTTAACTTCTAATTCCATCTCAACTTCTCTCCCCTCTGAACTATTTTTCAGGATCCCAACCCCCTGCCTGCTGGTCTCATCCATGCTCTTTCACAGTGACTGGAGGCTGCCTGACAGGCCAGCCAATGCACCCAGCATCTCAGTATGCATGCCCATCAAGTGCTCCCCTGTGTGCCTCCTGATTTGAGGTTCCAACCTGAGACCCCTGTAGCTCTGTGGCTTTGGCCTTTGGTGAATTGGAAAATGAACCATCCTTTACCCCTTGCCTGGTTGCAATCCACTCATGTCCAGATGACTCACCACGTGCTGATCTCAACCCCAAACTAGCCTCCAAGGGTATGTGCAGTGTCAGTAGCTGAGCCAGTGGCTGAGTGTCAGGTTACATGACAGGTGTGGTAACTGGATATATAGTCACTCCTTCCTGCCAATCATAGCTCATGTGATGTATTGTGGGGGCTCTGACCAGTGAGCTCTTAGCACGAGCAATCCACAGGGCAGGGCTTTTCCGATGAGAGATCTGGTCGAGCGCGCAAGCACTGAAAATGTCTCTGGAATAAATTTTAATTGTTTCTTGACGAATCCAGTCTGCTCCATAGAGTCATCACATTCGGCGACGAGGGTAAAATCAACTTTGACCCTGCACCTCACTCTGTTACTGTGAGTAAGCTGAATTTTAAAAAAATACTCACCAACCATACTGCTGTTTGGAGGAATTGCTCCTTATGATGCTATTATTGAAGACTGGAGCCATTTTGTTGAGCAACTTGGATTTTACTTTGTAGCAAATGAAATAACCACTGAAGAAAAGCAGAAAGCAATCTTCTTAAATGTGTGTGGCAGTAAAACATATAACTTGATTCATAACCTGATTGCCCCAAGCGCACCCAATTCCAAGTCATATAGCGAATTAGTGGACCTAGTGAAAACACACTTCCAGCCGAAGCCATCCGTGATAATCCAGCGCTTTAAATTCAATTCAAGAGTTCAGGCCCCGGGAGAGTCCATCACAACCTATGTAGTGAACCTCAAGCAGTTGAGAGAATACTGCGATTTCAGAGATGTGTTAAACGCTATGCTGCGGGATCGATTGGTATGCGGAGCCAAGGACGACTCTATTCAGTGCCGATTGCTTGCCGAGGTCAAAATCGATTTTAAACGCGCCCTAGAAATCTGCCTCGGCATGGAAAGTGCTGCGAGAGACTCGCAGGCTTTGCAACACATGGATATTGGTGCTGTGCTTCATGTTGGGTGGGAACCTGCTGGCAAGCGTGACGTGAAAGCCAGACATGTAGAATTAAAACACAATTCAATAGCCACTGTGCGAAACATTAAGAAGCCTAATTGAAATGTTTCATCATCGGTTTCAAGACAAAATTATTATAGATGTGGAGATGACCACGGAGCAGATACCTGTAAATTCAAAGAGACAGAATGTCATTACTGTCATCAACAGGATCATGTGGTTAGGCAATGGCGGGCAAAGTTGAAGCAGTCTGAAAACAGTAAAGCTCCATGAAGGCAGCGAGCTGCCTCAGGGAGCTGACAAATTTAAAATCAATAAAAACAGAACTTAAAATCCGGAAAAAATGTCCTCATATCAGAATGTCTCACTTCAACATTCGAATGCTGAAAATTCTATCCAAACATTTTAATCTTTCTTTAAATTAATTTCAGAAACCTCATCCTGAACTTGGATGAGGTTTCCTCAAAAAGGCAAAGGTGGCAAAGGCCAGTTTGCCCGCTCGCCAACAGTAATGTTAGACAGGCAGCAAAAAATCGCCGTCAATCGCTATTTTAATGGCCTTAATAGGTCTCTTAATTGTCAGTGGGTGTGCTGCTAACTCTCATGGTGCCCGCTGATCAATGACATCGGGACGCTCGCCTGAAGTCATCACGTGCTATTTCACACTTGAATGTGTCGGCATGCACCCGCACACCAATTGAAAAATTCTACCCTTGGTGTTTCCGAATTTAGAGGGGAAGGTAGCAGAGAACCAGAGTAATCAGAAATTTAACCGTGACATACACAGTAAGGCTTGCACATTCAGTGTAGGTGACATGGTATACATACAAAATTTTGGCAGTGGGCACTGCTGGGCTCTGGGAGGCATTGTTTCAGAGATTGGTCCATTATCTTTCCAGGTACAAGTGGGAAATAGAATCGTCCATAAGCATGTAGATCACATGTGCCAGAGAAACATTCCAGATGTCAACCTTTGATTAACGTTGAACTGTCGGCTTCTGGGGTGTGTGATTGACCTAGAATAGACATTCCAGATGTTTCAGAAGAGTTGCCAAGTCCTGAATTGCCAAGTTCCAGTGATGTGCCTCATAGTGCAGCTTCAGATCCTGTCCATCCTGTTCAGGAACCTCCAGTGGTAGAGCTACATTGCTCTAGCCATATAAGAAGAGAACCTCAGAGACTTGATTTCTAATCACCTGAAATTGTATATATGTTTGTTGGATTGTTTAAATGCTTTTCTGTAAAGAATTATTGTAAAAAACTAAAGGGGGAGGAAATTTGGTAACTGGATATATGGTCACTCCTTCCTGCCAATCTCGGGTCATGTGATGTGCTGTGCGGGCACCAACCAGTGAGCTCTTAGCACAGGAAATCCACGGGGCAGGCCGTTTCTGATGAGAGTTCTGGTCGAGTGTGCAAGCACTAAAAATGTCTCTGTAATACAGTTTAACTTTTTCTTGACAAAACCAGTCTACTCTGGAGACTGGCTCCTCAGCCCTCACCACCTTGAGGCCACTTGCACAGCACAACATTTGCCCCCACACACATCCTGGGATAGCCCCCTTCCCCAGTCCAGGCCTCGCCCTGCAGCCTCTTCCATTGCGTGAGGCCACTTCTCCCCATTCCCCAAGCAAGACCTAGCCCTGTAGCGATTGAAAAGCCGCCCCCACCCTACAGCTGGTCTGGTAGGTAGAGACCTGCCCTTGAGCCCACCTAAAAGTGATGTTGTGCTGTCTGTGAAGCCTGGCGAGTGCTGCCCGAAGCAAGGTAGGCAAACAAACCTCAAAGTCCTGAGCGAAGTGCAGCTCACCAGGTGCACATCGCTTATGTACATTTGTGAAACACATCAGCCTGCAATCACACCAACATGCCCAGATGATCCAGCATAGGGAGATGATTCCAGCGAGCAGGGCTTATAATGAGACGCTAAAGTATTGAAGTTAGGTTCCCAACATGTGGTGGCAGGAAACGCGGCCCCGCCATTGACAGACGGAGTGGACAATCGCAAATTGGTTTCATGACAGCGTATGACCGATTTTTGGCCGTCTCGCCATATTGTCCACTCGTGCCTGCCATGACGCCCGCCACAAATGGGATCGGAAAATTCCAGCCTTAAAATTCCTTACTGCAGGAGAAGACTCCATTGCATTTCCTTTGGGAGTCCAGCTTCAGAGTGCAGAGCCGGCAGAGATTGCAAGGGTGAGCTAAATCTTTAAAAATTCTAGGCTGAGAAATCTTTAAGGTCATTCGAGGTCAGAAGCACAGTTTGAAAGAAACCCATTGCTAAAACCCGATCCCCAGGTCATAGCCTGAACATGTGGTGAAGAAGCATCTCTGAAAGAAAAGAGAAAGAATGAATTGAATACTTTGGGAACATCGTGACTGTTTAGCACGATAAAAAGCAAGCAGAAGCTCAAATTCGATGGATTGAACAAGAGAACTCTGCAGGGAGCTGATCCAGGCAGTCATTGCTAAATATTTCTTTCAAGCTAAGTGACATCGCCATTCTTGTGGAGCCCACCAAAACCAGCAAGCGTGCGAAATCCTTTTGTCTCTAAGTGAATGGCGACACCATCTTGAAATTCAGACAACTCTTAAAGCAGAACATACACTTTTAAAATTTTGAAAATGGATCAGAATTCCATACTTCCAAGTCTATCCGGGCTAATACAAGGCCCGGCTCAATCACAAAATTGGGGACTTTGGAGGAAAAGATTCTTAAGATACAGCATTGCTTTAGGTTTAAATAAAAAGTCAGAAGAAGAGCAGGTGAACATGCTGCTTTACCTGGTAGGCCTGATTGCGGACGACATTATTGCAAGACAGGGAATTAATGAATTAATGACCAAAGCAGCCCCACAGGCAAGATCAATGTCCTGCGAGTTCAGCCCAATGCTTCCAAAGCAACAGGATTGGACACTACGGCAAACTGTGCAAGGCAAAAACTCTGGAATGCACAGAAGGCCCAAAGATTAACCACAAGGTTGAGATTGCAAGCTCAGAAAACACACAGCCATGCTTCTTGGGTGAGGGCAAAGATATTGGTTTCTCATTTTGGAATGCGGACATTTCTGTCCATGGCCATTTAGCAAATTTTAAATTGATACAGGAGCCAGTGTAACAGTCCTGTAGACAAAGAACCATGGCTAAAAGACCTCTGGCTTCAAATAACGGACACACCACTTTACAGGCATGATTCTGGAACCACTAAGGCATGGCGGCAAACAAATCTTCAAGCTTATTTATGTTATTTGTAATCAGCCTTTCTCTCTCTTGAGCAGAGATGCCTGTTTAGCCTTGGATCTCTTCAAAATGGCAGAAGATATCAAGACAACCATTGTCGTTAATCATACAGAACTGCAAGTTCCTTGGTACTCAAACAGAAAAAGAGAACCCTGACTAAGACTTAGGCCCTGAATTGTCTTCTCTCTTCGCCATGCAGATTTGTCCATTCTCGTTATAGGTGCCAGAAAACCTTCAATGGTGTTAGGAAATAGAGATAATTTAAGTAAGTTATATTTGTATTTTTGAGTGCTAAGAATGAGTTTTAGCTTTAAAGTTTAAGTTTGATTTGTATTCTGTATCTGTGTGTTAAGGAAAGGTCAAGTTGAGTTTTAGTTTTACTTTAAAAGGTGCCTACATTTCTACTGAGAGTTTTATGACTGTTGCAGCAAATTAAACAAACAAGAGTGGAGAAAGTGGGCTGTTGCCTAGCAACAGGGGCCCAGAGTGGCAGGTCCCTCCCACAGACACACACAAAAGAAACTAAAGACAGTAGTTTGATTTGCAAGCTGTTTGAGTTCAGTTGATTTTGAAAGTAGCTGTCAGGAGAGACTGGAGCAAAGGGGACAGACAGCCAGTCCCAAGCTAAAGAAAAGGCCCAAAAACCCAGGGGAGTGGAACAGGAGAAAGACTTTCTAGTCAAAGGAAGGACAGGAACCTGGGAAAAGTTTCTGTTAAGTGAAGTTAAGAATGAGGGGCAGAGAAAGGTTCCAAGCTTCAAGTTTAAAGCTTCAAGCTTAATAAGTTAAAGGCTTGAGAAGTCAGAAGGTCCATAGAGACAACTGAAGGTCTGTAACTCTTTGCTACGGGCATGTGAAGCACTGGTGTACTGTTGATTGCTGAGTCGGTCAGAGAGTGTGTGGACGACAGCTTGAATGCATTGGAAGAAGAGTTCAAAACCCTGCACTTGAACCCTTGTAGAAGGCGGCTGAGAGAAAGTGTCGGTTTGGGAGAAGATTCCAAAGCGACTTCTTGGAGAGTGGAGATTGGAGACCCTTGAGTGAAAGACGAAGTTCAGTGAGACTGGTTGGCTCATAGTGACAAGAGCCTGGGGGGAGTTGAGGAGAGATCCATGGCATTTGTCTGGGGTGGCATCTGTCACTTGGTTTCAGAGTGTGGTGTGTCACCAAGGTTGCCAATTAGTTTACATGGACTGTGTACTCACTGTGAACATTAGAGTATAAGAAAGCTTTTGTAACTTCTGTTATCCTTACAAATCTGTATATATCTGTAAAGGTGTAGTTGTGTGGCTGAAGGAGTTGTAATATAGTTATTTTTTCTTGTTAAATAAATGTTTTATTATTTTGTTAAAAGTTTATCAGCTGACTTCCTGACTCTGTTCAGTAGCTACTCTCCACACACCTAAACCAACAATTAAAAGTTAGGATCTATCAAGCTGGGTTCCACTCTGGGATCAGGCTTGTCCAGGGGTAACCTCAGCTGGGGATCCTAACAATGGTCAGACCAGCCAACCACCCGGGATGTAACCACAACATCTCCAGTGGAGAATGTAAATGAGAGCGACCAGCAGTCCAATTAGCCTCAACCCCTGGCTGCAATGACAGTACAGCAGGTCAACACTGCAACCACCAAGAATACGCTGCAGTTCCCAGCCAGCATGTTATGACTTGCTGGAACCAGGTAGCCGTCCATGGCCGACAACGAAAAGCAGAGGTGAACATACCACTAAACCTTCTCACCACAGGAATGCTCTTCCTCAGCCATAGTGGACATCGAGATGACCCACATGCCGACGGAAAAAGCGTAAGAAGCGAAAAAGATGAACACAATGTTCTTCCATCCCACAAGGAATGAGTTAGTGTAGCAGCAACCACCGAGCAGTGCAATAGCTAGACCGACCAAGTGCAGTTCAACATGAAGAAATGAAAGAAAGGAATGAAAACATACCCAGATGCCAGCTCAACCTCCAGAACAACAGGAAGAACCAGCAACGACACAGCCTACCACTCCTCCAACAGAAATGGAAGAGATGTAAGGCTTCCAGACCGCCTGAATCTTTAAATTCAAGGACTTGAAGGAGGGACATGGGGTAGTGATAATGTTGTAACAATGATAGTGTAGTAATGCTGATAATATAGCAATAACAAGGTCCCACTTGGGAGACTTACAAAATGCACATGGGATACAGGGTAATTTGATAAGGTGGATTCAAAATTGTCTTAGCTGTAGGAGACAGAGGGTGATGACAGAAGGATGCTTTAGTGACTGGAAGCCAGTGTCCAGTGGCGTACCACAGGGATCTGTGCTCGGTCCCCTATTATTTGTCATTTATATAAATGACATAGATGACTATGTGGGGGGTAGGATTAGTAAGTTTGCGGATGACACAAAGATTGGCCGGGTGGTTAACAGTGAGGTTGAGTGTCTTGGGCTACAGGAACATATAGACGGGATGGTCAAATGGGCAGATAAGTGGCAGATGGAATTTAACCCTGAAAAGTGTGAGGTGATACACTTTGGAAGGAGTAATTTGACAAGGAAGTATTCAATGAACGGCATGACACTAGGAAGTTCTGAGGAACAAAGGGACCTTGGCGTATGTGTCCGTAGATCTCTGAAGGCGGAGGGGCATGTTAGTGGGGTGGTGAAAAAGGCATATGGGACACTTGCCTTTATCAATCGAGGCATAGATTACAAAAGTAAGGAGGGCATGTTGGAGTTGTATAGAACCTTGGTGAGGCCACAGCTGGAGTACTGTGTGCAGTTCTGGTCGCCACATTATAGGAAGGATGTGATTGCACTGGAGGGAGGTGCAGAGGAGATTCACCAGGATGTTGCCTGGGATGAAACATTTAAGTTATGAAGAGAGGTTGGGTAGACTTGGGTTGTTTTCTTTGGAGCAGAGAAGACTGAGGGGCGACCTGATCGAGGTGTACAAGATTATGAAGGGCATGGACAGGGTGGATGGGAAGCAGCTGTTCCCCTTAGTTGAAGGGTCAGTCACAAGGGGGCATAAGTTCAAGGTGAGGGGCAGGAGGTTTAGGGGAGATGTGAAGAAAAACTTTTTTACCCAGAGGGTGGTGACGGTCTGGAATGCACTGCCTGGGAGGGTGGTGGAGGCGGGTTGCCTCACAGCCTTTAAAAAGTACCTGGATGAGCACTTGGCACGGCATAACATTCAAGGCTATGGGCCAAGTGCTGGTAAATGGGATTAGGTAGGTAGGTCAGGTGTTTCTCACGTGTCGGTGCAGACTCGATGGGCCAAAGGGCCTCTTCTGCACTCTGTGATTCTGTGATTCTGTGAACAATGTAAGACTTGAAGTAAACTAGTATAACACTAAATACATTGGATAAAAACTTAGGGAGAAGTGTAATATAAGGTTCTGGCATATATAAGATTAATGAGAGACTGAGTACAGTACCACCCACACAGTGATGTAAGAGAGCAGATGACCCTTACCCAGGGTCAGTGTGGTGTTGGACAGAGCCGTGTACACCAGCAAGCATGGAGATATCTCCTAGCTTGTACCCTTTACTGTATATTTGTAAATAGTTCTAAGAGTCAATAAAGACTTACAGTATGACTATGAAGGCTGGGATTTTCCAGCCCTGTCGTGGCAGGACATGTCCCATGGCGGGAGATTCAGCAGCCCAGCCAAAGGTCCATTGACTTTCAATGAGACTGAATGATCCCAGAAGCGGGCGGGAGTGGAAAATCCAGCCCGAAGACTTCTTCAGACCTACCGAACAGTAACCAAAACCCCACAACAGATTCAAACTGCCACTGTCTTTAAAGGACAAAAGGACACGTTTGAGACTAAGAAGTGTCAATACCTACATTCTGAGACCATCCAGAAGAGATTTCCTAACACTGAGTCTTTGGGAAGAATTTTCCGGTTGGCGAGCAGGGGCAGGGTCCACTCGTGATGCGTTAAATGATGCACAGTGACATCAGGCGGGCGTCCCGATGTCACAGCACATCATTTAGATTTTCAGTTCGGTGGGCACGCAGCTGGGTTAGCTGTGCACCCCCCAACTGTCAAAGGCCTATTAAGGCCTGTTAAAAACTAATTAAAATAATTAAATGAGCTGCCCGTCCAACCTTAAGGTTGGTGGGCAGGCGAAGAGCCCAGGCGGCCTTCACATTTTTCTTGGAACCTCATCCACGAGTGGGATGAGGTTTCATGAAGTTTTTATAAATTAAATTAAATTTTCCATTAAAGTTCATTGACACTATCACATGAGGGGACATGTCTTAAAATATTTTCTTTTCTGTATTTAGCTTTTAAAAACTTTAACTAATCTCCCTGAGGCACCTCCGTGCCTAGATTTCTGTGCTCTTTCATACGCATACGCGAAAGAGCACATGTCCCAACTCAGGGAATCCCCCCTGCGCGCACAGGGAGCGCTCAGTGCTTCCGGGTGTGTGTCACGCTGGGCGGGCCTTAATTGGCCCACCCACGTGAAATGGCAGCGCAGACCCAATCGGGGCACCGACTGAGTTCGTGCCCGCTCCTACCCGCCCCCACACAATTCCCCCGACAGGGGAAATATTTTGGCCTTTGTTTCTGAAAAAGGCCTGAATTTTCTCATCGGTGATTTGGGGGCGGGGCCCGCTCGCTGATGGGAAAATGATGTGGGATGATGTCGGGAAAAATCCGCAACGTCATCCCGGTCCATTTAAATTTTTAGTAAGGCGGGCGGACAGGGAAATCAGCTGTCCATTCTCTGACCTGTCAATGGCCAATTAAGGCCATTGACAGAGTAATTAAGATAATTAAAGACCTGACCATCCAACCTTAAGGCTGGCAGGCAGGTCAGGAGCCCCAGCGGGCTCCTGATAATACATGAAACCTCATCCACTGGCGGGATGAGGTTTCATGTCCGTTTTTAAAAGCTTTAATACATTTTATGTGATATTTATTAACATGTCCCATTTCGTGTGACATTGTCATAAGAGGGGGACATGTTAATAATTTAATAATTTTTTAATTTTTCTATTTTTAAAGTTTTTTGGACTGTCAGTAATCTCCCTGAGACAGCACTTAGTCTCAGATGGGGAATCCCTCCCCTCCATGCACAGGAAGCGCATAGCCTTAATTGGCCCACCCACTCAAAATGGCGGCAGGCTCCATTTTGGTGGCGGGGGTCGGTTGTCCGCCCACCGCCAAGCTGATGGGGCCCGTGTGCCCACCAAGGGCAAAATTCTGCCCCATATTTGGAAAGTAGATGTGAAGGACCACAGGGCCCCCCTCAGCCTCCCCTTTAACTAAAGGCTTTAAGTGCTCTCTGCAGGACAGAGAACAACAACTGCAGCGCCAGCAGCAGCAGAAAGTGCAGCAATATCTATGCCTTCAAAAACTGGAGAGTACAACATCTTAAGGTCTCTAAACCTGTTCCTTTGCAAGTCCGCCAGTATAGAAAACTGACCCCCTGGGGGTAATGGGACTTTGTGACCTGCTGAAAATCCATCTCTTCGAGGGAATCCTGCACCAATTCTGATATATGACACCAGTTGACTATATTGACTACCCTTCAGGGGTGAAAATGCCTTCTTCACCAGGCCTGCAACACATGCCTTTTTCCAAATCAGGTGAATTACGAACAGTTCTTTTGTTTATAACTTGTAAAAGCGCAATATTCTCTTTTTAACTGTATTTTTCCACGTGTGTGGGGTGAGTGACTGATGTAGTGTTAGACTTTTGGGGTGAACGTGTGAATAAACAATTCTCTTTATTTAAACCCACAAAAAGCTGGGTGCTGGTCATTCAAGTTGTCCACACAGTGAAGGTTAGGAAGCGCACACACCTTCCTTTTCAAAAACACACTGATTACGGACAGTAAGGGAAAGGAACACAAGTTTCAGTAATTCTCTCTCATTCCTGTCCATGACAATCGGTAAAAAGAAAGACTTGCATTTATGTGGTACTTTCCCTGACCACTGGATGTTCCAGGAAAAGAATTCCTTTTCCTCCAGGCCACAAGGAGGGCCACAGACTCCCTGGCCTGGACTTTTCTCTTCAGACTCGCGAGAACTTCTCAAAAACCCTTCGCCACCATCAGGAAGCCGGCCATGAGGCAACTGACTTTTCCATTAGTGACGGCCATGTAGAATTTTAACCACTTGTAGAATTTAAACCTCACTGTGGTTAAAATCACTATGACTTTCTGCTGCCTCTGGTAAACCAGAGATTAACCCAAGGGAGTGACTAACCCACTTGGAGTTAAAATCCCCATCTAAGGTTTTTTTCCCACCTTACTGGCTGTCGTGTTTACCTGGATATTATGTAAGCAGTTTCTGTCATGTTGTCGTTTAGTGCAGTTTTTCATATAATAATATTCTCAGCAACCCCATTGCAGTCTAAAGCTACTCCATAGTGTCTTTGCTAAAATAAACAACAGAATTCTAGTGTGATGTCTTGGCATTGTTACAAAAAGATTAATGGCATGAATTATTCCATAACTTGAATCACTAATAGCTTTAGAGCTTTTAGACAACACAATTTAGATGAATTGTGTTGCTTGTATCTGGAAGGAAGAGTGAAACACATTTTTATCTTTAATATTGTGCGCATTCACTTATTTTTGGCCTATTAACTGCAAATGTATCTTTTAGATTTTCTATTTCCAGTCTGCCCATTCACAATTACTCCTTCCATTACCCACAGCTGAAAAAGCTGTGTGCATAGATAAGATTTTCTTCATTCTAACGAATGACAATGGAGATTATAAATGTTTAATTCTGCCAGAAAATTTAGCAGTAGTTCAGATAGGGAGCAGGGGAGGAATTTTAGCTGCTAAGGAGGGGTGGCCTTGGTTGCATGTGGGGAGTTAAATCCCCGAAAAATTACAGCATGCATCATGTTCCCACTGTCTTCCACATTTTAACAGGGGCACGTTCAGAAGCGAGTGGGAAATCCCCTTGAAGGCGTCGGGCCAGATATTTAAATATGTTAAATGCCAATGGCAATTTAACTTTCTGTTCTGGCTTTAGCAACCATTGCATGGATTTCCTGACCAGTGTGGATCTTGCCTGGGTGCACAAGGTGAGAGCACAGCAGGGAGTCACTAATGAATGAAACTGATATCCTAGAAATTGAGTAAACAGGGAAACAGCAATGTCAAAGGGAAAAGTTTGTAATCTCAGCAAAAACAGAATTATCTGGAAAAACTCAGCAGGTCTGGCAGCATCGGCGGAGAAGAAAAGAGTTGACGTTTCGAGTCCTCATGACTCTTCAACAGAACTGCACTTGGCCTGAGAGCATGATTTCCCTGGCTTGCAGGGCAGGATCAACTTTTGGGAAGTCTTTTGAATTACCTTTGATCTTGCTTACCTTGTTAAAAAATCTGCTCTCAGCCTTCATTGCAGAATGGGAGCAGCTTATGCAGCCTTTATAATTGACCTCTGAAGAGTAAAGGGAGGACCAGCAACACCGGCACCAACAGCAGTTGCCTTCTCCACAGCCACGTGATGCTCCATGAGGCAGAAAGGATAGACACAGAGTTCCAGTTCAAAGGAGA
This sequence comes from Cetorhinus maximus, assembly GCF_964194155.1. Lineage (NCBI taxonomy): Eukaryota > Metazoa > Chordata > Chondrichthyes > Lamniformes > Cetorhinidae > Cetorhinus > Cetorhinus maximus. Next base: position 81,761,605 of record NC_135882.1, on the reverse strand, counting down.
CGATGCACCCCAAATAAGGCCTTTACTCAGAAGGTTAATTTTCTCGATGTAACTGAGCAACAATGCCTCAAGTGGTGAATGCTCTCATGGAAACTCATTGCAGATACCTGCAGTCTCCTAGAACGACCTCCTTCCAAGAGGGCCAGGTTCTTCCATTGACCATCAAGGTCAGCACAGCCCTGAATTACTTTGCCTCTGGCTTCTTTCAGGAATCAGCTGGGGATAGCTATAGGATCTCACAATCTCAAATCAATCTCCCAATTCACTGATGCCATGGCTGTCCAATATGTGCACTTGGACGCTGATGAGTGTAGTAAGACTCAGAGAGTTGCAGTGGCTGGATTTCCACAGGTCCAGGGAATCATAGATGTGGCAGTCATGGTGCCATCAGGTAATCCTGCAGTGTCCATCAACTGGAAATGATTCCACTCCCTCAATGTGCAGATCTTTTGTGATCACTATTAAGTTTATTATGCATTGTTACAGAAAGGAAGGGGATTAATTTAAACAGCCCTGATTTCTCCTCTCACTACCTGTCCGTAAACAGAAAGGTGTT